>NC_143038.1:27437500-28637500 GCF_057628025.1 Oncorhynchus mykiss
GAAAGAGAAAGAGGCAGTGAGAAAGAGGCAGAGAGAAAGAGGCAGAGAGAAAGAGGCAGAGAGAAAGAGGCAGAGAGAAAGAGGCAGAGAGACAGAGAGAAAGAGACAGAGAGAAAGAGACAGAGAGAAAGAGAGACAGAGGCAGAGAGAAAGAGGCAGAGAGAAAGAGGCAGAGAGAAAGAGGCAGAGAGACAGAGGCAGAGAAAGAGGCAGAGAGAAAGAAAGAGGCAGAGAGAAGAGGAAGAGAGAAAGAGACAGAGAGAAAGAGACAGAGAGAGAGGCAGAGAGAAAGAGACAGAGAGAAAGAGGCAGAGAGATAGAGAGAAAGAGGCAGAGAAAGAGGCAGGGAGAAAGAGGCAGAGAGATAGAGAGAAAGAGGCAGAGAAAGAGGCAGGGAGAAAGAGGCAGAGAGAAAGAGGAAGAGAGAAAGAGGCAGAGAGAAAGAGACAAAGAGAAAGAGGCAGACAGAGAGACAGAGAGAAAGAGGCAGAGAGAAAGAGGCAGAGAGAAAGAGGCAGAGAGAAAGAGAAAGTGACAGAGAGAAAGAGGCAGTGAGAAAGAGGCAGAGAGAAAGAGGCAGAGAGAAAGAGGCAGAGAGAAAGAGGCAGAGAGACAGAGAGAAAGAGACAGAGGCAGAGAGACAGAGGCAGAGAGAAAGAGGCAGAGAGAAAGAGGCAGAGAGAAAGAGGCAGAGAGAAAGAGGCAGAGAGAAAGAGGCAGAGAGAAAGAGGCAGAGAGAAAGAGAGAAAGAGGCAGACGGAAAGAGGCAGGGGGAAAGAGGCAGGGGGAAAGAGGCAGAGAGAAAGAGGCAGAGAGAAAGAGGCAGACGGAAAGAGGCAGACGGAAAGAGGCAGACGGAAAGAGGCAGACGGAAAGAGGCAGACGGAAAGAGGCAGACGGAAAGAGGCAGACAGAAAGAGGCAGACAGAAAGAGGCAGACAGAAAGAGGCAGACAGAAAGAGGCAGAGAGAAAGAGGCAGAGAGAAAGAGACAGAGAGAAAGAGACAGAGAGAAAGAGACAGAGAGAAAGAGACAGAGAGAAAGAGACAGAGAGAAAGAGACAGAGAGAAAGAGACAGAGAGAAAGAGGCAGAGAGAAAGAGGCAGAGAGAAGAGGAAGAGAGAAAGAGACAGAGAGAAAGAGACAGAGAGAAGAGGAAGAGAGAAAGAGACAGAGAGAAAGAGACAGAGAGAGAGGCAGAGAGAAAGAGACAGAGAGAAAGAGGCAGAGAGATAGAGAGAAAGAGGCAGAGAAAGAGGCAGGGAGAAAGAGGCAGGGAGAAAGAGGCAGAGAGAAAGAGGAAGAGAGAAAGAGGCAGAGAGAAAGAGACAAAGAGAAAGAGGCAGACAGAGAGACAGAGAGAAAGAGGCAGAGAGAAAGAGGCAGAGAGAAAGAGGGAAAGAGGCAGAGAAAGAGGCAGGGAGAAAGAGGCAGAGAGAAAGAGACAGAGAGAGAGGCAGAGAGAAAGAGACAGAGAGAAAGAGGCAGAGAGATAGAGAGAAAGAGGCAGAGAAAGAGGCAGGGAGAAAGAGGCAGAGAGAAAGAGACAAAGAGAAAGAGGCAGACAGAGAGACAGAGAGAAAGAGGCAGAGAAAGAGGCAGAGAGAAAGAGGCAGAGAGAAAGAGAAAGTGACAGAGAGAAAGAGGCAGTGAGAAAGAGGCAGAGAGAAAGAGGCAGAGAGAAAGAGGCAGAGAGAAAGAGGCAGAGAGACAGAGAGAAAGAGACAGAGAGAAAGAGACAGAGGCAGAGAGACAGAGGCAGAGAGAAAGAGGCAGAGAGAAAGAGGCAGAGAGACAGAGGCAGAGAGAAAGAGGCAGAGAAAGAGGCAGAGAGAAAGAGAGAAAGAGGCAGAGAGAAAGAGGCAGAGAGAAAGAGGCAGAGAGAAAGAGGCAGAGAGAAAGAGGCAGAGAGAAAGAGGCAGAGAGACAGAGAGAAAGAGACAGAGGCAGAGAGAGAGGCAGAGAGAAAGAGAGAGACAGAGAGACAGAGAGAAAGAGGCAGAGAGAAAGAGGCAGAGAGAAAGAGGCAGAGAGAAAGAGGCAGAGAGAAAGAGGCAGAGAGAAAGAGGCAGAGAGACAGAGGCAGAGAGACAGACAGAGGCAGAGAGACAGACAGAGGCAGAGAGAAAGAGGCAGAGAGAAAGAGGCAGAGAGACAGAGGCAGAGAGAAAGAGGCAGAGAGACAGAGGCAGAGAGACAGAGAGAAAGAGGCAGAGAGAAAGAGAGAGAGAGAAAGAGGAAGAGAGAAAGAGACAGAGGCAGAGAGAAAGCGGCAGAGAGAAAGAGGAAGAGACAGAAAGAGAGAGAAAGAGGCAGAGAGAAAGAGACAGAAAGAGAGAGAAAGAGACAGAAAGAAAGAGACAGAGAGAAAGAGAGAAAGAGGCAGAGAGAAAGAGGCAGAGAGAAAGAGGCAGAGAGAAAGAGGCAGAGAGAAAGAGGCAGAGAGAAGAGGAAGAGAGAAAGAGACAGAGAGAAAGAGACAGAGAGAGAGGCAGAGAGAAAGAGACAGAGAGAAAGAGGCAGAGAGATAGAGAGAAAGAGGCAGAGAAAGAGGCAGGGAGAAAGAGGCAGAGAGATAGAGAGAAAGAGGCAGAGAAAGAGGCAGGGAGAAAGAGACAGAGAGAAAGAGACAGAGAGAAAGAGACAGAGAGAAAGAGGCAGAGAGAAAGAGGCAGAGAGAAGAGGAAGAGAGAAAGAGACAGAGAGAAAGAGACAGAGAGAAGAGGAAGAGAGAAAGAGACAGAGAGAAAGAGACAGAGAGAGAGGCAGAGAGAAAGAGACAGAGAGAAAGAGGCAGAGAGATAGAGAGAAAGAGGCAGAGAAAGAGGCAGGGAGAAAGAGGCAGGGAGAAAGAGGCAGAGAGAAAGAGGAAGAGAGAAAGAGGCAGAGAGAAAGAGACAAAGAGAAAGAGGCAGACAGAGAGACAGAGAGAAAGAGGCAGAGAGAAAGAGGCAGAGAGAAAGAGGGAAAGAGGCAGAGAAAGAGGCAGGGAGAAAGAGGCAGAGAGAGAGGCAGAGAGAAAGAGACAGAGAGAAAGAGGCAGAGAGATAGAGAGAAAGAGGCAGAGAAAGAGGCAGGGAGAAAGAGGCAGGGAGAAAGAGGCAGAGAGAAAGAGGAAGAGAGAAAGAGGCAGAGAGAAAGAGACAAAGAGAAAGAGGCAGACAGAGAGACAGAGAGAAAGAGGCAGAGAGAAAGAGGCAGAGAGAAAGAGGCAGAGAGAAAGAGAAAGTGACAGAGAGAAAGAGGCAGTGAGAAAGAGGCAGAGAGAAAGAGGCAGAGAGAAAGAGGCAGAGAGAAAGAGGCAGAGAGACAGAGAGAAAGAGACAGAGAGAAAGAGACAGAGGCAGAGAGACAGAGGCAGAGAGAAAGAGGCAGAGAGAAAGAGGCAGAGAGACAGAGGCAGAGAGAAAGAGGCAGAGAAAGAGAGAAAGAGGCAGAGAGAAAGAGGCAGAGAGAAAGAGGCAGAGAGAAAGAGGCAGAGAGAAAGAGGCAGAGAGAAAGAGGCAGAGAGACAGAGGCAGAGAGACAGAGGCAGAGAGACAGACAGAGGCAGAGAGACAGACAGAGGCAGAGAGAAAGAGGCAGAGAGAAAGAGGCAGAGAGAAAGAGGCAGAGAGACAGAGGCAGAGAGAAAGAGGCAGAGAGACAGAGGCAGAGAGACAGAGAGAAAGAGGCAGAGAGAAAGAGAGAGAGAGAAAGAGGAAGAGAGAAAGAGACAGAGGCAGAGAGAAAGCGGCAGAGAGAAAGAGGAAGAGACAGAAAGAGAGAGAAAGAGGCAGAGAGAAAGAGACAGAAAGAGAGAGAAAGAGACAGAAAGAAAGAGACAGAGAGAAAGAGAGAAAGAGGCAGAGAGAAAGAGGCAGAGAGAAAGAGGCAGAGAGAAAGAGGCAGAGAGAAAGAGGCAGAGAGAAAGAGGCAGAGAGAAGAGGAAGAGAGAAAGAGACAGAGAGAAAGAGACAGAGAGAGAGGCAGAGAGAAAGAGACAGAGAGAAAGAGGCAGAGAGATAGAGAGAAAGAGGCAGAGAAAGAGGCAGGGAGAAAGAGGCAGAGAGATAGAGAGAAAGAGGCAGAGAAAGAGGCAGGGAGAAAGAGGCAGAGAGAAAGAGGAAGAGAGAAAGAGGCAGAGAGAAAGAGACAAAGAGAAAGAGGCAGACAGAGAGACAGAGAGAAAGAGGCAGAGAGAAAGAGGCAGAGAGAAAGAGGCAGAGAGAAAGAGAAAGTGACAGAGAGAAAGAGGCAGTGAGAAAGAGGCAGAGAGAAAGAGGCAGAGAGAAAGAGGCAGAGAGAAAGAGGCAGAGAGACAGAGAGAAAGAGACAGAGGCAGAGAGACAGAGGCAGAGAGAAAGAGGCAGAGAGAAAGAGGCAGAGAGAAAGAGGCAGAGAGAAAGAGGCAGAGAGAAAGAGGCAGAGAGAAAGAGGCAGAGAGAAAGAGAGAAAGAGGCAGACGGAAAGAGGCAGGGGGAAAGAGGCAGGGGGAAAGAGGCAGAGAGAAAGAGGCAGAGAGAAAGAGGCAGACGGAAAGAGGCAGACGGAAAGAGGCAGACGGAAAGAGGCAGACGGAAAGAGGCAGACGGAAAGAGGCAGACAGAAAGAGGCAGACAGAAAGAGGCAGACAGAAAGAGGCAGAGAGAAAGAGACAGAGAGAAAGAGACAGAGAGAAAGAGACAGAGAGAAAGAGACAGAGAGAAAGAGGCAGAGAGAAAGAGGCAGAGAGAAGAGGAAGAGAGAAAGAGACAGAGAGAAAGAGACAGAGAGAGAGGCAGAGAGAAAGAGACAGAGAGAAAGAGGCAGAGAGATAGAGAGAAAGAGGCAGAGAAAGAGGCAGGGAGAAAGAGGCAGAGAGATAGAGAGAAAGAGGCAGAGAAAGAGGCAGGGAGAAAGAGGCAGGGAGAAAGAGGCAGAGAGAAAGAGGCAGAGAGAAAGAGGAAGAGAGAAAGAGGCAGAGAGAAAGAGACAAAGAGAAAGAGGCAGACAGAGAGACAGAGAGAAAGAGGCAGAGAGAAAGAGGCAGAGAGAAAGAGGCAGAGAGAAAGAGAAAGTGACAGAGAGAAAGAGGCAGTGAGAAAGAGGCAGAGAGAAAGAGGCAGAGAGAAAGAGGCAGAGAGAAAGAGGCAGAGAGAAAGAGGCAGAGAGACAGAGAGAAAGAGACAGAGGCAGAGAGACAGAGGCAGAGAGAAAGAGGCAGAGAGAAAGAGGCAGAGAGACAGAGGCAGAGAGAAAGAGGCAGAGAAAGAGGCAGAGAGAAAGAGACAGAGAGAAAGAGAAAGAGACAGAGAGACAGAGAGAAAGAGGCAGAGAGAAAGAGGCAGAGAGAAAGAGGCAGAGAGAAAGAGGCAGAGAGACAGAGAGAAAGAGACAGAGAGACAGAGAGAAAGAGACAGAGGCAGAGAGAGAGGCAGAGAGAAAGAGAGAGACAGAGAGAAAGAGGCAGAGAGAAAGAGGCAGAGAGAAAGAGGCAGAGAGAAAGAGGCAGAGAGAAAGAGGCAGAGAGAAAGAGGCAGAGAGAAAGAGGCAGAGAGACAGAGGCAGAGAGACAGACAGAGGCAGAGAGACAGAGGCAGAGAGAAAGAGGCAGAGAGAAAGAGGCAGAGAGAAAGAGGCAGAGAGACAGAGGCAGAGAGACAGAGGCAGAGAGACAGAGGCAGAGAGAAAGAGGCAGAGAGACAGAGGCAGAGAGACAGAGAGAAAGAGGCAGAGAGAAAGAGAGAGAGAGAAAGAGGAAGAGAGAAAGAGACAGAGGCAGAGAGAAAGCGGCAGAGAGAAAGAGGAAGAGACAGAAAGAGAGAGAAAGAGGCAGAGAGAAAGAGACAGAAAGAGAGAGAAAGAGACAGAAAGAAAGAGACAGAGAGAAAGAGAGAAAGAGGCAGAGAGAAAGAGGCAGAGAGAAAGAGGCAGAGAGAAAGAGGCAGAGAGAAAGAGGCAGAGAGAAAGAGGCAGAGAGAAAGAGGCAGAGAGAAGAGGAAGAGAGAAAGAGACAGAGAGAGAGGCAGAGAGAAAGAGACAGAGAGAAAGAGGCAGAGAGATAGAGAGAAAGAGGCAGAGAAAGAGGCAGGGAGAAAGAGGCAGAGAGATAGAGAGAAAGAGGCAGAGAAAGAGGCAGGGAGAAAGAGGCAGGGAGAAAGAGGCAGAGAGAAAGAGGCAGAGAGAAAGAGACAAAGAGAAAGAGACAAAGAGAAAGAGGCAGACAGAGAGACAGAGAGAAAGAGGCAGAGAGAAAGAGGCAGAGAGAAAGAGGCAGAGAGAAAGAGAAAGTGACAGAGAGAAAGAGGCAGTGAGAAAGAGGCAGAGAGAAAGAGGCAGAGAGAAAGAGGCAGAGAGACAGAGAGAAAGAGACAGAGGCAGAGAGACAGAGGCAGAGAGAAAGAGGCAGAGAGAAAGAGGCAGAGAGAAAGAGGCAGAGAGAAAGAGGCAGAGAGAAAGAGACAGAGAGAAAGAGGCAGAGAGAAAGAGACAGAGAGAAAGAGGCAGAGAAAGAGGCAGAGAGAAAGAGACAGAGAGAAAGAGAAAGAGACAGAGAGACAGAGAGAAAGAGACAGAGAGAAAGAGACAGAGGCAGAGAGAAAGAGGCAGAGAGAAAGAGGCAGAGAGAAAGAGGCAGAGAGAAAGAGGCAGAGAGAAAGAGGCAGAGAGACAGAGAGAAAGAGACAGAGGCAGAGAGAAAGAGAGACAGAGAGAAAGAGGCAGAGAGAAAGAGGCAGAGAGAAAGAGGCAGAGAGAAAGAGGCAGAGAGAAAGAGGCAGAGAGAGAGGCAGAGAGAAAGAGGCAGAGAGAAAGAGGCAGAGAGAAAGAGGCAGAGAGACAGAGAGAAAGAGACAGAGGCAGAGAGACAGAGGCAGAGAGACAGAGGCAGAGAGAAAGAGGCAGAGAGAAAGAGGCAGAGAGAAAGAGGCAGAGAGACAGGCAGAGAGACAGAGAGAAAGAGGCAGAGAGACAGAGAAAGAGGCAGAGAGACAGAGAGAAAGAGACAGAGGCAGAGAGACAGAGGCAGAGAGAAAGAGGCAGAGAGAAAGAGGCAGAGAGAAAGAGGGAAAGAGGCAGAGAGAAAGAGGGAAAGAGGCAGAGAGAAAGAGAGAAAGAGTCAGAGAGACAGAGAGAAAGAGGCAGAGAGAAAGAGGCAGAGAGACAGAGGCAGAGAGACAGAGGCAGAGAGACAGAGGCAGAGAGACAGAGGCAGAGAGAAAGAGGCAGAGAGAAAGAGGCAGAGAGAAAGAGGCAGAGAGAAAGAGGCAGAGAGAAAGAGGCAGAGAGACAGAGGCAGAGAGAAAGAGGCAGAGAGAAAGAGGCAGAGAGAAAGAGAGAAAGAGGCAGACGGAAAGAGGCAGACGGAAAGAGGCAGACAGAAAGAGGCAGACAGAAAGAGGCAGACAGAAAGAGGCAGACAGAAAGAGGCAGACAGAAAGAGGCAGAGAGAAAGAGGCAGAGAGAAAGAGGCAGAGAGAAAGAGGCAGAGAGAAAGAGGCAGAGAGAAAGAGGCAGAGAGAAAGAGGCAGAGAGAAAGAGGCAGAGAGAAAGAGGCAGAGAGAAAGAGGCAGAGAGAAAGAGTCAGAGAGAAAGAGTCAGAGAGAAAGAGAAAGAAAGAGGCAGAGAGAAAGAGGCAGAGAGAAAGAGGCAGAGCGATAGAGAAAGAGACAGAGAGAAAGAGGCAGTGAGAAAGAGTCAGAGAGAAAGAGTCAGAGAGAAAAAGACAGAGAGAAAGAGAAAGAGACAGAGAGAAAGAGGCAGAGAGAAAGAGAGAGAGAGACAGAAAGAGAGAGAAAGAGGCAGAGAGAAAGAGGCAGAGAGAAAGAGGCAGAGAGAAAGAGACAGAGAGAAAGAGGCAGAGAGAAAGAGGCAGAGAGAAAGAGACAGAGCGAAAGAGACAGAGAGATAGAGACAGAGAGATAGAGAAAGTGACAGAGAGAAAGAGGCAGAGAGACAGAGGCAGAGAGAAAGAGGCAGAGAGAAAGAGGCAGAGAGAAAGAGGCAGAGAGAAAGAGAGAAAGAGGCAGACGGAAAGAGGCAGACGGAAAGAGGCAGACGGAAAGAGGCAGACGGAAAGAGGCAGACGGAAAGAGGCAGACAGAAAGAGGCAGACAGAAAGAGGCAGAGAGAAAGAGGCAGAGAGAAAGAGGCAGAGAGAAAGAGGCAGAGAGAAAGAGGCAGAGAGAAAGAGACAGAGAGAAAGAGGCAGAGAGAAAGAGGCAGAGAGAAAGAGGCAGAGAGAAAGAGACAGAGCGATAAAGAAAGAGAGAAAGAGGCAGAGAGAAAGAGGCAGAGAGAAAGAGTCAGAGAGAAAGAGTCAGAGAGAAAGAGAAAGAAAGAGGCAGAGAGAAAGAGACAGAAAGAAAGAGGCAGAGAGAAAGAGGCAGAGAGAAAGAGGCAGAGAGAAAGAGAAAGAGACAGAGAGAAAGAGGCAGTGAGAAAGAGTCAGAGAGAAAGAGTCAGAGAGAAAGAGACAGAGAGAAAGAGGCAGAGAGAAAGAGGCAGAGAGAAAGAGGCAGAGGCAGAGAGATAGAGACAGAGCGATAGAGAAAGTGACAGAGAGAAAGAGGCAGAGAGAAAGAGGCAGAGAGAAAGAGGCAGAGAGAAAGAGAGAGAGAGAAAGAGGAAGAGAGAAAGAGACAGAGAGGCAGAGAGAAAGCGGCAGAGAGAAAGAGGAAGAGACAGAAAGAGAGAGAAAGAGGCAGAGAGAAAGAGACAGAAAGAGAGAGAAAGAGACAGAAAGAAAGAGACAGAGAGAAAGAGAGAAAGAGGCAGAGAGAAAGAGGCAGAGAGAAAGAGGCAGAGAGAAAGAGGCAGAGAGAAAGAGGCAGAGAGAAGAGACAGAGAGAAAGAGACAGAGTGAAAGAGACAGAGAGAGAGGCAGAGAGAAAGAGACAGAGAGAAAGAGGCAGAGAGATAGAGAGAAAGAGGCAGAGAAAGAGGCAGGGAGAAAGAGGCAGAGAGATAGAGAGAAAGAGGCAGAGAAAGAGGCAGGGAGAAAGAGGCAGGGAGAAAGAGGCAGAGAGAAAGAGGAAGAGAGAAAGAGGCAGAGAGAAAGAGACAAAGAGAAAGAGGCAGACAGAGAGACAGAGAGAAAGAGGCAGAGAGAAAGAGGCAGAGAGAAAGAGGCAGAGAGAAAGAGGCAGAGAGAAAGAGGCAGAGAGAAAGAGGCAGAGAGAAAGAGACAGAGAGAAAGAGACAGAGAGAAAGAGACAGATAGACAGATGGAAAGAGAGAAAGACAAAGCAGGTAAGAGGCACAGAGAAAGAGGCAGAGAGAAAGAGGCAGAGAGAAAGAGAAAGTGAGACAGAGAGAAAGAGGCGGAGAGAAAGAGACAGAGAAGTGTCTCTCGCACCTGAATGGATCCCCTGCATGGGTGCCAAGTTTAGTTGTTTCATGAAAAATAAGTATTGATGTTCTTGTGAAGAAAACTGCAGTATAATATATTTGTTTAAAATAATGTATTTCAGCAAATGTTCAACAGTTCAGTTAATCAATTACACATCTCTAACATTGTATTCAGTCTTGCATTCTGGCTATTCTGTGTTTACTTGATTTCTTTCCCCCACCCCTAAACTCATTGCCTAATTAAAGCCAATTACAAGCTCCACACAAACTGATATTCACTACAACACAAATGATTGAAACATGTCGTAGATAAACAAATTATTATTTTGCTACTACCAAATAAACACATGTAAATTTTACACTGGCTTGGCCCATGCTCTGACAAAAGGTCCGTTTTGATAGTTGACCAACAGGCAAATAATTGGTTGATGCTGCCTGAGATGGTCAGGGGGATGACTGTGTCAAACAGCTTGTGCTCCTTTACTCTGCAGATCATTCTTTCAACATGTACTCTCAGCCTGGCAATGGATTGGGTCTCCCTAACCTCATGCGCTGGCATCTGTGTGCGTCTTGACAGAAATGCTGGCCGGTAGACCTTGCACGGAACAATGTCATCTACGAGAAAGCCCTTATCCACCATAATGGCCATGTCATGGGGGAGTAAGGAAATAATTCCAGACTGCTTGAAGATCTCCTTGTCAATCACAGATCCAGCACACAACGATGACATAAAAGTGACAGCTCCATGTGGTGACATTCCCAACATGCCCTTAAAGGTACAGTGTGACTTGTAGGAAGAAAACACCTCACTCTGCAGTAGTAGTGAAGATGTTGTCTGGCAGCGGAGTTCAGTGCAGTCGATCACTACCTGGGTGTCTGGATAGTCCTTGAACTCGGGTGGCAGGTGGGCTTTGATGGTTTCCCTGGGGATCCATATCCGTGCTGATCCAAGCAGACAGTAGAGGAAGTTGGCCCAAGAGATGATAATCTCACTACCAATGGGCCAAATCCTTCTGCTTCAGACCCAGCGACAGATGAGTCATAAACAAGAAGAACTCGTCGATTGATGGCAGTGTCTGAACGTAAAGAAAAATGTTTTAGTACAATATAGTCCTTATATTCGGTCCATAACAAAAAGTAAATCATGTTTTGAAATTACAGTAAGATCAAATAATATTCTAAGTATTTAATGAAGTTGTCCCTTACCGGTTTTCTTCGAGTAACACTTGTTTCAGATGGATTGGTGCTTGTGACTTATAAACTTGGTCTCTGCTGCCCGCTCAGTCAAGTGCCAGAAGGCCATCAGGTGAGTGTAGATTGCAAATCTAAAGACAGACCCAGAGTATTTGAATACCAAAAAAGCTCATTACTATTATTGCCCATCTTCTCTAAGCATCAAGTAGCACTAGACATGACCAAGCTGCTATTGTAGCCTGTTTTACTTGTTACTGCAATTCTACTGTAATTCATAGCAGCTATCATCACAGCAGTGAATTTGTTTTAAATGTTCCATTAGTTAACCTGGGAAGTGGACTAAGAACCAAATCTTATTTGCAGTGACGACCTGGGAGCATTTTTGGGGGTTAACTGAAATCTAATGTAAAGACAATTTACAGTTGAAGTCGGAAGTTTACATACACTTAGGTTGGAGTCATTGAAACTCGTTTTTCAACCACTCCACAAATTTCTTGTTAACAAACTATAGTTTTGGCAAGTCGGTTAGGACATCTACTTTGTGCATAACACAATACATTTTTCCAACAATTGTTTACAGACAGAATATTTCACTTATAACTCACTGTATCACAATTACAGTGGGTCTGAAGTTTACATACATGAAGTTGACTGTGCCTTTAAACAGCTTGATAAAATCTAGAAAATTATTCCATGGCTTTAGAAACTTCTGATAGGCTAATTGACATCATTTGAGTCAGTTGGAGGTGTATCTGTGGAAATATTTCAAGGCCTACCTTCAATCTCAGTGCCTCTTTGCTTGACTTCATGGGAAAATCAAAAGAAATCAGCCAAGATCTCAGAAAAAAAAATTGTAGACCTCCATAAGTCTGGTTACTCCTTGGGAGCAATTTCCAAATGCCTGAAGGTACCACGTTCATTTGTACAAACAATAGTACGTAAGTATAAACACCATGGGACCACGCAGCCGTCATACCGCTCAGGAAGGAAACGAGTTCTGTGAACGTACTTTGGTGTGAAAAGTGTAAATCAATCCCAGAACAACAGCAAAGGACCTTGTGAAGATGCTGGAGGAAACAGTTACAAAAGTATCTATACACACAGTAAACCGAGTCCTATATCGACATAACCTGAAAGGCCGCTCAGCAAGGAAGATGCCACTGCTCCAAAACCGCCATAAAAAAGCCAGACTACAGTTTGCAACGCACAAGGGGACAAAGATCGTACTTTTTGGAGAAATGTCCTCTGGTCTGATGAATCAAAAATATAACTGTTTGGCCATAATGACCATCGTTATGTTTGGAGGAAAAAGGGGGAGGCTTGCAAGGCAAAGAACACCGTCACAACCGTGAAGCACGGGGGTGGCAGCATCATGTTGTGGGAGTGCTTTTATGCAGGAGGAACTGGTGCACTTCACAAAATAGATGGCATCATGAGGAAAGGAAAATTATGTGGATATATTGAAGCAACATCTCAAGACATCAGTCAAGAAGTTAAAGCTTGGTTGCAAATGGGTCTTGATGACCCCAAGCATACTGCCAAAGTTGTGGCAAAATGGCTTAACGACAACAACGTCAAGGTATTGGAGTGGCAATCACAAAGCCCTGACCTTAATCCTATAGAACATTTGTGGGCAGAACAGAAAAAGTGTGTGCAAGCTAGGAGGCCAACAAAACTGACTCAGTTACACCAGCTCTGTCAGCAGAAATGGGCCAAAATTCACCCAACTTGTTGTGGAAGGCTACCCGAAACATTTGACCCAAGTTAAATAATTTAAAGGCAATGCAACCAAATACTAATTGAGTGTAAACTTATGACCAACTGAAAATTTGATGAAAGAAATAAAAGCTTAAATAAATAATTCTCTCTCCTATTATTCTGACATTTGACATTCTTAAAATAAAGTGATGATCCTAACTGACCTAAGACTGGGAATTTTTACTAGGATTAAATGTCAGGATTTGTGAAAAACTGAGTTTAAATGTATTTGGCTAAGGTGTATTTAAACTTCCGACTTCAACTGTGCATTCAATGTGCCTACTTACGCTAAGATACGCTAGCCTAGTTTTAAATAACAATGAACACGTTCTTAAAGGTAAGATGGACTTTGGGATAATAATAATAATTCATAGTAAATAAAACAATAGTAATGCTGGATAACAATAAATCGTTACTGTACCTTGTGTAAAAACGCATATCCTCGTCAGAACCAGAAAATCGCACCAAAGCCGTGTTGGGCGGTCAGTTTCTCCAGCTTGGCTCGAAGCTCCTCAATTTCTCTTACGTGCTCATGATTTGCCATTAGGGCCGTGTCCAGGGCTGCGGGTTCAGGGCTGCACAGTAATCATGTGTCTGGACCTGATCAGAGGTGGCACAGTCCATAGGCAGTGCACCTTGTTCTTCATCCTCCTCAGTCGGAGCAGGAGGTTTCAGTCTTCTTTCTCAAACACCAGGTCTCTTTTCATTGTGCCAGTTCCATGAGAAGACTGTAGGAACAAAACCTATTTTTAGGAATTGTCGCTCCCCAATTTTTCCTTCAACAAAGTCACTCTCATTAGCACCTCATTCGCGGGGCTGTAATTTAAACGTAGCCATTGCAAACTATTTCAGTCAGAAATGCATCAACAACAGTTAGATAGCTATCAAGCTAATGATAAAAACAATAGCAGAAATCGCTGCAGGAAGTCATCAACCCTGTAGGAAGTAAATTAGAACATTGGAGGCGGTATAATGCACAGAGCCTATTGATTGTCTCATCTCTCTTCAGTCACGTGCCACATCCTGTTGTTATGTGAACGACTGGCTGAGCCTTGGATACATCCAGTATTGCCCCAAACGCGCATTACTTGTTCACTTACAGCCAGTAGTGATCATAACACCCCCACCCCCCTTGTTGAGGCTGGGCAGGGAGTGTTGAAGCTGGGCCTGGTGCTGCCCCTGTTGAGGAAGGTCTAAGGATGTTGAGGCTGGGCCTGGGACTACCCTTGTTGAAGCTGGGCTGAGGGTATTTAGTCTAGGCCTGGCACAACCCCTGTTGAGTCTGGGCTGAGGCTTTTGAGGCTGAGCTTGGTGTGTGGAGGCTGGTCCAGGTGCTGCCCCTGTTAAGGCTGGTGCTGGTGGCCCTGTTAGGCCCTGTGTGCTGGGGCCTAAGGCTCTCCTGCCCTGAAGGGTGAAAGGAACCACTTACTGTACATACAGTACACATATATAGCAACACAAGAATATAGATGAAGAGAGTAAGCAGTACCTGAACATATAGAAAAGCAGGTAAGCACTCCGGGCTCTGGTCCTCAGCACAGTGGCTTCATTGGACATTGACACTTGGCTGTCATTACAGCAGAACCAGTTTCCACTGGCATTCAAGATGTCACTAATGTAGTGCCCTGTGGAACAAAGAAGACAGACTCGAGGTCAAGGGTCAGGCTCTTGTGGGTAATGGAGTGTGTTATAACAGTTAAACAGTTCATTTGGAAGGTATTTTATCTGTTACAAGTGTCAAGTTTGGAAATCAGAGATAAACACATACACGTAGCATGCCTCCCCATTCCTTTGAATTAAATTGCGCAAACTCTAAACATATAGCAGTGCTTGTCGGGATGGCACTTCGCTCTGAAGCCTTGCTCGCTTGGTGTAAGAGGCTATCGGAGGGTCTAATTATCCCCTACACCAGGGTTCCCCAACTGGCGGTCCGTCGGATGAATTTGGCCCACAGGTGATTTTATTTGGCCCACCCCATGTTTTATGAGCAAACAATTGTAATTGTTAAAAGACTGTAAAAACACCAGCAAATCAGTTCCAAGTGATTTTCATTTTGGAAATCTGATCCAAAGTCTTCCTACGCACAATAAAGAGATATACGTGACTGTACACAAATGTAAGCAAGGTTTGAAATTAGTCAAATATATGATATCTGTTTGGGCTTCTTACGGTCAATTTGCAGTCTACAAATTATTATTATCCCCGGCCTTCAACCCTCGATCATTTTCACTCCCTCAGCTTTGGGATACTTGTTTAAACGGCAGAGGCGCACGTGAATACGCAAATTGAAAGTCGAGGAGAAAGGAGTGATTTGGGATTCAGCCTATGCCATATGTACTGTTTATCTGCATGTGTGTGTTTTAAGGTATTTACTTACCGGAGTTTGCGGAGCCTCCCAAATGAGAGACTACGCCAGTCAGCTGGTAGTAGCCAATCACTGACTTCACTGGCTGCAGCTTCTGTAAGAAAACACGTGATCATTGGATTCTCATTTCCCCTACAGTCCACCACACTGTCTACAGTCCACTACACTACTCGTCTACTGCAGGTCTACTATATCATGCACTCCTCATAACTATCTCAGTGTTCTGTCATAACTTATATTTCACTGGTTTCACTCTCTATCTCTCCTCACCACTGAGGCTGTCCACAGCACTTTCCCTAGGTCCTGGTCATTTGAATCTGAGGGGTCAAATATACATATAAAGAGCTGTGAAAACGTGGTCGCTTGTCTGAATTGCTCTGGTCTAAAACAGCTTCCGTACATCACTGAAGATGTCTGAGAAACATTTTAATTTGCAGCTTCTAGCTTCTCTGTCTGCAGGACCGTTTTGGGAGTGGGTGGCTTGTGTGGTGTTGGAACAAGAATAAAGTTGTGATGCCATGACCTACCTGAACAGCAGATGGCGCTATATTTGGCCTCTCCGAGTGGGTTGGGGACTTGGCTGGCGAGGGTCTGGGGGATGGACACCTGGATATTGGGGGTCTGGTTGGTGAGGGCCTGTGGGCTGGCACTGTGCAGGGGTGGCACCGTGTCCCCACAGAAGTTGGAGAGCCTCAGCTCTGAAGGAAACAAAAGAGGAGCCTCCAGCTTCTCCAACCCCCCAGGTCATCCAAACCTCTTCAGATGCAGAACCAGCACACTGCCCAGAGACAGAGACAGACAATGAAACCAGTCAACAAATAACAGATGAGTGAAATTTGTTTGGTGGTGCTCATCCCTAAGTCCTACAATCTAATGCTCAGGACACAATGACCACACATTTCATTAAATACTGCCAGTTCTATGAGAGGTTATAAAGGGGCAACTCACAGAGGCAGTGTGTGGAACTGCTCCACCTTTGAGGCGTGGAGGCCCTTGCAGCCCGCACATGTGAATTCAACCTTTTCTCCCTGGGTTAGAAACAAAAGCATTACAAAATGAGTGACACCACTACAATAATAAGATACCGTATTCTGAGACAGTGGGCAGCTTGCCCTGGGTGTTAGTCTCTACACCCAGGGCTAAACCCTACGTGCTGACTTTGAAAGTGAGTGCTAGGCTGCTTAGCAAGGTGCACTCAGAGCTGAGTCCAATGAGAGGTGATTGTAGTCCTCTCTGGTGGACGACTCACGCCCACAGCTTCAGAAGCAGGACAAAGAGAAGAAAAATGCATCAGGTTTCTGTTTCAGGTCTTTGCAATGTTATGCCATGTGTTTTGTAATATCATTTGAAGAAAGATCATGTTACCAGTAGATACATTACAACCAATGGGAGCTCTTACCTGGTACATGTGCGCACTGAGACAAGCTGGAACTCCAGCTGGGAAACAGGGCAGGTATAGTTCACCCCGAGTGTCTTCAGTATCATGCCCTCCTCCTTCAGCTGGCACAGCATATTCACAAGTAACTCGTGTGCGTCCTATGATGAGAAAGAAAAATACCAAGATAAAATCTAATTATTGAGAGAAAATGAACCCCTGCAAAAAGAGTGCATGTTCAGAAGAGAGTAGTGCCTCAGTTACCTGTTGCGTGTCCCCCAGATACTTCAAATCATATCCCGACAAGGAGTACTTGACATGAGGAGTACTTGACACCTCCACATGAGGTCTGCTTTTGAGGCCTGGTTTGCGCCACTGTCAGGTAGACCCGAACGGTGCACATCAGACAGACACCTGTAGGGGAGAAAGAGAGTAAATTAGCAGCTGACTGGATGGTGTCAACCTACTGGCTTACGGCTGAAGAGGCAGATGAGTATATCCATATATTTTATATCTAGTGGCACCCCATCATTAGAAATTATTAATTCGATTCAATGCAATATCACCTTTGAGGACTGACAATGAAGCAAAACAAAAATGTTGTTTATTCTCCTAAGATATTTGGTTTGGATACTGCTCTCATTTCCAGAGCATTTTAAAAGCTACCAAATGTCCCATACTAATGTGGAATGTTCAGTCAATGACCTGTATGGGTAATGTAGTCATTCTACAGTTTCCACATTGGCCTACAAATATCTACATCATAATCATTGTGTCATTGTTGTTCCTCTGGGTTATGAAGATTCCCGAAAACAAAACAAAAATGGAAATAAATAAATAAATGCAGCGGAATATGAAGTGGTTAAGGTTAGGGAAAAGGTTAGCAAAAATGCTTTCCTAACCTGCTACGAATATCACTTTCTATAGAAGTGGCATGAAGAGTGTGTCCCTCCTTGAATTTATGAACACAAATAATGGGTGGGTGCGGGTGTGTCTGCTTTTGAGCCTTCCCTTACCTGAGCAGGTTGGAGAAGGGGGAGGAGCTCCAGAGTTGTTCCTGGCGTAGGATTTCCTTTGAGAAGGAAGG
The DNA here is from genome assembly GCF_057628025.1 of Oncorhynchus mykiss. Lineage (NCBI taxonomy): Eukaryota > Metazoa > Chordata > Actinopteri > Salmoniformes > Salmonidae > Oncorhynchus > Oncorhynchus mykiss. The sequence continues at coordinate 27,454,589 of NC_143038.1, forward strand.
CAGGACCAGGAGGCACTGCAGGGTGGCGTTTAAGAAGCAAGTGTTGCCAATGTTAGGCAACCTGTGAAGAAGAACCAGCCATCAGTACACACATAGAGATACAATATCCTAGAAACATTGAGTGGCCTATGTCATAAACCTTCATAACTCTAGAAAGTGCTGACAATGGCAGCCATCTTGGTCAGGGATAAGTTCTATGTCACTCTATGAGTACACAAAGAAGTGGATGTCCTTTAGACCAAGATGAACATAATTCATGGGTTTATAAATATCTAATAAAACGGACATGCTTGATAGTAAGCCCCATCCCCATAGTATATCAGACATTGACCTCTAAACAATAAAGAGCTTATTTTCAATGCATCTGCATTGTGTTGTGGTTGCATTTGCAGTGTGTTTTGGTTTACCCAAGAAGTTCCATGTTGACCAGGGCCCCCGGTTCTCCTCTGGCCCCCGGGGTCTCCTCTGACCTTCTGGTGGCTGAGCTGGCCCTGGGAAGAGTCTGGCTTCTGGCACCTGAGCCTGACCTCTGGGGCCTTGGGATAGAGTGGTCCTGAAGAGACAGAGGTATGAAGGAAGGAGAGAAACAGGTGTAAAGCTTTCAAAGCAGAGATAGTATCACTCTACACAGTATCTCTCGTAAATACTACACTGTACTATAAACACAGTCCGAGTAGTCATGCATGTTTTGATGTCCATATAAATGCAGTGTACTAAGTAGACCAGGGCAATAGGTTAGTATTCTATTTATCCACTAGATGTGATTAGAAGAGCCTAAAACTACAGTTTGAGGAAAGTAACTTTCTGGGACTGTGTTATCAAGCGTCTCAGAGTAGGAGTTTGATCTAGGATCAGTTTTTCCTTTCAGATCATAATAAATCAGATTATTATGGATAGAGAGGACCTGATCCTAGATTAGCGCTCATACTCTTGATTAACACTGGCCCTAGTCTTGTAGCTCTAAAGCCAACTCTTCAAGGGGACTCTAGGATGGCACTGTACTCGTTTTATTTTTGTTTGAATTACCTGACTGTTGCGCCCTCTTGGCTGGTGTCTCCATGACCGTCCAGGGGGTTGGTAGGAGAGGGAGAACTAGGGCAGGACACCACTGGAGAGAATTTCACTGGGGAAGGGTGTTTGGCAGGTGACCTGGGGAGAGAGGGCTGTTTAGCAGGAGAGCAAGGCTGAGAGGAACAGTTAACAGGAGAGAGAGGTGGATAGAGGGAGGAGAGTTGGTCAGAGGGTGAGGGGTCAGAGGTGGCGGAGGCATTCCGTTCAGAACGGTCAGTTGGAATTGGAGAGGAAGTGCTACTCCTCTTCTTATTTCTTGTCTTCTGCTCCACATCAATTGAATTGGCTTTCTGCTGTTTTTTCTGTTGACAAGAATATGTGTAAGTGCAAAATAATTTTTCCCCGATCCCCAGCCAATGTAGAAAAAAAAATGTGTGTGGGGGGGGTCATATTAATAGGAACAGGTAGGCCTAAATTAGAGGAACTTAACTATCTATCCTCAACCTCAAATAACACAGTATAGACAAGTTACATTGAGTGACATTTGCAAAAGCTGAACTTCATATACATTTCATGTACACTTTTTATGTATTCGTCCATCAGAATCTACTTTTACTTCATTCTTCTCACTAGGTCTAAGAGAAAAATACTACTCCAGAATTGAAGTAGTTGTTAATTGATTAAATGACCTGATTTCATACCTTTTTGCACCAGCAGAAACAAGCCATGTCGATAACCAATTAAGACTGATACATATCCACATTACATCATTTTTCAAATTGGCTTTAAGACCATTGTGATGTCATCGGTCATGTATGACACCACCGTCTGGCAACCCAATCTAGAATTGTTTAAAATATAGAGTTCAATTATCAAATATGTTTTATTGAAAGCAAAGTTCTGCAGTATACATACAATATTGTAGATATGCTCCATTGTTTTCTTGTTCCTTTTTTTACACACAGTTTTTATATATTGTTTAATTGAACATGCCACCACAATAAATGCATTTTAAGTGCCTACGTCTTCCTTGTTTTTTGATAGCTTCCATGTTGTTTGTGGGGTGGTCATCGGTTTATTGAAAGGCTAAATGCTTTTTCTCATATTCCCCAGCAGATGGACAAGGGTTGGTCAAAAGAATGTGAACAGGTGATAGAGATTCAGCCTAAACCTCAAATAACAATCCAGATTGGTTAGGGACAGTTTTCCATATTCAATCTTGCCCCGAGGGCAGCTCTGCCTCAAGGGCAGAATGAATGTGATTGGTTCAATTAAAGCTCAATTGTCACTGGCAATCTGATGGAGCTTAAGAATTTTGAAAAGACTAAATGGCCAAATGTTGCACAATCCAGGTGTGGAAAGCTCCTAGATTTACTCAGAAATACTCACAGCTGTAATCGCTGCCAAACGTGCTTCAACAAAGTATCGACTTAGGGGTGTGAATACTCAAATTGAATATTTAATTTTCAATACATTTGCAAACATTTCAAAAAATATGTTTTAACTTTGTCGTTATGGGGTATTTTGTATAATTGGGTGAGAGAATAAATATATTTACTCAATTCTAAATGCACGCTGTAACACAACAAAATGTGGAAAAAGTCTAGGGGTGTGAATACTTTCTGAAGGCACTGTATGTGAAGATGAATCCACTAATTAAGTTACTCTGGTTAGGAGCGTCTGCTAAATAACTCAAATGTAAACGTAATAGAAATTAATTGTAAATAATGTATTGTGTCACGGAGTCAATTATTGTAAATAAGAATATAATACCATGATTAAAGATAGTCATGAATGAATCGTGAATAACGATGAGTAAGAAAGTTTGAGGTATAAATATCATACCCCCCCAAAAATGGTAACCTCCCCGATGTAAGAATATTTTAAGATAATACACAACGCAGAGGACTAGAGGTCAATAGGGAATTAACGATCAATGGAAATAGTTGTTTTTCAGTTGAACATCTGTTTAGAATCTGTGTAGGAATTTCAGTCCTGTACTCATAGCTACATGTGTCAAGTTGTCATTGGTCCAAATACATTGAGCCTGAAACAGGATACTTGTTATTTGCAGGAATGCAATCTGGTGAGGGCCCAAAAAGGTGACTTTCATTTTGTTGCACTGAAACATGCAAAAGAAATCCCTGCTAGTGTCACGCCCTGACCTTAGAGATCCTTATTATTCTCTACGTTTGGTTAGGTCAGGGTGTGACTCGGGTGGGGAAGTCTATGTTTTCTGTTTCTTTGTTTTTGGCCGAGTGTGGTTCCCAATCAGAGGCAGCTGTCTATCGTCGTCTCTGATTGAGGATCATACTTAGGCAGCCCTTTTACCCACCATTAGGTTGTGGGATCTTGTTTTCTGTTTAGTTTCTGTAGCCTGACAGAACTGTGCGCTTTGGTTTTTTTGACATTGTTATTTTGTTTGGTGTCATCAATAAAGATACGATGTACGGCTACCACGCTGCGCCTTGGTTTCCTTCTACCAACGAGAGCCGTTACAGCTAGGGAGAAGTGCAGGTTTTAACTAATTAAACAACAAAGAATACGATCTACATGATAATTCTCCATGTGTAAAATAAAAATTGTTTAATGTGAAACTACAGAAACTCAAAGCTAAAAAATATATATAAAGAAAGCAGTCCAATGTTATTTGTAACCTTGACTTTACTGCAAATGACACTCAAGTCTCGAGAAAAAACAATACACTAATATTACAGTTAGCCATGACAGCCTTTATAATGCAACACTTATGACCACACACACATCTAAATATTGCACTTGGGAAAAAAAACATCTTAATAACCCTTGGATGCAATGCTGGTCAAAATTACCATTCCTAATGTTTTCTTTGCTGTATTAACCACCCCCCCCCCCCAAATGACATCATCTAATATTCCAGGAAATCCTTAAATAATGTGTCTTTAATGTTCTAACATCCTAGTTTTGTTTTTTAATTTCTTATTTTTTAAGTAAAAAGAGTTTTTGCATCACTACCCCAAGTTTTAAAATGTAGGGTCAAATATGACCAATATGTATTTCCTATGGAATTCACTGCATTGCGTCGTCAAACTGACCTTTCTTTTTGCTACAAAAATAAAATCCAAGTAATTAATATAATATTTATTAAATATCTTGTTTTTAATGTTCATTAATCACAGTTTTCATTTCTCCTTTTTAACTAATTGAGTAAAAGGAGTTTCATTAGGAGGCTCATAGGAATGTTGCCAGATATACAACCAAAATGGTTTTACAGATGCCAATCTGAGGTATCCAATTCAGATGACACAGACTACAGTTGAAGTCGGAAGCTTACATACACCTTAGGCAAATACATTTAAACTCAGTTTTTCACAATTCCTGACATTTAATCCTAGTAAAAATTCCCTGTTTTAGGTCAGTTAGGATCACCACTTTATTATAGGAATGTGAAATGTCAGAATAATAGAGAATGATTTATTTCAGCTTTCATCACATTCCCAGTGGGTCAGAAGTTTACATACACTCAATTAGTATTTGGCAGCATTGCCTTTAAATTGTTTAACTTGGGTCAAACGTTTCAGGTAGCCTTCCACAAGCTTCCCACAATAAGTTGTGTGAATTTTGGCACATTCCTCCTTACAGAGCTGATGTAACTGAGTCAGGTTTGTAGGCCTCCTTGCTCACACATGCTTTTTCAGTTCTGGCCACAAATTTGGAATTGGAAGTATGCTTGGGGTCATTGTCCACTTGGAAGACCCATTTGCGGCCAAGTTTTAACTTCCTGACTGATGTCTTGAGATGTTGCTTCAATATATCCACATAATTGTCCTACCTCATGATGCCATCTATTTTGTGAAGTGCACCAGTCCCTCCTCGCAGCAAAACACCCCCACAACAGGATGCTGCCACCACCGTGCTTCACGATTGGGATGATGTTCTTCGGCTTGCAAGCCTCCCCCTTTTTCCTCCAAACATAAAGATGGTCATTATGGCCAAACATTTATATATTTTTTTCATCAGACCAGAGGACATTTCTTTTTTATGGTGGTTTAGGAGCAGTGTCTCCTCTTCCTTGCTGAGCGGCCTTTCAGGTTATGTTGATATAGGACTCATTTTACTGTGGATATAGATACTTTTGTACATGTTTCCTCCAGCATCTTCACATGGTCCTTTGCTGTTGTTCTGGGATTGATTTGCACTTTTCGCACTAAAGTACGTTCATCTCTAGGAGACACAGCTTATCCTTCCTGGGTGGTATGACGGCTGCGTGGTCCCGTGGTGTTTATACTTGCGTACTATTGTTTGTACAGATGAACGTGGTACCTTCAGGCATTTGGAAATTGCTCCCAAGGATGAACCAGACTTGTGGAGGTCTACAATTTTTTTTCTGAGGTCTTGGCTGATTTCTTTAGATTTTCCCATGATGTCAAGCAAAGAGGCACTGAGTTTGAAGGTAGGCCTTGAAATACATCCACAGGTACACCTCCAATTGACTCAAATGATGTCAATCATTTTGGGGTATTTTCCAAGCTGCTTAAAGGCACAGTCAACTTAGTGTATGTAAACTTCTGACCCACTGGAATTGTGACACAGTGAATTAAGTGAAATAATCTGTCTGTAAACAATTGTTGAAAAAATTACTTGTGTCATGTACCAAGTAGATGTCCGAACTGACTTGCCAAAACTATAGTTTGTTAACGAGAAATTTGTGGAGTGGTTGAAAAACAAGTTTTAATGACTCCAACCTAACAAGCTGACCAGACCGGACACGTCTCGTGTGCGAGCGTCGCAAAATAAATTTAGAAATCCATGTTATTCAATTATTGCACCCACACTGCTCACGTGCGCCACTGAGCGTCTGCGTTGCCAAGGGCTAAAATAGAACTCCTTTCTATTTCTGTCACAGATCGCGCTGAAAGTCCTGCCTCTCCCATCTCCTCATTGGTTTATAGAAGCAGGTACCCACGTGCCATCTCTTCATTGGTTATACCCACTTGGGTGACTGAAAGACGAACTGCAAGGTAGAAACTCCAGTCCAGTTGGTGACAGAATGCAACTTAAATTGGTTGCTAACCGCCATATATCAAGTCTGGAAGTTCCGCCTCCCATTAATTCATTGGATCTCACAACAAACATACGTCCCATACTTTCTGTAAACAAAAGCCAACGTGGGTGCTTGAAAGATGGACGAGGAGAGATTTTTCGTCGAAGTAGAGAAGTACTCACTTTTATATGACCCGTCTTCAAAATTCAACAAGTATCCAACTAATAAAGATGCGTTATGGAGAGAGATTGCAAAGACCATGCACATTTCAGGTAAAGTATAACAACCCAATGTTCATCCTTGGTATAAAACGAACTAGCTAGCGTTAGCTGAATGTAAATGCCATGTGTGCTGTATGCTTTTTATAATACAGAAATGGTGGAATTGTACAATAGTTTTAAAGTGTAGAATGAATACACAAAACAAATGAAGATGTCAAAGTTGAACTTAAGTCAATTCTGCCTTCCACAGAGGTGAAATACTTAGTAAACTTTTCTCTGACAGAAACTGCCTCCTGACCTGCTCTGTTGGCCTGGATGGCTATGCCTCTCATGCCTCATCCCTGCCCCACCCTGCTGTAGCCACATTTCCACATCACAAGGCTTTGTGAGGAAGTTGTGGAGGATGCACATTGCATCTTTCCTAAATCTTCACCCCCAAGCAGAAAGGCATCTTGGGGCACCTGCAGGGTTTTTGATGCCATTGCCCTTCCAAGTGGGGAGTTGGCATAGACTTCTCCGTCACTCTTTCTCCCAAAATCCCCCACTTGAATAGCTGTGAAGCGGTAATTGGCATCCACAAGGGCGAGTAACACCACAGAGAAGGTTCCCTTATAATAAAAAAAACGGCTCCCTGAGTTTGGTTGTTTGGTGATCATAATATGTTTTCCATCAACCGATCCCAAACAATTGGGAAAGTCCCATTTTTCATGAAACTCTTGAGAAGTTTATCTCCAGGCTTCCTCAGTGGGTCGTGGCAGATGGATCGCCAGCATCTTCCTCTCTATGGCCTCACAGGTCTCCATAATGCACTGCGACACTGTCTCGAATCCAAGACGATAGGTGAAGGCCAGGCTGCAAATAGTGTCTCCAGATGCCAAATACCTTTTTTCAGCTCAAGAGGCAACCTCAGCCTTGAAAATGCTGATTCGCCTCAGCCACAACCTATGGAACCCGATGACGCTGAAGACGACGTGGTGTCCCTGAGCCATGACCCTGTGCTTCAGATGCCTGAACAACAGGCAAGACCAACCACTACAGGCACAGCTCAAGACTGGCAGCCAAGAAAAAGAAAACAGAAAGTCAACTATCAAGATGTGGATGAAGAGCTGCTTGCATTTGTCAGGAAGCCAATCCCTTCTGCTGTTACCTCAGAGGAGGAGGCATTTGTGCTCAGCTTTGTACCAGAGCTGAAGAATATAGGAAGAAACAAGGGACGTCTGAAAGTGCAATTACTGTCATTGATTGTAAACTGGGATGACCAGTATGCAACACCTCTGCTACCACCGCCACCACCACAATGGCTCTTTGATGCTCCACATGGAAGAGCTGGACTGCGGCCTATGATGTACGGCCAGCCCAGGCATCAATACTCCTACTCACCAGGATCTAGGTCTCCAACACATAACTGGGATGACCAGCAGGCAACACCACTGCCCACAAGCACTCCGCACGGAAGAGGTGGACCGCAGCCAATCATGTACGATGAGCCCAGGGATCAATACTCACCAGAACCTAGGTCTCCAACATATAGCTGGGATGACAGTACATTCAGTACATTCTCTCAAGAGAGCTAGGACAGAGACTCCCAATCACATCAATAATCATCTCCGAAAAGGCAGAACCCAGCCCTGCGCATACTTAGGCCCATGTTCTGTTTTAGTGTTTTAAAAAGGGAAACATTTATGTATGCACTATTTGCACTTTGTTGTTGCAGTTATATATGCATTGTACCTTGCATTTAACTTTTTTTTAAAAATTTAAAAAATGTTGCTATTCATATTGTTATTGGGAGGGATATGCCGTATTTGTTTACAAGTTTTGATGTGACGGGTTAATGTCACCTACATGTTCACCATGCCTTGATGTGACTGTTAATGTCACCTACATGTTCACCATGCCTTGATGTGACTGTTAATGTCACCTACAACAGATGCACCATGCCTTGATGTGACTGTTAATGTCACCTACAACAGATGCACCATGCCTCGATGAGACTGTTAATGTCACCTACAACAGGTGCACCATGCCTTGATGTGACTGATTATGTCACCTACAACAGGTGCACCATGCCTTGATGAGACTGTTAATGTCACCTACAACAGGTGCACAATGCCATGTTGTGACTGTTTGTCACCTTGAAAAATAATAAATAAAAGACTAAACAAAGAACAGTGTGTCTTACTTACCTTGAGTATAATGAAGACACTATAACTGGTCATCTGCTTCCTAGTTGTAATGGAACAAAGCCCTACATCTGTGGAGCATCATGATCACAAGTTTGCTGGAGTTTCTTTACATCCATGCACCTGCTTACACAATACAACCTTTTCCAATAACTAACCTTAGAGTGACAGCTAGTCTTTGCTTAGGCTCTATTGGGGTCCTGTAGTTGGTCGTCTGCTTGGTGAGGTCTGGGCTAACAAAAGACAGAAGAGTCTCCATCTCTTCTGCACTCATCCGGAAGTATCGGTGATGTCGGGCAGGGTCCAAGAGCAGCTCCTGGACAAGGTGGTAGATGCTTCCTTCTCAACACCTTCTCTCACTCCTTCCCTGTGCGCCTCAATAATACAAGGGCGACCAACTTCTGTTTTAGCAGGTGGTGTCTGTTAATCCATGCTGTTTAGAAAAGCATACAGTATTGTTTCTTTTTAGTTGTATAATATTACAGTTTCTTATTTCATGAGCTTTCATTCAGTAAATGCATTGTTTATATCTCATACCAGAGTGGTTTGGTTGTAAGGTGAAAGAGACTGGCTAATTACAGTAATCAGCCTGCCATCATGTATATTATTGGCATAATGGAGTCTGAGAGGAAAGTGCCTAAATGTGTAAAACAATTTGCATTTATTGAATGTATTAACTCCTGTCCTGGCATCACTATTGTACAATGTGCAATCATGTACGTACCCATGTTATCACTCCTCAATCGCGGTGAAATCAGAAGAATACATTTCAACAGGGTCACTGGAAAATGCAGGCAAGAAAAGGAGCTAAAAACAGCATTCCGTCCCCAAAATAATATAGTTGGTTCAGAGTTTGTTATGATATTTTAACCTACTTTTCGTGATCGCGTGTGGTGTGGGGGGACAAAATCAATTTGCAAACGCACTTGCGCGGCCGGTTTGGGTTCCGTGTAAGTGTATGGAAACTTCAGACTTCAACTGTATGTGCCTGTGGGTCAAGTTGGAGTTGCACCTGGTAGTCCAGCTGTCCTAGATGATTCTACAGATGTGGAGGACTCCTCAGAGAGTGAAAACCAGTCAAATAGACTGAGTAAAAAAGGGTCTTACTGGACTGAACCCCACCAAAAAAGGCAGGACCAGAAGCCATAATATCCTGAGGAGCTGCCAAGGGCCTGCTCCAGGGTCAACAGTTATGTCACCAAAAGTTGCCTGAGAACTGTTGATTAGTGACAACAGCATTGAGGAGGTCCTAAAGAGTACACATTTAGAAGGACAAATAATAGTAACAGCAAAAGGGACAGTGGCAAGAGGTCAACAAAAGAGGTACTAAAGGTCTTTATTGGCATGGAAAAAAGGTGGGGTGTCTCCACAGGAGCTATTTGTGGATCCACTGCAGAATCCAATGTATAAGGCCACCATGTCGGTCGGAAGATATAAGGATATCTGTCGCTACCTGAGGCTTGATGACAAGAGGAACAGAGTGTTCAGAGAGGCAACGAACCACCTGGCAGCCTTCCGGTATGTGTGGGACCTTTTCCTAGAAAACTGTAGAGGAAGGTTCATCCCCAGCGACTGAGCCACAGTGGATGAGGAGCTTTCCTCCAGACATGACGCTTGACATTCCATCCAAAGAGTTCAATCTTGGTTTCATCAGACCAGAGACTTGTTTCTCATGGTCTGGGAGTCCTTTAGGTGCCTTTTGGCAAATTCCTAGTGGGCTGTCATCTGCCTTTTACTGAGGAGTGGCTTCTATCTGGCCACTCTACCAACCATACCTGATTGTTGGACTGCTGCAGAGATGGTTGTCCTTCTGGATGGAAGCTTCTCCCATCTCCACAGAAGAACTGAGGCAATGGAAAGATGTGGGTTGATGAAAGAGAACCAAGCCACCACCACCACTCAGAGCAGCCAAGGCCAGAAGAGGAAGAGGTGCCAGCTCTGCCCAAGCGCAAAGGATAGAAAAGTCAGCTGCTGGTGTTCTCAGTGCAACACATCCGTCTGCAAAGAGCAGTCACATGCTTGTGGTTTGTAACAAATGCATGGACTAAGACAGCATAAGTAAGCATCACACACACTTTGTTCCTTTTAGTGTTCACGTTTTCTAAATTCACAATTGTTAGTGTTGTCGTTTATATTGATGATGAACTTTGGATTTTCAAATAAATGTTTTGAAATATTATAAAACATGCTTAAGATGGTTTTATTTTGTTGCTCACACTAAAAAGGTTGAATGTGAAAATATGCTAATATTTTCAATAGCTGTTATGCATTTTCATCATATGTTATCATTGAAATGTGTATCAAAATGTTGAAAAGTGACTAAAAACATTTAAAACAATAAAATAATGATTGAAGAGGTCCAAATCAGCACTCAAAATAATTATGTTCCAGCGACCCGGCGGCATATGCATTCTTGGGGCGCCATGTTTACTATGCATCCTAGGGTTAAAGTAGAAATAGAATGAAACAGACAGGCATTTTATTTTTGATCTATTATAGTAGACACCGAGCAAGTGCACAAGGCTGCATGTGTGCAAAAATAACTTTCAGAGTAAAATAAAAAATAAATACAAATAATCACACAAAAGTGTTACTGTCAAGTTCAACACAACAAAAGCCATATCTTTGGGCTACACTGCACGTAATAACATTGTACAATTTCTGCCTGTGGACATCTGTTCTACAATGTGCAGCAGAGCATGATACCCTGTGTTGGCATAATTTATCTCTTTCAGGCAGAAGGTACACCTGGCATACCTCTTTTAATCCACTGAGAGTGAAAGTGTATGGCGTTTCTTTCACCTCTATTGGCATCCAGCATAAACCAGGCCCAGCTCCAGCTACACTTGATCCCTGAATCCACTTCAATCCACAAGCAACGCCTCATTTTCACCTAATTCTCTCATTCTGAAAATTAACCATATACTGTCGAGGGAAAACATTAGTTCACAGATAGTAGTTAGTTCGTTAGCTAGTTAACATTTCACACAGACTGTCAGGGTCCAGTAAGCAACTAACGTTTTATAACTTGAGGAACGGCAAGGAGTCGTATAACGTTACCAATTAATACTATAGCGAATTGGTTAGGGAACTAACGTTAGCTCATTTGATGTTGTAACGTTAGCTAGCTGTCTGTCTTTAATTAGCCAGCTAAGTTTCAAACAATAAACTCAATTATTTGATCAGCTAAGTTTGCTAATGTTGCTCAACATTTCTCTGGCTAGCTAACGGAGAATTCGATCCAGCTACAGTACTATAGCAAGATACAATGCTAACAATACTTGTTTCACCACACTTTCTCCCTCACCTCAAACTTTCCAAATGCCAGTTGTTTTTCGGTTACAGCTCATGAAGTACGCTTCATCACCTTCTCACCCCGGTCTCCGTGATCTCACCTACCTCTTCGTTATCGTTCAGCGGACGCGCTGCTGTAACTGGCGAACTGCTTTTGCACCCTACTGCTCTCTTTCTGCAACTAGAAAATCGCCCTTATATCGGACGTTCTGAACACACTTCATACCGGCGTCAGTCTAATTGTTATCGACGATATAACATTACTACCACTGTGTCGCAGTTTTTTACTAGTTGTCTTCAGGACTTGCCTCAAATTAATATTCATCATGTACATCGAATTGTTAAATCAGCCTCCTAGACTCCAGCTAACAATAATTAAAAAGGGTTCAAGATGTATATAGGAAGCTACTTAGATAAGTATGTAGGTAAATAACGTTACCAAGTCAGTGACAGATATAACATAACGTTAGCTAGCGACAATCATATTAGCTAGCTAATTTAACTATTAACTGTAGCTAGCTAGATAGTTACTTCGTAAAATGATGTAACGTTGACAGAATCTACCTGAGAACGTGTGTATTTTCGTTAGCTTGGTTAAGTTATGCTTGCTAGTGTTATATAAATATTCATACACATAGCTCATATAAACAAAGACATTCCGTCGTAAGAACACATACACCCAGCCATAAGACTGACCCCCTCTTCCTTATATAAACACACATTTCATCTCCCTCTAACTGGCCTGTCCCAAGAGCAAAGAACTTTTGCTGTGCACCAATGGGGCCCGCTCTGGCTAGAGCAAGGCCCGCCTCCAACCCTCCGACCAGTCAAGAAGACCGAAACGACAAGACTCCACCTACTTTATTCTATGTATAAAAATGTATGTAACCATTGTATAGGCCTCTTTTTCACCTGGCTCCTTGCCGAGTTATGTGAACTAGGTCCGTGCACGTAAAACTGCGGGACAAGATATCTCTGACTCATTAAAACTGTCTTTTGTTACAACTGAAATCCACTCTGTCCAGCGTCCGTGATTTGGTCTCAACTCTCCAGTATTTGAACACTAACAGAATTGGTAGCAGAGGAAGGTTGTTCTTGAATTCGATCTATTATAAGTTAGTGTGAGAGGACGAGACTGATCACGGCTAAAAAATCAGACGGAAGAGTGACTTCCCCAGCCATTCATCTTGCCTCAGGAAATCTGATCGGAGCGCTCTATATAAAGGTGAGCAGAGCCCGTTATATCGAAATCTGCATATTGTATTATAGCCTAAACCAAATTTTGATCAGAAAGTACTGGGCGTGAGTATGAATCGGTGCCCAAATTTTTACATAAGAACCTAAGACATTGATCGGGGAGATCTTGTTTTGCTCGTTTTTATTTTTTATTTGTATTTTTATTTTTTAGCAATTGGCCTATTATTAGAAGTGTAGTATGCATGTAAAAGTTCCTATTAAATAAGTGCTTACTGTTTAATTGGTTGTGTTTAGAAGTGTAGTATGCACGTAAAAGTTCCTATTGAATAAGTTCTAAACTGTTTAATTGGTTGTGTTTAGAGATTTAGTTAATTAATAGATCGACTGAATCTGCATGTAAAAGATCCTATTGAATGAGTTGTAAACTGTTTAATTGGTTATGTTAGAGGTGTAGTCGAATAGATATAGGATATGTAAGTTTGGCCTTCCACAAGACAGAGATCGGGAATGATGTGGCTATTGCACATCAAACAATAAACATAATATGAACCAGAGTTGACATTCCATGATTTGGAGATGGGGGAAATTAAATTGACAGAAACGTTTGTCGCGGAGTAGGTTGGGATACGTAACTGGGCTATTAGGCACACAAAGCCACCTTAGTATCGAATGGCCGTGCAATTTTGATTGACAGCCGGGCTGGAATACTGATTTTCGTTTTTTTCATTCCTGTTGATATTGCCTAAAGTTTAAAATTATTCTGACAATTGCTATAGAATCGCTCGAATTTACTGATATAAGTTCATAAAGGAATTTACTGAATTGTTTACAGAAAGTATTTAAATAATTCACTGAACAACTCTTAGTTGTCTAGAAATTCTATCTATATTTCCTAAAGAGCTAGAATTACTCTGAAAATTGTTATAGAACCGCATATATTCACTGATATATTGTTCCAAAAGGAAATCGCATAATCATTTATAGAAAATACCTAAACGAATCGCTGAACAAATTCAAATAAAATACGGGAGAAACAGACACGTGGCGGGCGTCACATACTGATAACCCCCTTTGTCTCGACCAGGGACAGGCTAAGCATACAACGATAGAAATAAACACCACATAGTAAGGATTGAATATACCTAAATAACGCATTATACACATTATCAGACGAACTAGATAAAATGTCTGCAGCTACCACGCCCAAACTAAAATTCAATGATTATTTAGATCAGAGTATGATTGATAGAGCGGGAGGTAAAAAAACAGTATGGGAAAGTGGAGAAAGTGTGGAAAGGATTACGGATAAGATGGACACAAGCAGGTTATTTTAGCGGAGGACCACCTACAGGGGGGAAACTCCAAGATATGCAGACATAATTAGAGGACGCAGTAGAGCATGCAAAAGCGAGTGAGGCGGAGAGAAACAACATACACAGGTTCAAAAAAGTAGGTACAAGAGAGAGAGAGAGAGCAGAGGGGGAGCTCAAGATAGGTACATGGGCCATACAGGAGAGTAGGAGGGTGCTGCCCAAAAACACACCAGACATGATGGGCGTGGCTATTGTGGCGTCGGGGGATGTTAAAGCTCCGCCTGAGAACTTGCCCACGGCTCCCCCTGTGGCCGTTTCTCCCTCACTATATCCACAATTGACAATGGAGGCAGTTCAGCCCCAGCCATACTCAAAGGGACAAAATCACCGGAGCCCGTCACACAACCCATTCCTGCCCAGGGCACCTCCCACAATACAGGCTCCAGTTCTGAGAATAGACCAAGGGGAGTTAAAAGGAGAAATTACCCTGGGGATAACGGCTGGCCATATGGTATGTGAACAGTTCGAAACTGGGATTCCAGGAGCAGGAGACCTCCCCCAGGAACGGAGGCCGCAATGCTCCTCTGTGAACTCTCTCACCTCTGAAACCAGAGGACACTTACAAACAAGATTAGATTCAAACCACTTCTATCAGACGGATAGGGAGGACTGTCATCAGAACATGGATATCGAAAACGAAGAAGAAATTGACATGGTGCTCACCCCAGCTCCGATGGGAGCTCCAAACGTGACTAAGATGCAGGAGCTGCTGAAATCATCAATAGCTCGAGCTAAGGAACTCAGGGAGCTAATAGCTAACCAAGATAACAACAGAGAGGGATCCTACCGTGTGGAAGGCATAATGAGAGGAACAGTAACCAAAGTTACCGAATCAATGGGGTCCGAAACACTCCGTCGGTCCTCCAGAATTGCTGATAGAAGAGAGCGAGAGCAGGAGATGGCAGGACAGTACCCCCTGCGACCGACACCAGGTGATGCACACACTGTGGAGTACCAGCCCTGGAAAATGACTGATTTAACAACACTGATGGGACAGATGCCTAGCCTACATGGAGGAGCTTCAGCGTGGCTACTTCAACTGCAGACACTTACGTCAGGCCTGCAACTCTGCCTAGGAGACATGAAAGCACTTCTAGCAAGAGCCACCGACCACGGAACCATGGAGGCCCTCATGACAGCAGCTGACCTTGGATGGCGGGCCCCAACACTGCCCATAGACCACTTCCGTACCAGATTATGGGAAGTTCTACGGAGAGCATACCCTACAGAAAGAAACCATGCCACCTTATCCTCCTTTACAATCAACCCAGGTGAGCAACCTGCAGCATACCTGGACAGGGCTAAGACCACATGGAGATCGGTCCACGAAGAACCATTCGATCACACTGATACCACACTCAGCATGTGGAAGGAAATGGTGGTCAACGGGTGTCCCGGAGATGTTAAAACCAAACTCAGAGGAACGGTAGGGTTGTTTGCACTTCCTCTGACCCAATTCAACACTCATGTGCACCACCATGTGACCCAGCACAACAAGGAAAGAGGGGGTGCTGAGAGCCAGGTGCAGTCCCTCCAGGTACAACTCCTGAAACTCCAATTGAAGGAAGCACAACAAGGAGAAAAACCTAAGAAACAGATGGTGGCGGAAGAAACGAAGGAGACGGGCACCAAAACAGACATCTCTCAAATAGTGGCCCAGACTATCTCCCAGATGATTCAACAGCAGGCTGGTCCTCAACCAGCCAACCCGGGGCCTTGGTATCCCCCGCAACCACAATTTGCATACCAGCCGCAATGGATACCAGGCCATCCAAAAAGAGGGGTTTGTTTCAACTGTAGAACTCCAGGGCACTACTCACGAGAGTGTCCATACCCACTCACACCACAACAACGCCAGTGGAACTCTACGAGAGGTCCATATGGGAAGGAAAGGGGTGGAAATAGACCTCAACAGTACGAACATCAGCAACCAGGACCCACACCCATGCATCAGCAACCCGCATACAACCAACCGCAGTTCCAGGGAATGACTGGGAGCACCATCCCCTGGTCATAAAATTGCCCACCACCCACGGCAGAAGAAGGAAACAGCAACTCCCAGACGGTTCACATGTCACCCTTCAATCAGCCATCAACCCTCAACCAGCATCGGCCAAATTAGCTGAAATCATCGGATTGACGCAGGTCCTCATCAGAGGAAAAGGAAAGACTGAATATTTATACAGACTCAGCCCATGCCCATGAAGCAGGCCACACTGATGGACCCAGAACTTTTATGAGAAACACATGGCCCCACACACGAAGGCAAACTAAAGACCCTCCAAAAAGGCCTCGCACATCTGGTGGCACCCTCACATAAAAAATATGACTGACTTATTTTATGACGATGATTTATTTTGTGACGAATGCAATGGTTGTGACAGACACAACCCAAAGAAACCATATCAAACACCAATGGGCTCATACGTAATACCTAATGCATGTTTTCAGGATATTAGTATAGACTACACCGACATGGGCCCCGAAAATGTATCTAAAGGCAAACTCTATCTCCTAGTCATAGTAGATAGGTTCTCCAAATGGGTAGAGGCAATAATAACAAAAGGGGAGGATGCTAGGTCAGTCTTTAAGTGGCTACAAACCAAACTAATACCCAGGTATGGCATCCCAAGACAAATCAAATTTGACAAATGGCTTACATTTAACAAACACCTGAGACAGGTGGAAGAAAGATTTGGCATAACCCACAGATTTGGATCTGTGTACAGGCCCCAATCCCAAAATCTGGTGGAACGTCAAACCAAAAGCAAAAGCTAAGATAGCTAAAGTATGTGCCTCATGGGATAATGACTGGTAGAGTCATGCATGGTCCACCAAGGGAGGGAGGTCATATGCCCGCCCTTGATGTACAACAAATTGTAATGTCTAATTATGTGAAAAAACTGACGGTTCTCGCTGCAGCACTCTCTACCCAGGTTCACAAGGTCCAGGAGGGGGAGCTGCCGGGGGACACGCCACTACTGAAGGTAAAGGTTGGTGACGGGGTGAGGGTTACAGTCCACAAGAGAAAGTGGCTGGAACCCAGGTGGACTGGACCGTACGAAGTGAAGGAGGTTACTTCACACTCAGTCCAGGTCAAAGGTAAATCAGGCACACCTTGGCACCGCCTTACACATTGCACCCCAGCCCCAATTCCTTCTAGAACACTGACTGAAGTCAGAGCTGATTTGAGCGGCCTAAATTCGATTCCAAATGAAGACACTCCTTCCTCAGGTGATGCGGCATCAAACTCCGCCTCCCCTGAGAAGGGAACCTCGCCCAGTTAGAGGGAAATTTCTCCCTCTCTGGGTGAGGCTGGGGATATCTGGTCCCTTATTTGTGATATTCCTACTGATATTTGGAGTAACCCTAGGACTTTCACATGGTTAATTGAACAACTATTTCACCCTGCCACATCACATACACCAACCCCTACACATGTCCCTAACTCCTTTCCTGATATCACTCCCTCCAATCACTCCCGTCCCAAACGTAGCACTACACCTACAGACCCACCATGCAAACCAGACAAGGTTAGGAGCACCACCTTATGTATACCCACGATTGCAACCGCCACCTTTCTGCTATAGTTTTCACGTCTAATAGACGTGAAGAGGGGGATTTGTTATATAAATATTCATACACATAGCTCATATAAACAAAGACATTCCGTCGTAAGAACACATACACCCAGCCATAAGACTGACCCCCTCTTCCTTATATAAACACACATCTCATCTCCCTCTAACTGGCCTGTCCCAAGAGCAAAGAACTTTTGCTGTGCACCAATGGGGCCCGCTCTGGCTAGAGCAAGGCCCGCCTCCAACCCTCCGACCAGTCAAGAAGACCGAAACGACAAGACTCCACCTACTTTATTCTATGTATAAAAATGTATGTAACCATTGTATAGGCCTCTTTTTCACCTGGCTCCTTGCCGAGTTATGTGAACTAGGTCCGTGCACGTAAAACTGCGGGACAAGATATCTCTGACTCATTAAAACTGTCTTTTGTTACAACTGAAATCCACTCTGTCCAGCGTCCGTGATTTGGTCTCAACTCTCCAGTATTTGAACACTAACACTAGCTATATTTGCTAGCTAAAAATAATTGTTATTCATGTCTTCTAAACATTATCTAACGAAGACACATTGACAGGGGAGATTACCGTGAGGGCTGCCCGTCACAGGTCCATGAGGAAGAGTGAAAAGCCGCACAGCATGAGAGTAGGGAAAGGTTATAGATGGCTACTAGGGACCTTGTTAAACATCTCCTGTGGGACACTGTCATCATGGTCAAAATGTGTTGGAGACAGTGTCAACGTTTAATCTTATCAATAGATAGATAGATATTAATGATGGGTCCCAATCTAGAATTGCCCACAGGTTATTTGGTAAAGATCTGTTGATGCAGTGTTTGGTAATTGTGTTACTGAGACACAATGTATTCCTGTATAGTTAAATGAGCCCCTAGTTAAGAAGACCAGACACTACTGTTTATTGTTATTTATGGGCCGCATCATTCTTGTTTCTCACTTCAGTCTTTCATCACACTTATCTTCACAGATGGTGTTAAAGCACTCCGTACCAGGGATCGTGGTCCAACGCCACTGCTCCTGTGTTGCAGGAAGTGCTGTGTGCAATCATCTGGTGGCCCTTCTTTACCAGACAGCGCACTACTCTCAACTAAACATTCCTGCTGCACCACCAGTTCACAGCTGCACAGACACAGAACAGCGTTGGCACGAGCCAAGAACACTTGTGAGTCTATCAATATCCATAAAAAAATGCACCTGAAAATTATTCAGCCTATGTAACAGTAAATCCTTGTTAATTAGGGTGTGAAGCCAGGTCCGGTTGATGGGATAGAGTTCCGTAAACCTACTAACTCGTGTGCTGATGGAATAAGGTAAGTCGGAGGTTCCTAGAATGGAAACATTTCGAAAACATTTTCTTGTGATTTTTGAAAATCTATAAATCTGTATATTTTAATCCATTTTATTTAAACTTTTGGGCTTGTGCTGTTTCTGGAAAAGTCTGTGTCTACTATGAGTCTATGTCATAGTAATCTCTCCAACCTGATGTTAAGGTTTTAAAATGTTTTGCAGAAGTTGTCTCTACAAAGCACTCCATGGATATATGCCTGACATGGACCTTCTCCGCATCTCAGAAACGTATGCCAACTTTTCTCCACTTACTGCCCCTCTTGTGACAACAATGGAAATGTCAGCTGATGTGCCCCTGGTTGAGTCCGCCTTTGGGCCAGTGCAAGCTGGCAGTGTGCTATCCTATCAACTTCCACAGCCAAAGACCCGTGAAATTGTGAAAATTGTCGATGCCCCTTCTCCACTAATACTTCCGTTAGATGGCAACAGGCTTCAGTCTTCCCAGTGTGCTTACGTCCTTAGCCATCAGGGGCAGTTCCAGGTCAAGGCATTAGAGACAACCTACGAGATGTCACACAAAGTCGAGGTTGCTACAAGGGAGCAGAGCAGCAGCCCGGAATGGCATCAGCTCAGGAAAATGAGAATAACATCGTCTCGTTTCCGAGAGGTTTGCCATGTCCGGGGAGAGACCTCAGCGGGCCGCCTAGCTGAGCGGATGTTCAAGGGATCTGGTGTGCAGACCGTGGAGATGAAGAGGGGGCTAGCGATGGATCCAGTGGCTGTACAGGAGTACTGCACACTGAAGAATGTTAACTTCTTTCGATGTGGCTTCGTAGTGCACCCAGATGCACCGTGGTTAGGATCCTCTCCAGATGGCATCATATTTGATCCCAGTGTGAGACCACACTTTGGACTCTTAGAGGTCAAGTGCCCAAATGTACAAAGTTATGTTGACTGCCTTTACCTGAGGATACAGAATGGAGAGCTGAAGTTGAAGAGATTTCATGCTTACTACTGGCAGGTGCAAGGTCAAATTCTTCTCACAGGTTGTAGCTGGTGTGACTTTGTCATCTGTGCACAGGAGGACATCCTAGTTGAAAGGATATCTAAAGATCTACAGGTTTCAAAAACTATAAGAGAGAAGGTTGAACACTTTTATTTTTACCACTACTTGCAGAAGTGTCTCTCGCACCTGAATGGATCCCCTGCATGGGTGCCAAGTTTAGTGGTTTCATGAAAAATAAGTATTGATGTTCTTGTGAAGAAAACTGCAGTATAATATATTTGTTTAAAATAATGTATTTCAGCAAATGTTCAACAGTTCAGTTAATAAATTACACATCTCTAACATTGTATTCAGTCTTGCATTCTGGCTATTCTGTGTTTACTTGATTTCTTTCCCCCACCCCTAAACTCATTGCCTAATTAAAGCCAATTACAAGCTCCACACAAACTGATATTCACTACAACACAAATGATTGAAACATGTCGTAGATAAACAAATTATTATTTTGCTACTACCAAATAAACACATGTAAATTTTACACTGGCTTGGCCCATGCTCTGACAAAAGGTCCGTTTTGATAGTTGACCAACAGGCAAATAATTGGTTGATGCTGCCTGAGATGGTCAGGGGGATGACTGTGTCAAACAGCTTGTGCTCCTTTACTCTGCAGATCATTCTTTCAACATGTACTCTCAGCCTGGCAATGGATTGGGTCTCCCTAACCTCATGCGCTGGCATCTGTGTGCGTCTTGACAGAAATGCTGGCCGGTAGACCTTGCACGGAACAATGTCATCTACGAGAAAGCCCTTATCCACCATAATGGCCATGTCATGGGGGAGTAAGGAAATAATTCCATACTGCTTGAAGATCTCCTTGTCAATCACAGATCCAGCACACAACAATGACATAAAAGAGACAGCTCCATGTGGTGACATTCCCAACATGCCCTTAAAGGTACAGTGTGACTTGTAGGAAGAAAACACCTCACTCTGCAGTAGTAGTGAAGATGTTGTCTGGCAGCGGAGTTCAGTGCAGTCGATCACTACCTGGGTGTCTGGATAGTCCTTGAACTCGGGTGGCAGGTGGGCTTTGATGGTTTCCCTGGGGATCATTATCCGTGCTGATCCAAGCAGACAGTAGAGGAAGTTGGCCCAAGAGATGATAATCTCACTACCAATGGGCCAAATCCTTCTGCTTCAGACCCAGCGACAGATGAGTCATAAACAAGAAGAACTCGTCGATTGATGGCAGTGTCTGAACGTAAAGAAAAATGTTTTAGTACAATATAGTCCTTATATTCGGTCCATAACAAAAAGTAAATCATGTTTTGAAATTACAGTAAGATCAAATAATATTCTAAGTATTTAATGAAGTTGTATCACACTAAGTTGACTGTGCCTTTAAACAGCTTGATAAAATCCAGAAAATTATTCCATGGCTTTAGAAGCTTCTGATAGGCTAATTGACATCATTTGAGTCAGTTGGAGGTGTATCTGTGGAAATATTTCAAGGCCTACCTTCAAACTCAGTGCCTCTTTGCTTGACTTCATGGGAAAATCAAAAGAAATCAGCCAAGATCTCAGAAGAAAAATTGTAGACCTCCATAAGTCTGGTTCATCCTTGGGAGCAATTTCCAAATGCCTGAAGGTACCATGTTGAAGGTATCATGTTGTGGGAGTGCTTTTATGCAGGAGGGACTGGGACACTTCACAAAATAGATGGCATCACGAGGAAAGGAAAAGTATGTGGAAATATTGAAGCAACATTCAAGACATCAGTCAAGAAGTTAAAGCTTGTTTGCAAATGGGTCTTGATGACCCCAAGCATACTGCCAAAGTTGTGGCAAAATGGCTTAACGACAACATCAATCAACGTTAAGGTATTGGAGTGGCAATCACAAAGCCCTGACCTTAATCCTATTGAACATTTGTGGGCAGAACAGAAAAAGTGTGTGCAAGCTAGGAGGCCAACAAAACTGACTCAGTTACACCAGCTCTGTCAGCAGAAATGGGCCAAAATTCACCCAACTTGTTGTGGAAGGCAACCCGAAACGTTTGACCCAAGTTAAACAATTTACAGGCAATGCAACCAAATACTAATTGAGTGTATGTAAACTTCTGACCCACTGAAAATGTAATGAATGAAATAAAAGCTTAAATAAATATATCTCTCTCCTATTATTCTGACATTTGACATTCTTAAAATAAAGTGATGATCCTAACTGACCTAAGACTGGGAATTTTTACTGGGATTAAATGTCAGGAATTGTGAAAAACTGAGTTTAAATGTATTTGGCTAAGGTGTATGTAAACTTCCGACTTCAACTGTGCATTCAATGTGCCTACTTACGCTAAGATACGCTAGCCTAGTTTTAAATAACAATGAACACGTTCTTAAAGGTAAGATGGACTTTGGGATAATAATAATAATTCATAGTAAATAAAACAATAGTAATGCTGGATCACAATAAATTGTTACTGTACCTTGTGTAAAAACGCATATCCTCGCCTGAACCAGAAAATCGCACCAAAGCCGTGTTGGGCGGTCAGTTTCTCCAGCTTGGCTTGATGATTTGCCATTAGGGCCGTGTCCAGGGCTGCGGGTTCAGGGCTGCACAGTAATCATGTGTCTGGACCTGATCAGAGGTGGCACAGTCCATAGGCAGTGCACCTTGTTCTTCATCCTCCTCAGTCGGAGCAGGAGGTTTCAGTCTTCTTTCTCAAACACCAGGTCTCTTTTCATTGTGCCAGTTCCATGAGAAGACTGTAGGAACAAAACCTATTTTTAGGAATTGTCGCTCCCCAATTTTTCCTTCAACAAAGTCACTCTCATTAGCACCTCATTCGCGGGGCTGTAATTTAAACGTAGCCATTGCAAACTATTTCAGTCAGAAATGCATCAACAACAGTTAGATAGCTATCAAGCTAATGATAAAAACAATAGCAGAAATCGCTGCAGGAAGTCATCAACCCTGTAGGAAGTAAATTAGAACATTGGAGGCGGTGTAATGCACAGAGCCTATTGATTGTCTCTTTTCTCTTCAGTCACGTGCCACATCCTGTTGTTATGTGAACGACTGGCTGAGCCTTGGATACATCCAGTATTGCCCCAAATGCGCATTACTTGTTCACTTACAGCCAGTAGTGATCATAACACCCCCACCCCCCTTGTTGAGGCTGGGCAGGGAGTGTTGAAGCTGGGCTTGGTGCTGCCCCTGTTGAGGCAGGGCTGGGGGTGTTAAAGCTGGGCCTGGTGCTGCCCCTGTTGAGGAAGGTCTAAGGATGTTGAGGCTGGGCCTGGGACTACCCTTGTTGAAGCTGGGCTGAGGGTATTTAGTCTAGGCCTGGCACAACCCCTGTTGAGTCTGGGCTGAGGCTTTTGAGGCTGAGCTTGGTGTGTGGAGGCTGGTCCAGGTGCTGCCCCATTAAGGCTGGTGCTGGTGGCCCTGTTAGGCCCTGTGTGCTGGGGCCTTAGGCTCTCCTGCCCTGAAGGGTGAAAGGAACCACTTACTGTACATACAGTACACATATATAGCAACACAAGAATATAGATGAAGAGAGTAAGCAGTACCTGAACATATAGAAAAGTAGGTAAGCACTCCGGGCTCTGGTCCTCAGCACAGTGGCTTCATTGGACATTGACACTTGGCTGTCATTACAGCAGAACCAGTTTCCACTGGCATTCAAGATGTCACTAATGTAGTGCCCTGTGGAACAAAGAAGACAGACTCGAGGTCAAGGGTCAGGCTCTTGTGGGTAATAGAGTGTGTTATAACAGTTAAACAGGTCATTTGGAAGGTATTTTATCTGTTACAAGTGTCAAGTTTGGAAATCAGAGATAAACACATACACGTGGCATGCCTCCCCATTCCTTTGAATTAAATTGCGCAAACTCTAAACATATAGCAGTGCTTGTCTGGATGGCACTTCACTCTGAAGCCTGCAGCCTTGCTCGCTTGGTGTAAGAGGCTATCGGAGGGTCTAATTATCCCCTACACCAGGGTTCCCCAACTGGCGGTCCGTCGGATGAATTTGGCCCACGGGTGATTTTATTTGGCCCACCCCATGTTTTCTGAGCAAAAAATTGTAATTGTTAAAAGACTGTAAAAACACCAGCAAATCAGTTCCAAGTGATTTTCATTTTGGAAATCTGATCCAAAGTCTTCCTACGCACAATAAAGAGATATACGTGATTGTACACAAATGTAAGCAAGGTTTGAAATTGATCAAATATGATATCTGTTTGGGCTTCTTACGGTCAATTTGCAGTCTACAAATTATTATTATATTATTATTCTAATAATAATAATTAATTATAATAATAATAATAATTATTATTATTATTATAATTATTATTATTCAATCCTCGATCATTTTCACTCCCTCAGCTTTGGGATACTTGTTTAAATGGCAGAGGCGCACGTGAATACGCAAATTGAAAGTCAAGGAGAAAGGAGTGATTTGGGATTCAGCCTATGCCATATGTACTGTGCATCTGCATGTGAGTGTTTTAAGGTATTTACTTACCGGAGTTTGCGGAGCCTCCCAAATGAGAGACTACGCCAGTCAGCTGGTAGTAGCCAATCACTGACTTCACTGGCTGCAGCTTCTGTAAGAAAACACGTGATCATTGGATTCTCATTTCCCCTACAGTCCTCCACACTGTCTACAGTCCACTACACTACTCGTCTACTGCAGGTCTACTATATCATGCACTCCTCATAACTATCTCAGTGTTCTGTCATAACTTATATTTCACTGGTTTCACTCTCTATCTCTCCTCACCACTGAGGCTGTCCACAGCACTTTCCCTAGTTCCTGGTCATTTGAATCTGAGGGGTCAAATATACATATAAAGAGCTGTGAAAACGTGGTCGCTTGTCTGAATTGCTCTGGTCTAAAACAGCTTCCGTACATCACTGAAGATGTCTGAGAAACATTTTAATTTGCAGCTTCTAGCTTCTCTGTCTGCAGGACCGTTTTGGGAGTGGGTGGCTTGTGTGGTGTTGGAACAAGAATAAAG
Organism: Oncorhynchus mykiss; assembly: GCF_057628025.1. Lineage (NCBI taxonomy): Eukaryota > Metazoa > Chordata > Actinopteri > Salmoniformes > Salmonidae > Oncorhynchus > Oncorhynchus mykiss. Next base: position 27,479,802 of record NC_143038.1, read on the forward strand.
TTGTGATGCCATGACCTACCTGAACAGCAGATGGCGCTATCTTTGGCCTCTCCGAGTGGGTTGGGGACTTGGCTGGCGAGGGTCTGGGGGATGGACACCTGGATATTGTGGGTCTGGTTGGTGAGGGCCTGTGGGCTGGCACTGTGCAGGGGTGGCACCGTGTCCCCACAGAAGTTGGAGAGCCTCAGCTCTGAAGGAAACAAAAGAGGAGCCTCCAGCTTCTCCAACCCCCCAGGTCCTCCAAACCTCTTCAGATGCAGAACCAGCACACTGCCCAGAGACAGAGAGGAACAAACAGACAATGAAACCAGTCAACAAATAACAGATGAGTGAAATTTGTTTGGTGGTGCTCATCCCTAAGTCCTACAATCTAATGCTCAGGACACAATGACCACACATTTCATTAAATACTGCCAGTTCTATGAGAGGTTATAAAGGGGCAACTCACAGAGGCAGTGTGTGGAACTGCTCCACCTTTGAGGCGTGGAGGCCCTTGCAGCCCGCACATGTGAATTCAACTTTTCTCCCTGGGTTAGAAACAAAAGCATTACAAAATGAGTGATACCACTACAATAATAAGATACCGTATTCTGAGACAGTGGGCAGCTTGACCTGGGTGTTAGGATCTACACCCAGGGCTAAACCCTACGTGCTGACTTTGAAAGTGAGTGCTAGGCTGCTTAGCAAGGTGCGCTCAGAGCTGAAGTCCAATGAGAGGTGATTGTAGTCCTCTCTGGTGGACGACTCACGCCCACAGCTTCAGAAGCAGGACAAAGAGAAGAAAAATGCATCAGGTTTCTGTTTCAGGTCTTTGCAATGTTATGCCATGTGTTTTGTAATATCATTTGAAGAAAGATCATGTTACCAGTAGATACATTACAACCAATGGGAGCTCTTACTTGGTACATGTGCGCACTGAGACAAGCTGGAACTCCAGCTGGGAAACAGGGCAGGTATAGTTCACCCCGAGTGTCTTCAGTATCATGCCCTCCTCCTTCAGCTGGCACAGCATATTCACAAGTAACTCGTGTGCGTCCTATGATGAGAAAGAAAAATACCAAGATAAAATCTAATTATTGAGAGAAAATGAACCCTTGCAAAAAGAGTGCATGTTCAGAAGAGAGTGTTGCCAATGTTTGGCAACATGTGAAGAGTGGCCTATGTCATAAACCTTCATAACGCTAGAAAGTGCTGACAATGGCAGCCATCTTGGTCAGGGATAAGTTCTATGTCACTCTATGAGTACACAAAGAAGTGGATGTCCTTTAGACCAAGATGACCATAATTCATGGGTTTATAAATATCTAATAAAACGGACATGCTTGATAGTAAGCCTCATCCCCATAGTATATCAGACATTGACCTCTAAACAATAAAGAGCTTATTTTCAATGCATCTGCATTGTGTTGTGGTTGCATTTGCAGTGTGTTTTGGTTTACCCAAGAAGTTCCATGTTGACCAGGGCCCCCGGTTCTCCTCTGGCCCCCTGGGTCTCCTCTGACCTTCTGGTGGCTGAGCTGGCCCTGGGAAGAGTCTGGCTTCTGGCACCTGAGCCTGACCTCTGGGGCCTTGGGATAGAGTGGTCCTGAAGAGACAGAGGTCTGAAGGAAGGAGAGAAACAGGTGTAAAGCTTTCAAAGCAGAGATAGTATCACTCTACACAGTATCTCTCGTAAATACTACACTGTACTATAAACACAGTCCGAGTAGTCATGCATGTTTTGATGTCCATATAAATGCAGTGTACTAAGTAGACCAGGGCAATAGGTTAGTATTCTATTTATCCACTAGATGTGATTAGAAGAGCCTAAAACTACAGTTTGAGGAAAGTAACTTTCTGGGACTGTGTTATCAAGCGTCTCAGAGTAGGAGTTTGATCTAGGATCAGTTTTTCCTTTTAGATCATAATAAATCAGATTATTATGGATAGAGAGGACCTGATCCTAGATTAGCTCTCATACTCTTGATTAACACTGGCCCTGGTCTTGTAGCTCTAAAGCCAACTCTTCAAGGGGACTCTAGGATGGCACTGTACTTGTTTTATTTTTGTTTGAATTACCTGAATGTTGCGCCCTCTTGGCTGGTGTCTCCTTGACTGTCCAGAGGGTTGGTAGGAGAGGGAGAACTAGGGCAGGACACCACTGGAGAGAATTTCACTGGGGAAGGGTGTTTGGCAGGTGACCTGGGGAGAGAGGGCTGTTTAGCAGGAGAGCAAGGCTGAGAGGAACAGTTAACAGGAGAGAGAGGTGGATAGAGGGAGGAGAGTTGGTCAGAGGGTGAGGGGTCAGAGGTGGCTGAGGCATTCCGTTCAGAACGGTCAGTTGGAATTGGCGAGGGAGATGAAGTGCTACTCTCCTTCTTATTTCTTGTCTTCTGCTCCACATCAATTGAATTGGCTTTCTGCCGTTTTTTCTGTTGACAAGAATATGTGTTAGTGCAAAATAATTTTCCCCCAATCCCCAGCCAATGTAGAAAAAAAATGTGTGTTGGGGGGGTCATATTAATAGGAACAGGTAGGCCTAAATTAGAGGAACTTAACTATCTATCCTCAACCTCAAATAACACAGTTTAGACAAGTTACATTGAGTGACATTTGCAAAAGCTGAACTTCATATACATTTCATGTACACTTTTTATGTATTCGTCAATCAGAATGTACTTTTACTTAATTCATCCCACTAGGTCTAAGAGAAAAATACTACTCCAGAATTGAAGTTGTTGTTAATTGATTAAATGACCTGATTTCATACCTTTTTGCACCAGCAGAAACAAGCCATGTCGATAACCAATTAAGACTGATACATATCCACATTAACCCATTTTTCAAATTGGCTTTAAGACCATTGTGATGTCATCGGTCATGTATGACACCACCGTCTGGCAACCCAATCTAGAATTGTTTAAAATATAGAGTTCAATTATCAAATATGTTTTATTGAAAGCAAAGTTCTGCAGTATACATACAATATTGTAGATATGCTCCATTGTTTTCTTGTTCCTTTTTTTACACACAGTTTTTATATATTGTTTAATTGAACATGCCACCACAATAAATGCATTTTAAGTGCCTACGTCTTCCTTGTTTTTTGATAGCTTCCATGTTGTTTGTGGGTTGGTCATCGGTTTATTGAAATGCTAAATGCTTTTTCTCTTATTCACCAGCAGATGGACAAAGGGTTGGTCAAAAGAATGTGAACAGGTGATAGAGATTTTAAACTTCCGACTTCAACTGTATATCGACAGAACTTGAAAGGCCGCTCAGCAAGGAAGAAGACACTGCTCCAAAACCGCCATTAAAAAGCCAGACTACGGTTTGCAACTGCACATGGGGACAAAGATCGTACTTTTTGGAGAAATGTCCTCTGGTCTAATGAAACAAACATACAACTGTTTGGCCATAATGACAATCGTTATGTTTGGAGGAAAAAGGGGGAGGCTTGCAAGGCAAAGAACACAGATAACATGATGCTGCCCCGCCCCGTGCTTCATGGTTGCCGTGCATCATGTTGTGGGTGTGCTTTGCTGCAGGTGGGACTGGTGCACTTCACAAAATAGATGGCATCATGAGGGAGGAAGATTAGGTCGACATATTGAAGCAACATCTCAAGACATCAGTCAGGAAGTTAAAGCTTGGTTGCAAATGGGTCTTCCAAATGGACAATGACCCCAAGTATACTTCCAAAGTTGTGGCAAAATGGCTTAAGGACAACAAAGTCAAGGTATTGGAGTGGCCATCACAAAGCCCTGACCTCAATCCTATAGAAAATTTGTGGGCAGAACTGAAAAAGTGTGTGCGAGTAAGGAGGCCTACAAACCTGAATCAGTTACACCAGCTCTGTCAGGAGCAATGGGCTAAAATTCACCCAACTTATTGTGGGAAGCTTGTGGAAGGCTACCCGGAATGTTTGATTATTATTTTGACATTTCACATTCTTAAAATAAACTGGTGATCCTAACTGACTTAAGACAGGGATTTTTTACTGGGATTAAATGTCAGGAATGGTGAAAAAACTGAGTCTAAATGTATTTGTCTAAGTTGTATGTAAACTTCCGACTTCAACTATATCAATCACATCTTTGCTAATGCTGTTGAACTTTGTTCTAAGCTATATCTGTACCCATTGGATGCAGTGATCACAGTATAGTGGCTATATCCAGGAAACCCAACAGCTGGGCCTAAAATAGTGTATAAGGGATCATACAAAATATTTTGCTGTGACTCTTATGTGGATGATGTTAAAAATATTTGTTGGTCTGATGTGATTAATGATGAGCATCCAGACGCTGCACTTGATGAATTTATGAAATTGCTTCCTATTATTGATAAACATGCACCTGCTAAGAAACTGACTGTTAACACTCCATGGATTGATGAGGAACTGAAAAACTGTATGGTTGAAATGCATGGGGAAAAAGGAGTGGCTAAGTCTGGCTGTACATATGACTGGCTTACTTACTGCAAATTAAGAAATTATGAGACTAAACTCAACAAAAATAAGAAACTTTATTTTGAAGCCAAGATCAATGATATAAAGAATGAAGGAAAAAAACTTTGGAGTACTTTAAATGAAATTATGGGCAGAAAGACAAATTCAACTCCATCTTTCATCGAATCAGATGGCTTGTTCATCACAAAACCATTTGATGTTACAAATTATTTGAATTATTATTTAATTGGCAAAGTGGGCAAACTTAGGCAGAAAATGTCCACGACAAACAGTGAGCAATTATATTCATGCATAAAAAAACTAAGAATGAAAGAAAAGCAGTGCAAATTTGAATTTTGTAAAGTTAGTGTGGGAAAATTATTGTTAACGATCAATAATGACAAACCTCCTGGTATTGACAACTTAGATGGAAAACTACTGAGGATGGTGGCTGACACTATAGCCACTCCTATCTGTCATATTTTTAATATGAGCCTCGAGGAAAGTCTTTGTCCTCGTGCCTGGAGGGAAACCAAAGTAATTCCGCTACCCAAGAGTGGTAAACAGGCCTTTACTGGTTCTAACAGCAGACCTATAAGCTTGCTGCCAGCTCTTAGCAAACTGTTGTAAAAAACTGTGTTTGATCAAATACAATGTTATTTCTCTGTAAACAAATTAACAGACTTCCAGCATGCTTATAGAGAAAGGCACTCAACATGTACTGCACTGACACAAATGACTGATGATTGGTTGAAAGAAATTGCTAATAAGACGATTGTGGGATCTGTCCTGTTATATTTCAGTGCAGCCTTTGATATTATTGACCATAACCTGTTGTTTAGAACTTAAGTGCTATGGCTTTTCAACCTCTGCCATATTGTGAATTCAGAGCTATCTACAGTGCCTTGCGAAAGTATTCGGCCCCCTTGAACTTTGCAAACTTTTGCCACATTACAGACTTCAAACATAAAGATATAAAACTGTATTTTTTTGTGAAGAATCAACAACAAGTGGGACACAATCATGAAGTGGAACGACATTTATTGGATATTTCAAACTTTTTTAACATATCAAAAACTGAAAAATTGGCCGTGCAAAATTATTCAGCCCCTTTACTTTCAGTGCAGCAAACTCACTCCAGAAGTTCAGTGAGGATCTCTGAATGATCCAATGTTGACCTAAATGACTAATGATGATAAATACAATCCACCTGTGTGTAATCAAGTCTCCGTATAAATGCACCTGCACTATGATAGTCTCAGAGGTCCGTTAAAAGCGCAGAGAGCATCATGAAGAACAAGGAACACACCAGGCAGGTCCGAGATACTGTTGTGAAGAAGTTTAAAGCCGGATTTGGATACAAAAATATTTCCCAAGCTTTAAACATCCCAAGGAGCACTGTGCAAGCGATAATATTGAAATGGAAGGAGTATCAGACCACTGCAAATCTACCAAGACCTGGCCGTCCCTCTAAACTTTCAGCTCATACAAGGAGAAGACAGATCAGAGATGCAGCCAAGAGGCCCATGATCACTCTGGATGAACTGCAGAGATCTACAGCTGAGGTGGGAGACTCTGTCCATAGGACAACAATCAGTCGTATATTTCACAAATCTGGCCTTTATGGAAGAGTGGCAAGAAGAAAGCCATTTCTTAAAGATATCCATAAAAAGTGTTGTTTAAAGTTTGCCACAAGCCACCTGGGAGACACACCAAACATGTGGAAGAAGGTGCTCTGGTCAGATGAAACCAAAATTGAATTTTTTGGCAACAATGCAAAACGTTATGTTTGGCGTAAAAGCAACACAGCTGAACACACCATCCCCACTGTCAAACATGGTGGTGGCAGAATCATGGTTTGGGCCTGTTTTTCTTCAGCAGGGACAGGGAAGATGGTTAAAATTGATGGGAAGATGGATGGAGCCAAATACAGGACCATTCTGGAAGAAAACCTGATGGAGTCTGCAAAAGACCTGAGACTGGGACAGAGATTTGTCTTCCAACAAGACAATGATCCAAAACATAAAGCAAAATCTACAATGGAATGGTTCAAAAATAAACATATCCAGGTGTTAGAATGGCCAAGTCAAAGTCCAGACCTGAATCCAATCGAGAATCTGTGGAAAGAACTGAAAACTGCTGTTCACAAATGCTCTCCATCCAACCTCACTGAGCTCGAGCTGTTTTGCAAGGAGGAATGGGAAAAAAAATTCAGTCTCTCAATGTGCAAAACTGATAGAGACATACCCCAAGCGACTTACAGCTGTAATCGCAGCATTAACAATATGAAAAACCCAGGTGGAGCGCACTCGCCCCCTGTTGGATTTTTGAAGTGTTACAATTGGCAATTGCCATATGGCATTTGCCAAATACTTTGCACGAATCAACGCCGCTTTGGGTGGTATTGGACATCGTGTATATCTTGCCATTCATTTTTGTACAATTCAGGGGGGTATTCCCTTACTTAAGTATTAACTTAAGGGGGCTGAATAATTTTGCACGCCCAATTTTTCAGTTTTTGATTTGTTAAAAAAGTTTGAAATATCCAATAAATGTTGTTCCACTTCATGATTGTGTCCCACTTGTTGTTGATTCTTCACAAAAAAATACAGTTTTATATCTTTATGTTTGAAGCCTGAAATGTGGCAAAAGGTCGCAAAGTTCAAGGGGGCCGAATACTTTCGCAAGGCACTGTATCTAATAGAACTCAACAGGTTTTCTTTAATGGAAGCGTCTCTAATGTCAAACATGTAAAGTGTGGTGTACCGCAGGGCAGCTCTCTAGGCCCTCTACTCTTTTCTATTTTTACCAATGACCTGCAACTGGCATCAAACAAACCATGTATGCTGATGATTCAACCATATATGCATCAGCAACCACAGCTAATGAAGTCACTGAAACCCTTAACAAAGAGTTGCAGTCTGTTTTGGAATGGGTGGCCAGTAATAAACTGGTCCTGAACATCTTTAAAACTAAGAGCATTGTATTTGGTACAAATCATTCCTTAAGTGCTAGACCTCAGCTGAAACTGGTAATGAATGGTGTGGCGGTTGAACAAGTTGAGTAGACTAAATTACTTGGCGTTACCTTAGATTGTAAACTGCCATGGTCAAAACATATAGATTCCATGGTTTCAAAGATGGGGAGAGAGAATAAAGAGATGCTCTGCTTTTTTGAAACCACACTCCAAAAAGCAAGTTCTGCAGGCTCTAGTTTAGTCTAATCTTCATTATTGTCCAGTCGTGTGGTTGATGCTGCAAAGAAAGACCTAGTTAGCAGCTGGCCCAGAACAGAGCGGCACATTTTGCTCTTAATTGTAATCAGAGGGCTGATATAAATAACATGCATGCCAGTCTCTCTTGGCTAAGAGTTGAAGAGAGACTGACTGCATCACTTCTTCTTTTTATAAGAAACGTGTTGAAAATCCCAAATTGTTTGCATAGTCAACTTACACACAGCTCTGACACACACACTCTTAACCCACCAGACATGCCTCCAGGGATCTTTTCATAGTCCCCAAATCCAGAACAAATTCAAGAAAACGTACAGTATTACATAGAAACCTTATTGCATGGAACTTCCTTCCATCTCATACTGACTGCTCAGATAAACAGCAAACCTGGTTTCAAAAAACAGATATAGCAACACCTCGTGGCACAACGCCTCTTGACCTAGATAGTTTGTGTGTATGCATTGATATGTAGGCTATGTGTGCCTTTTTTTTTTATAAATGTATGCAGTTCTGTCCTTGAGCTGTTGATGTCTAATGATGTTCTGCATTATGTCATTCTGTATTATGTTTTGTTTGGACCCCAGGAAGAGTAGCTGCTGCTTTTGCAACAGCTAATGGGGATCCTAATAAAATACCAAATAATCACCCACCATAATAATAGATTATTACGTTGCTTGTGAGCTCAATAGGTTATTATATATGTTTTCAAAAAAAGAGTGTGGATCATCATTATTTGGCCCACATAGATTAGTTAGCCAGATCTGTTTTTGGTCCAATAGCATATTTTAAAAAATCAATATATTCCTTGCGGATCTGTTTGCACAGTTTGCAGAATTGGATCAAAATTAGTATTAATTAGTTTAATCACCCCTTTTGAGTATCTTTGACAATGACAAAAATATATTTCTCCTTCACAGTCCTTTTTCCACCCAACCTCATCTATATTTGTAGAATGAGTTTCCTGTAAACAATAGATATTATATTCTTTCTCTTTTAGCCATGTAAAAATTGATATTTTTTTATGATCTGCTAAGCCATTACAATTATTAAATACTTTTTAATTCAATAAATTCATTAAGTAAACTGATATTCCAAATCACATGGAAACCACATTTGATACCATTCCATTTATTCCATTCTAGCCATTATAATGAGCCGTCCTCCCCTCAGCAGCCTCCACTGATGTATATGTTGGGTTTCTTTAATGTCCTCGAGTATGGTCAGTTCTCTTGAGATCATTGTTGATCTCTCATTATTAGTGGTAGGGGTTGGTCTCTTCTTAATAGTTTTCCCTTGGTGCGCCAAGTTACAGAGTTAATTGTTACATGATTCATTTAAATCACTTTATCAATTAAACATAGTTAATTGATTTGATAAGATAACAGTCATCGCATTAATGGTAGTCATGTCACGATATCAGGCATATAATACTCCAAATGGTCAAAATGTCCACTTGTCACATATGATCATAGGAAGTCAGGTTCTGAAGACAAAAGTCAGTGAAACATGTCCAGATGGCCTATATAATGACTATAAATGTCAATATGTTAAGTCCTGGGCATGCTGTTACATTGCTGAAATGCAATGTAACAGTAATGTAACTGCCCAATTGTCTGGCTTGTTGAACTCTGTACGTGGTTTCTCTTTCGCTCGTTGGTGTTGAATTCAGCCTGCTCATTTGGTGATGGTAAATCACTGCATAAATATATTGGAAATGGACAGTGTCCATTGGCCACATGATATATTGCCAGTGCAAATAGTTGCAGTATTAAATGTTGGCACTGGCCATATATCATATGAACACTGTTCATTGACAATTTATTAAAATGGGCATTTACGAACATGAATTGGACATACAGTTAAAGGGATTAAACAAATAAAGTCCGCTACTGGGACACTACTGTATATGATATATTGCAACTTCATACTTCCCTTTTAGGATATGAAAGGCACCTCGTACTCATTATATCGATAGCCAAGATGGTGCCGACAGAGATGGTCGCCCCGCTTCAGGTCCTTAGGAAACTATGCAGTAATTTGTTTTTTTCATGTATTATTTGATTATTTATTTATTTATTGTTAGCAAAGAAAATCTCAAGTGTTATTACATACAGCCGGGAAGAACTATTGGATATAAAAGCGACATCAAATTCCCAACATTACGACCAGGAATATAACTTTCCCGAAGCGGATCCTTTGTTCGGACCTCCATCCTTGACATGGGTTCTTATCCCAGAGGCCGATCCAAAAAAAAGCGGTCGCCGCAGGAGAGGCAGACGGAGCGGCCTACTGGTCAGACTTAGAAGGCGAGCACACCATCCCCCGCTTCCGAGCATATTGTTCGCCAATGTCCAATCTCTGGACAACAAGGTGGACGAAATTAGAGCACGAGTTGCCTTCCAGAGAGACATCAGAGATTGTAACATTATCTGTTTCACGGAAACATGGCTCGCTCAGGAAAGGTTGTCAGAGTCGGTACACCCACCCGGTTTCTTCACCCATCACACCAACAGAAACAAACAACTATCTGGTAAGAAGAAATGCGGGGGTGTATGCCTTTATGATTAACAACTCATGATGTGATCATAACAGCATACAGGATCTCAAGTCCTTTTGGTCACCTGACCTAGAATTCCTTACATTCAAATGCTGACCGCATCATCTACCAAGAGAATTCTCTTTGATTAAAGTCACAGCCCCCCCCCCCCTCCCCCTGAGAACAAGGCTTCCTAAATTCTATCAGCATATCAGTATAGAGGCCTCCCGGGTGGCGCAGTGGTCAAGGAGACTCTGTGCCACCAGAGACTATGGGTTTGTGCCCAGGCTCTGTTGTAACCGGCAGCGACCGGGAGGTCCGTGGGGCGACGCACAATTGGCCTAGCATCGTCCGGGTTAGGGAGGGTTTGGCTGGTTGGGATATCCTTGTCTCATCGCGCACCAGCGACTCCTGTGGCGGGCCGGGCGCAGTGCGCGCTAACCAAGGTTGCTAGGTGCACGGTGTTTCCTCCGACACATTGATGCGGCTGGCTTCCGGGTTGGATGCTCGCTGTGTTAAGAAGCAGTGCGGCTTGGTTGGGTTGTGTATCGGAGGACGCATGACTTTCAACATTCGTCTCTCCCGAGCCCATATGGGAGTTGTAGCGATGAGACAAGGTAGTAGCTACTAACAATTGGATACCACGAAATTGGGGAGAAAAAGGGATAAAAAAAATAAAATAAAATAAAAAGCATATCAGTATAGAGACGAAGTAGAGTTGCGGCTCAACGGCTCAAACAAGAGACATATGTGGCAGGGTCTACAGTCAAGCAAAAATTACAAAAAGAAAACCAGCCCCGTCCCGGACATCAAAGTCTTGCTCACAGACAAATTAAACAACTTCTTAGCTCGCTTTGAGGACAATACGGTGCCACTGACACGGCCCGCTACCAAAGTCTGTGGGCTCTCCTTCACCGTGGACAACGTGAGTAAAACATTTAAACGTATTAACCCTCGCAAGGCTGCCGGCCCAGACGGCATCCCTAGCCCTGTGCTCAGAGCATGCGCTGACCAGCTGGTTGGTTTGTTACCAGACATATTCATTAAATCCTTATCCCAGTCTGCTGTGCCCACATGCTTCAAGATGGCCACCATTGTTCCTGTTCCCAAGCTAAGGTAACTGAGATACCTTAACTGAGATACCTGCCCCCTATCGCCCAGTAGCCCTCACTTCACTTGTCATCATGAAGTGCTTTGAGCGACTAGTCAAGGATCATATCACCTCCACCCTACTTGATACCCTAGACCCACTCCAATTTGCTTACCGCCCCAATAGGTCCTCAGACGAAACAATCGCCATCACACTGCCCTATCCCACCTGGACAAGAGGAATACCTATGTAAGAATGCTGTTCATTGACTACAGCTCAGCATTTAACACTATAGTACCCTCCAAACTCGTCATTAAGATCCCTGGGTCTCGACCCCACCCTGTAAATACTGGGTCCTGGACTTTCTGGACTTTCTGACGGGCCGCCCCCAGGTGGTGATGGTAGGAAACATCTCCACCTCGCTGATCCTCAACACTGGGGCCCCACAAGGGTGCGTTTTCAGCCCTCTCCTGTACTCCCTGTTCACCCATTACTGCGTGGCCATTCACGCCTCCAACTCAATCATCAAGTTTGCAGACAACACTACAGTGGTAGGCTTGATTACCAACAACAACGAGACTGCCTACAGGGAGGAGGTGAGGCCCCTTGGAGTGTGGTGTCAGAAAAATAACCTCTCACTCAAAGGAGATGATTGTGGACTTCAAGAAACAGCAGAAGGTGCATCCCCCCATTCACATCGATGGGGCAGTAATGGAGAAAGTGGAAAGTTTCAAGTTCCTCGGCATACACATCACAGACAGCGTGGTGAAGAAAGTGCAACAAGAAAGAAATTTGGCTTCTCACCTAAAACACTCACTAACGTTTACAGATGCACAATCTAGAGCATCCTGTCGGGCTGTATCACCTGGTACGGCAGCTGCTCCACCCACAACTGCGAGGCTCTCCAGAGGGTAGTGCGGTCTGCACAACGCATCACTGGGGGCAAACTACCTGCCCGCCAGGGCACCTACACCACCCGATGTCACAGGAAGGCCAAAAAGATCATCAAGGCCAACAACCACCCGAGCCACTGCCTGTTCACCCCGCTATCATCCATTAGGCAAGGTCAGTACAGGTGCATCAAAACTGGGACCAAGAGACTGAAAAACAGCTTCTATCTCAAGGCCATCAGACTGTTAAACAGCCATCATCACTAACATAGAGTGGCTGCTGCCAACATACAGACTCAAATCTCTTGCCAGTTTAATAAATGTAATAAATAGATTTAATAAAGGTATCACTCGCCACTTTAAATAACGGCCCTTCAATAATGTCAACATATCCTACATTACGCATCTCATATGTATATACTGTATTCTATACCATCTACTGCATCTTGCCTATGCAGCATGGCCATCGCTCATCCATATGTACATATTCTTATTCATCCCTTTACATTTGTGTGTATAAGGTAGTTGTTGTGAATTTGTTAGATTACTTGGTAGATTTTACTACACTGTCGGAACTAGAAGCACAAGCATTTCGCTACACTCTCATTAACATCTGCTAACCATATGTATGTGACCAATAAAATGTGATTTGATTTGATATCTGGTGGGGTACCAGTGCCCCTGAACAAGTGGCAAAAGGAATGTGTAAATAGCATGCATGGAAGCAGAGTTAGGGCATAACATGTGAACCAATGTTATCCTAAGGGAGAATCTCTGTGTGCAAAGCTGTCATCAAGTCAAAGGGTGGCTATTTAAAGAATCTCAAATATAAAATATATTTTGATTTGTTTAACACTTTTTTGGTCACTATATGATTGCATATGTGTTATTTCATAGTTTTGATGTCTTCACTATTATTCTACAATGTAGAAAATAGTAAAAATAAAGAAAAACCATTGAATGAGTAGGTGTTCTAAAACCTTTGACCGGTAGTGTATGTCATTAAGTCAAAAAATTGTTGTAGCAAACGCAGATTACTCCTTCAACCTAATTTGAACCAATTTGGAATTGTGATATCGACTCAGTCACATCCCCTTCATTTTTTTCCAACTATTACATGAAAAACATCCACTCTTTATATTCTATTCTTAACACTACAGCCAACAGTAGTTACATTTTATTACTGATGCATAAATGTCAACTGGCATTTGGATTGTCAATGTTTTTTTACTTTAACTTTTTGCCTTTATGAATTGTTCAAACTAAATTTTTCATTCTCCATGTTATTGATTTTTTTTCTATTAATTTACAGTTAATAAGTTTAAACAACAATCTTTACATGAACAATTTTAAAAAATACATTCTGTGAGTTAAATATGAAATAGTTGTATCTCTGTGTTTATTCTGTAGTCTAGGTTCAATCTTCATGTAGGTTCAATCTAATAGGGAGAAATGTGTCATTTATTTCTATTTCATTGATATTAATTTTAGCAAGACCACACAGTGTGTAGGCTATATTCCTTCTCATTTAAATCCATAGGACATTCTATCTCTGGGTCCCTATTCACATGTAGGCACAAGACCTCTATCGGTAAACATTAGTAATACATAGTAGTAAAGATGACCTACCAGTTACATGCAGATCCACACTTGTTTCTCATGTATAATATACTTTTCTGTGATTGTACATAGGTCATGTTTAATGCCTATTTCACAATAGTTTATGGCTCCTTCATGTAGATGAAAAGAATAGAAAAGTATTGCCAAATAATGTCTTCAGTGTCAAGCAGAAAACCACTTCACATAAACTTTGACATTAGATTAAGATCAGCCCAGTGTTTCCCAACCCTGGTCCTCGAGTACCCACAACAGGACTTGTTGTGTGGGTCGCTATGTCAACTTCCTGGTCATCTAACAATAGATGTTGTGGTTGGAAACAACATCCTGTACCTCACAATGGGGAAGAAAACAGTGTCTTTGAGAAGACCTATGTGTAAGAGATATGTGGACTAATAACAACAAGATAAGGCATGTAAAATAAACTGTCTGTAAAATGTAACTCAGCAAAAAAGAAACGTCCTCTCACTGTCAACTGCGTTTATTTTCAGCAAACTTAACATGTGTAAATATTTGTATGAACATAACAAGATTCAACAACTGAGACATAAACTGAATAAGTTCCACAGACTTGTGACTAGCAGACATGGAATAATGTGTCCCTGAACAAAGGTCAAAATCAAAAGTAACAGTCAGAATCTGGTGTACTGCATTAATTCTTGCTTCTACTTGAGACGCATATGTCCCAAGTAGGCACCTGGAAATGCAAATGCGCTACGCTAAATGCTAAATGTACTCGTTAAAACTCAAACCTTGATCAAAATTCACAAGCAGGGTATTGAATTAAAGCTACACTCGTTGTGAACCTAGCCAGCAAGTCAGATTTTTAAAATGCTTTTCGGCGAAAGCATCAGAAGCTATTATCTGATAGCATGCACCCCCCAAAATGCCAGCTCGACACGTAAACAACAGATTTTGCGATAGCCGGCGCTACCCAAAACGCAGAAATAAAATATAAAACATTCATTACCTTAGACGAGCTTCTTTCTTGGCACTCCTATATGCCCCATAAACATCACTATTGGGTCTTTTTTTCGTTTAAATCGGTCCATATATACCCAAAATAGCTTTGTATGGAAGCTGTGTCATTCAGAAAAAATCATCGTTTTTAAACGCTGCGTAATTTTTTAAAATTAAAAAAGTCGACGATAAACTTTCACAAAACACTTCGAAATCCTTTTGTAATCCAACTTTAGGTATTAGTAAACGTTTATAATCTATCAAAATGATTACAGGGCGATGTCTCTTCAATAGGTCCTCACTTCAAAAACAATGCCATCTGATCTCTCCCTAAACTGCATCCGGGTGAAGACTGGAAAACTGGAGGTCAGACAGATGTATTTTCCAACAATTAATTCAATTGAAAATTAGTACAATGGCGCCATCGTGCGGAATTTGTATGAGGTGCAGGCAAATTCCCGTTAAATTCTGTTCTCTTTTAACAACTGGTGGAAGTGACTTATGGAAATTATTTTTTGCTTTCAGAGAGCAGTTTTTCTTGCGTTTTTCAATGAAACACACGCTCTGTTATAGTCACAGCCGTGATTTAACCAGTTTTAGAAACTTCAGAGTGTTTTCTATCCACACATACTAATCATATGCATATACTATATTCCTGGCATGAGTAGCAGGACGCTGAAAAGTTGCGCGATTTTTAACAGAATGTTCAAAAAAGGAGGGGGTAGGATGAAGAGGCAAGTACTGCAATGTATCTCCTCCTCATGGACTGCACCAGCTTTCCCAGTTCTTGCTGTGAGATGTTACCCCAATCTTCCACCAAGGCACCTGCAAGTTCCTGGACATTTCTGGTGGGAATGCCCTAGCCCTCACCCTCCGATCCAACAGGTCCCAGACGTGCTCAATGGGATTGAGATCTGGGCTCTTCGCTGGCCATGGCAGAACACTGACAGTAGTATGCAGTATGGCTGGTGGCATTTTCATGCTGGAGATTCATGTCAGGATGAGCCTGCAGGAAGGGTACCAAATGAGGGAGGAGGATGTCTTCCCTGTAACGCACAGCATTGAGATTGCCTGCAATGACAATAAGCTCAGTCCGATGATGCTGTGACACACCGCCCCAGACCATGACGGACCCTCCACCTCCAAATCGATCCCGCTCCAGAGTACAGGCCTCGGTGTAACGCTCATTCCTTCGACGATAAACACGATTCCGACCATCGCCCCTGGTGAGACAAAATCGCAACTCGTCAGTGAAGAGCACTTTTAGCCAGTCCTGTCTGGTCCAGCAACGGTGGGTTTGTACCCAATTGGTGATGTTGTTTCAGGTGATGTCTGGTGAGGACCTGCCTTACAACAGGCCTACAAGCCCTCAGTCCAGTCTCTCTCAGCCTATTTGCGGATAGTCTGAGCACTGATGGAGGGATTGTGTGTTCCTGGTGTAACTCGGGCAGTTGTTGTTGCCATCCTGTACATGTCCCGCAGGTGTGATGTTCGGATGTACCGATCCTGTGCAGGTGTTGTTACACGTGGTCTGCCACTGCGAGGACGATCAGCTGTCCGTCCTGTCTCCCTGTAGAGCTGTCTTAGGCGTCTCACAGTACGGACATTGCAATTTATTAGTCCTCATTCCTCCTTGCAGCATGCCTAAGGCACGTTCACGCAGATGAGCAGGGACCCTGGGCATCTTTCTTTTGGTGTTTTTCAGTCAGTAGAAAGGCCTCTTTAGTGTCCTAAGTTTTCATAACTATGACCTTAATTGCCTACCATTTGTAAGCTGTTAGTATCTTAACAACCGTTCCACAGGTGCATGTTCATTAATTGTTTATGGTTCATTGACAAGCATGAGAAACAGTGTTTAAACCCTTTACAATGAAGATCTGTGAAGTTATTTGGATTTTTACGAATTATCTTTGAAAGACAGGGTCCTGAAAAAGGGACGTTTCTTTTTTTGCTGAGTTTATAAGGAATTTGAAAGGATTTTTACTTTTACTTCTGATACTTAAATATATTTGAGCAATTACATTTACATTTGATACTTAAGTATATTTAAAACCAAATACTTTTAGACTTTTAATCAAATAGGATTTTACTTGGTGACTTTCATTTTTACTTGAATCATTTTCTATTAAGGTATCTTTACTTTCACTGAAATATAATTGGGTACTTTTTCCACCACTGATCTGTGCTACAAAATGAGTGACAACAAGTTACAAAACCTGGACAGATAATTTCAAGTCATCAGTCTCAAGTCAAAGTCTAGAAACAGCAGGGGTTAAAACTGTAGAAACCAGTTCCTATATTTGAATACTAAAATAGGAATTTTTCAAACAAAGCTATGCTACATTTTTATCTCTGGGACCCTCAGGATGACACACGGAGCAAGATTAATGTATAAAACTAGTTGCTATGATAAAAGGTTTTTTGTTGTTGTGCACTCTCCTCAAACAATAGCATGTTATTTTTTTCCCTGTAATAGCTACTGTAAATTGGACAGTGCAGTTAAATTAATAATAATTGAAGCTTTCTACACATATAAGACTGGACTATGTTCTGGAAAGTTGGATTTTATGTACAACGTCATTCTAGTCACATTAGCGCACGTTAGCAACAACCGTCCCGGTATAGGGACACCGATCCCGTAGAGGTTTTTGACCAGCATGGCTACCACAGCATTCTGCAGCGATACGTCATCCCATCTGGTTGTACTTAGTGGGACTATCATTTGTTTTTCAACAGGACAATGACCCAACACACCTCCATGCTTTGTAAGGGCTATTTCACTAAGAAGGAAAGTGATGGAGTGCTGCATCAGATGACCTGGCCTCCACAATCACCCAACCTCAACCCAATTGAGATGGTTTGGGATGAGTTGGACCGCAGAGTGAAGGAAAAGCAGCCAACAAGTGCTCAGCATATGTGGGAACTGCTTCAAGGCTGTTGGAAAGGCATTCCAGGGGAAGCTGGTTGAGAGAATACCAAGCGTGTGCAAAACTGTCGTCAAGGCAAAGGGTGGCTAATCTCAAATAGAAAATAACACTTTTAACACTTTTTTGTTGCTACATGATTCCATATGTGTTATTTCATCGTTTTGATGTCTTCACTATTATTCTACGATGTAGAAAATAGTAAACATAAAGTAAAAACCCTTCAATGAGCAGGTGTGTCCAGACTGTATTTACATATAAATATATACATTTACAAAAAAAGTATATGGGGAATTGAAAATGCTGCAGACAATTACCTTGATGGAAGCTACAATATATCTGCAATGTTAAAGCTAATCTATCCCCCAATTATTTTTAAAGATATGTGTGACATGTTGGGGGGGGTCAAAGAAGCCAACATCCTGTTGACACCACCCTGTTATATACTCGGCGGTTGGAAATGTGTGTTTCACACATTCATGGTAAACCTACGCACAAAAGTACAATTATAGTCTGCAAGGATGAGTTACGATACACACTGTACAGTCACATTTCTCATAATCATTTCCATTTCTCAGTAGTTACAGTAACTTCAAAATTAAGTTTGTGAGATGCTTTCAGTAGTCAAAAGCGGTCTAATGTTGAGTAGTAGTACTACATTAGGAAATAGTGTTTTAGTGTGGATGACAAGTACAACACCGTATGCAAACTGACATGGGTTAATTGGCAGCACTGACACATGTGACTTGTTGTCATTCCACCATATTCCCAGTCTACTTCTGACCCCAGCCTGTGAAAGACAAATATAAATAAATCTGTAATGCAGTATATGATATCACATATATCACAATTTATATATACTGAATATAAAATATAAATGTAACTATTTCAAATATTATGCTGAATTACAGTTCATATAAGAAAACCAGTCAATGTAAATAAATTCATTAACCCCTAATCTATGGATTTCGCATGACTGGGCAGGCGTGCAGTCATGGGTCGGTCTTGGAAAACTCATCCACTTGGGAGCCAGGCCCAGCCAATCAGAATGAGTTTTCCCCCCACAAAAGGGCTTTATTACAGACAGAAATACTCCTCAGCACTCCCCCGCAGGTGAAGAAGCCGGATCTGGAGGTGCTGATTACCACAAGTGTTATCATCTTTAAGAGAGTGCTTCATCTTGAGTGTACTATCTTACAAAGAGTGTTTTCGTCACGTGTGTTATCCTAAGGAGTGTTCAAATACGAGTTTTCTATCTTACAAGTGTGAATATACTTTAAAGTTTGCATGTTTTCTCCTAGAAGTGCTTTACATGCCAGGCTATGTTCTTATACATATTCTCGTCCTGGTGCTAATTCATTGTGTGTGCTCTGTAGACCCTAGTCCTAGCCGGTGGGGGGATACTAGTGACTCTTTATAAATTGTAATGTATTGCTCTTGTTGTAATAAACCATGGCCCTTTTGTTAAACCTATTGATGTCAATTATTTGACGTACATGTGTTTAACTTGTCCTCAGGACCTCCCACAAAAAGGTGGCGTTGTACAGTTCACGCAATCATACACAGCATTCCATGTGTTGCTTTTAACCACCTCATAAGATTGAATTATAAAAATTGTACAAATTAAACTATAGATATATATGAAATAATGACACAATAATGATGAGAGATTTGTTCAACATAACCCAACATGTCTTTAGGCAACATGTCTTTAGGCAACATGTCTTTAGGCAACTGCATATTTGATTAGGTATACATTTTAAAATAAAATAAAATATTTGCGTAAGAATGGAGCAGAGTAGTTGAAGATAGTTACAAAATATACAAATACATACTTTGTATTTATTTAATCATATACAGAATTAAACTTTATTAATCATGAATAAGCAGTGGTCAAACCCCAATTCTTCCAAATAAATCCAGAACAACATGTGCATGCAACAAGTACATAAAACATGTTAGTCAAAAAGCCATACCTTTTCATTTGTAGATCCAACAGGCACCGATAGAGGAGTGCAGGGCAGCCATAGCAAAGATGACATAAAGGGGACAGACAATATAGCCACCATCACTGATCATAGTAAAGGGTAGCTAAAGACAGGAAGAGCATCAATAGACTGAGAAGGGGAAGGTGTCTTTGACCCCCTGGATTGATCTGTTTCAAGGAAATACACTGAATACACAATTGAATTGATTGTCTTGTCTCATAAAGCTATTCATAGAAATAGTGTGAAAGCTTAAAGGTCCAGTGCAGCTGTTTTTATCTCAATATCAAATCATTCCTGGGTAACAATTAAGTACCTTACTGTGATTTTTTTGTCCATTAAAATGGACAAAAATAATTTAAAAAAATAGCTACTTCGCAAAGGGCAATTTCTCAAGCAAGGATTTTGCTAGGAATGTCTAGGAGTGGGGAAGAGATCTGAAAATTGCGCATTTTGTTGTGTTACAGCCTGAATTCAAAATTGATGAAATATTTGTTTAAATCTGACTCATCTACACACAATAACCCATAATAACAAAGTGAAAACATGTTTTTAGAAATGTTTGCAAATACATTGAAAAATAAATACAGAAATATCTCATTGACATAGTCTCTAAGAGCTTTCCACACCGATTGTGCAACATTTGCCCATTATTCTTAAAAAAATTATTCAAGCTCTGTCAAATTGATTGTTGATCATTACTAGACAACCATTTTCAGGTCTTGCAATATGTATTTTTAAGTAGATTGAAGTCAAAACTGTAACTCGGCCACTCAGGAACATTCACTGTC
The DNA here is from genome assembly GCF_057628025.1 of Oncorhynchus mykiss. Lineage (NCBI taxonomy): Eukaryota > Metazoa > Chordata > Actinopteri > Salmoniformes > Salmonidae > Oncorhynchus > Oncorhynchus mykiss. Next base: position 27,500,253 of record NC_143038.1, read on the forward strand.
TTCTTGGCAAACAACTCCAGTGTAGATTTGGCCCTGTGTTTAAGATTATTGTCCTGCTGAAAGGTGAATTAATCTCCCAATGTCTGGTGGAAAGCAGAATTAACCAGATTTTCCTTTAGGATTTTGCCTGTGATTAGCTCCTTTTTTATCCTGAATAACTGCCGAGTCCTTAACGATTACAACATCTGCTAACCATGTGTACCTGACCAATAAAATTTGATTTGCCATAATATGATGCAACTACCACTATGATTGAAAATATAGAGAGTGGTACTCAGTAATGTGTTGTATTGGATTTGCCCAAAACATAACACTTTATATTAAGTTAATTGCTTTGCCACATTTTTTGCAGTTTTACTTTTGGAATATTTCTATTCTGTACAGGCTTCATTTTCACTCTTGTCAATTGGGTTAGTATTGTGGAGTAACTACAATGTTGTTGATCCATAATCAGTTTTCTTCTATCATAGCCATTAAACTCTGTAACTTTTAGTCAACATTGACCTCATGGTGACATACCTGAGTGGTTTCCTTTATCAGGACAAGACCCAGATGCAGACAGTTTGAATCACAGATGTTTATTACAAAACAAGGGGCAGGGAAAAGGTAAGTAAAGGCAAGCAAAGAGTTGTAAATCCAAATCAGAGTAAGGCAGGTACAGGATGGCAGACAGGATCAGGACCGGCAGAAAGGTCAGAGCTGGGAAGACTAAGAAGAACTACTGCACAGGAAACACGCTGCTAGGACTTGACGGGACACAACGAACAGGCAACAGACAAACAGAAAAAGCAGGTATAAATACACAGGAGATAATGGGGGACAAAAAGTGAGAGACCTGGTGGGGGGTGAAGCTAAGCATCACAGGTGAAACAGATCAGGGTGTGACATCCTTCCCCTTCGGCAACTGCGTAAGGAAGGACAGCTTTACCTTTGTAGTGACTGGGTGTATTGATACCCCACCCAAAGTGTAATTAATAACTGCTCTAAGGGATATTCAATGTCTACCAATAGGTGCCATTCTTTGCGAGGCATTGGAATACCTCCCTGGTCTTTGTAGTTGAACATATTTGAAATTCACTGCTCGACTGAGGGACCTTACAGAGATGAGGTATTCATTCAAAAATCAGAGCGAGTCCATGCATCTTATTATGTGGCTTGTTAAGCACATTTTTACTCCTGAACTTATTTAAGCTTGCTATAACAAAGGAATTTAATACTTATTAACTCAAGACATTTCAGCTTTTCATTTTTTGTTAATTTGTAAAAATGTCTAAAAACAATACCGCTTTGGCATTATGGGTGGTTGTGTGTAGGCCAGTGACCAAAACAAATCTATATTTAACCTATTTTAATTCAGGCTGTAACACAACAAAATGAGTTTAAAAATATCAAGGGGTGTGAATACTTTGAAGGCACTGTATATACAGTAGGCCTACTAGTGATTGCCATTGGCAGTAGAACAAAAATATAGCAAGCCAAAGTTGCCTAATAAGTAAAGTGCTCTGTGCATTCTCAGATCACCTTGTCAACAACATATCAACAATGTGCTAACAAAAACAAAAATCATCAACGTCAACATCAACATCTCTAGCCACTTTAATAATTAATAATTGGATGTAATAAATGTATCACTAGTCACTTTAAACAATGCCACTTTATATAATGTTTACATACCCTACATTATTCATCTCTTATGTATATATTGTACCCTATACCATCTACTGCATCTTGCCATCTTTATGTAATACATGTATCACTAGCCACATTAAACAATGCCACTTTATATAATGTTTACATACCCTACATTATTCATCTCATATGTATATACTGTACTCTATACCATCTACTACATCTTGCCTATGCCACACGGCCATCGCTCATCCATATATTTATTTGTACATATTCTTATTCATTCCTTTACATTGTGTGTATAAGGTAGTTGTTGTGTAATTGTTACTTGTTATATATTACTGCATGGTCGGAACTAGAAGAACAAGCATTTCGCTACACCCGCATAAACATCTGCTAACCATGTGTATGTGACCAATAAAATTTGATTTGAACATCACTATGTATGACGCTACAAGCTTGGCACACCTGCATTTGGGGAGTTTCTCCCATTCTTCTCTGCAGATCCCCTCAAGTTCTGTCAGGTTGTATGGGGAGCACAGCTATTTTCATGATTCTCCAGAGATGTTCGATCGGGTTCAAGTCCGGGCTCTGGCTGGGCCACTCAAGGACATTCAGAGTCTTGTCCCGAAGCCACCCCTGCGTTTTCTTGGCTGTGTGCTGACAGTCATTGTCCTGTTGGACGATGAACCTTTGCCCCAGTCTGAGGTTCTGAGCGCTCTGGAGCAGGTTTTCATCAAAGATCTATCTGTACTTTTCTCCGTTCATCTTTCCCTCGATCCTGACTAGTCTCCCACTTCCTGCCTCTGAAAAACATCCCCACAGCATGATTCTGCCACCACCATGCTTCACCGTAGGGATGGCGCCAGGTTTCCAACAGACGTGACGCTTGGCATTCAGGCCAAAGAGTTCTAGGTTTCATCAGACCGGAAAATCTTATTTCTCGTTGTCTGAGAGTCCATTAGGTGCCAAGTAGTCTGTCATGTGCCTTTTACTGAGGAGTGGCTTCTGTCTGGGCACTCTACCATAAAGGCCTATTTGGTGGAGTGCTGCAGAGATGGTTGTACTTCTGGAAGGTTCTCCCATCTCTACAGAGGAATTCTGAAGCTCTGTCAGAGTGACCATCAGGTTCTTGGTCACCTCCCTGACCAAGGCCTTTCTCCCCCGATTGCTCAATTTGTCTGGGCGGCCAGCTCTAGGAAGAGTCTTGGTGGTTCCAAACTTCTTCCATTTAAGAATGATGGAGGCCACTGTGTTCTTGGGGACCTTCAATACTGCCTACATTTTTTGGTACCCGTCCCCAAATCTGTGCCTCAACACAATCCTGTCTCAGAGCTCTACGGACAATTCCTTCGACCTCATGGCTTGGTTTTTGATCTGACATGCACTGTCAACTGTGGGACCTTATATAGACAGCTGTGTGCCTTTCCTAATCATGTCCAATCAGTTGAATTTACCACAGGTGGACTCCAATCAAGTTGTAGAAACATCTCAAGGATGACCAATGGAAACAGGATGCACCTGAGCTCAATTGAGTCTCATACCAAAGGGTCTGAATACTTATGTAAACAAGGTATTCAGTTCATTTTTTTTGTATATATTTGCAAACATTTCTAAAAACCATTTTTTTCACTTTGTCATTATGGGGTATTGTGTGTAGATTGATGAGGGAAAAAAGCAATGTAATCAATAATTTTAGCTGTAACGTAACAAAATGTGGAAAAAAGGAAAGGGGTCTGAATACTTTCCGAATGCACTGTACATATGACCCCTGGGCTAAAGCTCTGTTGTAGCACAAGCAAGGATCTGGCACCCTCTTGTGTCTCTCTGAATAAACAGCAAGCTGCATACCATTTTGGGGCACCATTTGGATAATGTCAGACAAATTCAGAACATTCTTACTGAAGGTATTCGACTGGACTAAGAAGAGCCACTCTAGTTTTGGAAAGCCCTGTCTTAAAACTGTCAATTAATCCTTTGATTAAACTGACATCATGGATGGGACCATGTTCATGATCTATAATAGTTACTATAATGGAAAGTAATTGCAATCTTTAATGATGTGTAACACCTTTCAGAAACATTTGCTAGTAGCCTAGTATGTGAGTAGAGACTTCCTGTTATTTGTGATGCTCCCCTGGCTGGTCGGAAAGTATATTTTGGCTTGTGGTTTCACACATTCCACAGTCACACATTCAACAACAGATGACCATTAACATATCATAGACATTTCTTTTAAAAATACCACATCTAATGAATATGTTCCAAGATTCCACTGAGTTTGTTTTATATACATTGCTATAAAATAAATGATCAACTGCATTTTTTAACAGACAACAATCACTGGATTGTAGAAGACAACAGATGTGTGGTGACATAATAGTACAATCTAAGTATACACTGACTAATGAAGTAGCTGAAAAGTATAGCGGTACAAACACAGGTCACGGCAGAATGCTGTAGATAACCAATGCATTATTGGACTTCATAGGAAGAAACAGTACATGTTACAGGAGAAAACAGAGGTGGGACCAAGTCACTATAATTCAAGTCACAAGGTTCAAGTCTTAAATCGAGTCCCAAGTAGAACTGGTCGAGTCTTGGGTCAATTCTCAAATCAAGTCCAAGTTGTGCATTCTAAGAGCAAGTCAAGTTTTTTCAAATCAAGTTAAAAAAAATCTATACAGGCAATGACTTATTCAGCTACAAATCTTTGTCTATCTTTGTCTATTTATTGAGGCTACCAGACAGCCCGTTTTATTATTTTGTCTACAACGCATTGATGGTGTAATAATGAATTGTGACAACAAATTCCAAATGCAAGCTTCATATGTAAATGATCAATTCCAAGCAATGTTGACATACTAAAAAAACAGTAGTCTTATGCTAGTAATTATTGCTTGATGCCCCCATTGCTGCTGAGCTTCCAGAGTAAACGGTTCATATTCTTGATTACCAAACAGTTTTTGGAGCTGCATAATAATTTATGGTAATCATCTCTCCCTACAATTTCGACGTTTGCGCTGCACACGATCATATAGCTAGCTAGCTGTACAGCAAATCAGCAATCTGTTCTGCTAGGTCAGTAGCTTTCAAATCAAAAAAAGGTGTGGTTCAAAACACCCGAACACCGGTGCACAATAGCTGCACAAATGTAATTACAGCCATAAACGTCATGCGTTTTCAAAACGCAAGATACAGAAATAAACTGCGTTTTACACCTGCATTTTGAGCTGCATGTCATTAATGTAAGCAGTCAATATCTACTTGGGATATCTTGTCACATTGTCCATTCTCTGGAGTTCAATCCCATAAGTATTGAAGGTAGTGCGATTTGTTACTGCTATCTTCAGACATATAGCCAGTAGCACCACTGTGTTATGCACGTGAGTGAGGACCCAAAAGCGGTTTAACAAAAACAGAGTCCTTTAATGTCAAAACACAGGTAAGACATAGATCCTCTTCAAATGTATATGATGGCAAAATAAACAACCCGCAGAGAGGGCGACAAATGAAACATAAAGTCCTTCTGAATATCACAGAAGAGTTCCCCTTCTAGCAGCAGAGGAGAATAGCTGGGTTAGAGTCCCCTTCTAGCAGCAGAGGAGAATAGCTGGGTTGTAGAGGACAGAGGTACCTGATCACACGTAGCATCAGATGAACAGGCAGATTCCGACAGGACAGGACAAGGCTGAAGCAAACGAGACGATAGTTTGGTTCTGGCATGAGAAACTCAAACGGGAATCTGACAAACACAGAAGCAGGAACAGAGAGAGAAATAGAGACCTAATCAGAGGGAAAAGAGGGAACAGGTGGGAAAAGGGTGAACGAGGTAGTTAGAGAAGATGAGGAGCAGCTGGGGGAAGGAGAGGAAGAGAAGGTAACCTAATACGACCAGCAGAGGGAGACGGAGTGAAGAGAAAGAACAGGAACAAGACATAATATGACAATACATGACACACTGAGCCTATATAATTATGACCCACTCAAACTAGGCCTATCTGAAATATGAAAATGATCCATGACATCACCAGGTAGCCTATTGTTGTGACAAAGATGCGTCCGTAGCAGATTGATAGATGATACTTTATACGGATAATATTGACTTAGGTTGGCCACTCTGTTTTTTCCAGGCAAAACCAGACAAAATTGAACAAGCTCTTGCTAGTCACTAATGTGTAGCACTATATGTGCGACCACCTTTGCGCGGCAATGCTGATGACTGGTCATTGGTCAACAGTAAAGACGTCCTACTTTTTAGTTCTGAAGCACAGATTAGATGTTTTTGACACAATAACTAGCACATGAATGCCACATCTGTACCAGTGGTGTAAAGTACTCAATTAAAAATACTTTAAAGTACTACTTAAGTCGTTTATTTGGGTATCTGTACTTTACTTTACTATTTATATTTTTGACTACATTTACTTCATTACATTCCTAAAGAAAAGTATGTACTTTTTACTCCATACATTTTCCCTGACACCCAAAAGTACACATAACATTTTAAATGCTTAGTAGGACAGAAAAATGGTCTAATTCACACACTTATCTGGTCAACCCTACTGCCTCCGATCTGGCGGACTCACTAAACACATGCTTCATTTGTAAATTATGTCTAAGGGTTGGAGCATGCCCCCGGCTATCCGTAAATAAATAAACAACAAGAATGCTTAATATAAGGAATTTGAACAAACTTTTACTTTTACTTTTGATACTTAAGTATATCTAAAACCAAATACTTTTAGACTTTTACTCAAGCAGGATTTTACTGGGTGACTTTCACTTTTACTTGAATCATTTTCTATTAAGGTATCTTTACTTTCACTAAAAATATAATTGGGTACTTTTTCCACCACTGATCTGTGTCACAAAATGAGTTACAAAGTTACAAAACCTGGCTAGATCATTTCAAGTCACCAGTCACAAGTCAAAGTCAAGTCTTGATGCTCCAAGTCAAGTCTCAAGTTATTTTATTTGTGACTTGAGTCAAGGTCATGTGACTGGAGTCCACACCTCTGGGAGAAAATCTAACCACAACAATACAGTGCCAGATCAACAATATCTGTACCAGCAGGTATACAAACTTATAGAAATATCACATCAGCATGTTCCAGCTACAACTGCAGCTGCTAAAAAATACATAGGATCACACTAGTTAGGTGTGTTCTTTCCTTTGCCTCTGCGATCTCCATTTGAGAAATGTAAGGCGCTGTAAAGTACTCCTTCCTCCCCTCCCTGTTAAAATTAATATAGCATAGGTTTGTGTATTCTACCATTACAGTACATGTTTAAACATATATACAAAATTCAAGGCCTTTGCATTTAACTGTTAAATAGACCTAGCCATTAGCTAGGATACAAAACCTTATTGATGTGGACCGAGCCTAGTTTTTGGACAGTACAGTTTAACATTGTGATCAATTAACAAGATCAATGATCAATTTACCAGTAATGTGTTTGCTTGTCCTGTTGTATTCTGTGCTGCTCTGCATGTGCACATTGTCTGTTTGTATTGTAATTTCATTTGTTTTAAATGAGCTGCCCAGGGACTGCAGTTACAAGTTCGTCGGCTGGCTAAAACTGGCACTTTTACAATAATGTTGATTAATGTGCACTGTCCCTGTAAAACTACATTTAGTAAAGTAAAAGTAAATACCTACATACCTGCACATCGTCATTCCGTCGCTGATCTATTTTCCATCTCTCCTGTTCGTTGTTTCCTGTGGGTACAAAGAAGCTATTTCAAAATGTGATTCAACAATTTTCATACATTTTCATTTCTGTCAAACAACTGATATACTCTATACTTATTCAGTGGGGCCGGAATTATTGACACCCTTGATAAAGATGAGCAACATTTACTGAATCAAATTTTAAAAATCTAATATTGAGCTATATTGTATGCAACAACAACAAAAACTAACCCTAGTACAATTGTTCAGGGAAAGAGATTTTGTTGATTTTTTTTTAAACCTTTCAAAAAAAAATATATGAGTTGGAGAACACATTGAGAGGGATCTTAGACCATTCATCCATACAGAATCCTTTATGGAGAGAATCCTTTATTGATATCCTTTGACTGTGCTTATGGACTGCGCTTATGGACTGCACTCTTCAAATCCAAACATGTCTTTTGTAGCCAGTTAACTATTTCTTTGTGGATTTTGATGTGTGCTTGAAGATCCACTTGCAGCCAAATTTCAGCCTCCTGGTAGAGGCAACTAGGTTTTTGGCTAAAATGTCTAGGTACTGGGTAAAGTTCATGATGTTGTTGACCCTAAAAAGAGCCCCAGGACTAATGGAAGCAAAATTGCCCCATAACATCGAAGATCCACCACTATATTTTACAGTAGGTATGGGGTTATATTCTGCTCATGCATTCTTATTTTGATGCCAAACCCACCACTGGTGTGCGTGGCCAAAGAGCTCTATTTTCATGTCATCGAATAAATGTAAACGCCTAAACAGTATTGGCACTTGGATTGGAACCGGTGCTTTGGTCAGATGACATGAAAATAGAGCTCTTTGCCCACGCACACCAGTGGTGGGTTTGGTGTCAAAATGAGAATGCATAAGCAGAAAAGCTCCCCATACCTACTGTCAAATATTTTGGTGGATCTTTGATGTTATGGGGCACACATGAAAATCCACAAAAACTGTTAATTGGCAACAAAATCAACATTTTGCAATGGCCATCTCAGTTTCTGGACTTGAAACCCTTTTGAAAACTTGGTTTGAATTAAAGAGGGCAGTCCATAAGCGCAGACGAAGGATATCAAGGGTCTGGAAGGATTATGTATGAAGGAATGGTCTAAGATCCCTCCCAATGTGTTCTCCAACTCATAAAACATTTTAGAAAAAGGCTCAATGCCGTTATTCTCGCAAGGTGAGTCATTGAAAGGTAGTGAAAATATGGGTGTCAATAATTTTGATCCCTGCCTTTTTGAGAGAGCAAAAAATTACTGAGCAAATGGTATTAGCATAAAATAACATAATTTCCCATTTTTTTGCATACTGTACAATATATCTCAGTATTTGAATTATTCATTTTATTTAGTCAGTTTTGCTCATCTTTATCAAGGGTGTCAATAATTTCGGACCCAACTGTATATATGAATAATATTGGTGTTAGGGTATAGTAGTAAAGTAAACTTATAGTTAGTTATATTGATTAACCAGTTAACAACAACAACAAAAATATTTTTACATATTTGGTTAAAAAATATCTAAATAATACATAAAGGTTGTTTGAAGTTTTGAGAATGATTTTTTGCCTTTTCCGTGAAAAATCCAGGTACAAATAAAGGTGAGCAGAGCAGCTACTGCAGCACTGAGAGAACACAAACTGCCCGTCAGCACCCAGCATTGCCCAGAAGACTCAGGAAGACACATTGAAGACTCATCCAGTTTCTCTGTGTAAATGCAACACAAAATTCACAATATTCATGCCTTTGTCTATAATTGAGAGAAGCAAACATGAAACCATAATGGGATGCTGAAGAAAACATACCTTCATCACTTTTAGATGCAACACTGGCATTCTTATATGTAAGAACGTGACCCGATCCAAAGACGGTCCCCCCCCCCCAACTCCTGAGGTACAATAGCAAAGACCCAGTCATGTTGCAGATGGTCAGACTAATTGAGCTGTTGTCTTCAAATTTTGTGGTGAATCCAGAGGTACTGCCTCGGTAGAATTTGTTTAGAACATCCTTTTGCCTTGATTGATGTCTTTGGGCTGAGATGATGATGAAGGGAAGCTTGTTGCTCTGTTGTCCATACCACACTGTCTGGTTCTTGTGCTTAACGCTGCAGGACAGAGTGACGTTGTCCCCATGTTTGACGACTCTGGTCATAGTTTGAACGGAGGAATCCTGTGGCCTGGAGGACACTGGAGAGACTGGGAGAGAACAGTTATGATAGAGCCTACTGAAAAAACTGTCAAAAGCCATTTTGTATATCATTGTTTTCAGGTTAGGCCTCTAACATCAAAACAACTCTAAATCTCACATATTTTTGGTAACAATTTACTAAACGCAGACAGGCCTAATGTGGTCAATATACCTTGTAAAATGTGTTATAAGTACCCATAATGTACTATTATCTTGTAATAATCCTGAATAAATAACAACTATGTTCAGTTCATTGGATAATTGCCACCTACAAATGCATCATAAGATAAGACATTATAAGACATTATAAGGGTTTATACATGCTGATACCAAGTAATAAATAATTAGGTCAATACAGGATTAGGATTATAGCCGTGTAGATAGGCAGGGTACTTACAATGTAGGACAATCAGGACAATGAATATTCTCCCCCTATTTACAGATGTTAACTGTGAGGTGAGTGAGACACTTGCGTTTTCTACCCAAGGGCCTTTCATTATGGTTACCATACATGGACAGATACACAGAGCAGCTAAGTTATTGCTTCACTGTAAGAAATGCCACCTCCTCCTTTACGCCCTGCCTGATTAAGAGTAGATTCATACAAAAAGCAAATGCCAACCACCAAAGTCTTACGTTTTGCTAATGAACCCAGCCAAACCAACCAAGATCACTGGACGTACTCCATAATTGACGCTGATGGCATAGCTGAAATATGTAAGTGTGCCATGTTTTAGAACACCCTTGTGGACATACCAATTTAAAAATAATGGCATTATATATTTTACTGAATTACTTTTCAGCAAGAACCCCTCCAAAGAGCATCTTCTAAATGATTTTCTGCCTCACAAAAGCAGCCATCCTGCCATCCCACCACCGGCTGTACCATTTAGATAGTGACATGGTGCATAGACAGATGATAAACAATACATTTGTTAGACCATTGTAGCTAAAGTATTAACTCTCTGTGTCATTAACTAAGACCATGTCATGTTTTACCCCTCAGTCAGTTGCAGAGCTAATAATAGGTCAAATAATGGTAAAACAGTGACCTCTATCAGTGTTTTTTAGTTTTGCACAGATGTTTCATTGCAATACAGGGTAAAGCATCAAATCAAACTTTATTTGTCACATGCGCAGAACACAACAAGAGTAGACCTTACCATGAAATGCTTACTTACAAGCCCTTAACCAAAAGTGCAGCTCAAGAAGAGTTAAGAAAATATTTACCAAATGAACAAAAGTAAAAAATTATAAAAAGTAACACAATAACGAGGCTATAAACAGGGGGTATCGGTACTGAGTCAGTGTGCGGGGGTACAGGTTAGAGGTAATTTGTACATGTAGGTAGAGGTGAAGTGACTATGCATAGATAATAAACAGCGAGTAGCAGCAGTGTACAAAACAAATGGAGGGTGGGGGTCAATGTAATAGTCTGGTGGTCATTTGATTAGTTGTTCAGCAGACTTATGGCTTGGGGGTAGAAGCTGTTCAGGAGCCTTTTGGTCCTAGACTTGGCGCTCCGGCACCGCTTGCCGTGCGGTAGCAGAGAAAACTGTCTATGAGTTGGGTGACTGGAGTCTCTGACAATTTTATGGGTTTTCCTATTATATAGGTCCTGGATTGCAGGAAGCTTGGCCCCAGTAATGTATTGGGCCGTACGCACTACCCTCTGTAGCGCCTTACGGTCAGATGCCGAGCAGTTGCCATACCAGGCGGTGATGCAACCGGTCAGGATGCTCTCAATGGTGCAGCTGTAGATGTTAATGGGGGCCTGTTCGGCCCGCCTTTTCCTGTAGTACATGATCAGCTCCTTTGTTTTGCTCACATTGAGGGAGAGGTTGTTGTCCTGGCACCACACTGCCAGTTCTCTGACCTCCTCCCTATAGGCTGTCTCATCGTTGTCAGTGATGTTGTGTCGTCAGCAAACTTAATGATGGTGTTGGAGTTGTATTTGGCCACACAGTCGTGGGTGAACAGGGAGTACAGGAGGGGACAAAGTACACACCCCTGAGGGCCCCCAATGTTGAGGATCAGCATGACAGACGTGTTATTGCCTACCCTTACCAGGATCCAGTTGTAGAGGGAGGTGTTTAGTCCTATGGTCCTTATCTTAGTGATGAGCTTCGTGGGCACTATGGTGTTGAATGCTGCGCTGCAGTCAATGAACAGCATCCTCACATAGGTGATCCTTTTGTCCAGGTTGGAAAGGGCAGTGTGGAGTGCAATTGAGATTGCATCATCTGTGGATCTGTTGGGGCGGTATGCAAATTGGCGTGGGTCTAGGGTATCCGGGAGGATGCTATTGATGTGAGCCATAACCAGCCTTTCAAAGCACTTCTTGGCTACCAACGTGAGTGCTACGGGGCAGTAATCATTTAGGCAGGTTACCTTCGCTTCCTTGGGCACAGGTACTATGGTGGTCTGCTTGAAACATGTAGGTATTACAGACTCAGTCAGGGAGAGGATGAAAATGTCAGTGAAGACACTTGTCAGTTGGTCCGCGCATGCTTTGAGTACACGTCCTGCTAATCCATCTGGCCCCGCGGCTTTGTGAATGTTGACCTGTTTAAAGGTTTTGTTCACATCGGCTACCGAGAGCGTTATCACACAGTCATCCAGATCAGCTGGTGCTCCCGTGCATGATTCAGTGTTGCTTGCCACGAAGCGAGCATAAAAGGCATTTAGCTTGTCTGGTAGGCTCGCGTCACTGGGCAGCTCGCATCTGGGTTTCCCTTTGTAGTCCGTTGTATTTTTCAAGCCCTACCACATCTGATGAGCATCACAGCCGGTGAAGTAGGATTTAATCTTAATCCTGTATTGACGCTTAGCTTGTTTGATGATTCGTCTGAGGGCATGGATTTCTTATAGGCATCTGGATTAGTGTCCCACTCCTTGAAAGCGGCAGCTCTAGCCTTTAGCTCGATACGGATGTTGCCTGTAATCCATGGCTTCTGGTTGGGATATGTGTGTATGGTCACTGTGGGGACGACGTCACCGATGCACTTATTGATGAAGCCGATGACTAAGTTGGTATTTTCTTCAATGCCATTGGATGAATCCCGGAACATATTCACATATTCACATACTCGGTGAAACATAAGATATTACAGTTTTTAATGTCTCGTTGGTATGATAATCGTAAATCATCAATTTTAGCAAGTAGAATTGATGGCAGTGGGAGTTTACTCGCTCGCCTATGGCAGCCTAATCTGCGTCCTTTTTTCCTCTACCTTTTCTTCACCCAAATGACGGGGATCTGGGCCTGTTCTCGGGAGAGCAGTGTATCTTTCTCATCGGACTCGTTAAAGGAAAAAGCTTCTTCCAGTTCGTGGTGAGTAATCCCCGTTCTGATGGCCAGAAGTTGCTTCGGTCATAAGAGATGGTAGCAGAAACATTATGCACAAAATAAGTTAAAAAATAAGTTGCAAACAATGCAAAAAAAAATAAAATAGCACAATTGGTTACGGGCTTGTAAAACGTCAGCCATCCACTTCAGCGCCATCTTATCCCAACATTGAAGTGGACATTTACAGTGCATTCGGAAAGTATTCAGACCCCTTGACTTTTTTCACATTTTGTTACATTACAGCCTTATTCTAAATTTTATTAAATCCTTTTTTCCTCATCAACCTACACACAATAGCCCATCATTTCATTTTTTAAAAATGTAGAAAAAATAAAAAGTTAAATAATGCATTTACATAAGTATTCAGACCCTTTATTTGGAACTTGGCACCTTTGGCAGTGATTACAGCCTCGAGTCTTCTTGGGTATGATGTTACAAGCTCGGCAAACGTGTATTTGGGAAGTTTCTCCCATTCTTCTCTGCAGATCCTCTCAAGCTCTGTCAGGTTGTATGAGGAGCATCACTGCACAGTTTTTTCAGGTCTCTCTGGAGATGTTCGATCGGGTTCAAGTTCGGAATCTGGCTGGGCAACTCAAGGACATTCAGAGACTTGTCCTGTTGGAAGGTGAACCTTCCTGAGAGCTCTGGAGCAGGTTTTCATCAAGGATCTATCTGTACTTTACTCCATTCATCTTTCCCTCGATCCTGACTAATCCTGACTCCCACAGCATCCCCACAGCATGATGCTGCCACCACCATACTTCACCGTAGGGATGGTGCAAGGTTACTCCAGGCGTGACGCTTGGCATTCAGGCTGATGTCACCAGGCAGAACAAAAGTCAATCCTGCCAAAACAAAAAAATCATGCAGGTTTTTTGAACAGCTCTTACACTAAAATAGCATTATTATAATTTTCACAATTTCACAGTATTATTCCAACCTAGTGTGGAAATATATATAAAGCACAGGGAAATCACGTTTTTGACTGAACTGGGCCTTTAATTGAAAGCACAGTGCACAATTTAACATATAGCATCATTGACTACCATGACATAGGACACTTAAATAGGTCAGAAATATTGATTTCAACATGAATCTGTTAGTCCAGACCCCCCCTCCTACTCGTACTCAACCTTGTCAACCTGCACAGGCACCACAGGGTTAGTTATGATTTCAACAGGGTGGCAAGTGACTGTCGTGTTAGTTGTCTCAGTTGCACAGTCAATGATGTTGGTAGAACCAACTCTGTGGCAATACTACCCCAGCCTAACCCAAGAAATGACAAACGCTAACAAAATAGCCATTCAAGTCTTTGACTTTGCACAGCATTGAATGCCAAGCAACTTACTTTACAATGGGCCAAACTTTCACACAATCTCCCTCTCAAATCGGATCAATACATCAATACACAGCAAACACCCAATATGACAAGAGATCGATAATCAGCCAGCGAACAGAGCACGCCCGGTTTAAGTGTGCCAATCCAATAGATTATTAGCATCAACATCAATCTGTTGTACCATGTGATCGAGTCTACTGTTTTTGTCTACTAAATAACCTTGAGAATGACAGTGGCGAGATGTACCAGTGGGCCTAGGCTGCGCCAATAGCCTGCTCAGGAGACCTATTAACCACAGGGAAACAGGCCACTAGAACTACAGCAAACAGGCCATTAGAACTACAGGGAGTGGATACAGATAGTTCTCACAACCAGGCAGTCACACACAGTCAGGGCAGCGTTTAGTACCAAAAAAACATAATTAAATGGAAATGGTGCTGTGCTGAACGACCAGTTGAAAAACTAGAAGGTGTTGGGTTGTGGTTTGGGAAATGCTGCCAGCATAGTTGCTCCCTCTTTAAATACGTAATTTAATGAGTTTATTTTGCATGGCCCGCTGCTCCAGGTGGGTAAAGTTTTCACTTTAGGTGTAACGACCTTCTTCATCTGAGGAACAGGAAAGATCGGATCAAAATGCTGCTTGGTAAGTGTCCATGTTAATTTAATATCACTGAACGCGAAATACAAAATAACCAAGTGAAACAACGAAAATCGAAACAGTCCTAAAGGTGACACAACACAAAACAGGAAACAATTACCCACAAACACAGGTGGGAAGAGTCTACCTAAGTATGGTTCTCAATCAGAGACAACGATAGACAGCTGCCTCTGATTGGGAACCAGGCCAAACACAGAAATACAAAACATAGAACAAAAACATAGAATGCCCACCCCAACTCACGCCCTGACCAAACTAAAAATAGAGACATAAAAAAGGAACTAAAGTCAGGACGTGACAGTACCCCCCCCCCCAAAGGTGCGGACTCCGGCCGCAAAACCTGAACCTATAGGGGAGGGTCTGGGTGGGAATTTCACCGCGGTGGCGGCTCTGGTGCGGGACGTAGACCCCACCCAACCTTAGTCTGAAGGACGACTCTGGCGGCTCCGGAGTGAAGGGCGACCCTGGCGGCTCCAGAGTGAAGGGCGGCTCCGGAGTGAAGAGCGGCTCTGGCGGCTCTGGACTGACGGGCGGCTCTGGCGCCTCCGGAATGACGGGCGGCTCTGGCAGCTCTGGAGTGACGGGCGGCTCTGGCAGCTCCGGACAGACGGGCGGCTCTGGCAGCTCAGGACAGACGGGCGGCTCTGGCAGCTTCGGACAGACGGGCGGCTCTGGCAGCGCCGGACAGGCGGAGGAACCTGGAGGGAGGAGACGGAGAGACAGCCTGGTGCGTGGGGCTGCCACAGGACCCACCAGGCTGGGGAGACCTACAGGAGGCCTGGTTCGTGGAGGAGGCACCAGATGGACTGGGCTGTGGGGGAGCACTGGAGCTCTGGTGCACAGCCTTGGCACCACTCCTCCAGGCTGGATGACCGGGCCGGGCGCAGTACACGCCGTTGCCAGGTGCACGGTGTTTCCTCCAACACATTGGTGCAGCTGGCTTCTAGGTTGCGCGCTGTGTTACGAAGCAGTGCAGCTTGGTTGGGTTGTGTATCGGAGGACTCCCGAGCCCATACGGGAGTTGTAGCGATGAGACAAGATAGTAGCTACTAAACAATTGGATACCAAATAATTGGATACCAAATAATAATAATAAAAAAAAGAAAAATATTCGGTCTCTGGGGATTTTGGTGGTGTACCTCTGGGTTGCCAGATGTATATACACACAAGTGTTTCATATCCATGTACCTTGGATACGGGATAAGCTGTAGTTCTGTTTACACATACGTTCACCGACACACAACTTTTCTTAAAACTGCATTGTTGGTTAAAGGCTTGTAAGTAAAGCATTACACTATAATATTTGATTTGAACTGTCTGGCCAATGGGAAGCCATTCAGAGTTCAGAGCCCATTCATAACTTCACTCTCAATTTAGAGAATAGAAGCATGAGACTTGAGCAAGAATCCGTTAGATAACTTCTCGTATGCGAGAATGGTGTGTTTATCTCAAAAACCTTGGGCTTTCAAAAGCATGTGTTCCCATGGGTCACATAAGTGTGAAACAACCCAGTGACGGAAGACTTTCTCCTGAATAACTCTGTGAATCAACATAACGAGGGGGAGGAGGGGTGTTGCCCCCTGACCCCCTCCACCCCCCCCGCATCTCCTTCCCTTCCTCTCACCCCGGCTCAGTCCTATCCAGCTCCTCTCACTCTGTTGAAAGGCAGAGTTGGCATTCAGAGGGATAGTCTGAGAGCTGGATGAATGACTCAGTGTTTCGGGGGGCATGAATGCAATGTGTAGCCCCTGACAGACAGGGGCGTTCATTCACACACCCAGCTTTCCCCTTCCACCACACCTCCCTCTGTCCCCCTGCCATGAATACTAGCCTGTGCTCACACATACACAGGGACAAACTAGTGGGGACTAAGAAAATACTCCACCATCCCACTTTCTCCCCCCCCCCCCCCACACACACACATTCTCTCTCCCCTTCTGTTTATTTATTTTTAATCAATTTTCATGAAGTTGTTTAATTTCTCACCCCCTCTCCCTTGTTGCCTCATTAGCCTATTTCTATCCTCTTATTTGCGTTTCTAGTTAGAGGGGGGTTTAGTGGCTTTTGGGGAGTGGCGTGGGGGGTGGGAATTGAGGCAGGGGAATGGTGGGGGGCTTTGAACTGACAACTCATTACAGTGTATTATGTTTAATCTGCATTGAATGAGAAGTGAGGGGGGAGATAAAAGGTTATTTTCTCCGAGAGAGGAAGATTGAATGGCAGAGCGAAATCCTCTGTTAGAATGACGAGTGTGTGCTGGGGGTTTTGTGTTCTGTGTGTGGTCTCGACTGATATGCATGGGGTGTCCGTAAATTGAGGCATTTCTATACTCCTCAAACAAGATGGAGGAAATGATATCACTTCAGACTGACCAAAGACGACAATATTGTAATGTTGAGCCACAAGGACATGGTAAATATACTAAAAAGACACATTTTAGTACAGAAAAGTCCAATTAAATTGTGAGAACTTAGTTTACTGTATTCTTACATGTTCGGTCCAGTAACACTTGGTGGCGAAATGATGGCAAAATCTGGATTGAAATATTTACCTCGTTAGGTAAATAGGTTGTTGATCCCTCTTCATAATGCACAGGCATTCAAACCATAATTAATCTCTCAGTAGTGACTTTGCATTGCAAATCTAGGCCTAGATTCAATCAGATCAAGAATTAACCTGCAATAGCAGACACCCGCATAGCGGATGTTTTGGCAGCACGATCATTATCATGTAGAAAGCCATAACGCCGTAAGCGTCTTTCTTTTTCCCAACGCAATTAAAACCAAAACCACGCTCTCCATGTCCGGAAGTGAATATCACATAGCGCAAAATTTCAGTCACTGATTAATAACATTTTCACTTTTATTTCAAGATTGAAAAATATAATAACATAATGTCGTGGACCGAGCTAGCCAATAATATCCCTTAACGCTCAAAGACAGATTCAATGGCTGTAGCATAGCGTATTCGACTGAATGATTAGCTAATAACTATTTTAGAAATTATGAATAAGCATATGCTTTTACCTGATAATAGACTACTAATGATAATATAACAACTTCAGATACCGAGCTAGTAATGTTAAAACCTCTTGAAGCTAGGGGACACTATATCTATTTTTTTGAAAAATAACGTAAACGGCCTATTTCTCAGGTCCAGATGCTAGAATATGCATATAATTGACAGCTTAGGATAGAAAACACTCTAAAGTTTCCAAAACTGTAAAAATATTGTCTGTGAGTATAACAGAACTGATATTGCAGGCGAAAGCCTGAGAAAAATCCAATCAGGAAGTGACTCTTATTTTGAAACCCCTGTCTTTCTATGCATCCCTATTGCCAATTGAAAGGGATATCAACCAGATTCCTTTTTCTGTGGCTTCCCTAAGGTGTCTACAGCCTTTAGATGTAGTTTCAGGCCTTTATTTTGAAGAATGAGCGTAAACGTCCACATTGCGTAAGTGGTCAGTTGTTGGCTCTTTGTGTGATTTTTGCGCAAAAGGTAGCCATTTTTCCTCCCGGTCCTAGTGAAAAGCCAATTGTCCCGGTTGATATATTATCGAAAATATATTTGAAAAACACCTTGAGGATTGATTATAAAAAACGTTTGCCATGTTTCTGTCGATATTATGGATATAATTTGGAATTTTTGTCTGCATTGTTGTGACCACTATTTCCGGTGGATTCCTGTGCATAACGCATCAAACTGACGGAGGTATTTGGATATAAAAAATATCTTATGGAACAAAAGGAACATTTGCTGTCTAACTGGGAGTCTCGTGAGTGAAAACATCCGAAGATCCTCAAAGGTAAACGATTAATTTGATTGCTTTTCTGATTTTCGTGACCAAGTTACCTGCTGCTAGGTGTACATAACGTGTTGCTAGTATATCGATAAACTTACACAAACGCTTGTATTGTTTTCGCTGTAAAGCATAATTTCAAAATCTGAGACGACAGGGTGATTAACAAAAGGCTAAGCTGTGTTTCGCTATATTTCACTTGTGATTTCATGAATATAAATACTTTCTAGTAAGATTATTTGACCGTTGCGCTATGCTATTTAGCGTAGTTGATGACAATTATCCCGGATCCGGGATGGGTGGTTCCTAAGTAGCCTAGGTTAACTTGGCTGGCCTTCAATTGAGGGAATTCAGCAGTGTGAGACATTTTTACAACTCATTCAAACTCTGAAAATAAATACATGGGCAAATGTTACCAAACATGATAATAGGCCTGCATTACGGTAGGCAGCTAATTGTTAAATTACACTTTGCATCCTTTCCTTGGAAGGTCACTGTGAGTGAGACAACGCTAGTTAGCCAATGGGAGTATAGCAGAACGCTACTCTGAATAACGG
The DNA here is from genome assembly GCF_057628025.1 of Oncorhynchus mykiss. Lineage (NCBI taxonomy): Eukaryota > Metazoa > Chordata > Actinopteri > Salmoniformes > Salmonidae > Oncorhynchus > Oncorhynchus mykiss. Next base: position 27,519,482 of record NC_143038.1, read on the forward strand.
GGCGTGGTTTTGGCTTAACTGCATTGGGAAAAAGAAAGATGCAGAAAGACACACCCACTCCTCTCTGGTTAGAGGTTCAGAATGAGAAAGGGTAGGCTATATACAAATAATTACGCTCAAATAGAAAAATCATTAAATAATAATACTGAGGATTTACTATATCAAGGGCAAAAAGGTGGTGTAGATATTGCCATGGGGCAGAGAGCAAAATGTGCAGTTTTATAATGCTATTCTACACATTTAGTCATAAATCTGAGATAACATTTAGCCATTTAAAAGCTATTTTCCTGCAATGCTACAAATTTTCCCATGGGGTAGATAATAATAAAAAAAAGTTTTATAGATTATGCTATTCTTCACATTTTTCCTTGAGGATGAGAGAAAATGTTGCAGTTTTAAAGCCAATTTCCTGCTACTCTGCACAAGTAACTTCAGTGAAAATCTCACTTTTAAAAGTTCAGATTCTGTTATCTCATACCCAAATAATGTTGTTGAATCATCTCATACTTGTATTTGTGGCCAAATCATAAATTGGAGAGAAAAAGCACTTGCTATTTCATCACAGAGGATGATGTCATCCTCCTGAGGAGGAGGAGCTGGCCAATCAGCGGTCTAGTCTTATTAATATTTTGAATGACCTGTATAAGCCCACACCATTCTGATGTTGGGGTATGCCCACACCATCCAACACAGAAAGTCTGCTTTTAAAATAATTCATAAATAAACAAATTGGAAGGAAAACTATTTCACTCATATTGGAATTAATAATAGGTCCTATTTCATAAAAATCTGGAAAGACTGGACAGTTACTTTAGGCTACAGAAGTGCCATTTCTTACTGATCTCTACAGATTCTGCCCAAAAACAAATCCTGTTTAATTATGTCAATACATACTGGAGGAGTTACTTGCTAGCTACAAGTGGCTAGCTTAGCTAACGAACTAGCTACATCGGTCGCGGCGTGCATGACCAGAAAGACACACCCCATTTCTATTTTAAATATTTAGAAAGAGGAGTTGGACCGTTTTTCGTGCCCAAAGTCGATTGTTAAAGCTGCAACTTTTTGGGCGACCTGACCAAATTCACATAGAAATGTGTCTAATAGATCTGCCATCCTCATTGAAAGCAAGTCTAAGAAGCAGTAGATATTTTCTATGTGCACTATTTCTATGCTTTTTGCATCTTTTACTTTCAGTTTTGTACACCAGCTTCAGAAAATGCATTATTTTTGGTTATGGAAAACATATTTCACAGCGGTTTAGATGGTACAATTGTGACGACCCTCCCACTCTGTCTGCCAAATTCTTTCTCTTTGCCCTTGTTTTCTTTAATAGGATGTCGGTGGGCAGAGCTGGGAGGGTTGTCAGTGAAATGGGACACACCTGGGTTTGGGTGTGTCCCAGGATAAATGCACCTCTTCCCCATTCACTGAGGAGACTCTCTCCATGCAGACACAGATTTTAGTTGTGGCATTTTTGTGGCTGTTTGCGGCTGTTTGCGTTGGTACCTTTCAACACCCCTCATTATCACATTTATGCACACAACCACTCACTTACACTACTGATTACTGACTACACACACCATTGTTAAATATATTTAGTTTACTTTAGTTAATAAATGTATTTTGTTAATCCTTATCTCCACGTTGTCTCCCTTTTTGTTACGCAATTTGAGCCGGTTCCTGACACAATGATTTTCTACACTACATTTGCTCGTTTTATCACATGAACTGAAATTAAAAAACTATTATAATTTTAGCAAGGCAATTGAAATGCATTCCAGCTGACTACCCCATGAAGATGGTTGAGAGAATGACAAGAGTGTGCATAGCTGTCATCAAGGCAAAGGGTGGCAACTTTGAAGAATCTAACATATAAAATATATTTTGATTTGTTTAACATGTTTTGGTTACTACATGATTCCATATGTGTTATTTCATAGTTTTGATGTCTTCACTGTTCTACAATGTGGAAAATAGTCAAAATAAAGAAAAACCCTTGAATGAGTAGGTGTTCTAAAACTTTTGACGGGTAGTGTAGAGGAGGTGGTTGCTGTGGGTGGGAGGCTCTGCCTAGAAAGTGGAACTTAAAGAGGAAGACTGCAAAGTCCAGGCATTTCTGCTCACTTTGTTCTAAGTGTTTTTCAGTGCTAGAACCTCTATGTCCTGGAGAACAGGAGCAGAGTTAAAGGGAACCGGGTAGGAGGCAGAGACAAGCAACGTTACTGCGAGAAACAGTTTTGGAAGGTATAGCCTAACTCAAGCTGGTCCCCCTCTGACTCAGAGCAAATTAATACTGATGCTGGCTTTCCACTGAAATTAAGCCCAACTCAAGAGAAGGCTAGACTTACCAGGACAGGACATTGTGGTGGGGTTTGACACACACGCAGCTACAAGAAACAAAGTTAAGACTTATTCAGCCCTGCTGTAATCTCAAAACACAAAGCCCCTATTGTGGAGTTACAAAAAGACTATACAAGTAGTGAGTGGAGTTACTGTAAAGAAATATGTATTGGACTCGCGGAAGCACTGTAACGCTGGCTAGCGTATTAGTTCAATTTGGGCCTACCCCCACACCAAAGCTAGTTAGCGTTTCTAGCTAACAACTCAGAATATAATGGCCATATTCACCCCTGGATGTGTCAATTGCCAACAATTGACCAAGAAAATCATTGAATTGGAGGATAAAGTGTCTATTCTTCATAAGATGAAAGAAGATGATCAACTGATTGACTCTTTGCTTGAATCCGCCAAAAACGTGGTGAACGAAGCCACTTGCCCATGGCTTGTCACCACGGCCTCGGATTAGCCTGCAGCTGTGAGACATAATTTGATCCCGCTAGAAGAGCCTTGGCCATTACCGGGAGCTATACTCAAGCGCCCGGTCTGCTCCACTCCCTCTGCTCTGCCTCAGGAGCTATGGATTACTGTACGGAAACAAACAAAAAATCATTGGCAGGAAAACGTCAAGGCAATGGAACTGGGAAACAGATACCGGGTATTGGAAGAGTCTGAGGTTTCTGCCATTGGTCCCAAAGGAACAAACAACTCTGCCCGGAAGCAAGTGGATCCCTGCCATTTAAACAATTTACAACGAAACTGTTACGGTGCGTGAATGAGGACCCAAAAGCGAATCAACTTAAACAGAGCTTCTTTAATTACCAAACATAGGTAGGCTCAGATGGACCGGCAGATTCCGACAGGACAGGACAAGGTTACAGCAAACATGACGACAGTCTGGTTCAGGCATGAATGACACAAACAAACAAGAATCCGACAAGGACAGGAGCAGAAACAGAGAGAGATATAGGGACCTAATCAGAGGGAAAAAAGGGAACAGGTGGGGAACGGGGTGAATGGGTAGTTAGAGGAGACAAGGGACAGCTGGGGGAAAGCGGGTGAGAAAAGGTAACCTAACACGACCAGCAGAGGGAGACAGGGTGAAGGGAAAGGACAGAGACAAGACAACATGACAGTACCCCCCCACTCACCGAGCGCCTCCTGGCGCACTCGAGGAGGAAACCTGGCGGCAACGGAGGAAATCATCAATCAGCGCACGGTCCAGCACGTCCCGAGAGGGAACCCAACTCCTCTCCTCAGGACCGTACCCCTCCCAGTCAACTAGGTACTGATGACCACGGCCCCGAGGACGCATGTCCAAGATCTTACGGACCCTGTAGATAGGTGCGCCCTCGACAAGGATGGGGGGGGGGGGGGAAGACGAGCGGGGGCGCGAAGAACGGGCTTAACACAGGAGACATGGAAGACCGGGTGGACGCGACGAAGATATCGCGGAAGAAGAAGTCGCACTGCGACAGGATTAATGACCTGAGAGATACGGAATGGACCAATGAACCGCGGGGTCAACTTGCGAGAAGCCGTCTTAAGGGGAAGGTTCTGAGTGGAGAGCCAAACTCTCTGACCGCGACAATACCTAGGGCTCTTAGTTCTACGCTTATTAGCAGCTCTCACAGTCTGCGCCCTATAACGGCAAAGTGCAGACCTGACCCTCTTCCAGGTGCGCTCGCAACGTTGGACAAAAGCCTGAGCGGAGGGGACGCTGGACTCGGCGAACTGAGATGAGAACAACGGAGGCTGGTACCCGAGGCTACTCTGAAAAGGAGATAGCCCGGTCGCAGACGAAGGAAGCGAGTTGTGGGCGTATTCTGCCCAGGGGAGCTGTTCTGACCAAGACGCAGGGTTGCGAAAAGAAAGACTGCGTAAGATGCGACCAATAGTCTGATTGGCCCGTTCTGCTTGACCGTTAGACTGGGGGTGAAAGCCGGAAGAGAGACTGACGGAAGCCCCAATCAAACGGCAAAACTCCCTCCAAAATTGAGACGTGAATTGCGGACCTCTGTCCGAAACGACGTCTGACGGAAGGCCATGAATTCTGAAAACATTCTCGATGATGATTTGTGCCGTCTCTTTAGCAGAAGGAAGCTTAGCAAGGGGAATGAAATGAGCCGCCTTAGAGAACCTATCGACAACCGTAAGAATAACAGTCTTCCCCGCTGACGAAGGCAGTCCGGTGACAAAATCTAAGGCGATGTGAGACCACGGTCGAGAGGGAATAGGAAGCGGCCTGAGACGGCCGGCAGGAGGAGAGTTACCGGACTTAGTCTGCGCGCAGACCGAACAAGCAGCCACGAAACGACGCGTGTCATGCTCCCGGGTGGGCCACCAGAAACGCTGGCGAATGGAAGCAAGCGTACCCCGAACGCCAGGGTGGCCGGCTAACTTGGCAGAGTGAGCCCACTGAAGAACGGCCAGACGAGTAGGAACGGGAACGAAAAGAAGGTTCCTAGGACAAGCGCGCGGCGACGGAGTTTGAGTGAGTGCTTGCTTTACCTGCCTCTCAATTCCCCAGACAGTCAACCCGACAACACGCCCCTCAGGGAGAATCCCCTCGGGGTCAGTGGAGGCTACTGAAGAACTGAAGAGACGAGACAAAGCATCAGGCTTGGTGTTCTTAGAGCCCGGACGATAAGAAATCACGAACTCGAAACGAGCGAAAAACAGCGCCCAACGCGCCTGACGCGCATTAAGTCGTTTGGCAGAACGGATGTACTCAAGGTTCCTATGGTCAGTCCAAACGACAAAAGGAACGGTCGCCCCCTCCAACCACTGTCGCCATTCGCCTAGGGCTAACCGGATGGCGAGCAGTTCGCGGTTACCCACATCATAGTTACGTTCCGACGGCGACAGGCGATGAGAAAAATACGCGCATGGGTGGACCTTGTCGTCAGAGAGGGAGCGCTGAGAAAGGATGGCTCCCACTCCCACCTCTGACGCGTCAACCTCGACAACGAACTGTCTAGAGACGTCAGGTGTAACAAGGATAGGAGCGGATGTAAAACGATTCTTGAGGAGATCAAAAGCTCCCTGGGCGGAAACGGACCACTTAAAGCACGTCTTGACAGAAGTAAGGGCTGTGAGAGGAGCTGCCACCTGACCGAAATTACGGATGAAACGACGATAGAAGTTCGCGAAGCCGAGAAAGCGCTGCAGCTCGACGCGTGACTTAGGGACGGGCCAATCAATGACAGCTTGGACCTTAGCGGGATCCATCTTAATGCCTTCAGCGGAAATAACAGAACCGAGAAATGTGACGGAGGAGGCATGAAAAGTGCACTTCTCAGCCTTCACAAAAAGACAATTCTCTAAAAGGCGCTGGAGGACACGTCGAACGTGCTGAACATGAATCTGGAGTGACGGTGAAAAAATCAGGATATCGTCAAGGTAAACGAAAACAAAGATGTTCAGCATGTCTCTCAGGACATCATTGACTAATGCCTGAAAGACAGCTGGAGCGTTAGCGAGGCCGAAAGGAAGAACCCGGTATTCAAAGTGCCCTAACGGAGTGTTAAACGCCGTCTTCCACTCGTCCCCCTCCCTGATGCGCACGAGATGGTAAGCGTTACGAAGGTCCAACTTAGTGAAAAACCTGGCTCCCTGCAGGATCTCGAAGGCTGAAGACATAAGAGGAAGCGGATAACGATTCTTCACTGTTATGTCATTCAGCCCTCGATAATCTATGCAGGGGCGCAGAGACCCGTCCTTCTTCTTGACAAAAAAAAACCCCGCTCCGGCGGGAGAGGAGGAGGGGACTATGGTACCGGCGTCAAGAGCTACAGACAAATAATCTTCGAGAGCCTTACGTTCGGGAGCCGACAGAGAGTATAGTCTACCCCGGGGGGGGTGGTTCCCGGAAGGAGATCAATACTACAATCATACGACCGGTGTGGAGGAAGAGAGGTGGCCCTGGACCGACTGAACACCGTGCGCAGATCGTGATATTCCTCCGGCACCCCTGTCAAATCACCAGGCTCCTCCTGTGAAGAAGAGACAGAGGAAACAGGAGGGATAGCAGACATTAAACATTTCACATGACAAGAGACGTTCCAGGAGAGGATAGAATTACTAGACCAATTAATGGAAGGATTATGACAAACTAGCCAGGGATGGCCCAAAACAACAGGTGTAAAAGGTGAACGAAAAATTAAAAAAGAAATGGTTTCACTATGATTACCAGAAACAGTGAGGGTTAAAGGTAGCGTCTCACGCTGAATCCTGGGGAGAGGACTACCATCCAGGGCGAACAAGGCCGTGGGCTCCTTTAACTGTCTGAGAGGAATGTCATGTTCCCGAGCCCAGGTCTCGTCCATAAAACAGCCCTCCGCCCCAGAGTCTATTAAGGCACTGCAGGAAGCTGACGAACCGGTCCAGCGTAGATGGACCGACAAGGTAGTGCAGGATCTTGAAGGAGAGACAGGAGTAGTAGCGCTCACCAGTAGCCCTCCGCTTACTGACGAGCTCTGGCCTTTTACTGGACATGAAGTGACAAAATGACCAGCGGAACCGCAATAGAGACAGAGGCGGTTGGTGATTCTCCGTTCCCTCTCCTCAGTCGAGATGCGGATACCTCCCAGCTGCATGGGCTCAGCACCCGAGCCGGCAGAGGAAGATGGTAGTGATGCGGAGAGGGAGGCGACGGAGAGCGCGAGCTCCTTTCCACGAGCTCGGTGACGAAGATCAACCCGTCGCTCAATGCGAATAGCGAGTTCAATCAAGGAATCCACGCTGGAAGGAACCTCCCGGGAGAGAATCTCATCCTTTACCTCTGCGCGGAAACCCTCCAGAAGACGAGCGAGCAAGGCCGGCTCGTTCCAGCCACTGGAGACAGCAAGAGTGCGAAACTCAATAGAGTAGTCTGTTATGGATCGATTGCCTTGACATAGGGAAGACAGGGCCCTGGAAGCCTCCTCCCCAAAAACAGATCGATCAAAAACCCGTATCATCTCCTCCTTAAAGTCTTGATACTGGTTAGTACACTCAGCCCTTGCCTCCCAGATTGCCGTGCCCCACTCGCGAGCCCGTCCAATAAGGAGAGATATGACGTAGGCGACACGAGCAGTGCTCCTGGAGTAAGTGTTGGGCTGGAGAGAAAACACAATATCACACTGGGTGAGGAACGAGCGGCATTCAGTGGGCTCCCCAGAGTAACACGGCGGGTTATTGATTCTGGGCTCCGGAGATTCGAAAGCCCTGGAAGTGGCCGGTGGATCGAGGCGGAGATGGTGAACCTGTTCTGTGAGGTTGGAGACTTGGGTGGCCAGGGTCTCAACGGCATGTCGAGCAGCAGACAATTCCTGCTCGTGTCTGCCTAGCATCGCTCCCTGGATCTCGACGGCTGAGTGGAGAGGATCCGAAGTCGCTGGGTCCATTCTTGGTCGGATTCTTCTGTTACGGTGCGTGAATGAGGACCCAAAAGCGAATCAACTTAAACAGAGCTTCTTTAATTACCAAACATAGGTAGGCTCAGATGGACCGGCAGATTCCGACAGGACAGGACAAGGTTACAGCAAACATGACGACAGTCTGGTTCAGGCATGAATGACACAAACAAACAAGAATCCGACAAGGACAGGAGCAGAAACAGAGAGAGATATAGGGACCTAATCAGAGGGAAAAAAGGGAACAGGTGGGGAACGGGGTGAATGGGTAGTTAGAGGAGACAAGGGACAGCTGGGGGAAAGCGGGGGAGAAAAGGTAACCTAACACGACCAGCAGAGGGAGACAGGGTGAAGGGAAAGGACAGAGACAAGACAACATGACAGAAACAGCCCAACAACTAGCCTCAAACAACTTTCTAGGAGGAAGAAAACTCAAGAGAGACACAGTTTTAAAAACGTACCAAGCAGCAGTCCCACTGTCCTTATTGTGGGCTCATCCATGATCCAAAATGTTTCTATTAGGAAAGCAGAGACCATTTGTTACCCGGGTGCCCAGATTCAGGACATTGACTGTATGTTACTACTATTCATTAGTGAATAGCTATTCACCTGACTGCCTCAGCTATCACTGTCCGTGTAGGGTCAAATTATATTAAACTACAGCAATCTGAGCAACTTAAAAATGACTTTAAATCACTGATTTATACTCTACTTAAATCAGGTAACCAATGCATTATTCAGGTCCACTCCTGTCTCCACGCTATACAGATAATAAGTTCAGTCGTATGTGCCTGCTACACATCTGGCTTAAAGGCTATTGTTGTTCAATAAGCATACAATATGTGAACAATTTTACAGCTTTCCTGCATCGACCAAATGTTTTTCTCCGGGATAGATTACATCTGAATATGTACGGTACAAGCATTCTCTCCTCAAACCTGGCTCTCACTATAGCCCTCATACAGAGCATGTGAGAATTGACAATATATAGCCATGGGGGTTGATACACGGAATTGGTCGATTACTCATCAGACTATACTCATTGCTCCCCCCACAGCTTTAAATAGCTCTACAGGTGCTGCTAACATGGATTAAACTTTTGATGGACTTTATGGTATTGTTACACTACTGTCAATGTACCGTGTTGCCACTTCCTCGCACAGGCAAAGGGGTATTGTTAGAAGTAATCGTCTCCATCCAACTCAGGCCTGTCAGTAGCTACACGAGGAAGCGTCGCTCATCTAATATTACTTTGAATGCTCCATCTGATATTAGCTCTCGAAACAGTGGCCTTGGAATGATTCATTATAATGCTAGAAGCTTGATCCCAAAGTAAAATGTTATTGAAATACTGGTCTCACAATCACATGCTGACATATTGATTACATCTGAATCCTGGCTGTGTGTGTCTGTTCCAGATTCAGCTGTTCTGTTAGCTGGGTATAATGTCTACAGAGCAGACAGAGTGGGTAGAGGTGGAGGTATTGCCATATATGTTAAATGCAACCTAGATGTCACGGTGTCCATTTCAACTTCTGTTCCGAAAACAGTATGAATGCTTAGTTCTAAATTTGGTCCTTGATCATAATGCACTATTAACGCTAGCGGGAGTTTATCGCCCACCCTCAGCTCCGGTATCTGTTCTAAGCAAATTGTTTGAGTTAATGTCTAATTATGCAAACTAAATTATTTATTGGAGAGCTCAATCTGGACTGGCTGATGCCAGCATCATTTAAGACATTTATAACTAACTAAATCTTACTCAACTAATAACTATACCTACCCGTCCTAATCCAAAAGACCTGAAAAAAACTACATTAGACCTTATCTTAACAAATACACAGTTAATGGGTTATTTGCAAATGACAGTGACCACTTGTTAAGGGGAGCTGCACAGGGGAACCCAAGAGCAGACTCACACCAAGAAACAGGGATGAATGAACCAAGGAAGTTATTGTAACACAGGGAGATATGGAGTGCAGATCCGGGGAAGCTTGGATGAGTGGTAGGAAACTAGGAGGCTGAGGTTGGAGTGAGCTGGGTTGGAACAGGGTAAACAGGTCCGGAGAGGAATCCAATGGAGTGGTGGTGTGGTGAATCCAGAACAGGGTGGTGAGACGTGGAACAGGAGACAAGAGCCAGAGTGGCAAAACTGCAGTGAGAGGATAAACAGCGTCAGGCAGGGAAACAGACACAGCAGGGTAACGGGATCTTGAATAATCATAAATAGCTAGATTCATAAACTGACTGAGCCAGAGATTATGATCTGGAAGTGGCAGGACTGAGTATTTGTAGAGGTATTGATTATGGAACGGGTTGCAGCTGGTGAGGATCCTCTCTGGCTCCAGCACACCTGTCTCCAACCACACAATCACAAACAAACAGAAAGGGGGGAGAGATAGTGTACTGGAAGAGTGGCTGCAGGTTAAGGAGACCCCCCCCACGGGGCTTGTCAGGGTGTGAGGTATGGAAATCCTGTAGGAGGGATGGGTCCAGAATGTGAAGACTGGGCACCCAGCAGCGCTCCTCAGGCCCGTATCCCTCCCAGACCACCAGATACTGCCAACCGCGACGTCATACATCCAAAGGCCGCCGGACAGTATAGGCAGGATGTCATCGATGAGCCGAGGGGGTGGAGGAGCTATGGGGGGGGAAGGACACGTGGAAGGTGGGTAGATTTTGAGAGAGTCTGGGAGTTTCAGATGCACAGCAGAGGGGTTAATGACATGATCAATCTCAAATGGACCAATGAATCAGGGCGCTAGTTTTCTGGAAGCCACTTTCAAGGGTAAGTCCTTGGACGAGAGCCATACTTTTTGGCCTGGAGTGTAGACTGGAGCTGAAGCACGGCGACAGTTATCTTGTGATTGGGTCCTGGTGGAGGCACGAAGAGCAGCCCAGGACCTCCTCCAGGTGCGATAACAACGGCGCATGTGGTCCAGGACCTGAGGGCTCCGTTACCTCGACCTCTTGGGTAGGGAACAAGAGGGGTTGTAACCCAGGGCACACTCAAAGGGTGACATACCAGATGAGGCGTTGATGAGGGTATTGTGGGAATATTCCACCCAGTGCAACTGGGCACTCCAGGAGGAAGGGTTAGCCGAAGTCACAGTGTAAGGCAGTCTCCAACTCCTGGTTGGACCGCTTGGTCTGGCCATTGGTCTGGGGGTGATATCCAGATGAAAGGCTAAAATTAATACCAAGTGCTGAGCAGAAGTCTCTCCATACCTGGGAAGTAAACTGGGGTCCCCTGTCAGAAAATATGTCAATATGGATGCCATGCAGCCACAACATATGGAATACCAGCAGGACCGCAGTCTCCCTGGAGGAAGAAAGCAAGTGAGACACTTTTTTTTTGGGGGGGGGGGGGGGGGGGGGGTCAATAATAGTGAGGATGACAGTTATCATTAGATGGGGGAAGACCAGTGATGAAGTCCAGAGCTATGTGTGACCAGGGGCGACTGGGTATGGGAAGAGGGCGAAGCAGACTGGACGTAGGTTTGGTGGAGGTTTTGTTCCGGGCACAGACCGAGCAGACAGAGAAGAATACTTGGGAATTCATCTATGGTGGGCCACCAAAAATAGCTGATGCAGGAAGGCTGGTAGTCAGGAAGGCTGATAGTCTGGTTCATGCCAAGGTGACAGGTGAGGAGAGTAGAATAGGCCCACTGAAGAACTTCTGAGTGAACTTAATCTGGCACAAACAGAGCCTTACTATGACCGTTTCCTGGATCAGGCTGGTTCAGCTGAGCCTGGCGAACATGGGAATCAATCTCCCAGGAAACAGCAGCAACAATGCAGGAGGATGGTGTTGTGGTTTCTGGCTCGGAACCTGTGTTGTCTGCGGTGAACTGATGGGAGAGGTTATACAACCTGCTACTGGGGAGAGGAGCTCCAGGCTGAAGCTCGATAGCACAGTCGTATGGCCGATGAGGCAACAGAGATGGGGTGGGGTGCTTATTGAACACAGGAGCTAGACCGTGATATTCTGAAGGAACAGAAGACAGGTTCGGGGGTTCTGGAATGGACTGGGGTACAGACAAGGCAGGTGTAAGGGCAGAATGTAGACAATGGGAATGACAAATGTACTCCAAGTAGTTACCCTCCCGGTGGCCCAGTCAATCTGTGGGTTGTGTAGTTTTAACCATGGATGATCCAGAACCAGGGGAGTGTAAGGACAATCAATTATGTGGAAACTGATCTTTTCCTGGTGATCTCCAGAGAGATGCAGGATAACAGGAACTGTTCACTCACAGACACGGGAGAGGAGCTTTCCATTGAAGCCTTGGCATTGACAGGTGAATTAAGTGGAACAGTGTCCAGGCCTAACAGGTTAACGACAACTCGGTCCAGGAAGCTCTCGTCGGCACTTGAATCGATGAGAGCAGAGAGGAAAAGCCTGGCTCTGCCACACAAGGTTGGCTTCAAGCAGGGGTCTGGGAGATGGGTAGGTGATTTCGCTCAACAGTATATTCCCCACTGCTGCTGAGCCCCCTCTTGCTGGACGCAGGGAACACGTGGAGACCAGGTGACCCATCTGGCCACAGTATAGACAGCTCCTAGTACTGATACGCCGCTGCCTCTCCTCTGGAGATAAACGGGTCCGGCCGAGCTACATGGGTTCAGGAGAAGAACATGCCTGGGGATGCGATGCAATCGGAGGAGGAGAGCAAGGCACTGAAGCAGATGTTATGGGACATGCAATCCGACCTACCCTCTCCCTCCGACACTCACGGAGACGGTTGTCAATGCAGATAGTGAGAGAAATTAGTTTGTCAAGTCCAGCAGGCTCCTCTCTGGACACCAACTCGTTCTTGTGAGTCTGAGTGTTCCAGCCGCTCTCTGCGGTGAGGGTGCGGAACTCACATGCCATTTCAGCCACACTCTGGAAACATTGACAAAGGAACAGGGGTCATTTAGCAGCATTCTTTCCACAGACCGGGTGGTCAAAGACCTCCCTCATCTCCTCCGTTAATCTACCGTAGGAGAAGCAGATGGGGGACTGCCTCACCCACACCAGTGGCCCAAGAAAGCGCTTCTCCATGTAAGGACTCCAAAAGGCTCCAGGGCAGAGAAGAAGGACTTGGGACTGGTTGTGAGCTCAGGGGGAAGGTTCAGACCTGTAGGTCAGACAGACTCCGTGAAAACTCCTTGATGTTCTCCAGAAGGTCTTGGTCATGTTGTTTGAGCAGGGCGCCTTGACCAACGAGAGTTTGGTGGAGAGTATCCGAGTCTGCTGGGTTCATATCTTGGCCAGATCATACGGTTAGGCGGAGCAGCACAGGGGAACCCAAGAGCAGACTCAGACCAAGAAACAGGGATGAATGAATGTATTTATTGTAACACAGGGAGATATGGAGTGCAGATCCAGGGAAACTCAGATGAGTGGTAGGAAACTAGATGTGGAGGTTGAGGTTGGAGTGAGCTGGGTTGGTACAGGGTAAACAGGTCCGGGGGTGGAATCCAATGGAGTGGTGGTGTGGTGAATCCAGAACAGGTTAGCAGGGTGGTGAGATGTGGAACAGGAGACAGGAGCCAGAGTCAGAGCAGCAAAACTGCAGTGAGAGGATAAACAGCATCATGCAGGGAAACAGACACAGCAGGGTAACAAGATCTTGAATAATCATAAAAAGCTAGGATCATAAACTGACTTAGCAGAGATTATGATCTGCCAGAGTGGAAGTGGCAGGACTGAGTAGTTGTAGAGGTCTTGATTATGGATTGGGTTGCAGCTGGTGAGGATCCGCTCTGCCTCCAGCACACCTGTCTCCAACCACACACAAACAAACAGAAAGGGAGGGGGAGATAGAGTGTACTGGAGGTGTGGCAGGAGCAGATGTGACACCACTGCCTTATTGCATGTATCAGAGACACTAAGCTAAAAATTCCTGACCCCGTATAATTCTAAGAGAGAAACTATAAACAATTTTCAGAGCAAGCCTTTATCCATGACCTTTATTACTAAGAGCTTTAAATCCATAAACGGCATAATGGACCCAGTTTTAGCCTTCTCTTTTTCATCATTTTTTACCTCCATGGCTGATAAGTCGTGTTTAAGGTAAAAAAATAATAATAATACAACTAATCCTTGGTTCTCCTCTAATTTGAAAATACTTTACCTGCAAAATAATCAAGCATGGGTCTTGGCGAGGAAAACTGGTGAAACAGCTGATTGGCTGCTTTTTAGGCAATTGAGAAATAAATGGACCGGAGGAATAAAAAAGTCTAAATCTATGACAGAGTCTGCTGGTGATCCCTCTAAATTCTGGAAAACTGTTACCTACATCGGAATCTGGGATCATCAGTGACCGAATTGAAATTTGTGATGTTTTTAATAAGCACTTTATTTCTGCTGGTTTTCTTTTTGAAATAAAAAATGGCCAACATGATCCTGACCGGTCTATTGTTTCATCCCCTCGACACATATTTTTTTAATCAAACATTAGTCGTAGGAAAGATTCCTAAAGCTTGGAATACAGCTTTTGTTTTACCACTCCTCAAGGGAGGTGATGGTCGTGAATTGGATAATTATCAGCCGATCTCCAAGCTCTCCTGTTTGGCTAAAATTGAATAGGCAACTACAATAATTTGTAACTGTTAACAATAGTCCTTCTAGCAATCAATCTGGCTTCAGACCTAAACACAGTATGACTACTGTCACGTCCTGACCTTAGTTCCTTTTTTATGTCTCTGTTTTAGTGTGGGCAGGGCATGAGTTGGGGTGGGCATTCTATGTTTTGTAGTCTAGGTTTTGTATTTCTATGTGTTTGGCCTGGTATGGTGGCAATCGTTGTCTCTGATTGAGAACCATACTTAGGCAGCCTGTTTTCCCACTATGGGTGTGGGTAGTTGTTTTCTGTATCTGTACCAGACAGAACTTTCGTGTTGGTCTATTTTTGTTGTTTTGGTCTTAGTGTTCTGAGTTATAATAAATATGAACATGGACACTTACCACGCTGCATATTGGTCCGATCCTTCCTACTCCTCCTCAGATGAAGAGGACAGCCGTTACAACTACGGCCACTGTACATGTTGTAAATTATATTACTAATGCCCTAGATAATAGAAAGTACTGTGCCGCCTTGTTCATAGATTTATCTAAAGCTTTTGACACTGTAGACCATGCAATACTTTTGCATAAGATGTCATTAATAGGACAGGGATCGGATGCCTGTTGTTGGTTTCATGACTATCTAAAGAACAGAAGTCAGGCTTTTACAGTTGATGGCATCCAGTCGGAGCCATTGGAGTTGGGTAAAAGGGTCCCACAAGGTTCTATACTTGGTCCATTACTGTTCACTCTCTACATAAACAATATCGGTGATGAAATAAGTGTAAAATTAAACTGTTATGTACTCTACTGCTCTATTGCTTCAACAGTTGACCAAGCATTATCACAATTGGAGACAGATTAAGATATTACAAGGGTCTTTTATATACAGTATATATATATAAAAATAGGCCGAATAATCGGTATCAGATTTTTTTTTGGTCCTCCAATAATCGGTATCGGCGTTGAAAAATCATAATCAGTCGACCTCTAATCTCAATTTGTCACAACGCCTGGAGTGGTGGGTGCGGAGTCAAACGCAGAGAGCAGAGGACACTGGGGAAACTGGACTTTATTAGGTCTCCAAAGCTAATGCCCAAAACAACAGGCGAAATTAGTCACAAAATTGTCCAACCCTACACAGGGCACAAACGATCAGGAACACAACACGCACAACCTGACAAACAAAAAACAAGCCCGCACAAAAAAGGCGGGTCTAACAGGCTTAAATAGACTGAATCAAAAAACAAAATAAGAGACAGGTGCAACCAAGGGGATCGGTGGCGGCTAGTAGACTGACGAGCGCCGAGCGCCGCCCGAACAGGCAGGGGAGCCACTTTGGTGGAAGCCACCTTTGGGAGGGTCTGTAACTTCCCCCTAGGCAGGTGTCAAGGAGCCTTGCTCTGAGCACACACCGAGCAGGAGAAGACATAAAACCTCACGTCCTTGGCCAAAGTGGGCCACCAGTACCTCCCCCTAAGACTCTGCACTGTCCTCTCAATACCAGGATGACCCGAAGAGGGTAGTGTATGGGCCCATCGAATCACAGACACCAAGCGGCACGTACTGAACACCTGCTGGACACTGAGGAGGTGCAGGTTCCAACCGTAAAGCCCACTCGATTTCCGCGTCCACCTCCCATACCACCGGTGCTACCAAACATGAAGCTGGAAGGATGGGAGAAGGATCGATGGACCGCTCCTCGGTGTCATAGACACGGGACAGTGCGTCGGCCTTAGTATTAAGGGAGCCTGGCCTATAGGAGATCGTGAAACGAAATCGGGTAAAAAACATGGCCCACCTGGCCTGACGCAGATTCAATCTCCTCGCTGCCCGGATATACTCGAGATTACGATGGTCAGTCCAGATGAGGAAAGGGTGCTTGGCCCACTCAAGCCAATGTCTCCACACCTTCAGAGCCTTGACCACAGCTAACAACTCCCGGTCCCCCACGTCATAGTTCCGCTCAGCCAGGGAATTCCCAGCACCACTGGAAATGCAGGTGAATCAACAAGGAAGATAATAATCTGCTCCTTATGATCCCCCTGCGTTACTATGTCCAGTGGAACCGTGGCCTCCCTGACCAGCCCTGACCCTAATGGTCGGCTATCTAAGGAGTGCATGGGGAAGGGTTGGTCTAGCGGCACCAGGGGAATCCCTAGCCTGAATCGGTCCCCCACGTTATAGTTCCGCTTTGCCGGACCAAGCTTCCTCGAGAAGAAAGCGCAGGGGCGGAGCTTCGGTGGCGTGCCCGAGCGATGTGATAGCACGGCTCCCACCCCAGCCTCGGACGCGTCCACCTCCACTATGAACACCAAAGAGGGGTCCGGAAGAGCCAGCACGGGAGCGTCGGTGAACAGCTCCTTCAGGCGACTGAAGGCTCTGCCCGCCTACACTAACCAGCACAGGCGCTCCGGCCCCCCCTTCAGCAGTAAGGTAATGGGAGTAGCCACCTGATAAATCTCCAGTAGTAATTGGCAAACCATAAAAACTGCTGCACCTCCTTTACCGTGGTCGGAGTCGGCCAATTACGCAAGGCTGTAACGCGGTCACACTCCATCACCACCCCAGAGGAAGTGGAAATGCGATAACCCAGGAAGGAAACGGCTTGTTTGGAGAAAACGCACATTTCTCAGCCTTGACGTACAGGTCATGTTCCAGCAGTCGCCCAAGTACCCTACGCAACAGAGACACGTGCACGGCACGTGTAGCAGAATAGATCAGTATATCAGCGATATACACCACCATACCCTGCCCGTGCAGGTCTCTGAGAATCTCATCTACGAAAGATTGGAAAATGGATGGAGCATTCTTCAACCCATACGGCATGACGAGGTACTCATAATGGCCAGATGTGGTACTAAACGCGGTCTTCCACTCATCTCCCTCCCGGATACGCACCAAATTATTCACACTCCTAAGGTCCAGTTTTGTGAAAAAACGCTTCCCGTGAAATGATTCCAACGCCATGGCGATGAGAGGTAGCGGGTAAACCCCACTGTGATGGAATTTAGACCTCTATAAACGCAGACCTCCCTCCTTTTTCTTCACAAAAAATAAGCTTGAGGAGACGGGTGACGTGGAGGGCCGAATGTACCCCTGTCCCAGAGATTCAGTGACATATGTCTCCATAGCCACTGTCTCCTCCTGAGACAACGGATACACGTGACTCCTGGGAAGTGCAGCGTTTACCAGGAGGTTTATCGCGCAATCCCCTCGTCGATTAGGTGGTAATTGGGTCGCCCTCTTCTTACAGAAGGCGATAGCCAAATTGGCATATTCAGAGGGAATGCTCACAGTGGAAACCTGGTTTGGACTGACCCCCGTCGTCACACCGATGGAAACTCCTATGCCCCTCCCTGAACACACCTCTGACCACCCTCGGAGAGCCCCCTGTCTCCATGAAATCTCAGGATTGTGATTAGCCAGCCAGGGAATTCCCAGCACCACTGGAAACGCAGGTGAATCAATAAGGAAGAGACTAATCCGCTCCTTATGATCCCCCTGCATTACCATGTCCCGTGGAACCGTGACCTCCCTGACCAGCCCTGACCCTAATGGTCGGCTATCTAAGGAGTGCATCTAAGGAGTGCACAGGGAAGGGTTGGTCTAGCGGCACCAGGGGAATCCCTAGCCTTAACGCGAGCCCACGATCCATAAAGTTCCCAGCTGCGCCTGAATCGACTAGCGCCTTATGCTGTAGAGAGGGAGAAAACTCAGAGAAAGAAATTAATAGGAACATATGACCAACAGGGAGCTCTGGGTGAGTCTGGTGCTAACTCACCTGGGGTGAACGAGGAGGGCTCTGCCTGCCCTCCCGACTCCCAGACCAGCTATTCCAGCACTGATTGGCAGTGTGTCCTCTCCTACCACACCTGGTGCAGGAGGAGCCTCCTCCTCCGGTCCCCCTCGATGCGGCCCCCCCTAACTCAATGGGGATTGGAGCGGGAGGGCCGGGAGGTGGAACCAACAGGGCCCGTTCTGGATGCCCGCGGGCAGCCAGCAGGTTGTCTAGTTGGATGGACATGTCAATGAGTTCGTCGAGGGAGAGGGTGGCGTCCCGACAAGCTAGCTCCCTGCGGACGTCCTCCCAGAGGGTACAGCGATAGTGGTCCATCAGGGCTCTGCCGTTCCACCCCGCCCCAGCGGCCAAGGTCCGGAACTCCAGCGCACAGTAATGCTCGCTCCTCGTCTCCTGTTGCAGGTGAAACAGCCGTTCACTACCACTACTCAGGGTAGTGGTCCCTCACCGAGTCTGGACCATTCCACACTTCATTGGCCCACTCCAGGGCTCGACCCGTCAGACAGGAGACAAGGACGCTCACGCTCTCCTCCCCCGAGGGAGTTGAATGAACGGTAGCCAGGTACAGCTCCAGCTGTAGTAAGAACCCCTGGCACCCAGCCGCCATTCCATCGTATTCCCTGGGGAGCGCCAGCCGCAGAGCACCGGATCCGGACGCCGTAGGAGGGGTAGGTGGTGCTGGCGGTGTCACGCCCTGACCTTAGAGCTTTTTATGTCTCTATTTCGGTTTGGTCAGGGTGTGATTTGGTTGGGCATTCTATGTTCCTTTTTCTATGTTTTTGTATTTCTTTGTTTTGGCCGGGTATGGTTCTCAATCAGGGACAGCTGTCTATCGTTGTCTCTGATTGGGAACCATACTTAGGTAGCTTTTTCCCACAGGGTTTTTGTGGGTAGTTCATTTCTGTTTAGTGTTTTGCACCTTTCAGGACTGTTTCGGTTATTCCCTTTGTTATTTTGTTATAGTGTTCAGTTTTAATAAAAAAAGAGTGAACACTTACCACGCTGCGCTTTGGTCCGATGATTCCTCTTCTTCCGACGACGAATACCGTTACAGGCGGAGGAGGAGCTGGGGGTGAGGTAGGGAGGCCACTCCTCTCCCATCGGTCCATCCTCTCCATCATTTGGTCCATTGCCGACCCGATACGGTGGAGAATGGCCTTATGATGGTGGACTCGCTCCTCCATGGATGGGAGAGGAGGTGCAGCTGCTCCTGCTGACTCCATGAAATGGTGCCGGCTTCTGTCACAACGCCTGGAGTGGTGGGTGCGGAGTCAAATGCAGAGAGCAGAGGATACTGGGGAAATCAGACTTTATTAGGTCTCCAAAGCTAACGCCCAAAACAACAGGCGAAATTAGTCACAAAATTGTCCAAACCAACACTGGGCACAAACTGACAGGAACACAACACGCACAACCTGACAAACAGAAAGCAAGCCTGCACAAAAACAGATGGGCCTAACTGGCTTAAATAGACTGAATCAAAAAACAAAATAAGAGACAGGTGCAACCAATAAGACCAAACAAACAGAAAAGGAAAAGGGGATCGGTGGCGGCTAGTAGACCGGCGACGATGACCCCAGAGCGCCGCCCGAACAGGCAGGGGAGCCACCTTCGTTGGGAGTCGTGACACAATTGGGTTGAGGTCGGGTGATTGTGGCGGCCAGGTCATCTGATGCAGCACTCCATCACTCTCCTTCTTGGTCAAATAGCCCTTACACACACTGGAGGTGTGTTGGGTCATTGTCCTGTTGAAAAACAAATGATAATCCCACTAAGTGCAAACCAGATGGGATCACTACAGAATGCTGTGGTAGCCATGCTGGTTAAGTGTGCCTTGAATTCTAAATAAATCACTGACAGTGTCACCAGCAAAGTGCCCCTACACCATCACACCTCCTCCTCCATGCTTCATGGTGGGAACCACATATGCGGAGATCATCCGTTCACCTACTCTGCGTCTCACAAAGACACGGCGGTTGGAACCAAAAATCTCAAATTTGGACTCATCAGACTAAAGGACAGATTTCCACCAGTCTAATGTCCATTGCTCATGTTTCTTGACCCAAGAAAGTATTTTCTTCTTATTGGTGTTAGTAGGGATTTCTTTGCAACAATTTGACCAAGAAGGCCTGATTCACACAGTCTCCTCTAAACAGTTGATGTTGAGGTGTCTGTTACTTGAACTCTGTGAAGCATTTATTTGGGCTGCAATTTCTGAGGTAACTTTATGGAATTAATCCTCTGCAGCATAGGTAACTCTGGGTCTTCCTTTCCTGTGGCGGTCCTCATGAGAGCCAGTTCCATCATAGCTCTTGATTGTTTTTGCGACTACACTTGTTCTTGAAATTTTCCGCATTGACTGACCTTCATGTCTTAAAGTAATGATGGACTGTCGTTTCTCTTTGCTTATTTGAGCTGTTCTTGCCATAATATGGACTTTTACCAAATAGGGCTATCTTCTTTACATCCCCTTAACTTGTCACAACACAACTGGTTGGCTCAAACACATTAAGAAGGAAAGAAATTCCACAAATTAACTTTAAACAAGGCACACCTGTTAATTGAAATGCATTCCAGGTGACTACCTCATGAAGCTGGTTGAGAGAATGCCAAGAGTGTGCAAAGCTGTCATCAAGGCAAAGGGTGGCTACTTTGAAGTATCTCAAATATAAAATATATTTTGATTTGTTTAACACTTTGATTACTACATGATTCCATATGTGCCATTTCATAGTTTTGAAGTCTTCACTATTATTCTACAATGTAGAAAATAGTAAAGAAGACAGAAAATCCCTTGAATGAGTAGGTGTGTCCAAACTTTTGACTGGTACTGTATATCATCCTAATCTAGGTGTAGATTACATTCCAGTGTTCGAATTTGTAAAAAAGGCTCCATGGGATTTGTCTTAATGCAACTCCGTGCAGCCAATGTCAATGTCCACTTTAGGTATATTGCAGAGAGTCACTTGTGGATTTGACAGCTATAACGCAGTTCCACCTACGACACTGCCAAAACAAAACAACTTCTTCTTCTTTGGTATCATGGTGTTCGCACATTTTGTTTGTGCATGCTGCCACCTACTGTGGGGAATGTAGGCTCGATCACGTTACATTTTGTGACACAAAAAATAAAAAGGGAAAGGGGAAAGGAGCAAATTGCACCACCAGCAAACCCTACACCTACCTTTGCAATGTATTCACACCCCTTGACATTTTCCACATTTTGTTGTGTTACAGCCTGAATTTAAAATTGATTAAATTGAGATGTTTTGTCACTGAGCTACACACAATACCCCATAATATAAAATTGGAATAATGTTTTTAGACATTTTTACAAATGAATTACAAATGAAAAGCTGAAAATGTCTTGATTCAAATCGTATTGAACCCGTTTGTTATGGCAAGCCTAAATATTGCTTAATTAACAAGTCACATGGACTCACTCTGTGTGCAATAACATGTTAAACATGAGTTTTGATCGACTACCTCATCTCTGTACCCCACACATACAATTATCGGTAAGGTCCCTCAGTTGAGCAGTGAATTTCAAACACAGATTCAACCAAAAGACCAGGGAAGTATTCCAATGCCTTGCAAAGAAGGGAAACTTTAGGTAGATGGATAAAATAAATTAAAAAGCAGACATTGAATATCCCTTTGAGCATGGTGAAGTTATTAATTACACTTTGGATGGTGTGATAGGAGAAAACTGAAGATGGATCAACAACATCGTAGTTACTCCGCAATACTAACCTAACAGACAGAGTGAAAAGAAGGAAGCCTGTACAGAATAAAAATATTTCAAAACCTGTTTGCAACAAGGCACTAAAGTAATACTGCAAAAAAATGTGTCAAAACAATAAACTTTTTGTCCTGAATACAAAGTGTTATATTTGGGGCAAATACAATACATTACAGAGTACCACTCTCCATGTTTTAAAGCATAGTGGTGGCTGCATCGCGTTATGGGTATGTCTGTAATCGTTAAGGACTGGGGAGTTTTTCAGGATAAAAAATAAACAAAATCCTAGACGGAAAAAAAACCTGGTTCAGTCTGCTTTCCACCAGATTTAATTTTCAATGCATTTGCAAACATGATTAAAAACATGTTTTCATTTTGTCATTATGGGGTATTGTGTGTAGATGGGTGAGATTGTTTTTTATTTCATCCATTTTGAAATCAGACTGTAACACAACAAAATGCAGAATAAATCAAGGGATATGAATACAAGCAAATCTGATTTAAAATACAGATAAAAATACACCGTATCGAACAGCAGGGACTGTAAAGAGACAGACACACAGGCACATGCATACACACATGATAACATACACACTATACACAGATAATGTATGTATCCAGGCTGTATCACAACCGGCCGTGATTGGGAGTCCCATAGGGCGGCGCACAATTGGCCCAGCATCATCCGCGTTTGGCCGGTGTTGTAAATACGAATTTGTTCTTAACTGAATTGCCTAGTTAAATAAAAAAAGGTAGTAGTAGAGTAGTACCCTGAGGGCACACACTTAATGTGATGTGAAATCTGTTGTGAAATGTATTGTAATGTTTATAAAACTGTATCACTGCCTTAATTTTGCTGGACCCCAGTAAGAGTAACTTTTGCTTTGTGCAGCAACTAACAGGGATCCATAATCAATACAAATATAAATACAAAATTAGCACCATTGTGGAAAGTGGCGAAGGGATGCTCTGGTGTGCTCTGGCAGCACTACATCCCTTTTCCCGTTACACTGAATGAGCTAATTAAAGCGCACCTACTCTTTTGATAAAATGTGTGTCTGTTATGAAAATGTGGGAATATGTGGCCAAGAAAATATTTCTGGCTGGTCTCAAGAATGTAAAACAGTTGGGAGGGGATACTTTTGAAACGGGATTGAGGGAAGTAGAGCAAATATTTTGAATGAGCATGGAGAGCCTCATAAATTTGACGAAATTACCTTATAGCCTAGCTTTCAGTCTAATGCAGCTATTTACTTACTTTTGTAGTCTTGCACAGAATATCAGTCCTGTGTTCAGTACGTTTTTACGTTGAATGGAATTGGTGAAAAACCGAGAGGGGTTGGGGAAGCTGTCAGCATGGCCACTGCCCTTTAAATACGTCACTCAATGCTTCAAGCCACACCTTGATACACCCACCAAATGGGAGCAAACGTACCTAAAAGTCTGTTCAAGAAAGTTCTGAGTAATGCTTCGAACACACCGACAGTGTCATTGCATTTTGGTACACCAGAATTATATGAATTTCCAATGAAACGTTGCGTTTGCCTTGCAGCATTGCGTTGCAGAGACAGTTGCAGTGCGTTCGGTGTGGTGCATATGTTGGATTTATCTAACAGGTGTCAAACTGTATAGTAGACGGCTTGACAGAAATGGTAGTAGAAGGTGAATGTTGAACTTTTGTTGCATACATATCCAGATGATGCTGCATACTATTTTGCGCAATAATGCTGTTGGTGTGATCGAAGCGTTATGATATACAACTTGAATGCAAGAGATAGGTTGGAATGTTTGAATGAAATACGGGACATGTATATAAAAAATACAAAAAATTAGTGGTGTTTGAATTTGTTGATAAAATGTGGGACATGATTGTTTGGTTGCAGGACGTGGGACAAACGGACAAAATGCAGGACTGTCCCGCACAAGCTGGGACATGTGGTCCCCCTACTTCTGTTCTACGCTGACCCTGGCAACCTCAACCTGTCTCTCTCGCACAGACACTTCTGATCCCCAGCAACATGGGCACCCCCACAATTCACACATTTTTTTTCCCACCAATACTACACATTCCTTTGTCCCATGCCCTCCTGCATACTTCTCACAGCTCGCAATCTCCCTCCTAAACACTGCTGCAACACAGCCTGGTCTTATTGACTAGACATAACGTAGGATATGTAAATCCGGGATATTGAAATGAGTATGATATGTTACATTTGGTATGGTTACATAACACAGGTTACTTAAGGCAAAGACAAAAGGATGATGGTTGAGTGGGCGTATTTATTATATATTTTTTTATTTACCTTTATTTAACTAGGCAAGTCAGTTAACCCTTTAACCCTAACCCCTAGCGTAGCTAAAGTTAGCCAGTTAGCTAACATTAGCCACAACAAATTGGAATTTGTCACATATCATACGTTTGTAAATTTGGAGCATATCGTACCTTTTGCAAATTCCTAACATACTGTATATTTTGCAAATTCGTAACATTCACAAATTAATGCATACCATACATATCATGGCAAACGGAGTAGCTCGGATTTAAGTACAGTATAATATGAAATACTCTGAGACCAGGTTGTGCAACATGACCATAAACACTGCATCTGAAACACCTTAGTGGGTTCCTGCAAAAACAACTGCTATGTGGATGAGGCTAAAGCGGATCTGAATCAGCCGCTAATCTGTTGCCCCTTTAAAGGGGCCATCTGCTGATACTACAATAAAATGTTTGCACTAAACATGAATTGTACATACCCATTGATTCTTGAAGAATAATTTAAAAATGCCTGATGGGCTTAGTTCAAATGTCCTACCCCATCTCATCAGACCCACAAATATAAGCTTTTGTAAACAATGTAGGTTAATATTAAACAAACACTGTATAGCCTCAAATCATGGTGAAATGCCAATGTTGATCTGTTGGATGGTCAGTCCTTGCATCCATACTGTAGCTCTGTCAATTAATTTGAGAGCGGTTACATTTCTCCAGCTCCATCCCTGAGCTGTTTTTGTTGTTGTTGAATTGCAGACTGCCCCGTTAAGAGAACGAAGTTGGTTGGCCAGGAGGGGTCCGCCAGTCACCAGGGCATTTCAGCAGTCGATGTGACCAAGCCCCTTTAAAACATTACGCATATCGGGGGCTGGTTTATCTAGGGCTGTCGTGAGGTAATCTATCCATTCTCGCCGGGCAGGCCGACATGTGGTAATCGTAGAAAGCGCACAGTGCAATATGAGAAAAAAGCAATAACAATACGAGCGCGCACGAGTTGATTTTAAGCCGAGAAATGTACATGGAACATTGCAGACTTTACTAAAGCTAAAGATTGTTTGATCTCGTGAAACAACCTTAAACCAGCAGAAAACTAATACTAACCAAACGCAAGTTTGAACGACAATGGAACTTGCGTTCTCCTGACCCCTGGGAACCGTTGTGATTTGCCTGGATTTAAAAGCACAAGTTGCTGACAAATTGGATAAACTTGCCCTCCAATTCCGCCAGCCGACGGTACTGAACTCACTTTCCTTGTATCCAGAACGAAACTGCGGGTCGTGGAATTAAACCTGATTTATAAGAATCGAAGGTGAGTGAAGGAGGTCTAAGCCTACTGTTATTGCGAAAACCTACTTTTGATGCTTGCAAAACCATGTTTCTCAGAAATTTCGTCAATAGTTCCTGCAAAATGGGTTTATCCCCTAAATACGTGGAGTCTAGTGCAAGTTGCATGCTGATTGTGGCCAATATTATTATTTAATTAAAACGGGTTTTATTGACACGAGAAATATGTTCACATTACCAAAACAAGTGAAATAAACCAGCAAAAGTTAGAATAAACACATTTAACATCAACCAAAAAAACATTAGAAATTAACAGTAATCATTGCACTCAAACGTTTAAAAAATATATACATTTCAAGGGTTTTAGCAATGTGAAAATAGTTGGTAGTACGAATAGTGGGGTACTTCTATCTTAACGTTGGAAGCCGATACCAATAGTTTCTGTATGGAATCCAGTTTTGCCATGTAAAATGAGACCTAGTTTTGAATGTGTAAATGAACTTATGTAATACAGAGGCTACTATCACTATTACCCATCAATTCTATTTTCATTAGGCTATATGGGGTGATAAACTTGACCACGCTGTAGGTTAGCTTTCCAAAACCACATCGGGAGTCTGTGCAAGGGCGAAATTGTGATGTAGATATTGGTGGGGACTAACAGTAGACTGGTTGTCCTGGGGTCCTTCCATTGAGGTTTTTTGGGGACATTTAAAATATATTTCCTGCAACTTTGCACAGTTTGACAACTTATTATGCCTCTGTTGAGGAAACAGTGGAAGGATAAGTAGAATTTTATTGGGATAACATTTGTACTATTAAAGGAAAACTGCTAACTTCCTGCATTTCACCACATTTTGCCATGGGGCAGGGAGCCAAATGTGCAGTTTTATAATGCTATTCTTCACATTTATTCATGAATCTCAGAGAAAATGTTGTAGTTTTAAAACTAATTACCAGCAATGCTAAACTTTGTCATGGGGCAAAGAGAAAAATGTTTTTATAGCTCATCTCATGCTATTCTTCACGTTTTGCCATAAGGATGAGAACATTTCAGTTTAAAGCTAATTTCCTGCTAATCTTCACGTTTTGCCATTAAGCTGAGAGAACATGTTTTAAAGTAACTGTCCAGTGAAAATCTCACCTTTAAAAGTACATATTCTGTTAACTCATACCCAAATAATTTGGACTCATTATATACTTATATTTGTGGCCAAAGCATAATTTGGAGGGGAAAAAAAACCTTCAAAAACTTGCATCTCAAACAGAACTTTAAAAAAAATGCTTGCGATTTCCTCACAGGGGTTGATGTCATCCTGAGGAGGAGGAGCTGGCCAATCAGCAGTCTACTCTTATTAATATTTTGAATGACCGGTATACGCCCACACCATTCTGTTGTTGGGGGACTGCTCATGCTATTCCAACACAGAGAAGTAGCTTTTTAGCATACTTAATCACAATTTTTTTGGGAAGGAAAACGATTTCACTCCTGTTGTAATTAATGATGGGTCATATTTCATAGAAATTTGGAAACATTGGACAGTTACATTAAAGTTCGACCCTGGACAAAAATACATTTTAAACTGTATAACTGATTAATGCAACATTATACCAGGTAATTTATTGCTAACATTTTTTTTATTAATAAGATATTTGACATTTGTTACCGATCTCTACAGCTTCCACCCAAAACAAATCTTGTGAAATGACTTCAACACATCCCGGAGAAGTTATGTTTAGCTTAGCTAACGAACTAGCTACGTCAGCAGCATTATCAGAATGACACATTGATGAACCATCAAATGCACAGCCAATTTCTGTTTAAAAATTGAGAAAGAGTTGAACCGTTTTCATGCCCAAAGTCGACCGTTAAAGTGAATTTCTTGCAACTCGACACATTCTTCCCTGCTGGTTAGCACATTTTTGGAGATGCAGTAGTATAGTAAATGGAAGGTTTTTTCCAACGTCACTGCTGTTTAGCAGTAGTTAATTGAACCACAGCAGGTGGTGGGTCATTGGAGTTGCTTGTTCTGTTTTTAAAGCCCATTTTATTTATTTAAAAAAATTGCCCCCTTTTCTCCCAATTTCATGGTATCCAATTGATAGTTACAGTCTTGTCCCAGGCGAAGGTCAAGAGCTGTACGTCCTCCGAAACACGACCCAGCTAAGCCTCACTGCTTCTTGACACAATCCCCACTTATGCCGGAAACCAGCCGCACCAATGTGTCGGAGGAAACACAGGCAAACGTGTCGGCATGCATGTGCCTGGCCCGCCGCAGGAGTCACTATAGGGCGATGGGGAAAGGGCATCCCGGCCTGCCAAACCCTCCCCTAACCCGGATGACGCTGGGACAATTTTGCGCCGCCCCATGGGTCTCCCGGTCGACAGCCGGTTGCGACAGAACCAGGACTCGAACCAGGATTTCTAGTGGCACAGCTGGCATTGCAATGCAGTGCCTTAGACCAATGCACCACTCGGGAGGCCCTGTTTTTACAGCCTGTTTTGTCTCTCTCCGGCAGGTGTCGTTGCTTTACATTGCATTCTTTACATTACTTTACCAGTGGTATTTTGTGTATTGCAAATACTTTAATATCAATATCTGGTTTCTATGTTCTATGTTGAAGATGCACATTAAGAAATCCTCTTTCCAGCGATCGCAAGAATGGACTACATGCCTCTTCAGTTCTTTGACGAATTGATCCCTAACAAATTCACATGTTTGATCTGTTCCACTGTTTGCGCCCCAGTTCGTGTCTTAACAGATGCAGTTCTGTGGAAGCTGTCACAAGCTGAGCTACGGTCTCTCTCCACACACACACAATCCAGATCAATAGCATCGGCCCATTATAGCGTTATACATTTTTTTAAATACATTTTTTGTTGTTGATAATTCATGGATTATGTTTAAAATGCTTCTAAAAGTTAGAATAATGTACACACTTACCTGTTTCAAAAAAATATTGTTCAAAACAAGCTGTTCAGTTATTTACTACTCTGCTCCTCAGTGACGGTCAGGCAGCTCTGCCTCCGTGGGCGCATCTACCAATGCGAACATTGCTTCGATTGCTTTGCAGGCTATTTGCTATGAGGGGGAAATACCCCAATGAAGTTGCAGGATTTCGTAGCATAAATTATTATAGCACAAAGTAAATGGACCATCCTGGGGCACTCAAATGTGCTTTCAGTCAGAACTTCTGGGTGTACTCTAGTTTCCTCCCAATGATTGTCTCGCGCCAGACGGCTTACTTCCGCACGTGAGATGTCTGCTCTATCAGGTACAGATGCCCTAAAGCAAAAAGGTAATTGTAATTAACTTGTATATAAATACTACATCCAATAAGAGTCGAAGGACAGAGGGATACACTAGCTAGAACCTTCTCATCACGGATCTGGTAGGATAAAATGTTGTTCACCAGGTTCTATGTTGTTCACCAGGTTCTACTGTAGATGACAGGGCAACATGTTGTGAGGACTAAAACAGCATACAACTGTGTGTATCACAAAGCATGATCAAATTAATTGGCCAACTACTGTAATTTTGAGAAACATTGGTAAATAATTTGGTTGATTTTATTTTGTTGGCAAATTTAACCAGTTATCTACCTTTTTTTTATGAGCAGCTAACTAGCTGATAGCTTGCTGGCTAGTTAGCTCCCATGCCAATTTCAAGTCTAAACTAATATTTGATTAACTCGGACATATGAAGTTATTTCAGAATAAAAGTTAATGGGCAGGCAAATCATGCTTTGTGACAAACGCAACCTGACAAACGATTTTCTACCACTTAATTTTTATTTCTAAATGTGTCTGTGTGTATTGATATTCAGCTATCCAACAGTGTCATCCATGGCGGACAGAAGAGCCTTCAGTGAGAGTGACTGCCTCGGTGGCCACAGACTGCCTCTGAGTTGTACCATTCCTCAAATGATAGCCAACTGCTCTTCTTTTTAAGCTCATAGCCGCCCTTATAATTTAAGTGACAGATTAAGTTATCGCAACATCATAATCGCAGAAACCACATGGAATATCCCATCCTGATGCTGATTGCCCATTTGATTTGCTTCGTAGTTTGTCAGACCTGGCATCTAATAACGGGGTCATTGCTCGTTGTTTTAGTTATTGAACTTTTCCTGAATAGTTTTGGGCAGTGGCTGCCCCCCAAAAATCCTTTAGCCATGGCATACCGGGTTCCCAGAAAATCCGTAACCGCATTCACTCGTTTTTTTTTACGCTCATCCGCAGATTGTCATTTTTGTGTGTGCTTTTTTTTGTCTTAGGCTGCACGGCATACACAGCTGTCATTTTTGGTTACTAACGGTAAGGCCTAAACTCCCTTGATAGGCTACAAAGACTAGATAAGTATTTGTCACAATCAGTTTCTCTATAAAGCATCACTTCTTTTGTTTTGGGTAGATGATTAAAAGGTTTTGAGATGTTTATGGCTGTATTTCGGCAGCATGGAGATCAGAAGACGAACAGAGCATTGTCTTATGGACGGCTAAATTTGTCTGCAGTCATAAATAAATAAATAGGAAGTTACCTTTTTAAACAGAGGAGAGAAAGCTGCCAATTATGTCCCTTGGCTGTGGAAGCTCTAATAAACATAGTTCAAGCTGGCCACTGTTGTAGGAGGTTGCTGAACAGCACTGCTGTTCTCGATTGTGACTAATTGGGACAGATTTTTACCGAGTGTGTAACAGTCACAAAGAAAGCAGTCACCAAGGCTCAAATATGTGGTAAGTTTGCAGACGTGGTAGCCGGCAGGCACAATTTTGCACTTCTACCTGGACAGAGTTGGACAAGACAGATCTGTCTTGACTTGTAAAATGACCCTTGGCTCCATGTATAAATGGGACCATTGTGTTCACTGTGTGACCTTTTGATATTTGACCTGTCATTACCTGAGCCAGAAATGCAATTTTGGAAGGGTGCTAGATGAGTTGGGCAGTGACGATACCAGTATAGCAATATTGGTATTTTTAAAAACCTGCTGTATGTCAAATATTGTGTGCTATAGCTTGGAAAATAAATCAATGTGACTGGATGACAACATGATGATTGTTTCCAACATTAGGGCTGTTTTCCTAAAGAAGTGAAATCCGCCTCGTGTTGTGTTTCCTACCCACGATATGTATCGCAATACTGGTATCGTCCCGGCACTACAGACGAGGGCTGAGGAGTAGGATTTTCTCCCATTTTAACCTTATTCCCTAGATTCACGGGGAATTGTAGTGGAATTTATATTGTAATTTCAATGACTGTTGATTATGTCCATATTATTCCATTGCAATTTAGTCCCTCACCAGTTTGGCTTGCTACTCAAAGCAATTGTACGTTAATGCCCTTACAACTGCTATCACCATAACCCCACTCCCATATTCTGAATATATTCAATATGGGTGGTGATGTATAGGCTACTGAGGCTGGATTAATTTGAGATTAAACCACAGTGGTATAATATGCATGACTGACTACACTAATTGCCTCGAGTTGAGTTAAAAGGGAATCCATACTTAACAGACTTCTGTGAAAGATAGGGCTCCAGTGATAATGACCCAATTGGGCAGAGCACTCCTCACCTCTCTGCCAGTAAATGGCGCTTGTGTCACCTCAGACACCCTGTAACTGTTAGTGTCAAAGTCTGAAGGGGGATGGGTGTTGGCCATTCTTGTTCTCCGTGGCTGGCAGCTGTACGGGCTAGCATGGACATGTCGTGTCAACACCTATCATCAGTCCTACTCCCTCAAACTTTTGATCTATTTTATTCAACTAGGCAAGTCAATTAAGAACAAATCCTTATTTACAACGACGGCCAAGCCCTAACCCGGACGACGCTGGGCCAATTGTGCACCGCCCTATGGGACTCCCAATCACGGCTGATTGTGATACAGCCTGGAATCGAACCAGGGTCTGTAGTGACTCCTCTAGCACTGAGATGCAGTGCCTTATACCGCTGCACCACCCAGTAGCCCAATCAAACGAGTGAGCCTCAGTCCTTCAGTCAGTCTGTCCGTCCTTTTGTCAAGTCGTCCCCAGCAAAGGCAAGTAGGCGGGCGGATGCTGTCTGAGCGGCTAGACACTTTCGTGATTGGTCTTGTTTAGCTTTCATCGTGACATTTATCCTGCCAGCCTGGTGATTAACAGGTGGGGAGATGTCAAGGACGGGGAGATTTGATAAACTGTGACTGGGTGGCGATGGCTGTAGATCATCAGTGGTGGTGTTGATTAAATTATGTCTTGCAGCAGCACACTCAGTCAGGCCAGAGGTGTCACCACAAAGTGCCATATCCTGTCATGATACATTGGCGCACACTCGCAGCCCTGAAGAGTTGGAACGGCTTTGGGCTACCAGAATAGGCCCATGTTGATAACCCTAACCCTGCAATGAGGGAAAGACGGCCACCACTTGCAACGAGCTGGCAGGATGGTCGCCTACTGACTGGTTAATTGGATGAGGATAATTGCTCTGGTGTGTTTCCCCTCTTAGATATGGTAAAGCCCCTATCCATCCAAGACTGGAGGGCAATTCCAAGGTAACGGAATTACGCTGAGACTCCGATTTTTAACGTTTAAAATGTATACCAGTTTAACGAAACAAAATAACTCTATGCACAAGGACTACCTTCGACTATTTCCACTGAACATTTTACAAAAACACATTTACGGGAAGAACTGTGCAGATCCAAAGTTTGGATAACATAATACAACTGAGGGAGATATTACTGTAATTCTGTAACTTTGTATCTGCAGTTTTTCCAGTAAATGTAACTTTATAAATTGTTCAAAGTAGTCGTCGAATGGTTTGTTAAACTTTGAAATCGATGGCTATTTGGCATACATTTTAAACTGAGAAAAATGGAGTCTCGGCGTAATTCCTTTATTGTGGAATTGCCCTGGAGCAAATCTGTTTTAACGTGGATCGAAGTACGTGTTGGGAAGGATGGCCAGCCTTGTTTTAAAGTGGTCTTACCCCTCAACAATCATGGCCAGATTAAATACTCTATTTTAATTATATCAGTGGGCATTAACTCAGTAACCTTATCAGAATGGTCTGGTCTTTTAATGGGGCTTTGCAAGCCAACAGATGCAAAAAGATTAAGAAGAATATACCGGTGGCAAAAAGCGCAATCCCCCTGAAAGAGGGGGGTCGGGTGGGTTTCAGAATCAGATACCCAGTGCCACACTGACTATTTAAACCATTTGAGGTCTTTGGATCTGGCTAGATGGCAGCTATCTGACAAATATATCTCTAGATATCAATCAAAGGCTGCATTTTTTGTTGTTGTATCAAATAAGGTTCTGAGAATGACGGAAGACTTCCCGCTCTATTACATCACAGTGGACATATTGTATGTAATGTGCGTAGAAACAAAATAAATAAAATGGTTGTTCCCGTTAAACACTTGCCCCCCCAATCCCCCTTCCCCCAAACACATGTAATAATAGGACTATAAATTGTGCTTTCCTGTATTATATATTATACGGAGCCATTTACTTTTTTCGTATTCTTAATTTGTATTATTTCTTATTGTTTTTGTTAGTTTTTTGGGGGGAATTTTACCCCTTTTTCTCCCCAATTTCGTGGTATCCAATTGTTTTAGTAGCTACTATCTTGTCTCGTCGCTACAACTCCCGTACGGGCTCGGGAGAGACGAAGGTTGAAAGTCATGCGTCCTCCGATACACAACCCAACCAAGCCGCACTGCTTCTTAACACAGCGCGCATCCAACCCGGAAGCCAGCCGCACCAATGTGTCGGAGGAAACACTGTGCACCTGGCAACCTTGGTTAGCGCGCACTGCGCTCCCGGCCTGCGACTCCTCCGGCCCACCACAGGAGTCGCTGGTGCGCGATGAGACAAGGACATCCCTGCCTGCCAAGCCCACCGTAACCCGAACGACGCTGGGCCAATTGTGCGTCGCCCCACGGACCTCCCGGTCGCGGCGGTTACGACAGAGCCTGGGCGCGAACCCAGAGTCTCTGATGGCACAGCTGGCGCTGCAGTACAGTGCCCTTAACCACTGAGCCACCCAATATTTCTTATTGTTGTCATGAACTGCAAATATGCATTTCATTGGACTCTGTATACCATGTGTATCCCGTACGACTAATAAAACTTGATCTAGGCTTAATCTTAATTCCCATCTTTATTCATTATTTGGTTGCGGTTCAGGCCATAGAAACAGTGCAAGGGTGCCAAGTTCGTATTTTTTTATAGTTTTATTTTGCTGTTACTTCTTATTAAGGTGTCCGCATGCTTTCCAGCCAATACCGTTCAGAAGAGTTCTTGCATATATCAAGACAACGTATTTGTTTTGGAAAGCTGAAGTTCGGAGCCGAAGTTTACGCCCCTTCGTCGGTGATTGGTCAAGAGTAGGGATTCTTCAATATAGTTGTCATTCAACGAGAGACAACCTGTAATTATGCAACTATTTTTTGGGGGGGAGAAAAACTGCACCAAACATCTTAGTTAGACGAAAAATCGTGTGACTAAGATCCTCGGCACAAACGTTAACATTTTATAGGGACTATTTTGAGGAAGTGTATACTGGCTATGGTGTCTCAAAACAGACAAACAACACTTGATTTTCAAGCGAAGGTCTTTTAAGGGGGTATGCGAGCAGACGGTTTCGGCTAGACGCAAGCCGAATTGAAGCATGCTTACGCCTTTAGTCAGTTAATTTAATCAAATTCAGATCCACAAGGGTGAACACTGTTCAAGAGGCCCAACTTAACATGTTACCCACACCCTCCTGACATGCCCTTGATTCTAATCAGTAGCCTAACCCCATGGATGTATGTTGAAATGTCAAATTTTTTTTTTGATAACTTGACTTTAGTCTTAACTCTCATAGGGTTAAATTAGACTGGAAAGCCTGTTCATTATTCAAATATGTAAATAGAGACCTAGATCGTATGCAAACTATGAAAACTACGCACAGTGCAGTATCGGCATTCCTTTGAAGCACAACTGAAGTGCCCTAACGGAGTTGAATTATTAACTCCGAAGGGCACACTGTGTGCTTCCACCGAATGCAGCTTATGAGTATAAATGGTATATGTGTGTGAGCTCCCTCATGAATGGAGTTGGTGTGTGTCTCCTGAATCCATGTTAAAATTCAGTGACACGAGCATTGTCTTTCTCCTGTTTAGCACATGGTAGGGTAGAAAAAAAAGAAGTGTAAAGCAGTTCCTGGGTTGTTGTTTTTGTTTGCGTGGGGTGTTGTTGCTCTCTCTCGCTCTTTCTCGTCATCTCTTCTTTTTTTTTTTTTTGCATTGCGCTTTCTCTTCCTACTGAATGTGTCAATTTCCCATATCGATATTTTGCTATCTCACTCTCTTCCACACTCTCACAAGTTCAAGCAGACCCTTAGAGAATGAAGCCCTTGTGGTGAGATGGTATAGAATGACATGGCTGAGGAGGTTTTTGTCAAAGCCTCGGATGATTATGAGAAGATAAGACCCCCACCTGAGGCAGGTGAAGAGGGAGAACTGGGGACAGGGGAACAAACACACAAGCACAACTAATCGGCATCTGTCTTGCTCACTCGTGCAGAGCAAAGGGCATTCCTTTGGAGGCAACGTGTAGAGCGGTACATGATCTGCAGTTTGTCAGGCTGTAGTCAAAATAATGTTGACGTGCTCACAAAAGGTGTGCGGGTGTTGTGTTTGTGTGCATATTTTATGCAGGCCATATGTGTGTTTGCATGTTTTCAGAAGTCCGTGGTCCGTGTCCTCGTGGAATGGTGTGTGTGTGTGTTAGCACTGTGGGTCTGTCTGTTGTTGTCTGTATGTTGTCAGCAGCATGAGTTTGGATCCATGCACATGTGTGTACTTGTGTAGATGTGTACATGTGCCTACAGGTATGTGCATGTGTGGAGTTTATTGCTGTGCTTAGCCTTTGCAGTCCCAGTACTTCTCTGAAAGGGTGGCCTGGTCTCTCTCTACTCTTTCTCTGTCTCTGTACTGGCTCCTTTTGTTTCTTTTGTTGGCTAAGGTTGAAAAGGCCAGCCAACAAGAGGGAGAACTGTGGCGGAGGGAAGGGGTGGAGGGGAGTGTGGTACATGTCTGGATGCGGTAGGATGGGGGAGGGAAGTGGAAGAGAAGGGAGGATTTGTGTTGCTTTGCTCTGAACTGTCTGTCTGTGGGAGAACAGCTGGTGTTGACTGGCTGCAGACTTTAGTCCTCCGCCGAGGGATAGGTAGGTGAGTGGGTGTGGTAGAGGGGGAGTGTCCACCATCTGGAACCGGACCCAATAACTAGGGCAGAACTTTGAAACTTGCAAAGTTCTGAGTTTTTAGTTTTCTTCGGCATCTGTGCACCTTACGATAAGTATTTTGTGGTTGTGGTAATTTTGATATTAGTGTGGGATTTATTTTCTCGTGGACTGGTTCTAGTTTTTTGCCAAAGCGAGATAGCTAGCTGGCTATTCACTCGGATATTATGGATATTAAACTGCTCATGAAATAGAATATCATCTCAATAACATCAGGGGGCTTTTTGTGGCTTTTGACTCCCGGAAAACAATACACGGGGCATCTGTTATGGTGACATTCGCCAGGTTTTTGTGTTCCTGTGCGGTTTTGGCAGGCCGATAGGCAGGCGGTGTTCGCAATACCGATGCTTCTGGCTGTTGCTAAGTAGGAACTATGGAGTCCTTGGAAAATGGGGAGCACTCGGTTTCCCCAGAAACACCCATTTTTTCTCAAGACGACTGCCAAAGCTGGGGCAATCACCCGTAACCCCCCCCCCCCCCACCATATCCCCCCCGGGGGGGGATGCGCTCTATCCTGGGAAAGGGGGGTTGTCATGGACAGGAAAGGACCAATGTTGGACTGGACTGTTAAAAGTTTTATACTTTGATGGCGGAAAGATGGATGAGGGGAGGGTGTGTGGGATTTCTTTCGCTGGTCCCAACTTGACCTATTCTGAAATTGACTTGAGGTTCTCTATCTTAATTTGTTCGATCTATTGTGATTTGGTCAGGCTAAAGCTTTCTTTTCTCTCCCTATGTTTAACGTAACTAACAAACAAGGCTTATTGAACTATGAACATGGCAGCAGAAGAAGCAACATTTTAACTTGGACTGTCTTTAAAAATAATATGCATGAGAATTAATTACATGGATTCTGGTCTCTACTATAGGCATACTGGATTTTGAGTTCTGTGTGTGTGGTTGTGTGTGCTGAACACAGGGCTGACATGTGCTGTGATGATTGGGTGCCAGGGGCAGGATATTATTTTTTACAGCCTGTATGTGGCTCCCTCCATCACCATGACACTTCCTGCTAATTCACACTTCTAAACGGTCAAAGGTGAAAGGTTGAGTGTCATCCCTCTAAAGACATGTTACTTTGCTGACAGGGGCTTTCCTCCTGACTGGATTTTTTTTCAACACATCAAGAGTTAAATACAAAGCTCCAGTTAATACATTGAAGTGTGTGCGTGTACCCCGGCCCCCAGAGAGCAAGGTGTTTCCTAGCAACCTTTTGCCACTTGTTGCCAAGCTAGGACATACACTGTTAAGGGAACGGTCTCTGACTGTTAGGACATGGGCACTGCATTCCCTACTCTGGGGTGGGGGGGCTGGCACAACTATCACTATTATAACCATGTAACCGACAGTTATGGATGAAGACTGTCATGAAAAGAACCATCATAACTGTTAAAAAAAAACACACACAGAAAAACAGCTGGCTGGGCAGGCTAGGCTGGGCAACGTGATGAAACTGATGCTCTTTGCTGAAACATTGTAGCAGCACACAAGTGCGTTTGTAAATCCACTCTGGAGTGCCAGAGTGTGCTCAGTGGGCATTCAAATCAAATCAAATTTATTTATATAGCCCTTCGTACATCAGCTGATATCTCAAAGTGCTGTACAGAAACCCAGCCTAAAACCCCAAACAGCAAGCAATGCAGATGTAGAAGCACGGTGGCTTGGAAAAACTCCCTAGAAAGGCCAAAACCTAGGAAGAAACCTAGAGGAACCAGGCTATGTGGGGTGGCCAGTCCTCTTCTGGCTGTGCCGGGTGGAGATTATAACAGAACATGGCCAAGATGTTCAAATGTTCATAAATGACCAGCATGGTCGAATAATAATAAGGCAGAACAGTTGAAACTGGAGCAGCAGCATGGTCAGGTGGACTGGGGACAGCAAGGAGTCATCATGTCAGGTAGTCCTGGGGCATGGTCCTAGGGCTCAGGTCAGTTGAAACTGGAGCAGCAGCACAGCCAGGTGGACTGGGGACAGCAAGGAGTCATCATGTCAGGTAGTCCTGGGTCATGGTCCTAGGGCTCAGGTCCTCTGAGAGAGAGAGAGAAGGAGAGAATTAGAGAACGCACACTTAGATTCACACAGGACACCGAATAGGACAGGAGAAGTACTCCAGATATAACAAACTGACCCTAGCCCCCCGACACATAAACTACTGCAGCATAAATGCTGGAGGCTGAGACAGGAGGGGTCAGGAGACACTGTGGCCCCATCCGAGGACACCCCCGGACAGGGCCAAACAGGAAGGATATAACCACACCCACTTTGCCAAAGCACAGCCCCCACACCACTAGAGGGATATCTTCAACCACCAACTTACCATCCTGAGACAAGGCTGAGTATAGCCCACAAAGACCTCCGCCAGGCACAACCCAAGGGGGGGGGGGGGGGGGCGCCGCCAACCCAGACAGGATGACCACATCAGTGAATCAACCCACTCAGGTGACGCACCCCCTCCAGGGATATATTGAGAGCGTTGTCAGATTGTCTGTTCGTAAATTCAGAACGTTTAGCTCTCGGCGCGTTCAGTGCGCACACTGGATGCTCTTGCTGAGGAGTGGGTTGATCCGAGCGTTCTGACCACACAATGGCAGTCAAGCACCTAATCGAACTGGCTAACGTTGGCTAGCTTGCTAGCTACTTCCAGACACAAATGAGAGAACACCTCACTCTGACCATTTTGTTCACCCTAGCAGAGCTGGTTATGCTGTTTTCATGTTATTCAGATCATTGGTGACTAACTGTGCTGCTGGCAACAATGTAAATGTTTTTTTTGCCGACGTTTACCGTCACCTGCCAATTTCAACTGGTGTTGAGCGTTTATAAATTCATCAGTTATTCTGCGCTCTGGCACGCTCAGACGAGTGCGCGGAAATCGGAGTAGATGGCCAGAGCGCATTTACGAACTCGCCCATAGACCATGGAATTAATAGAAAGGGTTTAGGACCTCACCCTGGCAATATGACTGATAAACTCATGGGTACACTCACAATGGCTACCTTCTATTGTGATACAATAATTTCCATGTTAATGTACAATGTTCATTCAAATGATGTTAACTGATGTGGCTCATGGAATGTATTTTTTTCCGTAATGTCAGTTGCGTTGAATCGACAAAATCACATAACATTTTACTTCCTGCTCCTCCTATAGAGGGCTTGCAGTTGCCTCACAAATCACCTAGCAACCACACCAGAGTCTGTCTGTTGGAACTCCTCCAATCATCCAAATGGCTGGCCGAGTTTTGCTTCCACTGGAAACTTCGGGAAGATTACCCATTATTTTGTTTTCTAAGGACCAAGAAAACGGAGGGAGAACCTATTCAAGTAAGCAAATATATTTAGAAAATTATAATGTATCGCTAGCTAGAACTTACTGTACAGGCTAACTCAAATTAGCTGCTAATGTAATGTTAGCTAGCTATACAGTATGTACAGTTAGCTAAGTGAATTAAATATCATTAGCTAGTTAGCTATCTTGGTGTATTTACCGTTGTAATTCGAAATGGATTTGTAGTTAAGTACAGTGCCTTCAGGAAGTTTTCCCATCCCTTTACCTTTTCCACATTTTGTTGTTACATCCTGAGTTTAAAATGTAACTGTCTTACACACAATACCCCATAATGTCAAAGTGGAATTGTGTTTATTTTTACATTTTTTATTTTTTTTACAAGTGACTTAAAATGAAACCCTTTTGTTATGGGAAGCCAAATAAGTTCAGAAGTAAATATTTGCACATCTAGTAACATAAGTTGCATGGACTCACTCAGTGTGCAATAATAGTGTTTAACATGAATTTTTGAATGACTGTAATGTAGTCTGTGTGTAGCTGGTGTAGAGGAGTCAGGCGCAGGACAGCCGATATGAGTAAATAAACGTATTTTACTCAAAATAGACAAATACAATACAAAATAAGCAAGCCCACATAAACGGACCGTATTACATAAACAATCACTCACAAACAAACATGGGGGAACAGAGGGTTAAATAATGAACAAGTAATTGGGGAATTGAAACCAGGTGAGAAAGACAAAACAAATGGAAAATAAAAAGTGGATCTGTGATGGCTAGAAGGCCGGTGACGTCGAACGCCGTCCTAAGAAGGAGAGAGACCGACTTCGGTGGAAGTCGTGACAACTACCTAATCTCTCTACCCCACACATACAGTTATATGTAACGTCCCTCAGTCAAGAAGTGAATTTCAAACACATATTCAACCCGAAAGACCAGGGAAGTAATTCCAATGCTTAGCAAAGAAGGGCACCAATTGGTAGAAGGGTAAAAAGAAAAGCAGACATTGAATATCACTTTGAGCATGGTGAAGTTATTAATTACATTTTGGATAGTGTATCAATATACATTTAGCTTCTGAAGCTAAGCAGGGTTGGTCCTGGTCAGTTCCTGGATGGGAGACCAGATGCTGCTGGAAGTGGTTTTGGAGGGCCAGTAGGAGGCACTCTTTCCTCTGGTCTAAAAAAAGTATCCCAATGCCCCAGGGCAGTGACACTGCCCTGTGTACCCCTGTGTAGGGTGCCGTCTTTCGGATGGGATGTTAAACAGGTGTCCTGACTCTCTGAGGTCATTAAAGATCCCATGGCACTTATCGTAAGAGTAGGGGTGTTAACCCCAGTGTCCTGGCTAAATTACCAATCTGGCCCTCAAACCATCACGGTCACCTAATAATCCCCAGTTTACAATTGACTCATTCATCCCCCTCTCCCCTGTAACTATTCCCCAGGTCGTTGCTGCAAATGAGAAAGTATTCTCAGTCAACTTACCTGGTAAAATAACGTAAAATAAAAAATACCCAGTCACTACAAAGATACAGGTGTCCTTCCTAACTCGGTTGCTAGAGAGGAAGGAAACCGCTCAGGGATTTCACCATGAGGCCAATGGTCACTTTAAAGTAGTTCGAGTTTAATGGCTGTGATAGGGGAAAAACTAAGGATGGATCAACATTTTAATAACTCAACACTAACCTAATTGACAGCGTGAAAAGAAGGAAGCCTGTACAGAACACAAATATTACAAAACATGCATCCTGTTTGCAAACTGGGCACTAGAGTAAAATGTGGTAAAGTAATTAACTTTTTTAAGAATAGTGGTGGCTGCGTCGTTATGGGTATGCTTGTAATCGTTAAGGACTGGGGAGTTTTTCAGGATAAAAAATAAAAGGAATGGAGCTAAGCACAGACAAAATCCTAGAGGAAAACCTGGTTCAGGCTGATTTCCACCAGACACTGTGAGATGAATTCACCTTTCAGCAGGACAACCTAAAACACAAGGCCAAATCTACACTGGAGTTGCTTTCTAAGAATATGGTGAAGGTTCCGGAGTTACAGTTTTGACTTAAATCTACTTAAATGTATGGCAAGACCTGAAAATGGATGTCTAGCAATGATCAACAACCAATTTGACAGAGCTTGAAGATTTTTAAAAATAATAATGGGTAAATGTTTTCCAACCCAGTTGTGGAATGCTCTTAGAAACTTACCCAGAAAGCCAGGGGTGTGATTATGTAAATTAGATATCTCTGTATTACATTTGAGATAAATCAGCAAAAATGTCTAAACATTTTTTCACTTTGTCATTATGGGATATTATGTGTGTGAGAAATCAATTTAGAATTTAGGCTATAACACAACAAAATGTGGAATAAATCAAGGGGTATGAATGCTTTCTGAAGGCACTATATAGCTAGCAGTTCCAGCTGTCAGAATGGAGAGTAGGCTACTCTGGATAGGGCAGGTAACTTTGTGGGAGGACATTATGAAAATGTTCTCCAGTCCAGCACGAGAAACCAAGGACAGAGATATAGTATCATAATTTTCAGTGCTGTCTAATTTGAGTATAATGCGGCCTGTTTCTTTTGTCTTTTCTGTACTCCGATACAGAGAGCTGTGAATCCCTTTCTGCAGATAGAGGTCCCAATGGATGCCCCGAGAGAATAAGGATACGTCCTTTCTATGTTCTATGTGTACCTATGTCAGAGCACATTATGAAAAACAAAAATACTGTTTTTAAAGTCAGACACAATGTATAAACCTATTACAACTGGAGCAGGCCAACCCTGCTGGGTGTGCCTGCTTCTGTTTCAGCCCAGCACTAATACACCGAATTCAATTTATAAAACCTAATTAGTTGATAATTAAGTGTGCAATTGCTGGGATCAGTGGAGCAAGGTTGGCAACCTTTGGAATGGACTTTATTTTGTTCACGTGAAATGTATGCTTTAGTAATGAATAATAGCCTACGTGTTACTAAGATGTCTAACCTTTTCCATATGCGTTAGCTTACTTGTACACTATGCAATTATATTAAATATTGTTGATTCTTTGAAGTGAAGTGTTTAAACTTGTGTTAATTGTTAACTTAAAACTATTCAAAATGAACTAGTGTCAATGTTTAATCACAGATCACAATCCTGCAATAAAGAGTGAAAGGAAATCTGTCTCTAATTTCTGTGTTGTATACTGAAATTAACTTGACTTTTTTGTTCAGTTGTAAGCTCTCCAATGAGTTTTATTTGATTGTCACTCTTTTTTTCAGGATATCAGCCATGTGAACTAGTGATGCACCGATATGACATTTTTGGCCGATGTCCGATATTTTCCTTGACAAAAATAAACCTGATATCGATATCCGATATTTAAAATTTGTGCAGCCTTTTTAAGCATTCTAGTACAGTTAAATAGGTTACACACACACACATGGACACAGCGGTCTAAGGCACTGTATCTTAGTGCAAGAGGCGTCAGTACAGTCCCTGCTTCGAATCCAGGCTGTATCACATCCGGCTGTGGGAGACTTGGGAGACCCATAGGGCAGCGCACAATTGGCCCAGCATTGGCTGGGGTTAGGCCGTCATTCTAAATAAGAATTTGTTTTTTACTGAATTATCTAGTTAAAGGTTACACACACCACACTGACCAAAAAGTTATTTTGTTGCCATTTACATATGTCCACATTACCAGAAAAACAATCAAAACCTATTTCTTTCACTTACTTGCTGTGCTGTTTCGTTGTTGATTTTGTTCAGTTGTTTCATTTTCAACCAGGATTTCTATAGAATGTTATTTGGGTCTTTTGCTATGGAACGCCGTTTGGGTCTTTGCGTGTCAAAAAAGATACGCGCTACATGTGCATAGTGTTATTTGACGTGTCAAACATTGATTACACTATCACTCGTATTTCATATGTCACAACGATTCATCAATACGTATGCTATGATGCTGGCAAAGTTGTCTCGCGCACCTACAGTGCTGCTCGTAAAAATAAAAAAAGCTTGCTAGCTCATGGATGCAAACAATGTTCATCACCAAAAACACATGACATCTGTTTCAGTAGCTATATAGTTAGCTAGCTAACTATATAGCTAGGAGTCATCTAAAATAACCCTTATTTATAAGACTGCCATTAATCAAATAAGAACTATCTATGTGAAGCTAGCCACAATAAGGATTAGCCACAATAGTGGACTTTGCATTTAGCCTTCAAAATAAAAGTATGGCATAATTCTACTATTTGTATTAATTTGCATCACTGTCAATGACACTTTTATTTTGAAGGCAAATCGCAAATTCCACTATTGTGCCTAATCCTTATTGTGGCTAGCTTCACAACATATAACCCGGTCAGGTCGAGCCTCACTAGCCAGATGAAGCTAGCTGGCTGCTTATAATGTTAGCTTGGAGCAACCGGGTTAAGTAGCTGTCTAGCTGTTTATTTTCATGAACTGAAGTTCAGTTTCAATAGGTGAACAAGTGGTTACATAGGTAATACTTACAAGGATTCTTAAATCATTGCTAAGAATAATGAAAATGACTGCAGTTTCTACTGGTCATTGTTTTCAGGCTGGTTGTATTGGTGCTTGCTAGGTCCAATCTAAAGCTAGCTACTCCAGAAGTTGCAGTCAAA
Source organism: Oncorhynchus mykiss (assembly GCF_057628025.1). Classification (NCBI taxonomy): domain Eukaryota; kingdom Metazoa; phylum Chordata; class Actinopteri; order Salmoniformes; family Salmonidae; genus Oncorhynchus; species Oncorhynchus mykiss. Next base: position 27,563,057 of record NC_143038.1, read on the forward strand.
CAAATATGATGCTTTATTACCAATGTGGTATTGTAAACACATTGTTCGTGGCCTGTGTTGGCAGTCTTTTTTGTACAGCTTTGACAGTGCTATTGTATCTTTTTTGACATGCAAAGACCCAAACAGCGTTCCATAGTATGTATGCGTGAAGCTAATAGCAGTGACGCTATTACTGTGTAACTCTGGTAGGGCAACATCTGAAAAATAGTGCACTTGGTTATGTGTACCGGTGCTCGACCAGTCGGCGAAAGCCAACATCACCCATGACAGAGGACTGTTGCTTGTCAAGGGCAAGGAATTCCATTATCTTGGGTTTAGTGGATTTCACCTTTTGAGTTGTCTCGCTGAAATGTTCTTTCTCTTTCAAATGACTGCTCGACTTATTTGACTTGTTGAGTGTTTGATCCACACAGCAGACATTGTGGGCTAGGTTAGGAATGCTGTGTTGCACATGTAGCGCTACATTTTACATGGCGTTACTACGTCATGTACCTACGTTTATATAGGTATGCACATCGGTTTTGCAATTCTGTGTTAAACTAGAAATCGGCCGATACCGATGTTGCCATTTTTTCCCAACTACAGTTGTTGAGTACCCACAACGGCACACATTTTTGTTGTAGCTCCAGACAAACATGATTCAAACTCATTGAGTGCCTGATGATTAGTTGACAAGTTGAATCAGGTGTGTTTGTCCGGGCTACAATAAATGTGTACTGTTGAGGGTACTTGTGGGTTGGGAACCACTGGCTTACAGTATGTCATTTGCCTTATGGGCATATGCATTGCACCCCTTGCATTTCAAGAAGAGAATAGCTTAACTCCCACATTTACATATTGTTGAGCTATATGTTCTCAATTTTAAAATTATACCAGTAGACAATGTATATGAGGCTAATCATTATACAAGAGTTTGTACATTTAATTTTTTTATTTCATTTAACTAGGCAAGTCAGTTAAGAATAAATAGTTATTTATAATGACGGCCTAGCAAAAGGCCTCCTGCGGGGACGGGGGCTGGGATTTAAAAATACATAAAAATATAGGACAAAACACAGATCACGACAAGACGACAACACAACACTACAAAAAGAGAGACCTAAGACAACAACAGCGTGGCGGCTGCACGACATTGTAGCAGCACAAAATAGGGTACAAACATGGTGCATGCCTTGTGCTGACATTATATACACATAACTACTACCACCAAGTTCAATGCCAGATACTTTTCTCCCAAAATGTCTGAGTGGAACTTGGAGGTGCTACTGTGTTCATGAAGATGATTTGCCTAAGACTACCACAACAATTGCATTGTTTAAATGGTTAAATAAATGAAAGTAAGGCTATAAGAAATACATTTCATTCAAAGGGACCAGGCAAAGCAGAGATTACACAATACTTAGAATTACAACAATTTAGCATATTATTGAAGTACAGTATGTTTACAATAGTCTTTTACATACATACATACATACATACATACATACATACATACATACATACATGGTTTAAGGGGGCACTTTAGTTTTAGGGGGCACTTTAGCTTTACTCAAGTGTCACAACAGAATCATTCAGATTGACCAAAGCACAGCACAGATTGACAACCATCTTGTATTACTGAGGGATGTCTCCTTTTCATATCTGAAAAAGGACAAAGTAGTAAAGGAGAAACTGATGCTGCACCAGCATTGCTCAGCTTCACAGTGGGAATCCAGTCGACATGGGTGTCTTGATAGAAGTCAGCTGGTGAACCTACAGTACATAAACAAATGAAAGGCACACCTGATGTTAGAACATCACTTCTTCAGGTCTCCTATACCATCAGGGCTCTTGCTTGTTTGGTCGTGTTTAATTCCTTCAGGTGTTTTAGTGTCATAAAGATTAAATCTATTGTTGGGCTGGAACCACCAATAGTCAACACAGCAGGTTGTCCTATCCCATTGAGGCCTTTGTCCTATGCTCTAATGTCCATACATTTTCCCCTCTTCTTATGAATAAAGTTCTCAACAAATTATCATTGGGTCAGTACCACGAGTTTTAGACAGTGTAGCTGGACTGGATGTCATATTGTACAATTTGTGTCTCCCTTTTTCATGGTTATGGCTAGAAGGGATCCAGTTTTGGTGAAATTTAACATCAGATTTGACTTTTTGTAGCAGGTCAGGAGAATTTTAGATTAAGCTTTTGAAGTTAATTTTACAATTGGATCCCTTCTAGCCATGACCTATTTTCATAGGCCTAGATTACATGGTTGCATTCAAGATGAGGTAGATTTTAGTGATCTGTTATCAGTGTAAGCAGAGATGGCCTATTCATATTAAAACGATTCTGATATTGTCTCCAGTTGTGTAAATGTAGTAGAATTTCATGGAATGATTATCAAAGGCCACATTTTTTCCTGAGTAAAGAAACGTCTCTGATATAGATATATGCCTCTACACGCTCATTAATAGCCAAAATGACTATCTAATCTACTCATCACATTAGGAATTGTTGACTTGCATTAGTCTGCAAATGCAATGATAGATGCAAGCGATCCTTTGTTATAAAGGTGCATTTTATGGTGAAAAATTTGCTTCGCCCAAAGAGACTGTAAGAGACAGACTACAAGCTAACTATGAGCATATCTAGCTAACTAACGTGGGTTAACTTGTAGTCTTGTTAACACTTGGTTAGCATAACAGCTAAACTAATCTCGAAATCTATCAGACTTACCAGTGGGTTCAGGTCTTGACAGGCAAAAAGGTTTCTAAGCTTTCTGACAGTTGAGTTTTATAATTGCGGATAATCTATAAAAAAAGAAACCAGGAATTTATCTTTCTTTATCTTTGGTGATGGATCAACTAGTTTGAGGCACTGTTATCATGCAGTTTGGGGTAGCCACTCAGCTGTTGTTGTCGAAAGACTTGATGCGATGGTCTTCCAACATGGCCGCCACGAGGCGTTGTGCGTCAACTGGCAACCCTCTATGGGTACACTAGGCTGACAGTCGTACCATTAAGCCATCATTGACTTGAATTCCAGCACATGCAGTCAGGAGGAGAAAATGTGTGTAATAAATATATTTATGTTGCTATTCAAACAGTTATTACAGTGACTGCGGTCATTTGCCTGGCCAATTACCATCATCCAAAGTTCCATGACTGTCAGAGCCGTAAGAGAGAGAATATTAAGGCTTTTACGTTACTACAGTTGTAAAATAAAGAATTTAGTGTTTTTAAAATATGGTATGCAACATTGTTTCTCTATGTATTTGAACAGCTTTCAAGGTTTCTCTGGTAGGCAAACAAATTAACTATAGGCCTATTTTATTTATTTAACCTTGATTTAACTAGGCAAGTCAGTTAAGAACAAATTCTTATTTACAATGACAGCCTACCGGGGAACAGTGGGTTAACTCCCTTGTTCAGGGGCAGAACAACATGTTCTTACCTTGTCAGCTCAGGGATTCGATCCAGCAACCTTTCGGTTACTGACCCAACGCTCTAACCCGTAGGCTACCTGAGGCCTAGAGCTGAGAGCTGATAATATTTGTAGAGTGACAATGAGTCCTTCATCTCTTGTGATTGCTTTGGATTAGGGAACATTTCACCTGTATCACACTGTATCATGTCTCTGGAAACTTGTGTCCCACTCCCTTTTAAACCACACCATAATCTAAGCCTGGCCTATATCTGATACCTCTGGAGATGTCATCATGTGTGTATTGTAGTGACAGATCTTTGTCAAACATTTCTCTCAATTCGAAAACAAATGTGTGTTCATAACCCTCAATCGTCAAGGGCCTCTTGCGTATACGCTGAACTGTGTGTGTGTGTATGTTGTTAGCTAATTTGGCATGCATGGCTAACAGCAGACTACGGCCTTGTATGTCCAAGACACCACAGCAGAACTTGCAGGCTGCTTCATAAATAACTCTCTCTATATGTTGTTAATGGAGGGTTTAAGGCTTTTTCTGCTTACTGAGAACACGGTAAGCGTTTCCAACCGCCTGCTCCACCCCGATGGCCTGATCTAGGAGGGGTGAACTAGGCCTCTGTTTCTACACTTAATTTTTTATTTATTTAACTAGGCAAGTCAATTTTAAGAACAAATTCTTATTTTACATTGAGATCCAAACCCTCCCCTAACCCGGACGACGCTGGGCCAATTGTGCACCACCCTATGGGACTCCCGATCACGGCTGGTTGTGATACAGGCCGGGATCCAACCAGGGTCTGTAGTGACGCCTCTAGCACTGAGATGCGGTGCCTTAGACATCTGCGCCACTTTGTAGTCAAAATGACCAAGGTTATGGAGGGACCTCGGGGGGTGGGCTCCAGGTTGGAGGAGGCAAAACCCCTCACATCACCCCCCCCAGTGGTTTTGTGTGTCAAAGTGTGTGTGGGTTGCTTTTTTTTATTAGACTGCACACAACACTCTAATTCTACTGTACGATAGTAAAACAATATCGACTATGGATCACACAACCGCTTAAACTAAATCTCCACGCGTTAAATGGATGTGAAGGGCGTAAAATGCCAGTCAGTTGCTCGAGTTCTAAATTGGTCAGAACAAGTTAATTTACTGTCTGCTACACTAAAGTGTTAGATACATCAATTTAGGCCTACTGCCTGACATGGCAAGTAGCCTACTATCCTTGAACTTGCCTACCTTATCTCCCTTGTCCCGAGTACTAACCCTCCTGTCTCTATCCCCCTTTTATCTTCTCTTCCTCATATTCCGTTTGTACTCTATTCTTGAGTCAGGGCATTGGCATAGAATAGCTTGAGGTGCCTGTGCTTGCTGGGCCAACCTGTGGGAAGCTACTGATAAGTCAGTGGCTTTGTTGTTGTGTGGTGGCTTGGCTGTCTCCTCAGCCCCCTCAGTTCTATTGGCAGATAGCTGCCATTGCTCAGCTGGAGACAATCTCAGGCAGCGGCCAATAACATTCCTTCCATAAAAACGTCAACAGGCCAGGCAATTCCAAGGCCAGAAGGTATTCACAGATCCCGTCGACAAAACTGACCTCCCTGGGGAAGATGGGTACGGCGTATAACCCTCTGCCTGTCAATTTTTGTTTTTTTAAAATGTTGAACACACTTTATTTTAATGTAAGTGTTTTGTGTTCTTTAGCAAAGGGTTTGAATTGGAAGGTTGAAGGTGTGGCATTGTTTCCAGTGGACCAGCTCAACTTGACAGAATGAATGGGGAGGGACTCTACTGTTTTCACTTTTCTTAGGTGGACCACTTGCAAATAGTCACGGTTCGTCACCCAGCCACCACTGTCTTGTCATGTTGATTATGTTTTGGTACAATGACTGATGGCTGGAAAGCGTTTGTAACCCACTTTGTCATGGTTTACCTTCGTTAGTGTGATATGTTTATCGTTTGTGCCATAGCTTCCCAACTAATGAAAACAAAACTCTTACACAAGCACTAGGGGACCAAATCCTATTAAAATGCTCATCACTGCATGATTTATGCACAAATGTGAGTTTCTCTTACATGTTAAACTACGGTCCTAAGTTACTTACTGTAGGTGTTCCTGAGAGTAGGTGTCGCTTTCTGGGACCCAGTCAGTATGACTTCAGAGTTACTTCTCTGGTCTAAACTGTGTATCAGATGGATGCATTCTGAGAATGTGTTGTAATTGGATTTGGGCATGTTCACAGGGAAACATGGTGTATTTGTAGTTTTACTTTACTTACATGCCAGAGTTACTATGCTAGCAGAAAGAGTGAATTTAATTATTTCCTACAAGAAAATCCAACTCGCCCTGAAGCTTTCTTTTCTATGAAGGTTGAATTCTTTATTCCCTGTATTATATATGCCTAGAAGGGGACTCACAGCGCAGCACAGTACATTGGATCAGAATCGGATGTGTGCAGCACAGCTGGCCTAATGAGATCCAGCTGGAGGGAATTCTGGTAGCAGAGACCCGCAGACGTCACACACGCTCATACTTAAACCACACACGCACACACTCAATGCATGTCTCGCAAAATCAGTGTTTAATAGACAAAGTTTTGGTCTATGACATTCATGTATATGTGTCATATATTATATATCACCAAAAAAAGAAACGTCCTCTCACTGTCAACTGCGTTTATTTTCAGCAAACTTTACGCGTAAATATTTGTATGAACATAACAAGATTCATCAACTGAGACATAAACTGAACAAGTTCCACAGACATGTGACTAACAGAAATGGAATAATGTGTCCCTGAACAAAGGGGGGGTCAAAATCAAAAGTAACAGTCAGTATCTGGTGTGGCCACCAGCTGTGTTAAGTACTGCAGTGCATCTCCTCATGGACTGCACCAGATGTGCCAGTTCTTGCTGTAAGATATTACCTCAATCTTCCACCAAGTTCCCAGACATTTACAGTGCCTTGCGAAAGTATTCGGCCCCCTTGAACTTTGCGACCTTTTGCCACATTTCAGGCTTCACACATAAAGATATAAAACTGTATTTTTTTGTGAAGAATCAACAACAAGTGGGACACAATCATGAAGTGGAACGATTTATTGGATATTTCAAACTTTTCAAAACCTGAAAAATTGGGCGTGCAAAATTATTCAGCCCCTTTACTTTCAGTGCAGCACACTCTCTCCAGAAGTTCAGTGAGGATCTCTGAATGATCCAATGTTGACCTAAATGACTAATGATGATAAATACAATCCACCTGTGTGTAATCCAGTCTCCGTATATATGCACCTGCACTGTGATAGTCTCAGAGGTCCGTCAAAAGCGCAGAGAGCATCATGAAGAACAAGGAACACACCAGGCAGGTCCGAGATACTGTTGTGAAGAAGTTTAAAGCCGGATTTGGATACAAAAAGATTTCCCAAGCTTTAAACATCCCAAGGAGCACTGTGCAAGCGATAATATTGAAATGGAAGTAGTATCAGACAACTGCAAATCTACCAAGACCTGGCCGTCCCTCTAAACTTTCAGCTCATACAAGGAGAAGACTGATCAGAGCTGCAGCCAAGAGGCCCATGATCACTCTGGATGAACTGCAGAGATCTACAGCTGAGGTGGGAGATTGCACAAATCTGGCCTTTATGGAAGAGTGGCAAGAAGAAAGCCATTTCTTAAATATATCCATAAAAAGTGTCGTTTAAAGTTTGCCACAAGCCACCTGGGAGACACACCAAACATGTGGAAGAAGGTGCTCTGGTCAGATGAAACCAAAATTGAACTTTTTGGCAACAATGCAAAACGTTATGTTTGGCGTAAAAGCAACACAGCTCATCACCGTGAACACACCATCCCCACTGTCAAACATGGTGGTGGCAGCATCATGGTTTGGGCCTGCTTTTCTTCAGCAGGGACAGGGAAGATGGTAAAAATTGATGGGAAGATGGATGGAGCCAAATACAGGACCATTCTGGAAGAAAACCTGATGGAGTCTGCAAAAGACCTGAGACTGGGACGGAGATTTGTCTTCCAACAAGACAATGATCCAAAACATAAAGCAAAATCTACAATGGAATGGTTCAAAAATAAACATATCCAGGTGTTTGAATGGCCAAGTCAAAGTCCAGACCTGAATCCAATCGAGAATCTGTGGAAAGAACTGAAAACTGCTGTTCACAAATGCTCTCCATCCAACCTCACTGAGCTCGAGCTGTTTTGCAAGGAGGAATGGGAAAAAAAATGTCAGTCTCTCAATGTGCAAAACTGATAGAGACACCCCAAGCGACTTACAGCTGTCATCGCAGCAAAAGGTGGCGCTACAAAGTAATAACTTAAGGGGGCTGAATAATTTTGCACGCCCAATTTTTCAGTTTTTGATTTGTTAAAAAAGTTTGAAATATCCAATAAATGCCGTTCCACTTCATGATTGTGTCCCACTTGTTGTTGATTCTTCACAAAAAAATACAGTTTTATATCTTTATGTTTTGAAGCCTGAAATGTGGCAAAAGGTTCAAGGGGGCCGAATACTTTCGCAAGGCACTGTATGTGGCGAATGACCCTAGCCCTCACCCTCCGAGCAAACAGGTCCCAGACTTGCTCAATGAGATTGAGATCCGGGCTCTTCACTGGCCATGGCAGAACACTGACATTCCTGTCTTGCAGGAAATCACGCACAGAACGAGCAGTATGGCTGGTGGCATTGTCATGCTGGAGGGATGAGTCTGCAGGAAGGGTACCACATGAGGGAGGAGGATGGCGTCCCTGTAACGCACAACGTTGAGATTGCCTGCAATGACAACAAGCTCAGTCCGATGATGCTGTGACACACCGCCCCAGACCATGACAGGCCCTCCACCTCCAAATCGATCCCGCTCCAGAGTACAGGCCTCGGTGTAATGCTCATTCCTTCGACAAGCACTTTTTGCCAGTCCTGTCTGGTCCAACGACGGTGGGTTTGTGCCCATAGGTGACGTTGTTTCCGGTGGTGTCTGGTGAGGACCTGCCTTTACAACAGGCCTACAAGCGGTCAGTCCAGCCTCTCTCAGCCTATTGCGGACAGTCTGAGAACTGATGGAGGGATTGTGCATTCCTGGGGTAACTCGGGCAATTGTTGCAATTCTTTACCTGTCTCGGATGTACCAATCCTGTGCAGGTGGTGTTGAACGTGGTCTACCACTGCAAGGACGATCAGCTGTCCGTCCCGTCTTCCTGTAGCGCAGTCTTAGGCGTCTCACAGTACGGACATTGCAATTTATTGCCCAGGCCACATCTGCAGTCCTCATGCCTCATAGCAGCATGCCTAAGGCACACTCATGCAGATGAGCAGGGACCCTGGGCATCTTTCTTTTGGTGTTTTTCAGAGTCAGTAGAAAGGCCTCTTTAGTGTCCTAAGTTTTCAGAACTGTGACCTTAATTGCCTACCGTCTGTAAGCTGTTAGTGTCTTAACGACCGTTCCACGGGTGCATGTTCATTAAGCATGGGAAACCGTGTTTAAACCCTTAACTTCACAGATCTTCATTGTAATTTGGATTTTTACGAATTATCTTTTGAAAGACAGGGTCCTGAAAAAGGGACATTTCTTTTTTTGCTGAGTGTGTGTGTGTGTGTGTTTTCCTATTTAACTATACATGGTGAGTGGAAAACATAAGAACAAGAAAGAACCCATGCCTATTCTTCCGTTATGTTTTCTTTTTTTACTGTCCAAGCACATTGACAGTTTGGGCTGAGCACATTCCACATATTTGCCCACATTCCAACAAAAAGCTTAGATTAACTAACTTCTTAGTAATGACTCGGGACGTCGGGTTTGATACGAAAGCTTATTTTAGTAAGAATACTTGTTTACGTTACATTTAACAACAATTGTTTTGGTACAGAGCAATGCAGGTAAGATGCTGTTGGAAAGTCAGCCACAATCACCCGCACCTGCACATAATTGGCGCGTTATCACTCATTCATCTCGCAAGGCATTCTGGGACTTGCAGTCAAAAAGCGTAATTCAACACAACCCAATACAATTACATATGCAAATAAATCTAAAGAAATATCTTTAGATACAGCTCAAAGAATAAACTTAAACATTAACTCTGTAACACATTAAAGTTACAACATCCTCCCCCCCGATGAACAATTGTGTTCATCTAGATCTCTAGGCAGTATATCAACTGAATAGGTCTCCTCAACAAAGTCCCTGAAGCAGTACGAACTGAACATGATCTAACTAAGCCATTTCGGCCTGGAAACAGTTCCTCAATCTTTCCTAGTTTCCAGGTTTGTCTGGGTAGGTTATCTTCTCCAATGAGTACAACGTCACCCGCTTTCAGTGGGGTGGGCTGTGGTGTGTCACAGCGGTGTGCTGACTTTAGATCCAGCAAGTAGTCCCTTCGCCAACTGTTCCAGAAACTGGTCACAAGTCTCTGCCTGTACTTCCATCTGCGTGTCATTTCTCCCTTGTTTAACGTTGGGTGCTGAGTGTCAGCTGGAAATGGCTTTGGAGGCAAAGAGGTTAGTCTTTTACCCACCAGGAAGTGTGCTGGGGTCAGGGGTTGTGGTTCATCCACCTCATTGTGCACGAAGGTCAGAGGCCTGACGAGTCTTTCCCAGAATCCGCCCCACCAGGCTGCTCGCTCTGCGATGAACCTCCAGGTGATGCCCCTTTCTGAGAAGAACGCCAAGAGTTGGGGCTCTTCGATTGCCTTCCACAGCTTTTTCAAGTCCTGATCAGCTCTCTTGAACGTTTTTGCATTGTCTGAGTAGATTACCTTGCATAATCCTCTCCTTGAGATGAATCTTTTTAGAGCTAACAAGAATGTCTCTGTTGACTGATCTGAGACCAGTTCCAAATGCACTGCTCTGGTTACAGCACAAGTGAACAGTGCAATGTATGACTTCTTCACAGAACCATTTTCTTTCACATAGAGCGGTCCTGCAAAATCCACACCTGTGACTTCGAATGGTGGGGATTCAGTTATTCAGTCTTTTGGTAAAGGCGCAGTGACCTGCTGTCCGGCCCTTGCCTTGAATCTCTTGCACACTATACATCTTGCCACTGTGCTCTTGACTAGCTGCCTAGCACTCAAGATCCAGTATCGCTCTCTGATTTGTACTAGAGTGTCTCTTGCTCCAGAATGCATCACCTTCTCATGGTGGTACTGTATCAGCATTTCTGAGTATCTGGACTTATTGGGCAGAACCCATGGGTGCTGCTCTCTGAATGTGAAGTTGGACTGTTGCAGTCTTCCTCCTACACTGAGTAGTTCGTGTTCGTCCCGGAAAGGTTTCAGTTCTCTGATTTTACAGTCATTGTTTAGGCTTTTTCCTGCCTTCAGTAGTTTGATCTCCTGTCCGAAACTCTGTTGTGTTACCTTAATCCAGTACTTTTCTGCATCGAACAGTTCGTCAGCAGTCAGTTCACCTTGCATCTTTATGGTTGTACGAGCATTGGCTATGAATCTCTTTATCCAGGCGGTGACTCTGAACACTCTTTTCAGTTTGCTGTACCTTTCAAGCTCCTACACAGGTTCAGTGCTGTCTGTGCTGTTTGCTGCGAGTTGTACAGTAGCCTGGCAACTGGACTTGAGTTCTATAGTCACCTCATCCGGAACCTTGTTATCATCAGTCTCTTCGGACTGATTGGGTGATGTCAGAATTCTGGGTCCATTCCACCATAGCTCGCTCTGTGTCAAGTTTCTAACAGTTTGTCCTCTTGTAGGGAGGTCAGCTGGATTAGTTTTCCCTTCAATATGTGACCATGACTCTGGATTGGTCAAGGACTGGATCTCCGTCACTCTGTTCGCAACAAACTGTTTCCATTTCTGAGCTGAGCTGCAAATCCAATGCAGCACGATCATCGAGTCTGTCCATATGTTAATCTGTTTTTCTTCCATTTTCAGTGTGGTCATCAAGTTGTTTGCTAGTCTCGCTCCAATCACAGCTCCCATGAGCTCCAGGCGTGGCAGCGTCATTTTCTTAAGTGGGGCTACCCTGGACTTGGATGCGACTAGACTTGTTGTTTCCCTGTCTTGTGACTCACCTTGCAAGTAAGCTACTGCACTGTAAGCCCTTTCACTTGCATCACAGAACACGTGTAGTTTCAGGGTGTGGTTATTCTGTGGCCGCATGTCTGTTCTGTACCACCTTGGTATGGTGAGCTGGTGTAACTGGGGTAGTTCTGAACACCACTGTTGCCATTCTCGTGTCAGATCAGGTGGTAATTCTTCGTCCCAGCTGAGTCCCCTCTCCCACATTTCCTGGAACATGCACTTGATCCTGATGGTGAAGGGAGTTAAGAAACCAAGAGGGTCGAAGACACGTGCAGACGACTGCAGAACACTTCTCTTTGTGTTTTCCTTTTGCCTTAGAATGCTCAGTAACGGCCTGAGGTCAAACACAAAGTCATCCGTTTCCGGCCTCCATACTAAACCTAAAACCTTCAGCACTACTCCTTGTGTTTGTAACGTCAACGGGTGGTCAGTTGTCGTACTCTCCTCCCATTTTGTTTTCAATTCAGGAGAATTGGTCATCCACTTGCAGAGGTCCATGCCTGCATTCGACAGCATTCGCTTTGCAGTTGTTGTCACAAGGTAAGCCTCTTCAACATTGCGTGAACTTGCAATGAAGTCATCTACGTAGAGTGACTCTCTCAGTATCTCTACAACTTCTGGTTGTTCTGTTTCATATTGTTTCAGGTGCTTCCTGATTGTAGCTGCCAGCAAAAATGGACTTGGGGAAGCTCCTGTCACGAACCGGCTCAAAGCCCGTAACAAAGGGAGACAACGTGGAGATAAGGAGTAACAAAATATATATTTATTAACTAAAGCAACTAAGGAAAATATACAATGATGTGTGTAATCAGTAATCAGTAGCGTAAGTGAGTGTTTTGCATGCATGAATGTGATAATGCAGGGTGTTGAAAGGTGCCCAAACAAACAAACAAAAACCCAACAAGAACCACAACACAATCTACAAATGTCTGCATGGAGAGAGTCTCCCCCATGAATGGGAAAGGTGTGTATTTATCCTGGGAAACACCTGGGCCCAGGTGTTTCCCATGTAGCTGACGACCCTCTCAACTCCGCCCACCGGCATCCTAATAAGGAAACAAGAACAAAGACAAAATACGGCAGACAGAGTGGGAGGGTCGTCACATTCCCCCCCCCCCCCCATAAAACCGGGGACCAACAAGGACCCCGGAACAACATACCAGCCCCTGCAGTCCCAAATTGGCACAGCCTCCTGCGTCCCAAATTGGTGAGGGGTTATGTGTTCACACTTACAATTTGCCCCAGCCAACCTCCTCCCCAAACCTCAGCAGCCTTCGCACAGGAAGCAACATTTAAGAGGAACGAAGAAAACAAGACCAGGAGGGAGCAGACAGGACAGAGAGAACATGACAATAGGAAGCAATGGTCAGTCCCGTAAACATTTAAGAGCAGGGTGCACGAGAGAGCGCATCAGCAATCACGTTTTCAGATCCCCTGATGTGCCGCACATCGAGATGGAATGATTGTAAAAATAAACACCATCGCATTATCCTCTGGTTTGGACACATCATGGACCTCAAAAAAGTGAGGGGGTTATGGTCGGTGTAGACCACAATAGGTACTACTCCCGACCCGACATACACTTCGAAGTGTTGTAGCGCCCAAATGAGTACTAGTGCTTCCTTTTCAATAACCGAATAGTTCAACTGATAATCGTTAAACTTTTTGGAAAAGAAACTAACAGGCCTCTCAACCCCAGACACATCTGCTTGCAGCAAAACTGCACCTGCCCCCACATGACTAGCATCCACCTGCAAGGTAAATGACAAATCCATGCGAGGAGCAGCCAGCACCGGAGTTGAGGTAAGCAACCTCTTTGCATCTTCAAAAGCTTGTTGACAACGAGTAGACCAAACGTAAACAGCCTTAGCTTTCAGCATATCGGTCAAGGGAGCGACCACAGTAGAGAAGTTACTACAAAAACTACGGTAATAACCAATCATGCCCAAGAAACGCATCAGTTCCTTTTTAGTAGTTGGTGATGGAAAAGCATCAATAGCCACCACTTTAGCCCGAACAGGACGCACTTCACCCTGCCCAACCACTTTTCCAAGGTATGTAACGGTTGCCTGAGCAAACTCACATTTAGCCAGATTGATTGTGAGGCGAGCCGCAGCCAGACGCTCGAACAAGGCTTGAATACGGGACAGATGTTCTTCCCAAGTATCTGCATATATCACTACATCGTCGAAATAAACAGCGCACCCGGTCAGACCGGCGACAACCCTGTTCATAAGTCGCTGAAAAGTCGCAGGTGCATTACGCAGACCGAAACTCATAACCGAATATGAGTACAGACCAAAGGGTGTAATAAAGGCAGAGATTTCACGTGCCCTAGTCGTCAGTGGCACCTGCCAATAGCCTTTTAACAGGTCAAATTTGCTCACAAACTTAGCTGCACCGACTTGATCAACACAGTCCTCCATCCTAGGAAGAGGAAATGAATCTGGCTTTGTGACACTGTTTACCTTACGGTAGTCCGTACAAAATCGGTTTGTTCCATCCGGTTTACTGACCAAGATACAGGGAGAAGCCCAACTGGAGAAAGAAGGCTCTGCTATGTTACTCTCCAGCATGTACTTGACCTCAGCATCCAGACAACGTAGTTTCTCTGAAGAAACTCTATAGAACCGCTGACGAATGGGGTCAGCATCTCCAATGTCAATATCATGTTCCATTAAGTTTGTACGTGTAGGTGTATCAGAAAACAAACCTGGAAATCTCTGAATCAGACCAAGCATCTCTTTCCGCCCATCAACAGGTAGGTGAGTGAGAAGACTGTCTAAGATATCCAGTGTTTCTGAATTTTTCAATCTACCCTGCAATATACAATCGTCAGGACCAGGAACATCTTCCTCCTCATGCACAGATCTAGCACGACAAGAACCCAAGGAAACAACGGTATCAGCCAAAAGAACAGGTTTAGCGTCCTCTGCAGAATCCCACTGTTCAGTCTCAGAGGAACGTGCATAATAGGGTTTTAACAGATTTACATGGCACAGCTGGTGTGCTTTCCTTCGTTCTGGAGTGGCCACTAGATAATTTTGCTCAGTGTACTGGCGCAACACTGTATATGGACCTTGAAACTTGGCTTGAAAAGGAGAACCAACAATTGGCAGCAGAGCAAGAACCTGGTCACCCGGACTAAATTGACGAGGCTCAGCTCGGCGATCAAATATGCCCTTCATCCTCTCTTGTGAAGATGATAACTTCTCTTTAGCCATTTCACCAGCGGCATACAGCCGTCTCCGGAAATCACACACATACGATAACAGGGACTGAGGTGGCTCGGGAGACTTCCAGTCATCCTGGAGAACAGATAAAAGTCCACGCACCCTATGTCCAAACACAAGGTCATTTGGACTGAAACCCTTGCTCTCCTGTGAAACCTCCCTAGCGGCTAACAGTAACCAAGGCAACCCCTCCTCCCAATCCTTATCCATCTCAGTACAATAAGCTCTCAACAAAGACTTTAGAGTTTGATGGAAACGTTCCAGTGCTCCTTGACTTTGCGCGTGATAGGCGCTAGACAAATTGTGTTTTAATATGGAGCTGTTGAAGAACCTGACTAAACAGATTAGAGGTGAAATTCGATCCTTGATCTCTCTGAATGACCTTAGGGATTCCAAACAATGAGAGAAACTGAGTCAAAGCTTTTAACACAGATTTAGTTGTGATAGATCGGAGAGGATAGGCAGCAGGAAACCTAGTGGTCTGACACATCACAGTGAACAGGTAACTGCTACCCTTTTTAGAATGAGGCAGGGGACCCACACAGTCAATAATCAGATACTCAAAAGGTTGGCTGAGTACAGGAATAGCAAACAATGGTACCGGTTTAATAGCTTGATTAGGCTTACCAGTTAATTGACAGGTGTGACAAGTTTTTATGAAATCAGAAACATCCCTCTTTAATCTAGGCCAAAAGAAATGCCTTAAAATGCGATTGTAGGTTTTCCTCACCCCCATATGTCCAGCAACGTCGCTGTGGGAAGTTTCCAACACCAACTCACAAAGCTTAACTGGTACAACAACTTGACTAATTGCCTCCCCCAGAAAACAACTATCATGAGACACCCACTTTCTCATCAGGACATCCTCTTGGAGAAAATAGCCATGGGCGACATCTCCCAACTGTTCTACAGGCACCATTTGGTCACGCAACTCTTCTAACGTGGGGTCATCCCGTTGCGCATGAATTAGATCTGAGCGGGTTACAGATAACGGAATAACAGGGAAAACAGTGGCATACTTTTTTGTATTATTATCATTAGTCGGCGCAGTGACCAATTTGCCACGGCTCATAGAACGTGTCACTGCACACGCAGAGAACACCTCTGGGAAACTCTGTACACTTTCATCAGGAATCCCAACAAATGACGGCTTAGTGGAAACCACTAGAGATGGAAACACGGCAGGCCATACACGCTCACCAGCCAAGTTATTCCCAAGGATAACGTTGATACCCTCAATAGGCAACGAATGCCGCACTCCCACAACAACTTCACCTTTCACCAGTCCACAATCCAACATCAGTTTATGCAATGGAACTGACAGTGTTCAAACCTATTCCCCTAATTAGAACACTATTCCCCGAATCAGTCTTAGCAGAAAAGGGTAACACAGATTCCAACACAAATGATTCAGAGGCACCCGTGTCTCTCAGGATCTTCACTGGCACTAGGTCTTTACTTCCTAACATAGACACACAACCTTCCGTAATGAAAGGTAAATAGTCTGGATCAATATGGACTTTCACATTTTCCTGGGCCTGAGGAAATGAGTCATGAGTGAACTGATGTGGAACAGGTGCAGCTAACGCGGTAGGCTTGGATTTAGCGTAAGCACCCTTTGACCTGAGAAGTGGACATTCGTTTTTCCAATGACCTGAACCTTGACAGTAGTGACACTCCTGCCCAAAGTCAGCTTTACCATGGGAGTCAGGCTCAACCCTAGTTGAATAGAACTCTGCCCGTGAACCAAAGTATCTCGGTGAGCGAAGCCCAAATCTATCCGAACGCCCCCACTCTTTCCGAATACGAGGCTCTGCAAAGACACTTTTGTGAGTCAACACATACTCGTCCGCCAAAACCGCAGCTTCAGCGACATTCTTTACTTTCTGTTCGTTAATATACGTGGCAATACGATCAGGAATTGTGTCCTTAAATTGTTCTAACATAATCAGATCACACAGCACTTGGAAAGTCACAACTGCAGAGGCGGAACACCAGCGATTAAACTGTAAAGATAATTGTCGCGCAAATTCAACATGAGATTGCTTATCATCCCTTTTTAATGTTCTAAATCGTTGGCGGTAAGCCTCAGGGACCAATTCATAAATCTGTAACACAGCTGTTTTAACTTTATCATAATTGGCACTGTCGTGTACACTAAGAGCTGAATATGCTTCCTGCGCTTTACCAGTCAGCACACACTGCAACATTAAAGTGCGGTCAGAATCAGGCCAACTCCTAGCGTCAGCAACACGCTCAAACAACGAAAAGAATGTCTCGGGATCCCTTTCATTAAACTGAGGCAATAACCGTAAGTTCCCAACAATATCAAATGTCTCTGGGGCACGACCAAAAGAGGAACTACCCCTAGGTAAATCTGGATCACCTTCCCAAAACAAACTCTCCCCTGAGATCTTTCCTTCCCTAACCAACTCTATACGTTCTTGTTGCAACTTGATTTTAGCACGCTCCATATCTTGTTTAAATGCCAATTCCTTTTCATACTTTACACGATCATGCTCTAGCTTCTCACTATTACTTTACCGATCATGCTCTAGCTGTAACAAAAGCAGTTCTTTCTGCTGTTCAAAAAGAAGACTACTTGGACTAACCGATGGAATAGCCATTGTAACGTTATGGGGAGACGACAAACTCTCAGCAGAGGCTGGCCCAGTTGTAACTTCAAGAATACCACTCTCCATCAGATTGGCCTTCAATATCAACCTAATAGAATTCTTTAGACGTTTATCACTAATCTCAACGTTGTAGTGTTCAGCGACCTTCAACAGCTGTTCTTTAGTACCTAAATCTAACAATTTCTCCGATGGAAAGCGAATGAATTCATCTATATAAGATGCCATGGTTACAAAAAAAAAAAAAAAATCTCGCTCTTCCCCTCTGCTGAGCACACCAGACCATAACCCGAGAATTGACAATCACCCTGAGCACCACAGAAGAGACATGAGATACGGAGCTTCCCCAAAACCTACAATAACTCAACCCTAGTCTTCGTGCAGATTTGCAGTGGGAATTTACGCACTGTAGCCCGCTGGCAAGGAAAAACTCCCCAGCATGCTGGTAAATTCCACCAAGCCACGGATGTGCCCCCGAGACAACTGCTCAGTCCACAGACACCACACAAAAATAACAAACATTAACCATGCCCAACATATTCCAAAAATGAAACATGTCGCTAAGCCTATCAGGGGAAAAAAGCTATAGCTCCAGGTAGCAAGTTCCACTACCCTACCCAAATCTCCCACTGAGGTACACAGCCGATTACTCACCTCAGGCTGATGTCCCAACAGAAAGTAGAACAAACGTTTCCAGGCTAGGCAGGGCCTGGAAACTAACCATTATACTCTCTCCAACGCAGCACACAACCCAAACAAAGGCAACCAATACTGGGCCTATTAAACTCAAACACAATATACAAACAAACACGTACTTCCACGGTCTCCCAAACCAACAGTTCAAATATCCCGGATGAGCCCCCACTTGTCACGAACCGGCTAAAAGCCCGTAACAAAGGGAGACAACGTGGAGATAAGGAGTAACAAAATATATATTTATTAACTAAAGCAACTAAGGAAAATATACAATGATGTGTGTAATCAGTAATCAGTAGCGTAAGTGAGTGTTTTGCATGCATGAATGTGATAATGCAGGGTGTTGAAAGGTGCCAAAGCAAACAAACAAACAAAAACAAACAAACAAAAACCCAACAAGAACCACAACACAATCTACAAATGTCTGCATGGAGATAGTCTCCCCCATGAATGGGAAAGGGGTGTATTTATCCTGGGAAACACCTGGGCCCAGGTGTTTCCCATGTAGCTGACGACCCTCTCAACTCCGCCCACCGGCATCCTAATAAGGAAACAAGAACAAAGACAAAATACGGCAGACAGAGTGGGAGGGTCGTCACACTCCAAATACCACTCTTTTCATCCTCAGCACACGCAGCTCCTCTTCATTTTCTCCCTTTGGTGGGCCAGTGAGCCATAGAAATCTCACTGTCTCTCTGTCTCTCTCTGCTAGGGATATCTGCAGGAAAGCTTTCTTGATGTCTGCCATGAATGCGATCTCATGTAGTCTGAACTTTATTAGAACGCTGAGCAGATCCGGATTCAGGTTCGGTCCTGTGAGTAGACAGTCATTGAGAGATGGACAGCCATCTTCATGGGACGAGGCATCAAACACCACTCTCAGTTTTGTTGTCACCTTATCTTCTCGGAGTACTGCATGGTGAGGTAAGTAGTATTTTACGTTGTCTGCACTTGATGCGTTGTCCTTGGGCACGTCCTCTGCCATATCTTGTTGTAAGTAGTCTTCTACTACTTCATTGTATCTGCTGTACAACGTCACATCCTTCTTCAGCCTTTTCTTCAGACATTCAAACCGTTTCTTGGCGATTCTATAGTTGTCTTGGAGTTCTGGCATTTCTCGTTTCCATGGCAACTCCACATGGTATCGCCCATCTTTGAAGGTGGTTGTTTCCTCAAACCTTTGTAGAGCCTCGGTTTCCTCTGAGTTCTGTGTTTTCTCGCTTAGAATACCCAGAGACTAACTAACTTCTTAGTAATGACTCGGGACGTCGGGTTTGATACAAAAGCTTATTTTAGTAAGAATACTTGTTTACGTTACATTTAACAACAATTGTTTTGGTACAGAGCAATGCAGGTAAGATGCTGTTGGAAAGTCAGCCACAATCACCCGCACCTGCACATAATTGGCGCGTTATCACTCATTCCTCTCGCAAGGCATTCTGGGACTTGCAGTCAAAAAGCGTAATTCAACACAACCCAATACAATTACATATGCCAATAAATCTAAAGAAATATCTTTAGATACAGCTCAAAGAATAAACTTAAACATTAACTTTGTAACACATTAAAGTTACAACAGAGTTGTGCACACAAGCACACAGCTCTCCGGGGACAGCGACACAATGTGGGCTGGTTAATTATTTCTGAACTTATCAACAAGACAGAACGCTTCCACATTTGCATTTTATTGAATCTTCACTTGAACAATGAATGTTCTGAGAAGGCCTCATTGGTGATATTGTATTTACCATTGATGTGGGCTTTGTTGTTGACTTTGTTGGTAAAAAGAAAATAGGCCTGCAATTGTTTTTTTATTTTTATAACTGAAGGTGAAGACTCAACAGTAGTCAATTATCAATGCATATCAACTGTAACCAATAATTGAAGTGCTATTTGGTCGATGACCCTGAACCTCCCCCCATTTTAAGTTTCAACAGTCAATCCGCTTCCTATAGACTGCGTTCAACAAATTGTTTTGAGAGTCTCACAACCGCATGTCCTAGATGGCAGAAGTCCATCGACAGTCCGTAACTCATTTGAGACTTGTTACTACTAGTCTCACTGACTTGAGCGATGGCTGTTTTGATTTCTCTTCTGGCTCATAATGGAAAAATGGCTTATCTTAACCCCAAGCTTGAGGAAATGTTTTTCATCAGATCAACTGCACCCTCTCATCAAAATGTATTTCAAAAAGCCTATTTATCGACCTACTTGGTGGATACTGTTGCTGCTAGAAACAGTCACTGGGTCAGACCGACTTTGTCGTAGCAGTTCTTCAAATGATTACGATTTGACTTGAAAAGAGCCTATTGCAGCATTTTATGGACGCAGAAATGAACAATCATCAAAGGCTGGAGCTCAATCTTCCCATAGATCTCCGCTCCCCTGTTTATGTTTGTTAAATCAAGTGGAAATGTCCTTTTTCAATTAACTTTGTGATTAACTCGCTGATCTTGGCCCTATGCGATCCTTGGCCTACTTGTTTGTGCCAATCTGATAGTTCGTATTGAGACGAAAGGTTTGGAAAAGGGAATAGCTTTGCCAGTGTAGGATAACTCTGTGGTAGAGAAATGAGCGCAGTGAAAAATATGAAGAGGCAATTTCTAGAGTCTGTGACTGTCTTGTATTTCTTGGCCCATAAAAGTAAGGTTGTGTTGAATGAGTTGCTTACTGACGAGTCGAGCTTGCTTCCTTCCTCGGGATCTCTGGTCAAACCAAGCTGGCCAGTGTGAAAAATGATTTAAAAAATAACTATGACGCAAAGTAACACATTCTTCTCAAAGTCAGGAAGTGCCAGGAAAAACCTATCACTCCCAAATCCATAGGACATTTTTCTCACTCTTAATTCTGAGATTTTGCCACTTTAACCGACTCTGCTTGTTTAGAGTAAGACGAGTTCCTCTTCCCCCAGTCACCATTACTACTTTGACGTACTAGTCACTAGATTGTCATGCTAGAAAGACCAAACTAAACTTGCAATATCGTCAGAACTGATTCACCCTATTTTGCAGAGAAGACTAAGTGGACTGTGGTCAGGCCACTGGAGAAAGGTCAATGTGTTGTTCAAAAATCAGTGGTTGGTTGTAGGCCAGAGAAACCACCGCCTGATCTGACAACTGCACGAACAACACTTGTTTTTAGCTCCTCCAATTTAGATTGATCCTGGATTGGCTCTCGCTCAGTTGTTAACTTTGACCTCTGGAGATGTCTGAGGGGTGGGGGTGGGACAGGCAGAAGGACGTTGACCTCTTCCCCCGGGAAGTTAGAAAAGCATTGGTAATGAAAGGAGGCAGATGAGACCCAACTGATAAATGGGGCTGTGTGTGTGTGTGCAGCAGGCAAAATGCATGCAGACTGCGCAATAATGCATCTTCTTTTCAACTTACTCAACATGGAAGCATGCTAAAGTGAATTGGAGATTTTGCACACGCATACCATGTGTCACTGTCGGATTCAAATGGTCAGCTTACTCCCAGTGCATGCCATTACGGATATGCAAAGGAAACTTGATATAGGCTATAGGCTATTGGTTGTCATTTTGACTGAGAGCATTCATTTAAGCATTCATTAAGTTGAATTGTGTTCTATCACAGAAACTCATTCATCCCCGATCTCATCAAAGTGAGTGGAGAAGCCCTTTCTCTCCCAGTTTCTCAGTATGTAGTAACGTGAGTAATCCTGGTTAGAGCTTCACATTGCTGCAGAATCATGGCCAATGAGAATTCTCATATCTTTCTGATGAAGTCAAGTAGCCTCCACTAATTGCCCGTGGGCCTCCCTGACTCACCCACGATGCTATATAGTGTACTCTCATTTAATAAACTGAAGCCTCAATGGCCTCCACTGAAGCCTCAATGGTCCTTTTGTTATGTTTGTTTTGGTGGACTGTGACTGCGTTGGCATAACCTTTGTGGAGTTTGGGGAGGCGATAACGTATTGTTAGTTCGGGAAGGAAGCAATTAGGATAGCATCAGCCGCATGCCAAGTGGCTGGAGAGGACAAGCCCTTTTGGACAGGATGCCGTGGAGTTATATTTGGGACCCTTTTATCTTCTGCTTGAGAGGAAAAAACTAACCGTATATATATTTTTTTGTAATTAATTATAGCCCCAATGTGGCCAAAGAAACACGGTCATTGGAGGTTTAGGAGCAACAGCTTAACCACGCAAGAAATGGTGGCATTGTTGGTTTTGATGACGTTGTGTTATTTCCCCTCAGGTTTTGATGTGCTAGGGGAATGTGTGTGTGTTCCAACCCCGCCAGAGGAAGAATAGAGAAGCTGGTAGAGTGTGTGCAAATAGCTAGTACGGGAAACCCGTTGAGATTTATACTACATCTCATGATTCATATAATCAACAAATTGTGTGCTCATTTTCAGTACTTTATTGACTTTGCTGATGATTTATAGAAAATACATTTTTAGAATGTTCTCTTTTTGAAGTCCCATTTTCTCACAGCAGCCTTTTATATTGAAGGTTCCAAGCTGCTATGAAGAAACCACTTTTTCCCCAACTAGTTTTCTGAAGTGCCGTCTGGTGGCAGTAATATTTTATTTTCTCTGTATGTCTGACCTGATTTACTTTGAGTTATCCCTATTCAGCCCGGTTAAAAAAAGCCTTGTTTATTTGGAGTGCCGGCCATGTTTGAGAGGGCTTTCAGTACAATGAGTGCGATGTCAACCCCCAGAGTGTGTGTGTGTGTGTAAGGGTACAATTACCCCTCTGTTTAGCGCTGGTGACCCCAAATTTTGGCAGTGGTGAGTGAAACACGCTATGTCACTAGTTGAGTCACTGTACAGTCTCAAACGCTGGGAAGTCTTGTGGAAATGGGTCCAGTTCATTTCATGGCCACAATGGGACCCATTAAGCTTGACATTAAAGTGTGTTGTGGTGTTACAACTGCCTCTACACAATTATATCAAGCTCAATGGGTCCAATTCTACAACATACCATTTCCTACCTGCCAGAGGTAGTCAACCGCTGACAATACAATATGTGCACTGTGTAGATCTATAATTAAGGCTCACACTCTTACTCTTTCTGATAAGGTAGTTTGTTGACTGTATGCTCAAACTGAGGGACTATTGTGCTACTAATCCTTGAATGGGGAGTCGTATATAGAACACAAACAAGATCTTGGATGACAATATTTCCCAGCTCAGTCCCCAACGAATCGCATGAATCGCAACCCCGCCCCCCAACCAAAAAACATCCAATATGTATCCAAGGGTTCTCCATTTGTCTTCATTTAGATGTCAACTCAGGCCCTAGCTGTCATAGTGTAGGTCAGTGATTTAAATGAACCCATTATATGACTGAGCGACTCCGTTTGTGCTTGCCTCACCTGAGGGGAAGCGTCGCACAACAAGACCTGACAGATCCAGGAATGGGAAGTACCATGAATGAGCCGGAGCTCAGCTGACAGGCCACAGGGTTTCCTGGGTTTTAAAAGCGTCATCGTGGCAATGAGAATTGTATGACAGCAGATGCTACTGCAGTGCAGACCTCTGGGCAGAAACATATAGTTTACTTACCACTTTCTCTTTTTACAACTTGCAGGGATTTCTGGAGATTGTCCCCAGGTTTGACCAAATGTTGGCCCGGTATACAGGCAGCATTCCTTGACAATGGCTGTCATTTTGAACTCCTGGGTAGGAGAAGTGAATAATATTCCTTACAAGTATCTAAGATTAATGAATTAATGAATGAATGAATGAAGTCCACAATGTGATTGCAAGTAATTATTTTGTCCGGGAATAAGATTCATCTGGGTCTGGGAAACTGGCCTTCTGAAGTTGTTTAGTCTGGTTAGTCTTCTTTGATACATTTTTGCTTGTTGTCGCGAAATCACAACGCTAAGTGATAGTCTGTTTGAAACTAGTGAGCTTCACTCTGGTCTACTCCGTCTGTTTTGTTTGGTTGATAACTTAATGTGTAGACTCGTTCCTAACTGGTAACTGACCTGGTTATAACTCAATATTCCCAGTCATTCTCTGATCAAGGGCATGTGTGAGTCTTTTTAAAAGCACTACAATGTGCCATGTTTCATGTTCCGCCAGACCTCTCTTCTGTGGTTGTCAGTCGTCTGCCTTTTTGAAAGTGCCCTTTTGGTTACGCTCTGCTCCTCTGTGTTCAGCATGGCTTTTGTTGTCATCGCCGACAAAGGCTGCCTTGCCCTATTTGTGTAGGCTTCACCTAGGCAGCATGATGATGTATCATTCAATTCAAACATTTAACAGGTTTAGGTCTAGCCAGCAGAAAATAATATTTCTGAAAGTATTCAGACCCCTTAACTTTTTCCACATTCTGTTAAATTACAGCCTTATTCCAAAATAGATTAAAGAAATAAAAATCCTCTGATCTACACACAATACAAAGCGAAAACAGGTTTTTATAAATGTTTACAAATCTATAAAAAACTAAAACATACTTTATTTACGTAAGTATTCAGACCCTTAGCTATAAGACTCAATTGAGCTCAGGTGCACCCTGTTTCCATTGATCATACTTGAGATGTTTCTACAACTTGGAGTTCACCTTGGTAAATTCAATTGATTGAACATGATTTGGAAAGGCACACCTGTCTATATAAGGTCCCACAGTTGACAGTGCATGTCAGAGCAAAAACCAATTGTCTGTAGAGCTCCAAAAAATGTCTGCAGCATTGGAGGACCCCAAGAAAACAGTGGCCTCCATTTTTTTTTTATGGAAAAAGTTTGGAACCACCAATACTCTTCCTAGAACTGGCTGTCCGGCCAACCTTTGCAATCGGGAGAGAAGGGCCTTGGTCAGGGAGGTGACCAAGAAGTACAACGTTTCTTGGCAGCACTCCACCAATCAGGCCTTTATGGTAGAGTGGCCAGATGGAAGCCACTCTTCAGTAAAAGGCACATGACAGGCTGCTTGGAGTTTGCCAAAAGGCACCTAAAGGACTCTCAGACCATGAGAAACAAGATTCTCTTGTCTGATGAAACAAAGATTGAACTCTTTGGCCTGAAAGCCAAGCGTCATGTCTGGAGGAAACCTGGCACCATCCCTGCCGTGAAGCATGGTGGTGGCTGCATCATGCTGTGGGGATGTTTTTCGGTGGCAGGGACTGTGAGACTAGTCAGGATCAAGGCAAAGATAGACAGAGCAAAGTACAGAGATCCTTGATGAAAACCTTCTCCAGAGCGCTCAGGACCTCCGACTAGGGCGAATGTTCACCTTCCAACAGGACAACGACCCTAAGCACACAGCCAAGACAACGCAGGAGTGGCTTTGGGACAAGTCTCAATGTCCTTGAGTGGCCCAGCCAGAGCCCGGACTTGAATCCAATCAAACATCTCTGGAGAGACCTGAAAATAGCTGTGCAGCAACCCACCCCATCCAACCTGACAGAGCTCGAGACGATATGCAGGTCAGAATGGGAGAAACTCCCCAAATACAGGTGGGCCAAGCTTGTAGTGTCATACCCAAGAATACTCTATGCTGTAATCGCTGCCAAAGTTGCTTCAACAAAGTACTGAGTAAAGGGTACTTATGTTAATCTCATATTTCAGTTTTTTCATTTTTGTAATACTTTTTCAAAAAATTCTACAAACCTGTTTTTTGCTTTGTCATTATGGGGTGTTGTGTGTAGATTGGGGGACAATTAATTAAGTTTAGAATAAGGCTGTAATGTAACAATATTGTGCTTAACCACGCATAGGTAGTGTTGACCTGAACAACATTTGCATGTTTTAATCATCAAATCTTTTTGGTTTTAACTTTAATCTCTCTCTTCTCCATCCTTTGTTTTGAACAGGTACAGATGGGGATCCAGGAAGTGTAATTCCGGCACGTTTGGAATGTAAGTGAAGGAACAGTAGAACTTGTAATTCTACAGGGACGAGCCCTAAGGCTCTGTCTGTTTCGGATGCATGGACTGACAGGAAGGAATACTGTAGGAATGGAAGGGCATGTTCACACAGTAAAACATGGCCGCCTTGTCCTCCTCTACCATTTCTCTATTTGCAGTTATTTTCAATCTTATAAACTGTATGTACAGTGTCCTCTGTGATTATTGGGACAGTGAAGTATTTTTCTTATTTTTGTCTCTATACTTCGAAAGTTTGGATTTCAAATCAAACGATGACCATGAGGTTAAAGTGCAGACTCAACTTTTGATTTTAGGGTATTTTTTTATCAATATCGGGTGAACCGTTTAGAAATGTCAGCACTTTTTATATATAGTCCCCCCCCTTTTAGGGTAGCAAAAGTATTGGGACAAATTATCTTATGTGTAGTGAAGTATTTGGTCCCATATTCATAGCATACTATGACTACATCAAGCTTTGACTACAAATTTGTTGGATGCATTTGCTGTTTGTTTTGTTTCAGATTATTTTGTTTCAGATTGAATTGTGAATAAGGATTTGCGACCAAAGTTACAAATGCACAAAAAAATACAAAATAATGCTAACCTCCCCTGTTATAGTAGTGTTGAGAGCTTGGCATGTCTTGGGGGTATGATATTTGTGTGGCTTTCTCACTCAACTTTCTCACTCATAATTTTTCACAATTCAATCAGGACCATCCGTAATCATGGCAGCATCCACATTAATGTAGAAGTGTTTAGAAACATATTCTATTCTTATTTACAAAAAAAGTGACTCCAAAATGTATTTATTTACCATTTAAGTTCTTTTGGGCACACAATATGAAACACAACCAAAAACAAAGAGCAAATGCATCCAACAAATGTGTAGAGTCACAAGCTTGATGTAGACATTGCGTGCCATGAATATGGGACCAAATACAAAATGTTTTACTACTTTAATACACGTAAGTGAATTTGTCCCAATACATTTGGTCCACTACAATGGGGAAAATATAAACAAAAAGTGCTGTAATTCATAAACAGTTCACACGATATGGATGAAAATACGCTCAAATGAAAGCTGTTGATTTTAAAATCTAAACATTTGGAATATCAGTCCCAAAGAAGGAAAAATGGCTCACTCTCCCACAGTGGAGGTTCCTTATAGGTTGAAGGGGATGACCATCATCCTCAGTGAATTTTAAAACATATAGTGAAACATTAAAGTTATCCTTATTAGAAAAAAACGATACTAAATATTTTCACGTCACCAAATAATTTATTAAAGCACACTGTTTTGCAATGAAGGTCTGAGGTAGCCTCAGCAGCACACTGTACCATGGTGCAGTCCAGAGGACAGCTAGCTTCTGTCCTCCTCTGGGTACATTAACTTCAATACAAAACCTAGGAGACTCATGGTTCTCAACCCATGACTTACACAGTAAGTAGTATGTTTTGTCCCCCCACTTTGGTTCTGAAATCAGCTTCACCCACTAACTTTTGCAGATTTTTTTTTTTTTTTTTTTTTTTTTTTTACCTTTATTTAACCAGGCAAGTCAGTTAAGAACAAATTCTTATTTTCAATGACGGCCTGGGAACAGTGGGTTAACTGCCTGTTCAGGGGCAGAACGACAGATTTGTACCTTGTCAGCTCGGGGGTTTGAACTCACAACCTTCCGGTTACTAGTCCAACGCTCTAACCACTAGGCTACCCTGCCGCCCCAGGGTGTTAGGGGTTTAGTGTTTGAGCAAGTAATGTATCATCTACAAATTAGCTATGGCATAGCCAATAAATAGCACAACTTTGGATTTCACCTCCATCTCAAAATCTAATATTAGTTGACGTTTTTAGTGAGTTTCTTTTCTCCTCCTGCTTTGTGCAATGCAGTGCGCCTCGCAAAGTGATTGCTGTCCTGGTTTTGAAATGATTAACTTTACCCTGATCATAGGCACTGATTTGTTTTTAAAGCAAATCTAGCAAAACTATTGCTGATGGTGAACCTGAACAATCAAAATAAAATATATTATTAGCCCCATTTTTTAGCAGGTAGCCTAGTGTAACCAGATGAGAGTTGTCTCTGGTAGCTTGCTTTTATTCTGGGTAAAACATTTAACAGCACATAGATGACAATAACTTAGCAAATTACATAGGCTGCCACTCAACTAATAAAGCCTAATAGTGTATCTGGCAAGCCGTTTGATTGGCTGAAGGTGCCACGCAGATGTGTGTAGGGCTGTTCAGCATGTAAGGCTGGGCACAGTGCAGTTTGATTTAAACTACTGCTATTGCCTGGGGGTTATTCAGCATGCAAAATGACTTGTAGATCAATGACTGTCAACACATTTACACGCATAATTTGACACCTGAAGGAAGACTCATCAGTTTCGGGAAGGTAGAAAGAAAGTACTATGAGCAACAACAAAGAAATGGGACTCTGATTTTGTAACATTTGAATTGATTTTCTGACGCATGCTACATTTGAGTCAGTCTGGGGGTCTGAGGACTGCATCAGTCTGATCTTAAACATTTGAATCTGGGTCTGATGCGTATTGGGGAATCGTTAGGAAGCAGACATAGTGCCCAGATCTTCCAGAACGTGATTTCTGATGTTATTTTGGTAGAAGTCCAATTGTAAACCGGGCAGTGCCCATTGTGGCAACATAAATAACTGTTATGACTTTTGAGACATTTCCTCTAATTCATCTGAATTATACAAATCGCTCAGTGCCTAGGGAATGGAGTTTCCTACCCACTGGTGACAAGTCCACTTCCACCAACCACATGCCAACGCATTCAGCAGCTATTTAAAGTGTCCACGTCTGGTCCCGATTACCTCTCCAAAGCAGAGGCTTTGGTCGCTTTTTGGACCAAAGAGCCCTCCTTCAGTAGCTTTTATCCGTTTGTTTTCACATTTCCCTTCCCTTTTGATTAGTGCTCTTCCCTTATTCTCCTCCTCGCCATTGCCCTTTTTGGCCAAGCCAAGGATTATAAAACATTTTCCTTACATGCTGAACTTGGTTATGTAAACTCACCTCTTGAATCCCCCTCCTTGATTCCACCCTGTCCAAGTTGCCATTTTGCCAGGCCCCATCCTACGAGGACAAGCTCCCACAAAGTGTTTTGATTACATTGTGAAATAGGATCAGGGACATTTTTTTTTCTCCCCCAGGCTGGCCGTGTGGCTAAAAGGGGTGGCGAGAGGAGGAGGTGCAGAGAGAGCGAGGATTGAAGGCGGATGCGTGGAAGGAGGCTGTTGTGGTGGAACCCAGAGGGTTGTAGTGTGCGAGCGTGTGTAAGCTGTTAGCGCCTCCTAACCTCTCCCCATGCCCCTTGTGGCAAAGCAGCTGTTTGAATTACACAGAAAACCACCATTATGTCTCAGCAACCATATCCGTTTTATTCCAAAAATGTTCTTTATTGCCCATCTTAACCCCGTTATTAAACTTTTTCCCCACAAAAGCCAAACATTGAGGAAACAATTGGGAAACACTGACCTTTTTCCATTAAGCTCCCTGGGATCGTTCGGGACGCTTAGCATCCCACCTCTCCAACAGGCAGTGAAATTGCAGGGCGTCAAATTCAAAACAACATAAATCTCATAATTAAAATTCCTCAACCATAAGTATTTTACACCATTTTAACAATACACCTCTCGTTAATCCAACCACAGTGTCTGATTTCAAAAAGGCTTTTCGACGACAGCAGAACATATCATTATGTTAGGTCAGCAACTAGTCACAGAAAGCATTCAGCTATTTTCCAACCAAAGCGAGGTGTCACAAAAAGCAGAAATATAGATCAAATGAATCACTAACCTTTGACGATCTTCATCAGATGACACTCCCAGGACTCAATACTGCCCCCTTGTCACCAAGAAGTTAACTCCCTTCCATGTATTCTATGGCAACAAGTGTCATCGTGATAAAAAACAACAACGTATTGTTCTTGGTTCAGTAATCCCTTTTCTACTTCAACTCTTTCTCATTGCCTGGTTAGCCAAACTCTCTGGAAACATTAAATCAGACATTTGTCCGGCGGGTCGCTCTCACAGGTTATCACCGAGGAACTTTTTGTTTCCATTAGTTCCCTCGACTCTCAGCACGGTCATTATACTGGTAGTGGCACTCAGCCAAGCCTATGATTTTGAGCACCGTGCTTCACTCACACAAGCCTGTGGCCTTGGGGCATGTGCCTTATCAATGTCTACTTTTTCACTGAGATTTGTCTGGGAGGGGAGTGATGTTATGGTAGCTTGTCATTTTGATTGAGGGAGTGATGTTATGGTAGTTGGGAGGGGTTATGGGAGTTGTAAGGGGTGCGTGTTGGTGGCAGGGAAGTCAGGCGCAGGAGAACGAACTTTGTTTAATAAATGCTGACCAAACTCCAAAACAACCAAAATGTACAAAATAACAAAGTGGGTAAAAACCCGTCGCACACCAACACTAAATAGCACATCACATACAAACAAAATTATCTCTGACATGAGGGGAAACAGAGGGTTAAATGCACAACATATAATTGATGGGATTGGAACCAGGTGTGAAGGAAGACGAGACAAAACCAATGGAAAATGAAAAATGGATCAGTGATGGCTAGAAGGTCGGTGACGTCGACCGCCCGAACAAGGAGAGGGACCGACTTCGGCGGAAGTCGTGACAAGCGTGTCATTTTGATTGAGGGATTGATGTTTTTGTTGAACATCTGGACCTTCTATATCCAGTAGCTCTCCTGGAGCCCAACACAACATTGCCCTGCCTCTGTGTGTTTACTTAGTGCGTGTGTGTGTGTGAGAGAGATGAGCAACTATGTCCTCCTTAAACATACATGCACACAGCTTTCAGTTTTACATTGTTAATGATTACTGCAGTTTTGGGGTTAGAGCTTGCAAGAAAGGCATTTTGGGCAGGTGACATTGAAAGTTGAAACGTCGCTTTACCGTGCCGTCTCTTTTTTTATCTCGCTCTCAACACCCATCCAAACACACTGAGTATTTTGTTTGGTTCCATAATTTGAGAAAACAGAAAAAAATATATATATATGTGTGTGTGTGCGACAACTAAGGAGTCAGCTACTTACAATCAAGGATACAGGATAAAGCACCACACCATACAAAGACACACTCCCACTCCCAAAGCGAACCGGAGATGAGCAGCTGAGCATTAGATTACAGGGAAATGATCAGCCAGAGTAGACCGGTAACCAGCAGCCACACTGCAGGGTTAGCTGTGTGTGTGTGTCCTTGTGTACACACCTGAACTTTTATCGCAAGCAGAGAGAGACTTCACGGAACATCACACACCTGGTCTAGCTAGACACTACCATAACCGCAGTCCCATACCACTGACAACCAGACCGTGTAATTGTGTCATTTTTAAAAGCCATTGCACATTTTACTTTAGGATGGGTCTTTTTAGGAACAATAAACAACAACAACGGATACCATGAGATGGAATAGGTCGGTACGGCAGCAGTGTATTGTCCTGAACTGTGTCCTGTGATTTGAGGTAGGGGAATGATATGCAAAGTATGGTGGAGCTCAATCTGCTCCGTCTACTCACCATGTATGGTTTCAGTCGGGTGATTTGATTTAAAATGGCATTTTGTGTAACCGAGCGCCATGCCAAGCTCCATGATGGCCGCTATGTGCCTCGTTTTGGCAGTCCTGTTCAACTCATGACAAAGGCAGGGCGTTTGGTAACCTAGCCTTCTTAAAATACCAAACCACTTCGTCACTCAGAGACTTGTGCACACACAGCCTACTCACAGTACACACACTTCTCAGTCAGGCTCCATGGCCAAAGCAAACCTTTTTGTATTTTAACTGCATCAAACTATGAGTGGAGAAGAGCGCTAGGGACAGTAGATTAAGTGGCCTCTAAGCGTATCAGAAATCTTAATTAACATTAGGGGGTTTGATAAGGAACTTTGGCTGTCAATCTCATGTTTATTTTTGCAGTCTGAGGTAGTGTCTGAACGGTGAGGTAACGGTCTGGAAGGGAGGCTAGCACTACTATCATATGTACTGCATTTACCTCCTTCTCTCAGAGACGTGTTATTGGAAAGGTGGACTGTGCAGTTTATACACTCAACTCTGAGGACCATATAATTAAAGGCACTATTTGGGTTGAATTTCGCTTGTCTCAATCGTTGTGGCATTTTTTGACGGCATGTTCTGTACTGTGGGCAACATTATCTACTGTATACTGCACTGTATAATGGTTTGAATAGTAGCCGTTTCTCTTCACTCCTGATAGGTAGCACTAAGCTCTCTAACTAGCGTTTTAATAGGTGGTGGTAGTAGTACATTCATTAAACATTTTAGTCACACTACTAGCGTATTTCACGACATCCAATTTCAAATGGGAGAAACTGTTACCCACTTCAATGATTCTCACTCCCTTGTTGTGCAGATACATTTTCTTTGACACGCTCAGTAGAAATGTCTGACATTTTTCAGGTGTCTGTGTGATTGGGTGTTTCAATAACAAAATTGCTTAGGCAGTGTGTGGACACCCTGGGAAATTGGCAATTCCGAAATGAAAGCTTCCACAGAACTAGACAACATGTGAGGCATTAACATAGTATTATTGTTATAATTTGGGTCAATTTGACAGATTCCTTTTGATGACTGTTACACAAAATGATGCTGTCCTTTTTTTTAACCTGTGACATGTCTGTTAGTAGTTTTTCTCTGGACAGACCAAAACAACACCTGCAAACAAACCCATTCTCATCACACATTCTTCTGTGTGTTTGTGGAGGTGAGAATTTAGCGTAAATCTGTTTTACTACTCAGACAAGGGACCGAAAGTATCGACGTAGGACTTGAGTATAGGTGTAGAAAGTGGCCTATAATACTGACTGAGGTAAGATATAGACAGGGTGGCAGGTAGCCTAGTGGTTAGAGCATTGGACTAGTAACCAAAAGGTTGCAAGATCAAATCCCCGAGCTGACAAGTTCAAAAGCTGTCGTTCTGCCCCTGAACCCACTGTTCCTAGGCAGTCATTTGAAAATAAGAATTTGTTCTTAACTGACTTGCCTAGTTAAATAAAGGTAAAACAAAACATTAGACAAGCATGGCTTTGACACCAATCTGGAGTGTATGCTTCTGAAAGGATGTGGTCATTTCAGAAAGTTTTCCCCTAAGGGACTGTAATATGTGTTGGCCCATTTGTTTGGAAGGGCTGGTCTGTGTATTCTTTATTAGTCTGGTACTACCATATAGGGCCCTATAAAATCCACCTTGTGGAAAATGCAGACAGAATCACAGAATCCAGACATTAAAACGTAATTCAACAATCTAAAAGAAAATGTATTGAAGTCATTCAAAAATTCTTTAATTTTCCCACGTTAATCATAAGACATGAACAAAATGCATCAGCGATTCGTATTCCTGCAACTTTCTGCAACTGCACAGGAATGTCCATCTGTGTGCGTTGTGCTCGTATGTCTAGTCTACACTTAGTGTAGCTGTTAGCAATAATACTAATGATAACCATCTGCTGGTAGATGGAAAGGCTTTCCCAAAAATCTTCTCAATTAAATGTTACAAAGTAGCCTATGCCTACCTGGCAGTATGATATCATGATCATTTGCATCAATCCAGTGGCCATTTGTTTTGCTAACTCTGAAATCACATGAGCGCTACAGAAACACAGCTAACCTAACAACGGTCTTTGGCTGGTGCGCACTTGCATTAAAAGGTAACTACACCCACATTTTTTATGTATTAGATTTTTTCCCCAGACCTCCAACAGTGGTCTCCTGATGTGGTTCAAGCATTGTTATGGACTTGTTTAAAATAAAATAAAACAAATAAAAAAGTGTAATTTTGAGAGCAAGAACTGAATTTTGGAAAAAATAAATGGAATCTGGCAAAAAAATAAAACAGATTTTATAGGTCACTACTAGTAGTACACACACACGCGCCCTTCCACTGAAGTTCTTCTTGCCACAGCCCTTGCCTTCAGGCCTCGGCAACCATCCCTTAAATACATTCTTTTTTGCCTCTAACCCATTTCCTGTTTTTAGTTTAGTTTCTTTGTTCTTGGCCTTCAGCCATGTCCTTGCTAAATGACTGTACTCGCATCTGAAAGAGTTAATACATACAGCCGTGATGTAATCAGCAGTCTCTTTGCAGAACAAGGTGACTTTCCTTCAGCGAGGGAGCAGTAGTCATAACAAGCAGGCAGAAGTAATCAAATCATGTCATTTGACATGATTCCCTCTTCTTCTTTTTTTTTCATCCCCCCCTTTACTTAATCTCCATCCCGTGAACAATGTCTGGGGTTAATGCAGTAGCCAGGCCCGAAGAGAGGGAACAAGGCGCACTCCTCCTCGTCATCCAATGTCATCTCCATCCCTCTCTGCTTCCCACTCCGCAGAAACAGTCCGGAATCATAATCACCACTTGACCGTTTGTGACTTTCACATGGCCGACTGTAGATGCTCCAGGGTTGAAGTAGAGGTGACTTCCCCCCTTTAGCAGAATTTTTCCAATCTGATGCTTCGTTGCTTAAATACAGAACATTTTATGGTTTATGGTTTATGGTTTATGCTTTACGGTTGGTGCCTCTGCCTTTGATGTTGAGGGCTAGAAAATCCTGCTCAGTCAAATAAAAAGGGCTTTGAAATGGAATAAGTGGGTCAATCCCTTGACAGGTTTGCAACTGTGCATATGTTTGGGTCTTGAAACAGCACTCAGAACCGTTGTGTGTGTGGCTCTGTTGCTAGAGAGTGGTACTTGTAACGTCAAAGGTCATGCGTTGAATTCCCGCTGGGGCCACTCATATAAAAAAAACTATGCACACATAAATTGCTTTGGACAAAAGGGTCTGCTTAATGGGATATATTACAATGGGATATATTATATATCACATTACACACATTTTGCCCTGATATTTGTATAGGATGGCCCAAACTTCTTAAGAATGGGACATTGTACAAACATGACATTTTATGGAGAATATTGTGTAGTGTGAAAAGCAAGTTTGGTTACAGTATCTTAGGATTCAATGCATGCAGGGTCAACTACTGCCTATACTTTTTATTTATTTACAGTGCCTTGCGAAAGTATTCGGCCCCCTTGAACTTTGCGACCTTTTGCCACATTTCAGGCTTCAAACATAAAGATATAAAACTGTATTTTTTTGTGAAGAATCAACAACAAGTGGGACACAATCATGAAGTGGAACGACATTTATTGGATATTTCAAACTTTTTTAACAAATCAAAAACTGAAAAATTGGGCGTGCAAAATTATTCAGCCCCTTTTACTTTCAGTGCAGCAAACTCTCTCCAGAAGTTCAGTGAGGATCTCTGAATGATCCAATGTTGACCTAAATGACTAATGATGATGAATACAATCCACCTGTGTGTAATCAAGTCTCCGTATAAATGCACCTGCACTGTGATAGTCTCAGAGGTCCGTTAAAAGCGCAGAAAGCATCATGAAGAACACGGAACACACCAGGCAGGTCCGAGATACTGTTGTGAAGAAGTTTAAAGCCGGATTTGGATACAAAAAGATTTCCCAAGCTTTAAACATCCCAAGGAGCACTGTGCAAGCGATAATATTGAAATGGAAGGAGTATCAGACCACTGCAAATCTACCAAGACCTGGCCGTCCCTCTAAACTTTCAGCTCATACAAGGAGAAGACTGATCAGAGATGCAGCCAAGAGGACCATGATCACTCTGGATGAACTGCAGAGATCTACAGCTGAGGTGGGAGATTGCACAAATCTGGCCTTTATGGAAGAGTGGCAAGAAGAAAGCCATTTCTTAAAGATATCCATAAAAAGTGTTGTTTAAAGTTTGCCACAAGCCACCTGGGAGACACACCAAACATGTGGAAGAAGGTGCTCTGGTCAGATTAAACCAAAATTGAACTTTTTGGCAACAATGCAAAACGTTATGTTTGGCGTAAAAGCAACACTGAACACACCATCCCCACTGTCAAACATGGTGGTGGCAGCATCATGGTTTGGGCCTGCTTTTCTTCAGCAGGGACAGGGAAGATGGTTAAAATTGATGGGAAGATGGATGGAGCCAAATACAGGACCATTCTGGAAGAAAACCTGATGGAGTCTGCAAAAGACCTGAGACTGGGACGGAGATTTGTCTTCCAACAAGACAATGATCCAAAACATAAAGCAACATCTACAATGGAATGGTTCAAAAATAAACATATCCAGGTGTTAGAATGGCCAAGTCAAAGTCCAGACCTGAATCCAATCGAGAATCTGTGGAAAGAACTGAAAACTGCTGTTCACAAATGCTCTCCATCCAACTCGAGCTGTTTTGCAAGGAGGAATGGGAAAAAATGTCAGTCTCTCGATGTGCAAAACTGATAGAGGCATACCCCAAGCGACTTACAGCTGTAATCGCAGCAAAAGGTGGCGCTACAAAGTATTAACTTAAGGGGGCTGAATAATTTTGCACGCCCAATTTTTCAGTTTTTGATTTGTTAAAAAAGTTTGAAATATCCAATAAATGTCGTTCCACTTCATGATTGTGTCCCACTTGTTGTTGATTCTTCACAAAAAAATACAGTTTTATATCTTTATGTTTGAAGCCTGAAATGTGGCAAAAGGTTGCAAAGTTCAAGGGGGCCGAATACTTTCGCAAGGCACTGTAACTAGGCAAGTCAGTTAAGAACAAATTCTAATTTACAATGACGGCCTACACCGGCCAAACCCAGACGACGCTGGGCCAATTGTGCGCCACCTTATGGGACAATCACGGCCGGTTGTGATACAGACTGGATTCGAACCAGAGTGTCTGTTGTGACGCCTCTAGCGCTGAGATGCAGTGCCTTTGACCGCTGCACCACTCTGGAGCCACTGCCTAAAAACACACATTCTAAAGAAAACTGAAAGCATCTATCTGGGGAGTATCTGGTAGTAGAACACTAATTAAGCTATTCAGTCGTTTATTTAGCAAATCATTCCTTTCTGACTTCTGTAGCAAGCTATGTTCAAATGCTACTCTAAAATTATTCAATGGTGGATCGGGACCTTGGTGCTAATTAGAACTTTCTATCTTAACTGGGTCACTGCCTGCTTTGTGGTTTGTTTTGCTATTCAAATGTATTAAAATGGGAAAATATGCCATCCCTGCCGAACGACCCAATGTGGTTTTGTTGCCTTTGCTTATTTCTTTGTCCGTTGGTGGGTTGGGCTGTGTGGCTCTATTAAGGACTTTCTAGTCTGGTCAAACTCTAAATATTTGTCCAGAATGTACACCAAATTTAAATGAGGAACGTTGAACTTGTCATGAAAGAAAACAACTAGAATTTTTCTATATACAGTAAATGGTCATCTATATTTCCCCAAATACTTCCATTTGACAGTTTGGCTGGGTTTTAATGAGACTGAGTGATGTTGAGGTGGGTGGGGGGGTTTCTTCAGTAAAGACCCTCCTGTGCTCTGTTGATGTTTTTTTGTTTTTTTCAGTCTCTCCCCTCCACATTGGCCCCAACGTTCCCCTCACTGTCATTACCCAGTCTTTCTTGCTTTCTCTCCTTCACGCTCTCCATCCGTACTCAGCCCGACAGAGACAAACTAAGCGGGAGAAGCAGAGAGAGACTAAGTCAGAGGGAGTGAGATTGAAAAGGACATCTCTAAGACAATTCTAGACCGTTAAAAAGGCCGGGACCGAAAGACCAAGTGAGAGGCAGAGAGAGTCTGAAATTGAAGAAAAAAATTGAGAGTGACCAAGCAGATAAACTGAGAACTAGAGTGTGCAGAAGATCTGTGGTTTTAGGCTGACTGAAGAATCCCCAGAGGTACAGTCAAACACACATGGGCCTGATCAATAATGGACACTGGTCCCCAGGCGCTTAGCCTGGCCAGACACGCACGCACACATGCAGATACAGACACGGACACACCATCCTGGGCTAGTCTCCTGGGGAATTGATGCACGGTGACAAATTGACACTCCTCCCCTCCACCCTTTTCTCTATGCTCTGGTCTCAGACAAGCCACAGAAACAAGGACTGAGAAAGCAAGAATCGGATGGCAAGGAAAATATTTAGACACAGCACTGCACTGCATTTGTGCTAGAGGCGTCACTACAGACACCCTGGATCAAATCCAGGCTGTATCACAACTGGCCTTGATTGGGAGTCCCATAGGGTGGTGAACATTTGGCCCAGCGTCATCTGGGTTTGGCCGGTGTAGGCCGTCATTGTAAATAAGAATGTGTTCTTAACTGACTTGCCTAGTTAAAGGTTCAATTTATTTATTTTTTAAATTGTGATTTTATCTATAAGAACATGACTAGTTTAGCTGTATGCTTCTCATGGTCAGATGGCATGGCCAGGGATGACAGGGTAATGAATAGCAGTTAGCTAGCTGTCAGCGCTATACTCCTGATAACAATGTGGGAGCGTGGACTGGGGAAATAGGCTGTCAATCCTGCATCAGGACTCTCCCTGCCACACAGACCGAGCAAGGGGAAGGGGGGACCCTCTTTAGGAAAAAGTGTGTGTGCGTGCCTGTGTGTAGTTGTGCATGGTAAAGATCTATACAATGCACACTGCTAATTCAAAAACTATGGACGGACCAATATACACACAGCCCTGACAAGACAATGTAAATTATATATTATCATTATTGAAGATAATGCAAAGCTCACTGAATTTAATGTAGGCTAGCTGACAATGCGTTGCGAATCGACGTTGCTGAATGAGAAAATACATTCCTATTACAAAACTACATTGCAAAATGTGGAAAAAAAATACATTGCTGAATGTAAAAATGCATTGCTGAATTTTGAAACTACATTGCTGAATGGCAAACTATACTGACCAAAAATATAATTGCAACATGTACATGTTCGTCCCATGTTTCATGAGCTGAAATGAAAGATCCCAGAAATGTTCCATACGCACAAAAAAACATTTCTCAAAAATGTTGAGCACAAATTTGTTTACATCCCTGTTAGTGAGCATTTAGCCTTTGCCAAGATAATTCATCCACCGGACAGGTGTGGCATATCAAGAAGTTGATTAAACAGCATGAACATTACAGAGGTGCACCTTGTGCAATAAAAGGCTATAAAAGACAATAAAAGGCTACTCTAAAATGTGCAGATCTCTCGCACAACACAATGCCACAGATGTCTCAAGTTGAGGGAGCATGCAATTGGCATGTTGATTGCAGCAATGTCCACCAGAGCTGTTGCCAGAGAATTTAATGTTAATTTCTCTACCTTAAGCCACCTCCTACTTTGTTTTAGAAAATTTGTCAGTACGTCCAACCAGCCTCTCAACCACAGAGTATTTCTGTCTGTGATAAAGGCTCATTTTGATTGGCACGGCCTGACTCCACAGTGGGTGGGCCTATGCCCAGTCATGTGAAATCCACAGATTAGAG
This sequence comes from Oncorhynchus mykiss, assembly GCF_057628025.1. NCBI lineage: Eukaryota > Metazoa > Chordata > Actinopteri > Salmoniformes > Salmonidae > Oncorhynchus > Oncorhynchus mykiss. Next base: position 27,602,290 of record NC_143038.1, read on the forward strand.
CCTAATGAATTTATTAAAATGCTTCCTTTATATGAACTGTAACTCAGTAAAATCGTTGCCAATGTTGCATGTTGGGTTGTATATTTTTGAAACTACATTGCCGAATGGGAAATAATATTGCCAAATTTTCTATGTCAAAGCAATAATGGCCGGTAGTAAAGTTGGGGTGTGGCTGCAGTGCACACAGTCAGTGAATAGATCCATTGTTCCTCTAACAGGTAGCTTCACTCTTGGGCTTATTCAGTAACCCATTCACTGGTGTAGGACTCATTTTGTGTGTGTGTGTGTGTGTGTGTGTGTGTGTGTGGGTCTGGTGTATGTATGACGTCTGCGTCGCGTGGGCGGCAAAATGTTTAATTATTCTGTGTGTGTGGTTGTGCGCCTTCTGTGTTAGTAAGGGCATGTATCATCATGGGTAGCGTGTGTGTGGATCAATGGCCCCTATGGATCTGCCTATCAGTGTTAACAGGAGGAGAAGAGCATTAGATTGAGCTCATCTGTGTCTCTACAGGAGGTTATAGTGATCCTGTGGCTAGTGAGTGAGGTCGATAGTTTGTGTGTGTTTTGTGCGTTGATAGGTTTACATAATGTGTTTGCATGTGAATTAATTCACGGTAATGTACAAGTGGGTTCATACCGTGTGTGTGCGCGTGTGCGCATCTCCCTCCTTTCTGCATCCCCCTGTAAGCTTCACACACACACACACACAGTCCCATTTGCGGTCAGCAGGGGGGTGATGGGGAGCTGGAGGGGTGTCCATTGTGTGTTAAATGGAGCTGTCCATCCCCTGACATTGGAACAGAAGGAATAAGAAACCCCCCTCTGCCCTACACCCCCTAAACCACTCTGCTCTTTCGTTCTTTCTTTCTTTCTTTCTTTCGTTCTTTCGTTCTTTCGTTCTTTCGTTCTTTCGTTCTTTCTCCATATGTGGAAGTATGAGACCGGTGTTTTTTGATTTGGGACCCAACCGTTGGGTTGGCTCATCCATCATAGCCTGTCTCCACCACCCTCCTCTACTCCCGATTTGGTTTGACTCCTTGGGGAGATGATTGGGCTGGACCATTGGCTCACAGATGGAGAGGTGGGTAGGGGAGTGGAAATCCACTTTGGTTTACTTTATGACTGGACCTTGTATGGATTTTCTCAGTATCACAAAGGAAAGGGTAGAGGGAGTTTTTATACCTCCGCTGGCTTTGTTGTAGTAGATTGGGGGAATTGAGACTGTGCACAGTATGTGTGAATGGTAGAGCACACATTATGAATTAGCATTTTTTATTTTTTTTGCGTGTATGTGGGGGATGTGACCCCTCTGGTTATCTGCTACTGGGCACCTGACACCATGTACTCTTTTGGATCACATTATGAACAATATTTAACCAAACTTCAGGCTATGTCCTTCTATATACAATGCTTAAACATCGTGTCAAAGGGCATAAGGTACTAGCACATATCAGGCTTGGGCCCTTGGCTCTATCTTAATTTGCCTTTCTGCAATTCCTTCCATCCTTTTCTCCTCACCGCCTCATCTACCATGTTGGAGGTCATCCTTTCCTTTGGAGCCTATTTTCCAATGCATTTTGAGAAAGAGGGGAGGAGAACAAATGCAAGGAATCAAGGACAGATATATTAAGATAATTTGTTGCCCTTTTGAAACTGCCAGAAACAATGTGACATCTAAGCCATGAGAGTACACGGCACATTTCAGCTCGACTCGTTAACAACCTGTAGGGGCTGCCTCCCAAAGGGCACCCTATGCACTATATATAGCAGGTAATAGGGTGTCATAGAGTACCACAGTATGAGTCATAATACCCATAAAACCTAGCGGTCAAAGAGGGAAATGGTTCCAATAGTTTTTTTTCCACCATTAAATCCCATAGGGGCTTTTAGAGCACTTAAACTAAGGCTGTGTTTCGTGTAGGCTTAACCTGGCGTGGCGTTTTGGGAACCGTGTAAATGTCTGACTTTGCTCAATATATTCGCCTGTATTTACCCCTGACAAATTAAATGGTAAGTAGCTGCTAATGTGGCTATCATAAATAACTACAAATGCCATGATGTAGACGAGACTACCGAATTGAGGCAAAGGTAAGACTCTCTGGATTAACTATCTAATGTTAGCTAAATGTAGTAATTAATAAATTGGCTACATTTCTGTGAACTGTCTTGGGCAAGTTTTATATTTACGCAAAACCTGTTCGAAGTAGATGACGTGCAGGAGCTTGCAGTGATTTGTAATCGTGCATGATGTCTACTTTGATGCTAATTAGCATTTTTAAATCTGAGCGTAAATGGAGACAAATATATTGATAAAAGTCACCTTTGTCTGATATTTTTATTTTTTATTTTTTTACATGGTTAAAACATCACGCCAGGGTAAGCTTACATGAAACACAGCCCTTATTTTCATTGTTTCTATAATCCCTAATGGGAAAAATAAATGGTGGAAAAACAATTGGAACCATTTCCCAATTTGACCGCTAGGTTTTATGGGTATTATGACATTTCCACTGTGGGGCTCTATTTGGGGCGCATCCTAAGAAAGGCACATAACACATAACATAACTTTTCAATGTGAATAAGTATCTTCCTGCCTCATCCTTGATGGAGAGATTAAACGGGGCTTTTGTCTGTGTGTTTCCAAGGTAAGGTCAGAGAGACCTTGTTTATCATGTGAGCCGTGCCATGCCGTACTGTACTAGGCTGCTTGCGTTCCTGTTTAATGAGGTGTGTGCCTGTGTGACCCTTTATCCTGTCTGGGACACTATGATGAATGGGACTGTTCTAGTGGAGGTGTGAGACTTGACTGTGGAGTGTTATCCCGCTTAGCGTACACACATACTAACGAACATACACACTCTTTGTCTTTTTTGTCTCTCTCCCTCTCCCATAAGGCTGTGTGGGTGTGGTATCACTCTTAAGGATCTTCCGTACTCCTCAGACAAACTGTTCAGAAATGTAAAGACTACCCACTACACAACTATACAATCGCTAGACATCTATCTATATACCATTGATGTCGGAAGTTTACGTACACAGCCAAATACATTTAAACTCAGTTTTTCACAATTTCTGACATTTAATCATAGTAAAAATCCCCTGTTTTAGGTCAGTTAGGATCACCACTTTATTTTAAGAATGTGAAATGTCAGAATAATAGAGAATTTATTTATTTCATCACATTCCCAGTGGGTCAGAAGTTTACATGCACTCAATTAGTATTTGGTAGCATTGCTTTTAACCTGGGTCAAACGTTTCAGGCAGCCTTCCACAAGCTTCCCACAATAAGTTGGGTGAATTTTGGCCTATTCCTCCTGACAGAGCTGGTGAAACTGAGTCAGGTGTGTAGGCCTCCTTGCTCACACACACTTTTTCAGTTATGCCCACTAATTTTCTATGGGATTGAGGTCAGGGCTTTGTGATGGCCACTCCAATACCTTGACTTTTTTGTCCATGAGCCATTTTGCCACAACTTTGGAAGTATGTTTGGGGTCATTGTCCATTTGGAAGACCCATTTGCGACCAAGTTTTAAGTTCCTGATTGATGTCTTGAGGTTTTGCTTCAATATATCTACGTAATTTTCCTCCCTCATGATGCCATCTATTTTGTGAAGTGCACCAGTCCCTCCTGCAGCAAAGCACCCCCACAACATGATGCTGCTACCCCTGTACTTCACAGTTGGGATGGTGTTCTTCGGCTTGCAAGCCTCCCCCTTTTTCCTCCAAACATAACGATGGTCATGATGGCCAAACAGTTATATTTTTGTTTCATCAGACCAGAGGACAATACTCCAAAAAGTACGATCTTTCTCCCCATGTGCAGTTGCAAACCATAGTCTGGCTTTTTTGTGGTGGTTTTGGAGCAGTGGTTTCTTCCTAGCTGAGCGGCCTTTCAGGTTAAGTCGATATAGGACTCGTTTTACTGTGGATATAGATACTTTTGTACCTGTTTCCTCCAGCATCTTCACAAGGTCCTTTGCTGCTGTTCTGGGATTGACTTACACTTTTCGCACCGAAGTATGTTCATCTCTAGGAGACAGAACGCATCTCCTTCCTGAGCGGTATGACGGCTGCGTGGTCCCATGGTGTTTATACTTGCATACTATTGTTTGTACAGATGAACGTGGTACCTTCAGGTGTTTGGAAATTGCTCCCAAGGATGAACCAGACTTATGAAGGTCTACAATTGTTTCTCTGAGGTCTTGGCTGATTTTGTTTAGATTTTCTTATGATGTCACGCAAAGAGGCACTGAGTTTGAAGGTAGGCCTTGAAATACATCCACAGGTACACCTTCAATTGACACAAATTATATCAATTAGCCTGTCAGAAGCTTCTAAAGCCATGACATTTTCTGGAATTTTCCAAGCTGTTTAAAGGCACAGTCAACTTACTGTATGTAAACTTTTGACCCACTGGAATTGTGATACAACGAATTATAAGTGAAATTGTAACGCTCTTCTGAAGAAGAGGACCAAAGCGCAGCGCGGTACGTGTTCATGATTATTTATTCAAACTGAACACTGAAACAAAATAACAAAGTGGAACAAAATGAAACAGTTATGTCTGGTGTAAACACAAAACAGAAAACAACTACCCACAAAACACAGGTGGGGAAAAGATGCCTAAGTATGATTCTCAATCAGAGACGACAATAGACAGTTGCCTCTGAGATCCACACCCGGGCCAAACACAAAGAAATAGAAAACATAGAAATAAAGAAACTAGAATGCCCACCCTAGTCACACCCTGGCCTAACCAAAATGGAGAATATAAACCTCTCTATGGCCAGGGCGTGACAGAAAGAATCTGTCTGTAAACAATTGTTGGGATTATTACTTGTGTCATGCAGAAAGTAGATGTCCTAACCGACTTGCCAAAACTATCATTTGTTAACAAGACATTTGTGGAGTGATTGAAGTTTTAATGATTTCAACCTAAGTGTATGTAAACTTCCGACCAACTGTATATAGGCTCTAGTATCTAGATATGCTTATAGCTTGTAGTATGTGCCTATAGCATTTTAAATTAAGGTTAGTTGTGGTAAGTGCTAGATAATGGACTGAATATACAGACTGGTCAACCAAAACGTGTAATATTAAACTGGAACTTTCTCTACTTTTTAAAGGCGACATACAATTATAATGTTGCTTTCATGTGATGCAAACATGTATAGTATCTGGCTAAATGGTTATAAATTACATGTTGATTATCTTTTATAAAGGTTTGATGCATTTCTTAAGCCCATTTCAAAGTTACGAACATTTCGGTGTTCGGAAACTACTTCCATTCCCATTGTGTTCGTATCACTGAGGTCCTACTGACGTTCTACTGATCCTCCAATCAACTCAAATGGAAGCCTCATCTTCTTGAAATAAATATTGAAAGTGTTACTTAAAGAGACAACAGAACATATCCACAAGAATATGTCATCTGCAACCAGAGGGTGAAAAAAACTCTAGACCACCTTTACTCCACATTTAAAGCTCTCCCTCACCCTCCATTTGGAAAATATTATCATAATTCTGTCCTGATTCCTGCTTACAAGTAATATTGAAGTGGTCAGATGACGCAGATGCTACGCTACAGGATTGTTTTGCTAACACGGACTGGAATATTTTCCAGGATTCATCCAATGGCGTTGACGAGTATACCACTTCAGTCACCGGCTTCATCAATAAGTGTATCGATGACGTCGTCCCCACAGTGACCATACGTACATTTCCCAACTAGAAGCCACGGATTACAGGCAACGTCCGCACCGAGCTAAAGGCTTGAGCTGCTGCTTTCAAGGAGCGGGACATGAATCCGGACGCTTATAAGAAACCCTGCTATGTCCTCAGACGAACCATCAAACAGGCAAAGCATCAATACCGGACTAAGATTGAATCCTACTACACCGGCTCTGACACTCGTCATATGTGGCAGGGCTTAAACTATTACGGACTACAAAGGGAAACCCAGCCGCGAGTTGCCCAGTGACGCGAGCCTACCAGATGAGCTAAATGCCTTTTTATGCTCGCTTTGAGGCAAGCAACACTGAAGCATGCATGAGAGCACCAGCTGTTCCAGACGACTGTGATCACGCTCTCTGTAGCCAATGTGAGCAAGACTTTTAAACAGGTCAACATTCACAAAGCCATGGGGCCAGATGGATTACCAGAATGTGTACTCAAAGCATGCGTGGACCAACAGGCAAGTGTCTTCACTGACATTTTCAACCTCTCCCTGGCCTGTAATACCTACATGTTTCAAACAGATCAATCAAGCAAATATATTTATAAAGCCCTTTTTACATCAGGCGATGTCACAAAGTGCTGTACGGTAACCCAGCCTAAAACCCCAGCAAGCAATGCAGATGTCATTCTACGGCGCAACCAGCTTTAACAGACGTTTCTCAGCACTATATCAACATGTCCTAAAAAACTGACATCTCTGATCTTTTCGGGCCTGAATAAATCCCTGAGACCTTTTAACATCTCCATACTATACACATACCATGTTGTCTTGTTTAATGAAGTCGGGTATAATTTAGAGTGTCTTATATTGTCCGCCTATAGGCCGAAGTCGGGGGTCGAGCCTTCGTAGTGTCGGCTGAATGTGCCACAGTGTGAGTGCTGGGGAGGCTGAAATGTCAAGCAGTGTTTTTCCAAGCTTCCAGTATGTATGGTGGAGAGAAGGGAGCACAGATGGGAGTGTGTAACATTCCTGAACCAGCTTCACAGAGAGGAGAGATGGAGCGAGGAAGACGTGGAGAGAGCGAGATGACAAATATTGATAGACGAGAGGAGTGAGTAAGGGGACAGAAAAAAGCGTCCAACAGAGTTCAATGCGGCAGAGCTGCGTGATTTATTGGGACATACGTCTGCAACTTGAGAACAGCCAATGAAATGAGGTTTGTAAATGTGGAATGAATAAATGGCCCATCGGACTATTGGGGCTACACGGCTCTGAACTATGAATTGAGCTTTATGGAAAGCGGAGGGTAAAGAGTTACGCAATGGGAAAAAAACACGGACAGAGAAGGAATGGAGAAGTGGAAGAGTTAGTTAAGCTGTAGAAAGGAGGACGAGATGGAAAAGGAGAGGAATGGAAGAACTAGGGACAAAGAGGAAGAATGAGAGAGAGAAAGGAGACCGACACAAAAAGAGTATGAACAAGAGAGGGAAAGGAGACCGTGGACAGCAGACAGGTGGGTCTGAAGGACGGAGGCAAGCCTCCCCATGTCCTTGTGAAAAGAAGAGGGGTATGTTCCTCCTCCGGCCCAACCTAATAACCATTCTATAGTCACGTCCTTCAACGACTTATTAGCTCAATCCCGCCTCGGTGTTGTGAAACAGTCTAGGAGAGAACCTAGTACAAGTTTGTTATGACAGACAAACATATTGGCGTGCGAATATGATATATACAGTGCCTTGCGAAAGTATTCGGCCCCCTTGAACTTTGCGACCTTTTGCCACATTTCAGGCTTCAAACATAAAGATATAAAACTGTATTTTTTTGTGAAGAATCAACAACAAGTGGGGCACAATCATGAAGTGGAACGACATTTATTGGATATTTCAAACTTTTTTAACAAATCAAAAACTGAAAATTTGGGCGTGCAAAATTATTCAGCCCCTTTACTTTCAGTGCAGCAAACTCTCTCCAGAAGTTCAGTGAGGATCTCTGAATGATCCAATGTTGACCTAAATGACTAATGATGATAAATACAATCCACCTGTGTGTAATCAAGTCTCCGTATAAATGCACCTGCACTGTGATAGTTTCAGAGGTCCGTTAAAAGCGCAGAGAGCATCATGAAGAACAAGGAACACACCAGGCAGGTCCGAGATACTGTTGTGAAGAAGTTTAAAGCCGGATTTGGATACAAAAAGATTTCCCAAGCTTTAAACATCCCAAGGAGCACTGTGCAAGCGATAATATTGAAATGGAAGGAGTATCAGACCACTGCAAATCTACCAAGACCTGGCCGTCCCTCTAAACTTTCAGCTCATACAAGGAGAAGACTTATCAGAGATGCAGCCAAGAGGCCCATGATCACTCTGGATGAACTGCAGAGATCTACAGCTGAGGTGGGAGACTCTGTCCATAGGACAACAATCAGTCGTATATTGCACAAATCTGGCCTTTATGGAAGAGTGGCAAGAAGAAAGCCATTTCTTAAAGATATCCATAAAAAGTGTTGTTTAAAGTTTGCCACAAGCCACCTGGGAGACACACCAAACATGTGGAAGAAGGTGCTCTGGTCAGATGAAACCAAAATTGAACTTTTTGGCAACAATGCAAAACGTTATGTTTGGCGTAAAAGCAACACAGCTGAACACACCATCCCCACTGTCAAACATGGTGGTGGCAGCATCATGGTTTGGGCCTGCTTTTCTTCAGCAGGGACAGGGAAGATGGTTAAAATTGATGGGAAGATGGATGGAGCCAAATATAGGACCATTCTGGAAGAAAACCTGATGGAGTCTGCAAAAGACCTGAGACTGGGACAGAGATTTGTCTTCCAACAAGACAATGATCCAAAACATAAAGCAAAATCTACAATGGAATGGTTCAAAAATAAACATATCCAGGTGTTAGAATGGCCAAGTCAAAGTCCAGACCTGAATCCAATCGAGAATCTGTGGAAAGAACTGAAAACTGCTGTTCACAAATGCTCTCCATCCAACCTCACTGAGCTCGAGCTGTTTTGCAAGGAGGAATGGGAAAACATTTCAGACTCTCTCATATTTTGCACGCCCAATTTTTCAGTTTTTGATTTGTTAAAAAAGTTTGAAATATCCAATAAATGTCGTTCCACTTCATGATTGTGTCCCACTTGTTGTTGATTCTTCACAAAAAAATACAGTTTTATATCTTTATGTTTGAAGCTTGAAATGTGGCAAAAGGTCGCAAAGTTCAAGGGGGCCGAATACTTTCGCAAGGCACTGTGTATATATATATATATATATATATATATATATATATATATATATATATATATATATATATATATATATAATGTAAATATGGTTATGTAAGCTAGCTCACCACAGGAATGTACTTGGAACTCTTATCTTCTCCTTTTATTTATCCTCACCAATCTACCCCTCATTCTTCTGTCACAGTTATGTTTGGCTGGATATAGACCTAGCTCCAGTCCTGTAATATTGGTTGCTTTATGAAGTAGAGTTTATCATGTCTTTGTACAGCTGTGATTGGTTTACAGTTATGTGTTTGTATATTTGTAAAGGGAGTGTATGTTTGTGTTCAGTGTATGAGAGGTGTATGTGTGCATGTGGTGTGTGGGAACAAAATATGAGAAAGTGGTGTGTGTTGTGCCTGGTAATATGAGGAACATAATCACCTCTCTTCAGCACCCTCAGCCATTGTCTCTGCGGTGCCATCTTGGAATCCAATGAACACAGGGAAAAGAGAGGGGATTTTCCTATTGTTCTGTCACCTGGTCCCCGAGTCCCCGACCCCTCAGTCTGACCTTTATCTGTGTTTCCAACCCAATCAGTGGCCAGCGCCACATTAGTACCACAACCACAGGGGGCCTAGCCAGGGCTAATCCCCCCTCTCTCTCTCACTCACTCACTCACTCACACGAGAGGCTGTGAATGAACAACCTCTACCAAGACTGGGTGCACTGATCTTGGGTTAAGGCGCCCGCATGCTCCCCATCCAAAACAGTTTGGAACAGTTTGTCCATATCTTATGGCAACATCAGCTGTTCGTGCACACATTTTTTCTCGAGTCAAGCTAATGTTCGGAATCCTACGACTACGCCTCTTTGTTTGGTGATTGATCAACAGTAGGGATTCCTCAATGAAGTCGTTTGTCATTCAACGATAGATGCCTTGTTTCATGCATACGTTTTCACTTGAGAAATACTGCACCAAACATCCTAGTTAGTAAAATTGCGCAACTAAGATATCCTCTGCAAAAAAAGTTCAAATGAATGACAGATTTGAGTTACCTTAGATTCATTCTGACTACTATTGCTGTTTTTCTTTCAAGCAAAGGTGGAAGGCATGCGAGCACACTCGTTTGGTTCACCTAGCCGAGTTTGGCTAGGCGCCAGCTGAACCGGTGCTCCATCCAGCCAGGGAGAGAGCCCCAGGCTAGTGATCCAAAGCTCCAGGAATCCGTGGCATTTCGCAGACCCAGGCGAAGAGTCCTTTGGGGGAATAAATGGGAATGTGTTAAGGTCAACATTTATCCCCATGTGCCCTGTATGTACGCTGGAGAGAAACACACAGTTCTGTAACCTAATGCATTGGTTTATACTGAAGAGATTTGAGGGTTTCTTCATGGACATTGTTGTTTTGGTGGTTGTCTTTGTCCAGTCATATAACTGGTACACAACTACCACTTTTATTTCCAAAATGTCTTCATGTAAATTTGATTTGTTTGTCTTTGATCTATTTACGGTCTGGAATTGATTAGAATTATTCACTCTCTTTTTAAGGCCCATCTTTAGTGAATTTAATCTTGCTTATTGACAACGTTTGGCATGTCCGTGGCTCAGACATGGCAGACATAATGCAATTTACAGTAGGCCTAGCCCCTATATCAGTGCAAATGCTATGTTTAACAATACATTTCCATATTGAAGTCATGCATTTAGGCTTCTTACAACTTCCAGCCAACTTGACACAATTGTGGGAAGCATTTGAATCAACATGCCCAGCATCCCTGTGGAATATTGTCAGCACCTTTTAGAGTCCATGCCCCAATGAATTGAGGCTGTTCTAAGGGCAAAAGGGAGTGCAACTCAAAATTAGGAAGGAGTTCCTAATGTTTTGTATACTCAGTGTATTACGCTATGGAGCGCGTTCTGATTGGCCAGTGAGGGATCAAGCCTCGACACACCTAAAACCGTGTTTATTCAAAACCCAGCCCTTTTGCGCCACTGCTAGCTACTGCGCCCATAATTCCGGTTATGAAAATAGCTAAAATATTTGACACCTCTGAACCTATAGCGCTTAGATTTTACCATTGCTTTAGGTTTGTTAAAACAGAGCCCCTAGTGTTATTTCTGTCTATTTCAATATCACACTGACTATCGGTGTAGGTCGTCATTGTAAATAAGAATTTGTTCTTAACGAACTTGCCTAGTGAAATAAAGGTTACATTTTAAACAATAAAAATAAATAATCTCATACTGAATTTGAGATTAAGTATTTTGGAAGTGACCAGTTCCTTTGCTATCTTTATCGGCCATCTTGTTTCAGCGGCCTGCCTTAATAGAGACAAACTTGAGCTACATTAAACACTTTTCTTTTTCTCTACAGGGCTGCATCTCAATAGTTTTTAAAGTGGCTTCATCTCCTCGCCTCCTTTCTTTCATCTGCACTGATGTGAACGAGCTGAACAGGTGAACACTATATCCCGGTAGGCATCCTTTATTGTATATCGCTGTACAATCCTGTGTTATCTGATTGGATTAAATTGGAGAAGAAAGATGACCCCCCACACACACAATATTACCTTTGCACTTTGTTTGTGTTTATTTATATGTTATGGTCGGATACCTTTTTCAAAACATTATCATCTCAGTCCATGAGAGGTGAAGAAGTCGAGGATAGGAAGCCATTGTAGATTGTCGATCTAGATGTATCCCTTGTCTTTTCCCTGGGTTGTATTGATTAGGCACCAAACGGAAGAAAACGGACTGAAGCACGGAGGGACTACCTCAATTTGTCCAATAAGAAACGCTAATTTCGTTGTGTGTTGTGCTACAGTGTGCCCTAATGAATACGACCCAGTCCTCATCTCTCAACAGCCTATGGTAGGAAGTAATCACTGTTTCTGCTGCTACAGTGGCACTGGCCCCCTACTATTTTACGGCATTGTTTTCACCCCTGGGAGTTTATGCACTGCTGCTCGCTGTGCACAGTAAGCACCGGACACCCTGTGATTTATGTTTACATTATGGAAAAGTGACATTTGGGCACAACAACACAAAGGGGCTCTTTGTTGACGGGTGTTTTCTACACACGCATCATTCAGTGTGGGGGGCAAAGACAGCTGTCACTCTCTCTTGCTCTATCAAAATCATACACAGTTTAACAGATGTTATAGCAGGGGCAGCTAAATGCTTATTACATGGCCAAATGACGAATTGCAGAAAGTTTGTCACTTTAATCATGTTACATACTGTTTTACCCACTTTATATGTTTATATTGTGTTCTAGTCATTTATATAACTACTGTTGAACACACATTTTCTATTCATATACTGTCTGTACACACCATTCACATACATATACAGTGCCTTCAGAAAGTAGTCACACCCCTTGACTTTTTTCAAATGTGGTACAGCCTGAATTTAAAATGGATTGAATTGAGATTTTGTGGGGCCTCCTGAATGGTGCAGCGGTCTAAGGCACTGAGGCATCATTACAGGCCCGGGTTTAATCCTGGGCTGTGTCGCAGCTGGCCTTGACTGGGAGACCCATGAAGCGGCGCACAATTGGCCCAGCAAAGTCCGGATTGGGGGAGGGTTTGGCCGGCCGAGATGTCCTTGTCCCATTGCGACTCCTGTGGCGGGCTGGGTGCATGCACGCTGACACGGTCGCCAGTTGTACATTGTTTCCTCCGACACACTGGCTTCCAGGTTAAGCAAGCAGTGTGTCAAGAAGCAGTGCGGCTTGGCAGGGTTGTGTTTTGGAGGACGCATGGCTCGCAACCTTCACCTCTCCCGAGTCCGTAATTGGAGTTATAGCGATGGGACAAGACTGTAACTACCAATTGGAAATCACAAAATTCGGGAGAAAAAGGGGTAAAAAGTAAATGACACTGGCCTACACACAATACCCCATAATATCAAAGTGGAATTATTGTTTTTTAGTTTTTACTACAAATTAATCAAAAATGAAAAGCTGAAATGTCTTGAGTCAAGTATTCTCTTAAATAAGTTCAGGAGTAAAAATGTGCTCATCAAATCACATTTTATTGGATGCGTACACATAATTTGCAGAGGTTATCGCAGGTGCAGCAAAATGCTTATGTTTCTAGCTCCAACAGTGCAGTAATACCTAACAGTACAAAACAATACACATGAATACCAACAAAAAAAATAAAGGAATTAAGAAATATCAGAACGAGCAATGTCAGAGTCTGGAATATAAATACATATGTATAATGCCTTCAGAAAGTATTCACACACCTTGACATTTTCCACATTTTGTTGTTACAAAGTGGGATTAAAATACTCGGTAATGTCAAAGTGTAAGAAAAATTCTAACATGTTTAAAACATTTATGAAAAATAAAACAAATATTTCTTGATTTAGATGAGTATTCAACCCCCTGAGTCAATAAATGTTAGAATTTGACAGCGATTACAGCTGTGAGTCTTTCTGGGTAAGTGTGGAAGGTAGGAGTCAGGCGCAGAGAGCAGAGGGTTCAATAACAGACAATTTATTCTCTCCGGCACAAAAAACGGTCACGCCAAACACAGGGCGCAGAAACACTGACCCGCCCAAGCACACAGGGCAAAATGATCCAGAGAGAAAATACATCCAACCGACAGTGAACACAAAATAATCACGCACAAACCCCAGCGGGCCAAACAGGCTTACATAGACCAGAAATCAAGAAACACAAAAGAAACCGGTGCAACTAATAAGACTAAACCAACAGACAAGGGAAAAGGGATCGGTGGCGGCTAGTAGGCCGGTGACGATGACCGCCGAGCGCCGCCCGAACAGGCAGGGGAGCCACCCTCGGCGGGAGTTGTAACAATACGTTTCTAAGAGATTTCTACACCTGGATTGTGCAACATTTGCCCATTTTTTTATTATTTTCAAAATTCTTCAACCTCTGTGAAATTGGTAGTTGATCACTGCTAGGCAACCATATTCAGGTCTTGCCATAGATTTTCATGCAGATTTAAGTCAGCTGTAACTCGGCTACTCAGGAACATTCACTGTCTTCATGGTAAGCAACTCCAGTGTAGATTTTCCCTTCTGTTTTATTGTCCTGCTTAAAGGTGAATTCAGTGTCTGGTGGAAAGCAGACTGAACAACGTTTTCCCTCTAGGATTTTGCCTGTCCTTAGCTTCATTCCGTTTCTCTTTTATCCTGGAAAAACTCCCCAGTTCCAAGCATACCCATAACATGATGCAGCCACCACTATGCTTGACAGTATGGAGAGTGATACTCAGTAATGTGTTGTATTGGATTTGGAAATTATTAAAAACGCATCCATGCCTGATGAAGACCTAAGGGTTGAAACAAAATCACATATGAGTATGAGCAGCAATGTGCAGCATTTTTATTTGCCATGAATTCACCTACAACTCCAGCACCAGCAGAAAGTACCTGGATGTGCGTATGTTCTTCAGCTTTTGTATTCGATTTACCCCAAACGTAACCTAACACTTTGTATTCAGGACTAAACATTAATTGCTTTGCCACCATTTTTGCAGTATTACTTTAGTGCCTTGTTGCAAATAGGATGTAATATTTATTTTCTGTACAGGCTTCCTTCTTTTCACTCTGTCAATTAGGTTAGTATTGTGGAGTAACTCCAAAGTTCTTGATCCATCATCAGTTTTCTCCTGAAATCGCTGAGTGGTTTCTTTCCTCTCTGAGTTAGGAAGGACGCCTGTATCTTTGTAGTGACTGGGTGTATTGATACACCATCCAAAGTGTAAGTAATAACTTCCCCATGCTCAAAGGGATATTCAATGTATGCTTTAAAATGTTTACCCATCTACCAATCGGTGCCCTTCTTTGAGAGGCATTGGAAAACTTCCCTGGTCTTTGGTTGAATCTGTGTTTGAAATTCACTGCACCACTAAGGGACCTTACAATTATCTGTATGTGTGGGGTGCAGAGACAAGGTAGCCATTAAAACATCCTGTTAAACACTATTGTTGTACACTGTATGTGTGCTGGGTTAGTTGGTGTGTGCGTCCATCTGTGGGTGTTAAAATTGACATTTCTGTAATTTCATTTTCAAGAAATCTAGCAAAAATGTCTAAAAACATGTTTTCACTTCGTCATTATGGGGTGTTGTGAGATAAGAAATTGAATACATTTTGAATTCAGGCTGTAACACAACAAAATGTGGAATAAGTCAAGGGGTATAAGTACTTTCTGAATGCACTATATATTTATATTCCAGACTCAACATTGCTTGTTCTAATATTGCTCTTTCCGATATGTTTAAATTTCTTGTTCTTCAAAAAAAAGTGGATTGTGCGTATTGTTATTGTATTTATTTAACTAGGCAAGTCAACTTATTTTCAATGACGGCCTAGGAACAGTGGGATAGCTGCCTGTTCAGGGGCACAACGACAGATTTGTACCTTATCAGCTCTGGGATTTGAACTTGCAACCTTCCGTTTACTAGTCCAACACTCTAACCAGTAGGCTACCCTGCCTAGTGGTTTGATATTGGTGGATATTGCTGCACTGGATATTGCTGGTTGGATATTGGTGGATATTGCTGCACTGTTGTAGCTAGAAACGTAAGCATTAACGCTGCACCTGCGTAGACATCTGCAAAACTGTGTACGTGACCAATAAACTTTTGATTTGATTATGAAAATACTTCTATACAACACAACCCTGAAAAGAGGATTAGTCCATTGGTTTTTCCAAAGAGGGGTGGGTTGGTCCACTGTTGGTCGAAAATGAATGGACCAGTTGTTCAGTGTTTCTGTACTGCATCTCTGTCTGTGTTTGTGTGCATGTAATCCTTTAGCATAGCTCCTTTACAGTCCACCTTGTTCCAAGCAAATCCAAGCGTGTCTAAGTATATTTGAGTCACATGAAAATGGGTTGAAGGACCCTCCGTAAACTAATTCCCCTAAGCACGTTTTGTAGCCCAATGTTATGAAGTGGAATGCGCCAAGGTCACATTTGGTATTACCGGCGTGAAAAAATACAATTAATAGACTGAATAATCGCTAATGCTTATTGTAGCCGTTTGACAGGATTGGGTGGTATCCAGATTCCTGTGATATACAATTTTACCCCTATAGCACATACGGGTCACTTTTTATTACATTTTTATGGGGGGAAAAAGCCCCAATAATCTTCACTTTCCAGAATGCCAACAAAATACTAAAGAATCCCCATTAAGGATGGTAGGTAAATGCTGACGAGCGCAGTCAAACGTTTACGACTGAGACAGACAACCCAGCTCATAAAGCGCTGCAAGTATTTCAAAACGTAGTTTGCAGCACACACAAAACGGCTGTTTTTGGAAACTAGTAGCGGTAAACTTGCGATCCGTTTATATCTAATACCTAGTGCACATGTTGACTGCAGGTATTTATTTTAAAAGTATAAAATATTCACATTTCTTAAACTGTGTTTACGGTATTGGAAAATCATACAGAGGGTATTTGCCCACCCCTACCTTTCAATGCTAAAGTGCTAAATATGGACACCACTTTGGCTTAAGCATGAAAGCGTAGCGGAGTAAATGTTAACCCAGCAGCTCTTTAGTTAGTGGTGTCCTGTAACATATTGTGGACTGTAATATCTCTGGCCTGTGCTTTCTTTGGCTCCGTCACTGTCAGTTTGTTATTCTGTCTGTTCCATGCTTCATTTCCTGGTCTTCTGAGTCATGAGAGGTGGAGAGCATCTGGGACTTGTGTGTGTTGGTGTGTTGATCCACAGTGTGACTTAGTGTGTGTGAAAGCTAAGTGTGCATGTGTGTGCCTGTAATTCATCACCTCGTACTGTATGTTCTTTGGTGTGGCATAACAGAGTGTGTAATGTTTGCCTTAAGGGCTGGATCATGCATATTCGTGGGTGTGTGTGTGTGTGCCCCCTAGTGGTCTTTGGTGTCTCTTACTGTAATGCTACAGTCTGGAAATACCTAACCTCACCTGTTAAACTGTCACTGACTTTGCAGACTGATTGTTATAGAGCAACTGTGGAGACTAAGAGGAACTAGTAAATCTCTTCAGAAGCTCTTCAAAACCTATTACATTTCAACAAAATTATAGACCTTAACCAAGCTGTGCTGGCTCGGCTCTTTGCTTTTCACATTGTCCTCTCCAGCACGCTTCCAGTAGCTATAGTGGATGTATAACCAGGCCAGCCAGTGTGAATCGGGCACTATAGTATTTTGTTAACTGAGATATTAGAAATTGAATTAGTTGGCTCTCTCTCTTTATTAATCAGATCTATTTTCTCCGCCCCTCTCGGGAGTCACTCCTCTGGCCATTCCAGTCCTCCTCTGTACATCTGTCCTCCGTCTTGTTGTTGTCCCCTTTACCAGACGTTATAAATAACTGTTGTTTTTCCTGCTGTGTCAGAGGCAGAGCTGTTGCCTGCCCCATGCTGCTGCTGGAGAGAGGAGGAAAAATATTTGTGTTTCTTCCCAGGGCTGTCCCTCATTCACTCCATTTCCCAGTCCCCATCCCACACTCCGCAGCTGGCCTGGTGCTCTGGCGCTCTCTCTGTCTGTCTGGTGCTCTCACTCTTCCTCTCTCGCTCACTCACACACCCACTTAGAAATACTTGTACTCTCACCCAGATTTCTCTCACTCACTCTCCTGTTTTCAGTATGATGTTTGATATTTTTATATAGCCACTTTTACACCCCTTGTAGTGCTGGTCTGGGATGAGGTCTCCCCTCTTATTAAATATGATCGGAAAGGCTAAACTGATCTTGGATCAGCACTACTCTGAGATGTTTGATGAATAGGGGCAGGAGAGCAATGCATACCTCACTTCCTCCATAGTGTCCCAATTGGTTAATAAGCCACCGAAGGAAGGTGTGTGTGTGTGTGTGTGTGTGTGTGTGTATGCTCCTTGGCTGCTATCTGAGGTACATTCTCATAGGGGTTGATTCACACATACTGTATGTATACAGAGTTAGGAGAGCTTTGTTCTGTCATTTGCTTACTGCATCAAACACACAGTACTTTGACATGATGAAGATCTCCGATCAATCCAGGTTAGTAGTCAGGGACCAAGATGAAACGCAACCCTCGGAAAAAAACCCAGCGCCAGCATTAATGCCAAGACTGGAGAGGAGGGTATGCGATCTGTGATGGGCTATGTGTGTGATGGGTTGGTTGGTGTGTGTGTTTGTGTGTGTGTGTATCCATGGGTGTTAAGTTACCTGGTTCGGTACAGTTTGTGCGATCTGTGTAATATATAGGCGCATCAATCTTGTGTGTGTGTTCAGTGCAGTGGGTTCAGTTGAATGGAGTAGGCCTACAGGAGGCCTTTCAAACGGTGTGTGTTTGCGTGGACAACAGGCGGTTTCACAAAGAGCTCTCTCTCATCACACCGCCCCACAAAGCCTTTCAACCATCATCAAAGAGTATCTCCCCGTGAATCTCAAAATAACTATCAGGCTTCGATTTAATTTATTCAAGGATTCATGAATAAATATGTTTAAATGCATAGGGAGATGGTGGAATGCTAAATAATGCTTGTTGTGTTTGTGTGAAAAGTTATCAGCGTGCGTCTCAAGTCAGGATTTGTCTTCAAATTCATATTTTCATTTCCATATTCAAGTAGATATTTCTGTTTTAAAAAGTCACACGTTCATAGTCGTTGGTTGGTTGCTATTTTACTATGTGTACCGTACATAAGCTCCATAGGACTAGTTAGCGTAATGGCAATCATTTTTTTCCCTTTCGTTGATGTAAAGAATACTATTCCAAGCCAAGCTGTGGTTGGTGTTGTCACTATATTCCTGAAAAATGCTTATTAGAATGTCATGCATTTAGGGCCAAACTAATGTTAGCATGATGCATTAGCTGCTAACTGCTAACCGTTAGCCTCCACTTATAGCTGGTACTTGGTCTCTTCCGTGGTTGGTCATATTGCTACAGTGGCTGGTATGTTCTGTTGTGATGAAAAATGAAAATTTACTAACTTTTTCCAGCTTCTCCCCGCGTGTCAGTGACGGTAGCACATTCTTTCCTAGAATGTGCACATATTTCCCCCTTCCATAATCGGCATGTAAAAACCCAAGCTGTAATTTCACTCCGAAAGCATTTGCTCCATGAAAACACACAAACGTATGAATACACACAAACGTATGAATACACACACACACACACACTATTTTTGGGATTCTTTCACTCTGTTCATCCTGGAAGAATACAATAGTCCTACCCAGTAGACTTTGTCCTGGATCTGTGTGTCATAATGCCTCTGCATGTTGGGACCAGAAATCACACCTTACTGTAACTCACCACACTCTGAGACACATGCGTGATATGGTATTACTGTATAGGCCATAAACAGGGATTTATCAATGGGTTATCTGTTGAGGTGTCTTCTGACGAGTGATCTCTTGCACTGATGATTGTGTGCCCTCTGCAGAACAGGCCTATTGGTGAGATATTTACTGTACAAAGGCTGAATCCCTAGTTTGCCTCCTACATGAATCTTATGTCAATGCCAATCTCTGTCAAGCTCAGGTGTGTGTGTGCGTGTGTGTGGTACACACCTTCCCTCCCTTACTCCTGTCAGGGAGTGGTAGGGTACTCATAGTAATCACCAGCAAACTGGTACAGTGTGCCCGTCCACAACCTACTTGCCAGAACAAAAGATGGCTGACATTTGAATGTATTGTTCCAGTAGTGGTATAACAACACACCTAGCCTCTCACACACAGACCTGGGTCGTGTTCATTAGACACCGAAAGGAAGAACTGAAACGGTAAGGGATTACTTGAACTTGTCCAATAACCCTTTAACCCTATTCTCAACTGGCTGGTAGAGCATCTTTTGACAATGGATATAGAAGTGGATATGAAAGAACATCTTCACACAAACTTTATCGGTCAACTCCCCCAGCCATCCTGCATTCATTAGCATAACGTGTATCCTTTTTAGTTGCTGCAAAAAAGTGTTGTGGCACTATAACTCAGTGGGCTTTAAAGAAAACTCCAAATCAGTGACCAAAGATATGGGATAAAAGGCAGGAATTAAGTTGGCGAGGCATTAAAATGTCACCATTCCTGTTAGTAGAGACCTTGAAGAGTAGGAATATGAAATAAGTAGTTAAAAAGCTAAAAAAGCATGTATTTACATTTTTTTTAATCGACTAGGTCTGCTTCAATCACCATTTTCTACCTATAAAAGTGAATGAAGCAGACCTACAGTAATATGTGTAATATTATTTTAGATGAGTTAAATTGCTAAGCAAATGTCCATTCTACTATGGCAGTGGTTCCCAAACGTTTTATAGTCCCGTACCCCTTCAAACATTCAACCTCCAGCTGCGTGCCCCCTCTAAGCACCAGGGTCAGTGCACTTTCACGTTGTTCTTTAACATCATTGTAAGCCTGCCACACACGATACAATACATTTATTAAACATATAAGAATGAGTGAGTTTTTGTCACAATCCGGCTCTTTTGGAAGTGAGAGTTTTTATAGGACCAGGGCACAAATAATATGATGATAATAATCAATAATGTTGCTCTTTATTTAACCATCTTACATTTCAAACCTTATTTGTTCATTGGAAATTGTGAATAACTCAGCACAGGTTAATGAGAAGGGTGTGCTTGAAAGGATGCACATAACTCTGCAATGTTGGGTTGTATTGGAGAGAGTCTCAGTCTTAAATAATTTCCCACAATCTGTGCCTGTATTTAGTTTTTATGCTAGTGAGGGCCGAGAATCCACTCTCACATAGGTACGTGGTTGCAAAGGGCATCAGTGTCTTAACAGCACGATTTGCTAAGGCAGGATACTCTAGGCGCAGCCCAATCCAGAAATCTGGCAGTGGCTTCTGATTTAAATTACATTTTCACAGAACCACTTGTTGCAATTTTGATGAGGCTCTCTTGTACAGATATCGGTAAATGGACTGGAGGCAGGGCATGAAAGGGATAACGAATCCAGTTGTTTGTGTAATCTGTTTCAGGAAAGTACCCGCGAAATTGTGCACCCAACTTACTCAGGTGCTTCACTATATCACATTTGACATTGTCCGTAAGCTTGTTCGTTTGCACATGAAAAATCATACAAAGACCTGTGTGCTGTCCTTGTTAATGCAGACGGAGAAGAGGTCCAACTTCTTAATCATAGCCTCAATTTTGTCCCGCACATTGAATATAGTTGCGGAAAGTCCCTGTAATCCTAGATTCAAATCATTCAGACGAGAAAAAACATCACCTAGATAGGCCATGCAAGCGGTCAGACAAGTGAAAATGATGGTCAGTAAAGAAAACGTTAAGTTCGTCTCTCAATTAAAAAAAAAAAAAAACGTGCCAATACTTTCCCCCTTGATAACCAGCACACTTCGGTATATTGTAAAAGCGTTACGTGGTCGCTGCCCATATCATTGCATAGTGCAGAAAATACACAGGGTATTTTCAGGGGCCTTTCTTTAACAAAGTTAACCATTTTCAAAAGGTCTTTCAAGATGTCAGGCATTCCTTTGGCAGCAAGAGCCTCTTGGATGCTGCAGTGAACCCAGGTGGCGTCAGAGCAGCTGCTTGCACGCATGTTACCACTCCACTATGTCCCCCTGTCATGGCTTTTGCACCATCAGTACAGATACCAACACATCTTGACCACCAAAGTCCATTTGATGTCACAAAGCTGTCCAGTACTTTAAAAATATCCTCTCCGGTTGTCCTGGTTTGCAGAAAAGGATGTCTTCCTTAATTGACCCCCCCCATAAACGTAACGGACATATACAAGGAGCTGTGTCAGGCCCGCCACGCCACGTCTGTTGACTCATCCAGCTGTAACCCACAGAATTCACTGGCTTGTATGCGAAGCAGTAATTGTTTCAAAACATCTCCTGCCATGTCACTGATGTGTCATGAAACAAATGTTGTTTGATAAAGTCATTGTCTGTATAGTTTTTTTTGCCCTCCTCCCGGCATTGTCTCAACCATATCCGCGGCAGGAGGAATAATGAAGTCCTCCACAATAGTACGGGGCTTGCCTGTGCTAGCCACTCGGTAGCACACCATATAAGACGCTTCTAGCCCCTTCTTATTAATGGTATCTGTTGCTTTTATACATGTCTTGTTACTCGAAAGTCGTCTTAATTCTTGCTCAAAAAACTCCCGTGGTTTATTTTTCAAATTGCCATGTTTGCGGGGCAAACTATCTGTTGTTCGGTGCTTTCCCAGGTAAGGAGGCAGTAGCTCTTCGCGCTGCATCAGATTCACAACTGTCAGTGTCCATGCTAGCTGGGCTAGCAACAAATGTAGAATTACTGATGCTAGCATTGGATGTGCTCGCGGAAGCAGAACAACTTGGCGTCGTCAAGTGCACGTGTAGTACTGCTGGTAGTAGCAGTACTGCCAGTGGAGCTGGTATGCGTCTCTATGGACGCAGGCCTTACTTTTTTGAACCATTTATCAATTTTCGAGAAAATGGAATGAGCAGCAGCTACGTTTGGCACCGTACCGTTAGTGGAATTCCCGCGAGAGAGTAATGGTTCATGTAATTTGATGTTCATTATTTGACTAGGCTACTTGTATTTGACATTGTTGTTATTTAGCTGAACACTAGATGGTACATTTTATTTTTGACAGTGAAACGAGGCTACTCGGGTGAGGAAAAAAATCTCACCCAAATGCATAGCCCTGTTGGAAAATATAGTGCCACCTATTGGTAGTGCACACTGGCAGTTTTCATTTGGCAGTAGGGAAGTTTCACACTGGTGAGATGGTAGATTGAGTGTACTTGTACATGTTATGTATGTGGAAATATGACTGCCTGATGACTGGACCATTTGAATAGTCTGTTTCTCTGTGTCTCATTCTGTGGCTTTGACTGTCTTTACCTCTCGCTCTCTCTGTTAATACCCCTTGAGTCATCCCCCCCCAGGTCACCTTGTAGTGCATGATGAAAAAGCTCCATCCCAGTTTAATGATTGCTTTTGTTCCTTCCTCCACGCTCCGTCTGCCCTCCCCTATCTGACCAAAAGTGTTCCATTATCACTCTTTGGGGGCCTTTTGAACTATTGAGGCCTACGTCATTTGAACTGGTCAGACCTGTAAGCAGTTAAATGCAGTCTAGGAGCACAGGGTCTTAGTATCTAATGAAAGGGTTGAAGTATATGTGTGTCTGAAGTTGCACCCTATTCCCTAAATACTAGTGCACAGCTTTTGAACAGAACCCTATGAAGTCCCTGTTCAAAAATAGTGCACTATATAGGGCATAGGGTGCCATTTCAGACACAACCAGGGTCTTAGTGTCTAATGACAGGGTTGCACTCAGTGATTTATTTATGTATCTCTTTTTGAGGTCTTGGCCCTGCTGTCAATGTCCCCACCCTACTATTGTACTGTGGCAGGATGACTGTCCCCTCTGGACAGCTGCCACCAGCGGTGGCCACCTTAAATAATGGAATTATACACTCACACCAGGGTTTCAGTTAGGAAAATGTGGCACTGGGCATTTTTTATTTACCAGACATCTGCCCGGACCCATAGGCATTGGGTGTGTAACACGATTAGGGCGTTTTCCCACGGTGCTCAGGATGACAGAAATCACATTTAGATTATGGTAATTAACCATAACAGATCATGCAAGTCGATGTGTGTCCTTCTTTCCAAATTATATTGTGCACTTTGAAGATTGTTTGAATAACAGTTTGAATAACAGTCAACCTAATACTTTTCCTCAGCCAGCAAGACAAGTAATGAACAGCAAAACCACTAGTCCGTCAATCTACTATACCCCATAGTAGAAAAGTTGACCTATTATATTGGTCAGCTTGTCGAGAAGGAAATAGCCTATTCCAAACAGACTGGGACAGTTGTGGGAGGATGGATCCACAAATTCATACAACCAGTAAGCCTAGGCTCCTGGACAATTGGCAGTTGCCAACTTTATCGGCTTTTCAAAATGTTCATAGGCCAAAAGGCAACTATTTCTGGCTAGCGAAACCCTGACTCACACACACGTTGTACACTCCATCCCGTGCGTGTACACACACGCGTTTTCACATGGCGTGATCCTTCTCAAACAATACTCTAGCCCCACCCCACACACACACACACACAGTTATGCACTCACACACAATCACATGGACTTTTCCTGACAATCCTACAGTATAACTGGAACTGTTATAGACTCATCTCCACCATAACAGTTATAGACTCATCTCCACCATAACAGTTATAGACTCATCTCCACCATACCAGGTATAGACTCACCTCCACCATAACAGGTATAGACTCACCTCCACCATAACAGGTATAGACTCACCTCCACCATAACAGGTATAGACTCACCTCCACCATAACAGGTATAGACTCACCTCCACCATAACAGGTATAGACTCATCTCCACCATAACAGGTATAGATAGACTCATCTCCACCATCTCTCCACATGCATGTTTGCTTGATGAACATGAACTAATCACACATCTTAGGACTGTGACAGCAGCTAATATGGTGCAGATAAATTCAGAGAGACAGGAACTTAGTGGCCTTTCTAAACTCTTGTGTTTTAACTTCTACTGTTATAAAACCCCTAGACTCTGGCAATTTCTATGGCGACAGCTGGCTGGTCAGCTAAAGCCCTGGAATGCACCAACTCATACACAAACAATGTCAGAACTTGGGGTAGAAGAGTTGTGTGTGTGTGTGTGTGTGTGTGTGTGTGTGTCTGTGTGTGTTTACACGAAAGAGAGAAATCTCAGCTAAATCATAGATGAGTCATCCGACACGCTTGTTAAGGTGTGAAAACAGTAGATCCTTTTGAATACATTGCAATGACATCCACCTGTCTCTATTTGAGTGTAGTTAAACTCACATGAGTTTTAGGCCTACACTTCATAGCTTCCTGGCAGCTGTTGTCGTCTATATGCTATGCAAGTGACTCGTCGGTATTCCAGGAAGTAGCCTTTTTAAAAAAATGGTATTTAATGGGAGAAAATGTAGTGCATCTTGTGGAAGTAAATGAATCAAAACATTTCATTTGATATATACCGCATCTTAAATGACCGTGTTTTCACAAATTTGATGATATAATCGTCAAGCCCATTCAAACGATTATGTCATATGGAAGTAAAGAGGAAGAAGTGGTTACTTTCACAGGGTATACATTAGTTCCTCTGTCCCCACAATAACTCAGTTTTTAACATTCTTATTTCTAGATCTCAAATTTACAGAGTAACGTTTGTTTAGTTGCTTTAGAAGTACGTTTTCAGAGAAAGGACCATCCGAGCTCCTTAGTTTTAACATTGACTCTTGTGAGCGCAACACAGACAGAGTTTGATCAAAGTTCTCACATGTCATGCCAATATCTGTACCCCTGAAAGAAGGCGGATCCCCTCAACCAAGCCGCTGTCTTCCGGATATCCATCCCTCTGACAACTCATCAGCCTCCCTCACACAGGAGTCACTCCTCCTCAGGGGCCATAAAGTTTAATAGCCATGGGAACTTCCGTCCCCTCTCCCAGTGACAAGTTTCTCTTCCCCCAGAGCAGTGGAACATGACCAAAAGAGTGTGAGAACAAACTTCTCCCTAAAAGGGGCTAATTTTTTAAAAATACGGTCATTTTTTACGTCTTGTACCAGTAGAGAATAACTTTCCGGAAGAACACACACGCAGTAATCTCCCTATCAGAAAGTTAATCAACTGAGCTGCCGAGGAGGAATGTGTTCTCTTCAGTTCAGCAGCCATTGTTCTCTATAAATAACTAGCCAGGTAAGCGGTCAGGCCAACTGGCAGGCTGGGGAACAGTTATTCATGGGGCACTACTTGACTACTTGTATCGCGACCCAACTCCGTCTGGAAAGGCTGGGGCAGAAGCCATGAAACTATTTGTACCAAATAAAATAAAATACACACAGGGACTGACAATCTGTAGACTATCAATAACACTTGAAAGGCTATCTCTGTAATTGTAATGTTATGACTTGCTCAGAGTGAAAGGGCACAAATAGTGTCTTTATAAAGAGGGACTGATGGTGAGTAGCAATTCAATATCATAAATTAAACAAACAGTGAAACTCTACTCAGCCCTTTCAAGAGAGTTTTGGAAGAAGAGTCAAGTCTGATGCAGAAAATAAATCATGTACCACTGCTTGTAACATAATCTGTGGCCAACTTTTTAAAGATTTTGGCAGGCGTTGATTGTAACATATTACAAACTGTAACATGACTCAGTTCAGAGTCTTAGAAGAAAATGTTTGAAGCACACTGATAAATAAAGGCTACTTGAACTAACTGGACACAGCAGTCTAATTTATTTTTATTTAACTAGGCAAGTTGGTCAAAAACTAATTCTTATTTAAAATGACAGCCTGCCCTGGCCTAACCCAGACAACGCTGGGCCAATTGTGCACCACCCTATGGGACTCCCATTCATGGCCGGAGGTGATATAGCCTAGTTAACTTATACAGTACTTCTCTCACAAGCACCATCATACAAGTTATGCAAGTTTAACACCTGGGCAATTACGTTAGGAATAAACATGGCCTTTCAAAGATTCAACTCATGCGTAATAATGAAAACATTTATAATCCTCATATAAACTCAGCAAAAAAACAAACGTCCTCACTGTCAACTACGTTTATTTTCAGCAAACTTAACGTGTGTGTAAATTTGAATGAACATAACAAGACTTCACAACTGAGACATAAACTGAACAAGTTCCACAGACATGTGACTAACAGAAATTGAATAATGTGTCCCTGAACAAAGGGGGGGTCAAAATCAAAAGTAACAGTCAATATCTGGTGTGGCCACCAGCTGCATTAAGTACTGCAGTGCATCTCCTCCTCATGGACTGCACTAGATTTGCCAGTTCTTGCGGTGAGATGTTACCCCACTCTTCCACCAAGGCACCTGAAAGTTCCCAGACATTTCTGGGAAGTAACGACCCTAGCCATCACCCTCCGATCCAACAGGTCCCAGACGTGCTCAATGGGATTGAGATCCGGGCTCTTCTCTGGCCATGGCAGAACACTGACATTCCTGTCTTGCAGGAAATCACGCACAGAATGAGCAGTATGTCTGGAGGCATTGTCATGCGTGAGGGGGTCATGTCAGGATGAGCCTGCAGGATGGGTACCACATAAGGGAGGAGGATGTCTTCCCTGTAACGCACAGCGTTGAGATTGCCTGCAATGACAAAAAGCTCAGTCCGATGATGCTGTGACACACCGCCCCAGACCATGACGGACCGTCCACCTCCAAATCGATCCCGCTCTAGAGTACAGGCCTTGGTTAAACGCTCATTCCTTCGATGATAAACGTGAATCCGACCAGCACCCCTTATGAGACAAAACCACGACCCATCAGTGAAGATACAGTTTTGCCAGTTCTGTCTGGTCTAGCGACGGTGGGTTTGTGCCCATAGGTGACGTTGTTGTCGGTGATGTCTGGTGAGGACTTGCCTTACAACAGGCCTGCAAGCCCTCAGGTAGCCTCTCTCAGCCTATTGCGGACAGTCTGAACACTAATGGGGGATTGTGCGTTCCTGGTGTAACTCGGGCAGTTGTTGTTGCCATCCTGTACCTGTCCCGCAGGTGTGATATTTGGATGCACCAATCCTGTGCAGGTGTTGTTACACGTGGTCTTCCACTGAGAGGACGATCAGCTGTCCGTCCTGTCTCCCTGTAGCGCTGTCTTAGGCGTCTCACAGTACGGACATTCCAATTTATTGCCCTGGCCACATCTGCAGTCCTCATGCCTCCTTGCAGCATGCCTAAGGCACGTTCACTCAAATGAGTAGGGACCCTGGGCATCTTTCTTCTGGTGTTCTTCAGAGTCCGTAGAAAGGCCTCATTAGTGTCCTAAGTTTTCAGAACTCTGACCTTAATTGCCTACCGTCTGTAAGCTGTTAGTGTCCTAACGACCGTTCAACAGGTGCATGTTCATGAATTGTTTATGGTTCATTGAACAAGCATGGGAAATAGAGTTTAAACCCTTTACAATGAAGATCTGTGAAGTTAATTCATAAAAATCCAAATATCTTTGAAAGACAGGGTCCTGAAAATGGGATGTTTCTTTTTTCTTGCCGAGTTTAGATACTGCTGCCCAGTGACTAGTGTGTGCTGTCACAGATACAGTGCCTTCATAAAGTATTCACACCACTTGACTTTTTCCACATTTTGTTGTGTTACAGCCTGAATTTAAAATGTTTTAAATTAGACTTTTTTCCGTCACTGGCCTATACACAAAAAATACCCCATAATGTCAAAGTGGATTTATGTTTAAAAATGTGTTTTTACAAATTTACTAAAAATGAAAACCTGAAATGTCTTGAGTCTAAGTATTCAACCCTTTTGTTATGGCAAGCCTAAATAAGTTCAGGAGTAGAACATTTCTTAACAAGTCTCATAAGTTTCATGGTCTCACTCTGTGTGCCTTTATAGTGTTTAACATGATTTTTTTTAATGACTACCTCGTCTATGTACCCCACACATACAATTATCTGTAAGGTCCCTCAGTCGAGCTGTGAATTTCAAACACAGATTCAACCACAAAGACCACTGAGGTTTTCCAATACCTTGCAAAGAAGGGCAACTATTGGTAAATGGGTAAAAATAAAATCTCTATGAGCATGGTGAAGTTATTAATTACACTTTTGATGGTATATAAATACAACTAGTAACTACAAAGATACATGCGCCCTCCAAACTCCGTTGCTGGAGAGGAAGAAAACTGCTCAGGAATTTGACCTTGAGGCCATTGGTGACTTTAACCTTTCTGATCTCCCCATCCCGGATCCGGGATCGTGAATACAGACTCAAGCTCATTACCATAACGCAACGTTAACTATTCATGAAAATCGCAAATGAAATGAAATAAATATGCCATCTCTCAAGCTTAGCCTTTTGTAAACAACACTGTCATCATTTCAAAATATGCTTCTCAACCATAGGAAAACAATCATTTGTGTAAAAGTAGCTAGCTAGCGTAGCATTAGCATTAGCGTTAGCATCCAGCACGCAACATTTCAACAAAAACATAAAAGCCTTCAAATAAAATAATTTACCTTTGAAGAACTTCAGATGTTTTCAATGAGGAGACTCTGTTAGATAGCAGATGCTCAGTTTTTCCAAAAAGATTTGTGTATTAGAAATAGCTCCGTTTTGTACATCACATTTGGCTACCAAAAAAAAACGAAAATTCAGTCCTCAAAACGCGAACTTTTTTCCAAATTAACTCCATAATATCGACTGAAAACATGGCAAACGTTGTTTAGAATCAATCCTCAAGGTGTTTTTCACATATCTCTTCGATGATATATCGTTCGTGGAAGCATGGTTTCCCCTCTCAATCAAATGGAAAAATACTTGCACATGGCTTTGCGCACCAGTTTCGACGCAGGACACCAGGCGGACACTTGGAAAATGTAGTCTCTTATGGTCAATCTTCCAATGATATGCCTACAAATACGTCACAATGCTGCCGACATCTTGGGGAAATCGGCAGAAGGTCTAAGCTTATTCCTGTCGCATTCACAGCCATATAAGGAGACATTAGAAAACAGAGCTTCAGAAATTATGCTCATTTCCTGTTTGACGTATCATCTTGGTTTCGCCTGTAGAATGAGTTCTGGGGCACTTACAGACAAAATCTTTGCAGATTCTGAAACTTCAGAGTGTTTTCTTTTAGTCGAGCATCTTTTCGTGACAAAATATCGCGCTTAAAACGGGAACGTTTTTTATCCAAAAATGAAATAGCGCCCCTAGAGATGCAACTGGTTAAAACAGTTTGAGTTTAATGGCTGTGATAGGAGAAAACTGAGGATGGATCAACAATATTGTAGTTACTCTACAATACTCACCTAATTGACAGAGTGAAAAGAAAGCCTGTACAGAATACAAATATTCCTAAACATGCGTCCTGTTTGCAACAAGGCACTAAAGTAATTCTGCAATAAATGTTGCAAAGCAATTCACTTTTTGCCCCTAATACAAAGTGTTATGTTTGGGGCAAATCTAATACACACATTACTGAGTACCACTCTCCATATTTTCAAGCATAGTGGTGGCTGCATCGTGTTATGGGTATGCTTGTAATAGTTAAGGACTGCCTAGTTTTTCAGAATAAAAAAATAAATTGAATGGGGCTAAGCACAGGCAAAATCCTAGAGGAAAACCTGGGTGTCTGCTTTT
The DNA here is from genome assembly GCF_057628025.1 of Oncorhynchus mykiss. NCBI lineage: Eukaryota > Metazoa > Chordata > Actinopteri > Salmoniformes > Salmonidae > Oncorhynchus > Oncorhynchus mykiss. The sequence continues at coordinate 27,632,328 of NC_143038.1, forward strand.
CACCAGCCACTGGGAGATGAATTCACCTTTCAACAGGACAATAACCTAAAACACAGGCAAAATCTACAGTGGAGTTGCTTACCAAGAAGAGAATGAATGTTCCGGAGTGGCTTTGTTACAGTTTTGACTTATATCTGCTTGAAAATCTATGGCAAGACCTGAAAATGGCTGTCTAGCAATAATCAACCACTAATTTTATAGAGCTTTAACTTCCAGATTGCTCCACCATGCCCCTGTACTTTTAGTTTTTTACAAGCAACTTCTCCCTTCCCACTCAACATACTTTGGGATTCTTTGGGTGTGAGACACTACAGTAGATATTACAGTTGGTCAGATTCTGGACCTGCCGTATGCAGTATTTCACCAATGACTGTGTCAAAGAAACTCGTACAGTGACTTCATGAAGTATTTGTATTTATTATGGATTCCCATTAGCTGCTGCTCTAGACTTTCATCAACATGTTTATGTTATAAAGTGGGATTCATGTTGATTTTAAATGTCATTTTTTTTGTCAACAATCTACACAAAATACTCTCAAAGTAGAAGAACATTTTTAACTGCTTTTTGGACCCTCATTAGGCGTCTCCCGGGGTTAGGGGTTTGGGTTGACATGCCAGTCAATCACTTCCCTTTAGTCGCACCCATAACTGTTTGCTCTCTCTGAAATGGAAGCCATACATATCACCCTCTGATATATCCCAATGAAAACATACAGGGGCGTGATCAGACACATGTTTGGTGATAAGCTAAGACTGACTAATGATGTCGTAATTTCTCCACTCGCGTCACTTGATGGGTTTGCTTATTTAAAGCACAATAGCGTACATTTGTACTGACCCTCGTCGGCTAGCCTTTACGAGCTTCCCTGAATGGTTTAAGCAATTTGTATATCACAGGTTTCTCTGTGTGTGCTGTAACAGTTGCACTGTGAAAAGGGGTGGGGGAGGGTACATCGACACCAGTGTTTGTGTAATTGAACATGGGCTCTAAAGCATCCTTTGTAAACACTCTTGTTGATCTTAGGAAGTGACTGACCGCAGGAGGCCGTGTGCACTCTGCAGACCTGATTTTTGTCCCGCTTTTCTGTCGAGCAAAGGAAAGGGTGTGCGAGTGTGGGTATGGGATGGGGTGGGATTCCACTTCTCCTTCTCCATTCTTCCCTCTCTCCCCCGGTCTTTAAATGAGTGGGTGTTGAATTGGGAATATGGGCAAGCCCTGTAATTAATGGCTCTCTCTCTCTTTTTTATCCCCCCCATTTGTGGCTTATTATCATTAGTCACATTCCATCAGTTCTCAGGGAGCACTGAGGCTTGCGAGCACTTGTTTGTGGTGATTTCTCTGGGTCTGTCTCGCTCTTTTCCTCTCTTGCCCTTTCTCTCCCTCATTCTTCCCTTCAATTGTCCTATATCTTTTTTGTCCCTTTTCTCTCTCTCTCTCTCTCTCTCTCTCTCTCTCTCTCTCTCTCACCGACCGACCGACCGACCGACCGACCTACCTACCTACCTACCTACCTACCTACCTACCTACCTACCTACCTACCTACCTACCTACCTACCTACCTACCTACCTACCTACCTACCTACCTACCTACCTACCTACCTACCTACCTACCTACCTACCTACCTACGCACGCACGCACGCACGCTTGATTGAATGAGATGGTGGTGGTGTGTGGGAGTCGACTTCAGTAAACAGATGATGGCCTACCAGGAATGCTCCGTAGTCGTCTGGTCCCTTGGCTAGGCCCAGACCAGTTGACCTCCTTGAGTTCTGTACCCACAGTATACCTGAAAACCCAGACCCCAAATCCCTGACAACCTAGTCTGTATCCATGGTGACCTCTCCATATCCAAGGGCAGTACAGCCAATGAGAACCTGTATAGGTCAATTGAAAACCCATATAGGCTAGTAAGGCTAAATCTCACAAACACACATAAGCATATACATTGGCCACAGATTTAGGCTCTACACAAACAGGCTTGGTCCGCAGCTTTACTTTGACGGTAGGCCTAGACACTGTATACTCTGTTCAGTCTGCACAGCTTGACCATAGGAATCCGGTGCATTAGCTTCTGTGTCCACTCCAATCAGTAAAGAGACAGAGGGGAAAAGGAATACTCCATTACTCTGAGGTGAAAGAAACATTACATACAGATAAACCAATTACAAGCACACATTTCCTCCCCGCTCTCCTTTCACAGTGATACCTAACCTGCCGGCTAAAGCCCCCCCCCAAAAAAAAAAAACAACGACTTCCCCTGGAGGCAAAATCGAATTTGGAGATCCGACTACAAGAATTGAATCACCGCTCCATTCGTCCTTTCTCGTATATCAAAAAAACTCTGAATGAAGTTTAGCCTGATTGGATTATTGCTTTGGGAAAAGGAAATCATTTCCAAGTCAAACAGGACGAAGTGAAGTGGAGTGAGAAGCCAGTGTGCCGTACGTTTTCTGGCAGCTTTATTTCCAAAAATAAGTTTGAGGGAAGGGAGTAAAGAAGGGAAAAAAAAGGATTAACAGACGTTGAACTGACCCAACTGTTGCTCTTGGACCGTGAACGCACAGGCCTGCAAGATTCTTGCCATCATTCAAAGTGACAACCACGTAACTGGGCTGTGCCAAATTCACCATGACCCGCGATGGTATTACATGTGACCCCCAGAATCCGGTGGTCATGGAGGAAATGGGAGAAACACTGTTTGTTGCTTTAGTCTTTCACAGAGTTAACATGTCATTCCTGACGGGGCTGCCCTAGGCTCCGGGGCTGTAGCGTTCTCAGGGTTAGCGATCCTTCTTGCGAGGCAGAGTTAGTATAGGGAAAAGGTTTCCAGAAGAGTCGTGACAGGCTCACAAACTTAGGGGAGTGGGGTGAGTTGATCCATTTATTTGTACATTCAGCATCACTCCATCAACGGAAATATGGTATTCTTTTTAACAAAGATATCTACATATATTTCAGGATATTGTGTATCACTGGAAAATCCGAATTCATCAAAACATTAGTTTTGAAAACATACAGTGCCTTGCGAAAGTATTCGGCCCCCTTGAACTTTGCGACCTTTTGCCACATTTCAGGCTTCAAACATAAATATATAAAACTGTATTTTTTTTGTGAAGAATCAACAACAAGTGGGACACAATCATGAAGTGGAACGACATTTATTGGATATTTCAAACTTTTTTAACAAATCAAAAACTGAAAAATTGGGCGTGCAAAATTATTCAGCCCCCTTAAGTTAATACTTTGTAGTGCCACCTTTTGCTGCGATTACAGCTGTAAGTCGCTTGGTGTATGTCTCTCAGTTTTGCACATCGAGAGACTGAATTTTTTCCCCATTCCTCCTTGCAAAACAGCTCGAGCTCAGTGAGGTTGGATGGAGAGCATTTGTGAACAGCAGTTTTCAGTTCTTTCCACAGATTCTCGATTGGATTCAGGTCTGGACTTTGACTTGGCCATTCTAACACCTGGATATGTTTATTTTGAACCATTCCATTGTAGATTTTGCTTTATGTTTTGGATCATTGTCTTGTTGGAAGACAAATCTCCGTCCCAGTCTCAGGTCTTTTGCAGACTCCATCAGGTTTTCTTCCAGAATGGTCCTGTATTTGGCTCCATCCATCTTCCATCAATTTTAACCATCTTCCCTGTCCCTGCTGAAGAAAAGCAGGCCCAAACCATGATGCTGCCACCACCATGTTTGACAGTGGGGATGGTGTGTTCAGTGTGATGAGCTGTGTTGCTTTTACGCCAAACATAACGTTTTGCATTGTTGCCAAAAAGTTCAATTTTGGTTTCATCTGACCAGAGCACCTTCTTCCACATGTTTGGTGTGTCTCCCAGGTGGCTTGTGGCAAACTTTAAACAACACTTTTTATGGATATCTTTAAGAAATGGCTTTCTTCTTGCCACTCTTCCATAAAGGCCAGATTTGTGCAATATACGACTGATTGTTGTCCTATGGACAGAGTCTCCCACCTCAGCTGTAGATCTCTGCAGTTCATCCAAAGTGATCATGGGCCTCTTGGCTGCATCTCTGATCAGTCTTCTCCTTGTATGAGCTGAAAGTTTAGAGGGACGGCCAGGTCTTGGTAGATTTGCAGTTGTCTGATACTACTTCCATTTCAATATTATCGCTTGCACAGTGCTCCTTGGGATGTTTAAAGCTTGGGAAATCTTTTTGTATCCAAATCCGGCTTTAAACTTCTTCACAACAGTATCTCGGACCTGCCTGGTGTGTTCCTTGTTCTTCATGATGCTCTCTGCGCTTTTAACGGGCCTCTGAGACTATCACAGTGCAGGTGCATTTATACGGAGACTTGATTACACACAGGTGGATTGTATTTATCATCATTAGTCATTTAGGTCAACATTGGATCATTCAGAGATCCTCACTGAACTTCTGGAGAGAGTTTGCTGCACTGAAAGTAAAGGGGCTGAATAATTTTGCACGCCCAAATTTTCAGTTTTTGATTTGTTAAAAAAGTTAGAAATATCCAATAAATGTCGTTCCACTTCATGATTGTGTTCCACTTGTTGTTGATTCTTCACAAAAAAATACAGTTTTATATCTTTATGTTTGAAGCCTGAAATGTGGCAAAAGGTCGCAAAGTTCAAGGGGGCCGATTACTTTCGCAAGGCACTGTAGCTTGTCCAAAAAAAGTGGTCTCTTGGCACAACCTGAGTATGGGTCAAGTCGAGCCACGGGACAGGGTAAGTTAGGAGTTTATTTCCCAAACACAATCACAAAGCTTGTTTTTTCTTTTAATCATTTAAACAATTTTAACATAGGCCAGCCCAATTTTGTTACCTTATATCACAAGCAATAATGCCTTGCAATTACACCTGGGAAGAAAACACTTACATTTGCTCAACCTTTGCCTCAATTTACTCCGTGGCCATTGGCTTAACTTACCCCAGGGTAAACCTTTTAACTATATTAGCCCACACAGCTACAAGGATGCACTTTAATGCTCAGTTTAGGACCTCATATTGAAGGTTATAGAGACCCCAACTGATGTATAGAACAAAGTGATCTACTTTGGTTTAGATACAAGAATTTAGAAACCTGTAACACCATAAATTCATTTGACTTGGTGAAAATCTGTTTTTTGGACCTTACTTGCTTACCACTTTGTTTTCCATGTGATTTCTTCCTTCACAGACCATGAAATGATGACCTCTTAATTAATATTTGAATAAAATTATAAATTTTGTGTATGGCTTTCTCGAAACAAGGGTGGCTCGACTTACCCCACTCTCCCCTATCTGGGTTCAAATATGATGTGAAATCATTTATATTTTTTTTATACTTAGTCTTTTTCAAAACAATACAGCAAAAACAATATAGAGTATCAACAGAAACAAACTATAAAAAAACAGCAGTTGCTATAAAGTAGGTACATAATAATATACAGCTTTGCACACCTGGATTGTACAATATTTGCACATTATTCTCTTTCTTCAAGCTCTGTCAAGTTGGTTGTTGATCATTGCTTGACAGCCATTTTCAAGTCTTTCCAAAGATTTTCAAGCCAATTTAAGTCAAAACTGTAACTAGGCCACTCGGGAACATTCAATGTTGTCTTGGTAAGCAACTCCAGTGTATACCTGGCCTTGTTTTAAGTTATTGTTCTGCTGAAAGGTGCATTTGTCTCACTGTGTTTGTTGGAAAGCAGACTGAACCAGGTTTTTCTCTAGAATTTTACCTGTGCTTAGCTCTATTCCGTTTTATTTTTATCCTAAATAACTCCGTAGTCCTTGCCGATGACAAGCATACCCATAAAATGATGCAGCCACCACCATGCTTGAAAATATGAAGAGTGTTACTCAGAGATGTGTTGTTGGATTTGTCCCAAACATAACGCAGGTATATGCAGGACAAAGTTAATTTTTTTGCTGTTTTTAAATACTGAACAAAAATAAAAACGCAACTTGTGTTAATCCCATGTTTCATGAGCTGAAATAAAAGATCCCAGAAATGTTCCGTATGCACAAAAAGCTTATTTTTCTCTCCAATTTTGTGCACAAATGTGTTTACATCCCTGTTAGTGAGCATTTATCCTTTGCCAAGATAACCCATCTACATGAAAGGTGCAGCATATCAAAAAGCTGATTAAACAGCATGATCATTACACAGGTGCCCCTTGTGCTGGGGACAATCAAAGGCCACTCTAAAATGTGCAGTTTTGTCAACAACACAATGCCATGGATGTCTCAAGTTTTGAGGCAGCGTACAATTGGCATGCTAACTGCAGGAATGTCCGCTAGAGCTGTTGCCAGATAATTGAATGTTAATTTCTCTACCATAAGCTGCCTCCAATGTCGTTTTAGACAATTTGGCAGTACGTCCAACCGGCCTCAACTGCAGACCACGAGTAACCATCCCAGGACCTCCACATCCGGCTCATTCACCTGCAGGACTCATGAGGCCAGCCACCCGGATAGCTGATGAAATTGAGGAGTATTTCTGTCTGTAATAAAGCCCTTTGTGGGGAAAGACTCATTCTGATTGGCTGGGAGGGCATAGGCCCACCCACTGGGGAGCCAGGCCCACCAATGGCTGCGCCCCTGCCCAGTCATGTGAAATCAATAGATTAGGGCCTAATGAATTTATTTCATTTGACTGATTTCCTTATGAACTGTAACTCAATAAAATCGTTTAAATTGTTGCATGTTGCGTTTTATATTTTTGTTCAATATACTTTAGTGCCTTATTGCAAACAGGATGCATGTTTTGGAATATTTTGATTTTGTACAGGCTTGCGTTCTTTGCGCTCTGTCATTGTAGTTATTCCACAATACTAAACTAAATGTTGTTGATCCATCCTTAGTTTTTTCCCATCACAGCCATTAAACTCTACCTGTTTTAAAGTCACCATTGGTCTCATGGTGAAACCTGTGAGTGGTTTCCACCTTCTCTGGCAACTGAGCCCGGAAGGACACCTGTGTCTTTGTAGTGACTGGGTGTATTGATACACCATCCAAAGTGTAATTAATAGCTTCACCATGCTCAAAGGGATATTAAATGTCTTGCTTTTTTTTTTTTTAACTCATCTACCAATAGGTGACCTTCTTTGCAAATGATTTGAAAACCTCCCTAGTCTTTGTGCTTGAATTTGTTTTTGAAATTCGCAGCTCAACTGAGGAACCTTACAGATAAATGTATGTGTGGGGTACAGAGATGAGAGAGGAATTCAAAAATCATGTTAAACTCTATTATTGCACACAGACTGAGTCCATGCAACTTAATAAGTCACTTGTTCAGCAAATTTGTATTCCTTAACTTATTTAGGCTTGCCATAACAAAAGGGTTGAATACTTATTAAGACATCAGCTTTTTCATGTTTAATTTAAAAAAAATGTGAAAACATAATTCCTCTTTGATATTATGTGGTATTGTATGTAGGCCAGTGACACAATCTCAATCCATTTTAAATTCAGGCAAGAACAACAAAATGTGGAAAGTCGAGGGATATGAACACTTTCTGAAGGCACTGTATGTCAAGCTTTCCAAAATTAAAGATGTATTGGATTATACTTTGCCATTCTTTAGATTTTGAGGCTTCCACTTTTTACCAGTTTTTTGTTAATGATTCATTTCTTTTTTTTAACTAGACAAGTCAGTTAAGAACAAATGGTTATTTACAATGACGGCCTACCAAAAGGCAAAAGGCCTCCTGCGGGGACGGGGGCTGGGATTAAACATTTTAAATGTATAACAAAACACACGTCACGACAAGCGAGACACTACATAAAGAGAGACCTAAGACCACAACAGCATGACAGCAACACCACATGGTAGCAGTACACCATGGTACAAACATTATTGGGCATAGACAACAGCACAAAGGCAAGAAGGTAGAGACGACAATACATCATGTGAAGCAGCCACAACTGTCAGTAAGAGTGTCCATGATTGAGTCTTTGAATGAAGAAAGCCTGTCCAGTTTGAGTGTTTTGTTTTTGCAGCTCGTTCTAGTCGCTAGCTGCAGCGAACTGAAAAGAGGAGCGATCAAGGGATGTGTGTGCTTTGGGGACCTTTAACAGAATGTGACTGGCAGAACGGGTGTTGTATGTGGAGGATGAGGGCTGCAGCAGATATCTCGGATAGGGGGGAGTGAGGCTTGAGAGGGTTTTATAAATAAGCATCAACCAGTGGGTCTTGCCATGGGTATACAGAGACAACCAGTTTATAGAGGAGTATAGAGTGCAATGATGTGTCCTATAAGGAGCATTGGTGACAAATCTGATGGTAGAGAACATTCTAGCTGCTCGAGAGCTCCCTTACCTGCTGATCTCTATAAATTACGTTTCCGTAATCTAGGATGGGTAGGACCTGGTAATGGCTCTTACTTTAAATCGGGTATTTTTATTTAACGAGGCAAGTCAGTTAAGAACATTCTTATTTACAATGACGGCCTACCCCGGCCAAACCCTCCCCTAACCCAGACGACGCTGGGCCAATTATGCGCCGCCCTATGGGACTCCCGATCATGGCCGGTTGTAATACAGCCCGGGATTGAACCAGGGTCTGTGGTAACGCCTCTAGCACTGAGATGCAGTGCCTTAGACCGCTGCACCACTCGGGCGATATCTATCACTTCCCATCACATTCTCTGGAATATTGCCAGGATACATTACATGGCAAACTGTGTCATTTTTCCAATTAAACTTCCTCCATTTGAGTTTGAGTTTATAGAAGTACAGTGAGTTGTGTTCTGCATATATTGTTCCAGTCTTCCACTGAGATGTCCATTTTCAGTTCCTTTTCCTATTTTTTAATATACAGGGTTAAGTCTTTTCTAGTGGGCAATCAGGCTGAGACAGAGTGAGGAGATTGTCTTGGATGTTCCTTGGTTATATGCATTTTGAATAACACAAATAGTCTCATTTGGTATTGAAGATGGTTCTGTCATTTTTATCTAATTTGAAATCTTTCAAATACGTTTTGAGTTTGCTTTTGCCTGCATGGATTGACAAATGGGTGGGGCTTTGCATTTCTGCAAGTTCTATTGGTTCCATTGAACCAGGCTAGCTCAATGGAGCCCGGCTGAAGCGTTTTAAATGATTTCAAATAGTGTTTGAACCAGGCAAGCTCAATGGATGCCGGCTGAAGCGTTTTGAATGATTTCAAATAGTGTTTGAACCCAGGTGTGCTCAGGAAAGGGGGTTCACGACCTGACAACTTGTAGACAGAAGAACCCTTTTTTGGCTTTTAATTTGTTTTTGTTGTTCCTTCGCCGGATCAAAGGGGAGAGTCTGTCTTTTGGCTTGTTTTGCCAGTGTGTCCTATCTTCCCTCCGAATCCCGACCCAATGTTTGGATTGCTTGTTTTGAATGTTCACCGACGAAGGCATCAATCAAAGAGCGACTTTGCCTCTGGTGCCTTCAGTTGATAAAACTTTCCAGAGAACTGTAATTACTTATACATGAGCAGGCTATCAAGCGGAAAAACAAACGTTTGTAGAGGAAGTGCAAAATTACGACTTGATGTAATTCATGTCAGGTCAAAATTATACAGATTTGGGGAAAAAAACGGTGGTAATTATAATTATTATGCTTGAGTAAAAATAGTTTTCTTTTGTTAATAGTTTGGCCCCCTGCCAAGCCTTTACCCTATTTCCCAGATAAAACCTCTACCTCTCCTCGTAAAGAGGGCTCTCAACATGCCCCAGTGTGGTGAGGAATGAGGTGTGGCGGAGGGGTGAATAGTTTATATTTCAGTGTGTCTCTTTCTCTTGCTCCTCTCACTACAGACAGAGCGAGAGAGATCCGTCTGAACTAGCAGGGGATAATCCCCTTTGTAGAGGAAGTGCAAAATTACGACTTGATGTAATTCATGTCAGGTCAAAATTATACAGATTTGGGGAAAAAAACGGTGGTAATTATAATTATTATGCTTGAGTAAAAATAGTTTTCTTTTGTTAATAGTTTGGCCCCCTGCCAAGCCTTTACCCTATTTCCCAGATAAAACCTCTACCTCTCCTCGTAAAGAGGGCTCTCAACATGCCCCAGTGTGGTGAGGAATGAGGTGTGGCGGAGGGGTGAATAGTTTATATTTCAGTGTGTCTCTTTCTCTTGCTCCTCTCACTACAGACAGAGCGAGAGAGATCCGTCTGAACTAGCAGGGGATAATCCCACTTCCGTGCCAGTGACTGAAGAGAAAAGGGTGGGGGGGGTACAGAAGTGGGGAGGGAGATGTGCAGAGGTAGAGTGAGAGTTAGGCTGGCTATGTCCCAGATGGCACCCCTGTTCCCTATATAGTGCACTACCTTTGATCAGAACCCATTGGGGCCTCGTCAAAAGTAGTTCACTAAATAGGGAATAGGATGACATTTCGGACGCACACAGTATGTTGGTGCCAGGAATGACTGTGGTTAAAGTGTCCAGGGGTGTTAGTGGCTGAAGTGAAGTGTTTTTGCCTGGTAGCCTAGAATTGGGGAGGGCTTGGATCAATGAGTGTGTGTAGTACTGAAAACTCTCTATGAGTGACACTACTTGACCTGGCTTTTGATAAGAATGGCTTCCCAGGCCAGTGAAAACGGATGTTGTTGGGAAAAGGCAGGTCTGACTGGAATTTCAATGGGAATGAGCTCCATTTTGTCAAACGTGCTCACAGTGCGCAACCAAACACCGTATCGCTCAGGGGGATAATGAATTATTATGGAGTGCAGGAGACCTGAGTGTGAACCCTGATTCTGAACCTGGTCTGTCACATGTGTATCTGCTGGAGCAGGATTAGATGACTTCCTATTTTTACCTAGATTGTGTTTTATGTGTTGGGATTTGTTCAATAAGAAACATGCTAACTCTGGTGTTGGGGTAACACTTGTTGCTGCTAGCACCTGTTGCTAACACTTGAGGTGTTGAGGTTAAGTGGAAACCTTCATATATACTTGGACTGGTGTTCCTTGGTTTACAGAGATGTTAACCATTTGTCCCTTTGTCTCCCTTTGTCTTGCAGATTGGAGCTGTAGAGGAGGTGTTTTTAACCAAACCAAGCTGCTGGGAGGTCAAGAGGTGACATGCCTCTGTAACGCATCGTTGGAAACAAATGGTGAGGAAAAGCTATCCTATTCATTTGTCAAATAGTTGTAGTTTATCAGTTTGTACAGGGCCTTGTTTTTGAATGTAAATGTGTAGTGTACAAGTGTGTGTACAAGGGACTTAGAAATGTTGTGAATCTCGTCTATGTACTGTATATACGTATCTATGGTTAAAAATAGCGTGTGAATCCCTCTCTTTCTCCCCTGTGTTGCCAGAATGGTTGCCATGCCTCCGGGGATGGTGCGATATGGTTTCTCAGTCCCAGCGGCGGTCCCAGTACTGTTGCTGCTGCTAGCTGCCAGCTGGCCCTCCTATGGCCTGGCCTGGGTCTCTGACCCCTCCTCCACCCCCTCTTCCCCTTACCCCACCTTCACCCGCACAGACGCCCTCTTCGAGCACCTGGCCCTGCACCCGGACCCTGCAGTCGGGCGCATCTACGTGGGGGCGCGGGACCACCTCTTCCAGCTGGACCGCAATCTGACCGCCGAGCTCCAGGACAACACGGGGCCCGTGACGGACAGCCGCGAGTGCCTGCCCCCCGTCACCGAGAGCAACTGCCCGCAAGCGCGGCGCACCAGCAACCACAACAAGCTCCTGCTGGTGGACCCCTACGCCATGGAACTGATCACTTGCGGCAGCGTTAACCAGGGCATCTGCCAGAAGCGGAGTCTGGACTCGGTGGGTACGGTGCTGTTCTCGGCCGAGCGGCCCGTGGACACACAGTATGTGGCTGCCAACCACCCCAATGTGAGCACGGTGGGCCTGGTGGTGCGCTCCCGCCCCGACCGCCAGCCCGTGCTCTTTGTGGGCCGTGGCTACACCAGCAGCCACCCACCCATCTCCACACGCAACCTGGCCCAGGAGCCCGTCTTCTCCTACGAAGAAACGGCAAAGCTAGCAGTGGCGGGTCGCCTCTCGGAGTACGACCACCACTTCGTGGCGTCCTTCGCCCACCGCCAGCACGTTTACTTCCTGTTCTACCGCCGCGACATTAAGTCTCAGTCTCGCGAGTACCGCACCTACGTGTCACGCGTGTGCCTGGACGACCAGGCCTACTACTCGTACGTGGAAGTGCCCCTGGCCTGTCGCTCGGCGGCCGGGAAGAGCTACAACTTGCTCCAGGCTGTCCGTCTTGGTCTACCACCCAAGCAGAATGAGGGCGATGCTGAGCAGGCAGAGGTGCTCCTGGGGGTGTTCTCCACCCGGCAGGCCTCGTCCACGCGACCCAGCGAGGACTCTGCTCTTTGCATGTTCAATCTTGATGATTTGGACCAGAGGATCAACTTCACCAGGGACCTGTGTTACACACAGTTCGGCCGGGACGAGGGAGGGGGGGAGGCGGCCTACATCGAGTACGAAGTCAAATCCAACTGCGCCAACCTGCCGTCGGTGAGTAGGAGTGGGGATGAGTGGATTGACTTGCCAGGTCCTTATTTTATACAATCCTGGGTTCAAATAGTGATCGTAATCTTTCCAAATCTTTTAACATTCGCTATAGCCTGTCTTGAGGCTCAGGTGGACGGGGTTTGGCATTTTGGACTATTCCATTCATTTCCATATTGTCAAACAAGCTCACTCAAGCCCGCTAAAGTATTTGAAATAATTTCGCATACTATTAGAACCCAGGTCTATTCGCCAATTCCTTATTGTGTTGTGTCTCTGGAAGCACTTTAGTTTACAGTCCCTTTTATTGCTGATATGTAGGCTACCTCGTATGAGGAAATTGTGGGGCAACAATGGGTACTTTCCGGTGCCCCTTGCCAAAAATCCAACAATTTGTAACCATTCTGTGCCAGATTGTAAGCAGTAATCCTTGTTTTATTGTGTCTGGTAGTGTTTTATTTAATAGTTCTGTTCAGCTGGTATGTATTACGAAATGACATGGCATGCAATTGATACGTTTTGGTCCTTGTTTGAAAACCTAGTGGTAGTATTAGAAATATTATGAAGTGATAATAATGTAGTATGTATGCTGTAACTGTGTTTTAAGTACTTAGAAGGCAACTAGAGGATGGTAAAATAGAGTTTAACTGGGTTTCCTCGACATGTGCGATTGTCTTCTAAATTTACTGTAAGCCTACTATTGAGCATGCTACTAGATCAGACGCTTTCCGGAGTCATTTGGTTTCAGCAACGTGACCTCCATGTTAGAAATGTCATGACATTTCATTTGATCTTTTAGTACAGACAAATGTAATCCTCCTATTTGGGGAATTCAATTTGATTATTTTCTCGTAATGCCACTAGCTTTGGAAATTCCCCTGTTGTCTCTCTCTCTCTCTCTCTCTGTGTGTGTGTGTGTGCTGTATACACATGTGTATACTTGTATGTGCGCTTTTGTGTGTACCTTTGGTGCGACTACCGTACCAACTACAGTTGGTTGCTGAGCCACAGTGTGTTTAATGATACATCACATAGAGGAAACAGAACAATTGTTCAACTCTGACCCTTGAATGCTGTTTACCTCCAGTGGTGGTTGGGGAACAGTAGTGTGGTGGTCTTGTGTCCCAAATTACACCCTATTCCCTGTATAGTGCACTACTTTTGACCAGAGCCCTATGGGCCCTGGTCAAAAGTAGTGCACTACATAGGAAACAGGGCGGGACGCATGCTGGGTAATTTAATAGGATTGTAAGGGGGGAATTGATCTGCGGCATTAGCCTTCATTAGCCGGAGGGCCATGTTTAACGAGGACTGACAAGGACAGATAAAGTCACCCACCGCCGAGAAGCGAAGGAGGGAGATGGCAACAGTGAAGCAGACAGGACAGGGAAGGAGAGCCAGGGGGAGGAAGCAAGAGATTGGGTGTGTGTGTGAGGGAGGGAGATAGGGTTATGGGGAGATAGGGATAGTGTTGGGCTAAGTCTCTGTAACAAATTGGAACACCATAGGAAACCATCAAAACAGGTCACTATGAACAGTGGGTAGATCCCAATGTTTATTTCTTGTACCTCCTGTTGTTGCTACTTTTTTTTTTTTTTTTTTGCAGGGCCTCGTAAACTGGTTATTTATCTTGACACAGTGTCATCATAATGAAATTCCGTGGATGCATTTGTGTTTGGGAGATTGTAGAAACAGATTGTTGTACTCGGAATTGTTCTTGATCTAGTAATGACTTGCTCTCGGGTGTTCCCAAAACTTGCGGAACAAAAAACAACCTGTCCAACCATAGATCTTCCTTTGTCAAAGGGTCGAAGCTAAAAAAAAATTCAAGCACTTTGGAACACTGTTTGCCGGATTCCTGCAATAGTTTCCCCCTCACCTCTAACCCTACCAGTATAAATTGTGACTGTGTTCGTATAGGATTCGAGGGAGCCACTATAGACTTTTAGCACCTGTCTAACCTTCCACGCAATTAACAATACTAGTGAATGAGTTGCCGCTGTGTATCTGTTTTTGACCATAGATTTTAAAGCGCAAATCCATCTGCATTTAGACTTGTTGTCTGACTGTAACGCTATTGTTTTCATTGTAGATACATTTGACCTACTTTAATAAACTGTTTCCTACTGCCTCATACGACTCTAAACTACGTTCATTTGCATATTCCTTCCCTCCTGACCTATAGAATACCCTTGATGCCTACCCCTGTGGTTCGGACCACACCCCCAGTCCAATGGCCAGCCGGGTGCCGGTGGAAACCGAGCCCATATTGGACAGCCCGTCCGCCCGTCTCACCGCAGTGGCTGTCAGCGTGAGGGTGGGACATACCATCGCCTTCCTGGGGGACTCCAAGGGGAACCTGCGCAAGGTAGAGACCATAGAGATCAAACTGATGGAGCGGTTTATATCTATGGTATAAGGGGACCACCTTCAATACCGATCAAAATAAGATTATATTGACAGGGGCGACCTGATCCTAGATCAGGACTCTTTGTGAATTTTGGGCCCTGACTAGACATGTCCTATGCTGGTTGTTTTTGTATAAAGTATATTCCAGTACATTCCGTTGCATGAAATGAGCCTTTGATCATCTGTAGATAACTGCAGCTCCAGATATTCGCAAACTGCCGCGCGAACACATGCACACACAAACACGCTCACTAAGAGGTCAGAAATAGCATCTTCCACAGTAGCGCAGTCTGTACTCAGCACTCCATAAATAGTAGAAGGAGCAGACCGGCCCAGGTAACGAATGCGTCCTTCTTAATTGGCTCTGGGTGCGTTTTGCTTTTCCATGGACCTGCCAGATAACACTAGTACTGTTGTTATGCACAGTAAGACCTATTCTCTTTCTCTCTCCCCTTTTCTTCGGCTGGGTTCTCCTCCCCCCCCGCCACAGCTCTCTTTCTTCCCCACCACAGCTCTCTTTCTTCCCCGCCACAGCTCTCTTTCTTCCCCTTACTTAATTTATTAATGTCCTGTTTCGTAAAACGTAGTCGTAGTCCTCCATTGTCTGGTCGAAAGCCCTGTAAGTTTCCATGGAAAGGCAGTATTGGCCCAGCATGGACCAGGTCACTGATAGAGGAAGGGCCGTATAGACTGACACTATTGTTAACCGTACAAGCTACGAGGGGGATATTCGTACATCCACCCTGTACCATCCTCCGATATAGAGAACCGGGAACGGACATCTCTATACAAACTTAACAGCCGTAATTGTCCCAGAACATTAAGTCTAAGCGGTATGGCTTGGATAAGTCCAGGTCATTGTGTTGCCATGTTGGCTGGGATAAATCCAATCCACTGGGTTGTCATGTTGGCTAGCATAAGTCCATTCCATTGGTTTGCCAGCTTGGCTGGGACAAGTCCAGTCCATTGGGTTGCCGTGTTGGCTGGAATAAGTCCAGTCCATTGGCTTTCCTTATTGGCTGGTGTCACATGAAGCTGGTGTGAACAGGAGGCACTGTTCTGTTCAGTCCGCTAGATTTTTGTGTGGTGCCATCACCTGGTGCAGAGCAGAGGTCACGGGGGGTGGCGTGGGGAGCTGTGTCTTCTGGGGTTCATGGACCAGGGTGCCCACATTGGAGGGTTGGGGGGGGGGCTTTGTGTTAACATGACAGTGATACACAGAGGGCTTGTCAAATATGACATTAGGGCCAGGGATTGAGTGTGTCACCCAAACATGGAAATTAAAGGGGTTGGGGGGAAGGGGGGGTTGGGGGGGGGGGGCTCTTAGGGTGAATCTCAGTAGTTTAAATTTGCTCGGTTCGCCTATCGCTGTCAGTGAAGCCAAGGAGAAGCCACATCCGAGTATTTATAAGCGTCACGAGTACATAACAGTAGCGAGTTCTCTCACTCGAGGAATGTCACTCGAGGAATGGTGACTAGCGCTAACAATTAGCGCTTTGTGCCATTTTTCTTTTGTCAATAGGTGCCCTGCAGTTGTGACCAGGGTGGAGTGGGGTAGAGTGGGGGAAGCTCTATCAGCACAATGATACCCATTAACAGTAAAAAAAAAACATTAAACACTGACCACAAAACAACACCACTGGCTAGCTAATATCAGTCCATGACTCAGGTCTTTGTTGTGTGTGTCACAGTGCATAGACGCTGACTAGTGGCAACTAGATGGGAAAAAACAGTTCTAAACAGAAGGCCCTATTCTCTTTCCGTAGACTCATCAGTCCTCACACCCGCACACTGCCGAATTGTGTGAATGAAGTCCCTAACTGTCCCTAACTGTAGTCCCAGAACTATATATGACCCTGGGACATACTAGAGACCATTGCCTGCCATTGTGCCCTTGAGCAAGCCACATAACCCCTTACAATTGCTCTAGTGGTGCTGCACCGTGGCTGGCCCATAGCTTCCAACCCCTCGGTGTGAGAGTGAGTGTCTTTGGAGGGGTTTGTGTTGTGAGCATTAAAGGCACATTTTTTGTTCTCTGTAAGTTAATTGACAATAAAGTACATATCTTACATGTGTGTCTCTCGCTTGCGTATTACTGCACAAGACTGATACCCTCTAGGTGAATTGGCAGTGAAATATATATTTGTTGAAAATGGTATTTGTTTAAGCTCTATACCTAGAACAGATTTGATATTGGGAAGTCGATTGATTTGTATTGGCCATCAAGTGGCTTTGGCCTCCCGAGTGGCGCAGCGGTCTAAGGCACTGCATCTCAGTGCTTGAGGCATCACTAGACACCCTAGTTCAATTCCAGGCTGTATCGCAACCGTCTGTGTCTGGGGGTCCCATAGGGCGGCGCACAATTGGCCCAGCGTTGGCCGGTGTAGGCCGTCATTGTAAATAAGAATTTGTTCTTAACTGACTTGCCTAGTTAAATAAAAAATGTCATTGTCACAAATTGTCACAAATGTCGTATTAACTTCCTGGAGGCCGAAAGTCGGAAGAAAGAGCAATGACATCCAGTACAAAAAAATGCTACATTTCCCCCCAAATGAACAAATGCTACATTGCCCCCCAAATGAACAAATGCTACATTTCCCCCCAAATGAACAAATGCTACATTTCCCCACAAATGAACAAATGCTACATTTCCCCTCAAATGAACAAATGCTACACGTCACAAAACAGTTCAATCCATTAGGTTGAGGTAGGCGGGCAGTATTTCCTGCTGTTCCACTGTTAAAAACTGGGGCATGGGGGGGGGACTGAGCCACCTTAATGTGAGAAGTGCTTGACCGGGAGCTCCACAGCGTCAGGCTTTTATGTTATTTACAGCAGGCCTTTCAACATCAGGTTATCTGTCTAATGTAATGCTATTACTGGACATTCCACTCCTCCACTCTTTTGCTCTTTCACGTGGACCTCCACCAGAGTGCAATCATCCTAATGTGATGGGTGTGGGTAGTGGGGGTGTGTAGTGGGGGTGGGTGGATGTGTGTAGGGGGGGGGGGGGGGGGGGGGGTGACAGAGCGAGCGAGAAGGAGCAAGAGGCATAGAAAGAACATGTGTCTGTGTGTCAATCTGTGAAAGTGTGTGTGTGTGCCTGTATCTGAGTTTGTTCTGTTGTGTGTGTGTGTGTGTGTGTGTGTGTGTGTGTGTGTGTGTGTGTGTGTGTGTGTGTGTGTGTTTGTGTGTCTCCAGGCAGGGCCACACACAGATGATGGGGAGTGCAATGGTCGAGATATAGGCCAAGATTTCGCCATGATGAGATAATCCAATTCTATTGGACGGTGGGGGAGAGTTTTGGGTCAGCTATGCCGTCGCATGTTCTTTGATCCCGGCGTTCATCAAGGCTTTGACTGTTTAGGCTCTAATAACAGCAATTTAGCCTACACGAGAGCACAGTTAGTCCCCCAACATGGCAACCCTACAGAACAGATGGGTCAGAGGGGTTGCCAGACATGAAATAACTGATTTTAAATTAGATTCTCCCTTCTTCAAAGGGGAGCAAGCTTAGGGCATTGACGCATCAGATCAGCCTTTCTTTTCAAGAAATGCCAAGGCAAATCTCTCTGCGTTTCTTGAAGAAATACACGCCTGCATTGAAATAACATACAGACACACAGACACAGACAAACGCACGCGTAGACAAACAAGCAAACACACACGCACACATAGACAAACATGCACACACACACACACCTATACCCACGCCCAAACACGAATCGGGTGTGTATTGAAATGAGAGCGAGAGGAGAGCGATTTTAAAAAGTGATGAGGATGACTGCAGAGTGAATTGCATCTACTTGCCACACCAACAATTACCCAGTTTCCATGTTCCCAGTTGACCTCTTCAAGACACACATTTAGATTGGCATCCCAACTCAGACCTATGACGTTTCACCGTTTTAAACTCTGAAACCGTTGTGGCTCAAAATACTTCAAACACCAACCGAATTCAATTCAGCACACTTGTTATTCCTAATGGCTATATTTAACAGCCCATGCTAGGCTATTTGTCTCCCTGCCTAGTGAATTATATAACTAGTGGTATGCGTCACATTAAAATAGAATTTCGAATAACTTTTTACGAAAATTGTCATCTTTTGGATTCTATAATATTTTAGCGATCCTCGCTAATGAGCCTACATTATAACTCCCTCAAGTAGGCATGTTTTCCTTTCACACAAGTGAGTCGAGTTCTGTTACTCCTCCATCCGTTTGCCATAACGAATTGAAATGTACCTTATGGGGTTCTTAACCATTGGCTTGTGTGTGCTCCAGGTGTTCCTGGGCCCTAATGGTGAGGTGGAGGAGTATGCCGTCGTCTCCATCCAGGCCAACGCAGCCATCAGCTCTGACCTGGTCCTGGATCAGTCAGAGGAACATCTCTTCATCATGACCTCCACCATGGTACAGTACACTAGCCTGGTCCCAGAACTGTTGGCGCTGTCTTAACTCTCTCGTGTCGTTGTCTGTGTTTCACAGTTGAATCCCACTTCTGACGCCAACAGTACACCACGTCACAACGTAAGGCTCCCCCCAGTGGTCAACAAGTGTCTCTCATAAAATACTATTTTATAGTTTTTTAGCAGCATTTCCCAAACTCGTTCCTGGGGGCACCAAGGGTGGCAGGTTTGGGAGGCGCTGGTATATAGTTCTCATTCCACAGCAGCTCTTTTAGGCCTGAGGACGAGGTTACATTTATAGTAATGACTTAATCCACAGCACCAATAGGTTAAGACTAGGGGGGGTAAAATGGGTCTCCTTTTGGCTCGGTTAAGAGCTGTGTCATCATTTGCAATGCGTTGGACATAACGTCATGATGAATATTCCCTGTTTTTTTGTTGCGGTCACAGCTGCAGAAGAGGCCAGTGGCAGAGTGCCACGAACACCTGGACTGCCAAGCCTGTTTGTCGGCCCACGACCCCTACTGTGGCTGGTGTGTCCTGGAGGGGAGGTGAGCGGCTCATTCGGAGTAATCCAATGGGATTGATTGTCACAAATTACTTTTATTGTCATGTAACCTGGTACATTTTTTCATGTAATCCACACAATTCTGTCTCTGGTTAAAGGGTTGACATATCAAACTAGAGCCCAGAGTTTTCCATTGTCAGGTCAAGCACACTGGAAAAACTCAGGGCATTGCAGATGCTCAACACAGTCAGAGAATGTATTTGTGGTACCACTCGTACTTACTCAGGGGGATTGCTATGAGTAACGATGTCTCCTTCCTCCCCCTCTCCCATCTCCTGCACCTTGGCCACCTGTCCTCCCTCCTTGTTCTCCATTTTCCCCGGCTAATGTTATTTAATGTTATCAACTCGCCTGGCTTTCTATCCTCCTTCCACATTCACTTCATTTCCCCCCACTCTATTTCTCCCATCGACAGTGTGTAGCCGGTCCACGCTCAAAAAGGAGATTCAAGGATTTGTAGTATTTATTTCATTCAGGGTTAGGCAGATAGACAAACCTTTCGGCCTTCGTCGGCGTCATCGCCTCTTTGCGCCCCCCGGTTCCTCTGTCACTCTTCACTCTCTCCCTTTCCCATGTTCCCATTCTCTCTGTCCCTCCATTTCCTGTCTCCCTCCCTCCCTCCCCTTGCCCTTATAGTCCTCTCCTCCCTCTTCCCCTCCTGTCTCCGTCTACATCCTGCCCTTTTATAGCGATACGACACCGAGGCCATGACGTGTCTGTTACGGTATGATTTGATCGTGTAGGAGTGTACGGTATTGTGTGATGATAATCGGTTGTGTGTTTTAGGTGTGGCCAGCAGTCTCAGTGTTCACACAGGGCTCAGGGGGGTCAGTGGCTGTGGAGCTTCGACATGGAGCAGCAGTGCCTCACCATCCAGTCCCTCGGCCCCTCCAACATCAGCCGCGAGGAGAAGAGACGTGTACGTGTGCGCGAGCACGCCTCTGTGTCTCTGTGCCTCTGTGCCTCTGTGTCTCCGTGCCTTGCGTCTCTGTGCCTCTGTGCCTCTGTGCCTCTGTGTCTCTGTGTCTCTGTGTCTCTATGTCTCTATGTCTCTGTGTCTCTGTGCCTCTGTGCCTCTGTGCCTCTGTGTGTATGCGTTCGATTGCATGTGTGTCTGTGGGTGTCCACGTACATGGGTATGCGAGCGCATGCTCATAGACAGTGCATTCCTTTATGTCCACACTGTACATAGTGTTTGCTCGTTTGACTTCCAGCGTCGGAGCGAAGATCAGAGATGGTTATCAGAATCGGCGCCAGCTGCCCCCGTCTCAATCATGTATTAAGTGATCCGGCTCTGGACAGTTGTACAGAATAGTTCATGTCAATTGTACATATGTATATCACCTGACATTGGGGAATAATAGTGGAAGGGAAGGGTGTCTCCTTGGACACGTCCAAGTAAACGCGCAAGGCATGACCTTGGATGCGTCTCGTCGTCTCTGCTTTACCTGCGCTAATTTGAAATCGGGGGGGGTGAAGGTGATATGGTGGATTATTTTTGAGGATTTGCCTTTTTTTAATCTGCTCACATCAATACGGTGGGAGGGAGGGAGCGAGTGCGAGTTTGGACTATTGAGATGCTGCTTGTCAGTGGTGACAAAACTCCTCGGGGGAGACTCGATCTCTCCTCAGTTTCTCAGGCCTTCAACGACATCTCTGTGATATCCAGATAAATCCAGATCTTACCAACCTTTATCAAGTTCAAACCAGTTCTATCCAGACAAGGTCCAATTTAGTGTTCCTTGAGTTCCTGGATTTAGTTGAAATACAGATCTGCTCTTGCAGAGCCGAGCCAGCTCATTCACACTCTCTCTTTCCCTCTCTCTCACATCCTCCCCCTCTTCTCCCTACCTCCCTTAGATTGCTCTATCAGTCCCGGGCCTGCCCATCCTAGAAGAGGACAACTCGTACGCCTGTTACTTCCATGACACTGAGAGTCCTGCCACCGTCACCGACACGGGCGTCACCTGCCTCTCCCCCGACCCCCACAGGGTGCCAGCTGTGCCCTCTGGACAAGGTGAGTACCAACGGGGTGAGATCAGCATGTACTGGGCATTCAACCTGCATCTACATACTTTTTACACAAACACACACACACACACACACACACACACACACACACACACACACACTGAGTTTCATGAGTCCATTAAAGTGTGTGTGTGTGTGTGGCGCTATACAGGCCGATCAGCCTGTAGCGCCACTCTAGGCAGCGACATCCTATGTCCTTGCAGAGCAGATGTGTGTTGCAGCCCAATCCTCTTTGGCTCCCAGTTTACACACCAGGGAGTAATCTCCAACTACGCCGGTCCGGGTAGCAGCTATAACTAATGATTTTAAATTCATTCAACAATTCAGCCTCTTCTATCTTTTTGTCTGGGATAGTCTGCGACGGTTCGGTTGCGTGCTTGGAGCCGTCGATTTGTTTTAGTTAGTCATTTCGGAGGAATTACCTTGGATTAACTGTTAACTATCAAGCGCCGATACAAAAGCAAGCATGTATACGCTTGTGGGTAGTTGGACGTTGTCACGTTCGTCGTAGTGGGAAGACCAAGGCGCAGCGTGATGAGAATACATTCTTCTTTTAATAAACGAAGAACACTTAACAAACTAATACAAAACAACAAAACGAACGTGAGGCTATGAACAACGAGTGCTGACACAGGCAGCTATACATAGACAATAACCCACAAAATACCAAATGAATATGGCTACCTAAATATGGTCCCCAATCAGAGACAACGATACACAGCTGCCTCTGATTGAGAACCAATCTAGGCAACCATAGACATATAAACCCCTAGACACACAAAACTCCCTAGATATATAAAAAACCCTAGACATACAATACTCCCTAGACAATACAAAAACTTAACAAACCACCCTTATCACACCCTGACCTAACCAAAATAATAAAGAAAACAAAGATAACTAAGGTCATGGTGTGACAGACGTATGCATGTACACACAGGAACTCCTCTCCCCCCTGTCCTTTCTCCCCTCCCTCCATCCGTCCACTCTTTTTCTCATCCCCCCATCTCTCTCCCTCTCTCCCCTCGGTTCCCATGAACATCGTTCCTGGAGCAAGGAGGATTGTTGTGGTTCTCAGGCCGTGAGGGTTAGGTAGTTATGCTCGTCTGCCTGGGGGTATTAGTGAATAGACACACACAGGGGGGCTCCACTGATCCCACATGTATTACAGGGAGATCTGTGTGTGTGTGTGTGTGTGTGACTGTGTGTGTTTGTATATGGAGTTTGTGTGTGTGTGTGTGTGTGTGTGTGTGTGTGTGATCTGCGGGGGGGTTCAAATGGGATCTTGGGAGTCCAGCCCTACTCAGGGGCGGCAGGGTAGCCTAGTGGTTAGAGTGTTGGACTAGTAACCGGAAGGTTGTGAGTTCAAACCCCCGAGCTGACAAGGTACAAATCTGTCGTTCTGCCCCTGAACAGGCAGTTAACCCAGTTAACCCCAGGCCGTCATTGAAAATAAGAATTTGTTCTTATTGCCTGGTTAAATAAAGGTAAAATTTAAAAAAAAAAAATCGTGGTTTAGTTCATAGTCTGAACCATTAATTCATTAAGCAGACGCTCTTATCCTGTGATTAGAATTAGGAAGATCAGCTTGATACTTTGAAAATGACTCAAGATTGTATTAAGTGAAGTGATACAATCCAATTGCATTGACCCAGCTCCCGAAAATATTTCTGTGCATGGGCTAGTGTGTGTGAGGGAATACACGTCTGCCATATTTACATGCCAGTGTGTGTGTGTCTGTCTGTCTGTGTGTAGGTGTGCAAGCGTGTCTGTGTGTGCAATCAGTGTGCTTCATACTTCACACACGGTGGGCCCCACAGACCTGAACTCCTCCCTATGCACTGTTTACGTCTGGGGGCTTTGGGGCTGCAGATGGATTTTATTACAGAGCTCTGTTATGACTCTCCAGTTGGCCAAGCGTACTCTCAGGCGCTGTCCCAAATGGCACCCCATTCCCTACATAGTGCACTACTTTTGACCAGTCCCCATAATGCACTGAATAGGTAATAGGGCACTATTTGGGGGCGCAATGTCTCACTCTCACGTTCTCCCCTCCTCACACTGTTTTGAAGACGCGGTCAGACCGACAAGGCCAAGTCTCTGTCTCTGTCTCTCAAATCTTCCCGAACAGAGTAGTTTCAGAAAGCTTTGGCACGGTGTTCGGGTAGGGATCCTGGTGAAGTGAAACACAATGTTGCTTATGATTTATCGTTGTTGCCTTTTCTCTTTCTCTCCGTTTCGCTCTCTCCTCAGAGTTTGTCACGGTCACCCTGTCCCTGCGCTTCGGTGATGTCGTCGTCACGGCAACAAAGTTCACCTTCTACGACTGTACCGCCGTTAAGCAGCTGTCTGGGAGCGTGCCGTGAGTTGGCCCACCCCTCTCCCTCTTTTGCCTACTCTTGCTCTCTTTTTTTCCCTTCTATCTCTCTCTCTCTCTCTCAAACTCTCGTTTGCCCTTCCCGTCTCCTTTGTCTCTCGCTTTCTGTTTCTCTCTTCATTTCGAAATCAATTTCTGCCCTTCTGCCCCCTTTAATAGGGGTCTCTCTCTTTCTCTCTCTTTTTCTCCCCTTCTTCACCCATATGGGCTGATTAACCTGGGTCTGTTGGACCTCTGTACTGAACCACTTGGAACCGCTTATAGCATCTTCCAATCCCCACGCTCCGTTCCAAACCTATTCTAAACCTATCGTACTCTCCTTTCCCACTCACTCACTCACTCACTCTCACTCTCATGGCTGCAGACACCTTACCCTTGCCCTCCACATGTGGTGGTCACATGCCTCCTCCGCTCTCTAGTCTGGTTGATATTAAAACCACATCTCAGAGACATCTCCATATACGGCCTGCAGGAAAACTGTCTGCAAGTGAAAGGACCCAGCCAGAATACTAGGAGCAGGTGCCATGTTTCTTCAGAGAGAAATTCAACATAACCGTCTTTAGTATTGTCCATCAGGTGTTATCAATCTGTTCATTTTTATCAATCTGTTCATTTTCGTTCGACTTTTTGTTTTCTGCGTTGCGTGTTTTATTCCTTATTGATAGTGATAGTTGCCAACTTCACACGGATGCAAAACCCTTAGCAATGCATTGGATACAGTTGGTGTCAGATGCGGGATATCCGGAGATAGAAGTGCCTTGTCAAGCTCTAATGTCTAGTAATGCCCGTATTCAGTTGGATAGAGGGCACGTTTGACCACAAAAGACTGATAGTATGGGCGACGCCATGGTGAGCACTCTATCAATCTCTATGATGTTAGCACATACACTCACTCAATTACCCCTCTTTCTCCTCTCGTCTCCTTTCCTTTCCTTGTACATGGTTCAGAGCACTCTGACAAGGAACCAGCGACCGCCACTTTATTCAATTAAATTAATGACCTTTTTTTTTACCACTGGCCCAAGCTTGCGCTCGCTCTTCCTCTCCTTCCTCCCATTGATCTATTTTTCCGTCGTCTCCTTTCATTTTATTTTCTACCTTCCTTTCACTTTCTTTCTCTCTATACCACCCCCCCCCCCCCTCCCTGCTTCTCTCTCTCTCCCTCTCTCGCTCTCTCGTATCCCAATCCTCCGCTCACTCTCTCATTGCAGCTGTGTTAGTATGGTCACTGATTCCTGCACTGTTCCTCCTCTAGTTGCCGTGGTTGCGTGTTGAGTCGCTGGGGCTGCAACTGGTGTGTCCACCAGCACACCTGTACCCACAAGCCCACCTGTGACAAGGGGGTCATCATCTACAACGAACACGTAAGTCACACACACACAGCGACCAATGGTCAGTTAGCTAGAGGTCAAACAGCATGCTATGCGCTTTCTGCAAAAGGAACCGCCAGCCTGGCTATTTTGTCCACTGTAGAGTTTGTCCACCTAATGCACCCTAGTGTAAGGCTGGTTGGGGCCGATCAATTGTAGCCGGTTGAGCAAAAGAAGGTCGCTAATGAGAACACAAACTGTTGGGAGTCATTAATAACCAGACACTCATTTTCTCACGGCTCCTCATGTCCCAAAACAAGCTTACATCAGATATAACTAATAATCATCTCCATTGTGCCTGTGTGTCGCCAACCAAATGCATGAGTTTTGTCCTCGTTGATGGTAACACTAACAACATTCAGGAGACGTGTTTCACATCCAATTTGGGTTTTTCAGTCAACTTATGAGTTTGTTTATTTCTGTCTCACCCTCTCCCCCATGTCTTCCCCATTTACCCCCCTCCACCACCCAGTTTAAACTCCCCACCCTGGCTCCTCCCACTACTAAAGCCGTAACTATAACAACGACTTCCCCATCCACAACTGTGGCCCCCACAACAGCAACTGCGCCCCCAACAACTACAACAGCAACCGCACCCCCAACAACGACAACTACCACAATTACAACAACTATCGCCACGACTACAACAACCGAAGCCCCAACCACCATAGCTACCACGGAGGAGCCTCCAACAACAACCCTGCCTACAACCGTCCCCACAACCACCACCCCAGAGCCGACTACACCGCCCACCACGGCTATGTCGACGGAGGCCCCCACCACTCTTCCCCCTACAACGTTAGTCGAGGCTACAACGCCCAAGCCTGAGACCACCACCAGTGAGAAAGAGGAGCAAACAACCACAGGAGAGCTCTTTGCAGAGGCTGAAAGTGAAACCGAAGGCCCTGTGGTTACCCCTGGTGACATGGAGCTCGCTGCGGAAACCGAGGTGGCGACAGTTATGACCGAAGACGAGCAGCCGTCTGATGATCTCGCCACCCTAAACCCCCTGGCATTCCCCCCCGAGACATCCCCATTGGAAGTGGTCACCGCGTCCCCCCCTCAGGAACTGGACGAGGCTTTGACTCTGGCCAAGCCCCCCATGGAGGTCCAGCCCACCACTGGCAGCTACCCCTTCCCGACCCCCTTCCCCCTGTGGGAACCGGCCAACTCGGAGCCCACCTTCCACCTAGACCTGACGGGAGCCCACTTCCCTCCCCCACTAGAGCCCCTCCCCCCCACTGAGGCGGAGGGCCAGGGAGCCGAGCCGGACGTGTTCCTCTGGCCCATGGAGGAAGTGGAGGAGGAGACGGAGGGCAAAGCGGCGGAGAACGACACCAGCGTCTCGTTTTCGGCCACCACCGTGCTTTCAGGGGACGGAGAGGCAGCTGAGCACTTCCCTTCGGCCTCTGCCTACCCCCGGCTCCTTGACGCCGACTCAGAGCTGGACTACCAGTACGACTCGGCCGACATCTTCCTGCCGGTGAGTTCGAGTTCCCTGGAGCTTCCATGGCCGCCGTGGTCCCAGCTCTTGACTGGACACAGTTCTCTAGAATCCCACTTCTGACACCAATTGCCAGAATCCCAGATGTCCCCTTATCCCCTTGTTATTCATCACTGTGTTTTGATTTCGTCGTTGACATTGCTTTGGCTTTTGGAAATCGACCTGAAAAAATGGCTGCATCAGCACAAGCTGGAGCAGTTGCTTTTTTGCGAATGTTTTCACGTGTTTTATTGTTTGTTAGACCATTCTAATAGTCCGGTATTACATCAAAAAGCCTATAACATCCTTATAACGTGCAACTGTCCATTTCTTATGGGTTGATGGGATTTTCAGAAATTTGCGGTAGCTTGTGTTGGTTGGAGTGTGTGTGTGTGTCCTTGTGAGTGTATGTGTATGTATCTAACGTGTGTTGGGAATGTAGGGGGACGAGGGGTCCTATGTGAGTTGGGGCTCGTCTGCTTGCCCCTGTGTGGAGAAGGTCAAGGATTCGCCTCTGTTACCAGTCAGAGTGGAGAGGAAGATCACGCTACTCGCCCGAAACCTCCACCTGTACCAGGTAAGACACACACACACACACACCCCTACTCCGGGTTCTGGGGAAATTACAAAAGTCAGGATTTCATTTAATTTTTGGGAAGTTATCTATTAACAAATGCCCCTGTTGACGTTTAAACCTGGCTTGATGTGTATGTTGTGTGTGTGTGTGTGTGTGTGTGCAGGACAGAGACCTGGACTACGAGTGTGTGTTGGTGATCGAGGGTCGTACGGTGGTGGTGGATGCCTATGTGGAGATGGACGAGATGAACCCGTCTTTCTTTGACATCACCTGCCAGCTGCACCAGGTCAGACTCTATCCCATACTCACTCACTGCCCGTTTGGATGACGATTTAGTTGAATCTTGTCCGTGACTTTAATATGTCTCTGTTCCAATATCCACACTACATTACCTAGAATGATGAAATATATTGGTGTGCATTCTAAGTGGTATGGGACTTTGGATTTATCCTATATGATTCTGATTTTGTTCATGGCTTTGTTATACTTAAACACTTTAAAGGACCTCTTTGGATACAAGAGTCTTACTACTTTCAAGTGATATCCTCTGGGTCCACATTGTACACTTTGTTGAATGTCTGTTACCCAAAATAAATTAAATTCAATGTGTGTTAAACACTGCTGACAACTGTAGTTGTTTACTTTCTGATCACTGTTATATCCCCCCTTTTTTTTTCATGAAAATGTTGAAGATTCTATGGTAACTTCATTGACATTTCTTTGGAAACTTCAATACTCTATTGAAACTCTGTCTGCCTCGCAAGATGGCACCCGTTTAACTTTGTAGTGCACTCTAAAGGGAATAGTGCCACTGCAGTACTCTTCCCGTTTCTATGGAAACTGTAGTACTCTTGCAGTTTCTATGGAAACTTTAATGACTAATTCTCGCTGCAGTATTCCTACTCTGCCCCGGCGGAAGAGTACAACGCCATGGTGTACGTGAAGAGGCGGGACACCTTCCACGTGGACAGCGCTCACGACCTGTATGGTGAGCCCCGGCGTTAGAGCACTGAGGAACACCTGCCGCCAGCCCAGACAGCTGTTGTTGCTCTCAGCCATTACAATTTATATTTTTTAACCTGTTTTTTTTTCACTTCTGTATCAAGCATATGTGGTCCAGAGAGACCTGGTAGCATGAGTGTGGTCGTGTGATGTTTTTTATCACGCCGTGTCTTCTATTTTTGTACACACACACACACGCATGCAACCGTGTGCACTCACGGACACACACTCTCTCCCCCAGTGACTGTATTCCTCTTCCACTCACTCTCTAACATCTTTCCCTCACAGACACTCCATCAACTCCAACTCTAAACTCATTCAGCACATTGTAAACTCTCACAGACACTCCATCAACCCCAACTCTAAACCCATTCAACACACTGTAAACTCTCTCACACAATCTGTATAACTCTCTCTCGCTGTTCCTCGCAATGACTCTGTATAACTGTACACTCAACATGTATATTTTTTCCCTCAGCACTCTACAACTCTCCTACAGAGACTCATTTCAACTCAACTGTGTAGTTTAGTGTGTTGACTATAGTTTGCCTCTCTCTCCCTCCCAGTGACTCTGTACAACTGTTCAGTGGGGCGTTCAGACTGTAGCCGGTGTCACACGGCGGACCA
Source organism: Oncorhynchus mykiss (assembly GCF_057628025.1). Lineage (NCBI taxonomy): Eukaryota > Metazoa > Chordata > Actinopteri > Salmoniformes > Salmonidae > Oncorhynchus > Oncorhynchus mykiss. Next base: position 27,661,612 of record NC_143038.1, read on the forward strand.
GAAGTACGGCTGTGTGTGGTGCGGAGGGGGGCAGTCCACCTGTCTCTACGGAGACTCCTGCAGCGAGCCTATCGAACAGACCTGCCCCGCCCCCGTCATTCATGCCGTGAGAATTCCCCCCCCCCCCCTCCTTGTCAAGAGTTCAATGCTCAGGACTTATTGTTGCTCATTGATTTACTCTTAGTGACACGTTTTAACACTTGAACTTGAGTCCTCCTGTCATTTTAGCTCATCAAGCGTTGTCAAAGATAAGTCAGATGTGATATAGCTGATGTCGACTTCTGGACTAACTTAGTTTTCTTAGTTTTTCACAATTTGCTCAGTTTATCGTCACTATAATATTTTATAGTCCTATGGAGACATGAGTAAAATATAGAGACGTGAGTAAAATATAGAGACGTGAGTAAAATATAGAGACGTGAGTAATATATATAGAGACGTGAGTAATACAGTGCCTTGCGAAAGTATTCGGCCCCCTTGAACTTTGCGACCTTTTGCCACATTTCAGGCTTCAAACATAAAGATATAAAACTGTATTTTTTTTTGAAGAATCAACAACAAGTGGGACACAATCATGAAGTGGAACGACATTTATTGGATATTTCAAACTTTTTTAACAAAAATTGGGCGTGCAAAATTATTCAGCCCCCTTAAGTTAATACTTTGTAGCGCCACCTTTTGCTGCGATTACAGCTGTAAGTCGCTTGGGGTATGTCTCTATCAGTTTTGCACATCGAGAGACTGACATTTTTTCCCATTCCTCCTTGCAAAACAGCTCGAGCTCAATGAGGTTGGATGGAGAGCATTTGTGAACAGCAGTTTTCAGTTCTTTCCACAGATTCTCGATTGGATTCAGGTCTGGACTTTGACTTGGCCATTCAAACACCTGGATATGTTTATTTTTGAACCATTCCATTGTAGATTTTGCTTTATGTTTTGGATCATTGTCTTGTTGGAAGACAAATCTCCGTCCTAGTCTCAGGTCTTTTGCAGACTCCATCAGGTTTTCTTCCAGAATGGTCCTGTATTTGGCTCCATCCATCTTCCCATCAATTTTAACCATCTTCCCTGTCCCTGCTGAAGAAAAGCAGGCCCAAACCATGATGCTGCCACCACCATGTTTGACAGTGGGGATGGTGTGTTCAGCTGTGTTGCTTTTACGCCAAACATAACGTTTTGCATTGTTGCCAAAAAGTTCAATTTTGGTTTCATCTGACCAGAGCACCTTCTTCCACATGTTTGGTGTGTCTCCCAGGTGGCTTGTGGCAAACTTTAAACAACACTTTTTATGGATATCTTTAAGAAATGGCTTTCTTCTTGCCACTCTTCCATAAAGGCCAGATTTGTGCAATATACGACTGATTGTTGTCCTATGGACAGAGTCTCCCACCTCAGCTGTAGATCTCTGCAGTTCATCCAGAGTGATCATGGGCCTCTTGGCTGCATCTCTGATCAGTCTTCTCCTTGTATGAGCTGAAAGTTTAGAGGGACGGCCAGGTCTTGGTAGATTTGCAGTGGTCTGATACTCCTTCCATTTCAATATTATCGCTTGCACAGTGCTCCTTGGGATGTTTAAAGCTTTGGAAATCTTTTTGTATCCAAATCCGGCTTTAAACTTCTTCACAACAGTATCTCGGATCTGCCTGGTGTGTTCCTTGTTCTTCATGATGCTCTCTGCACTTTTAACGGACCTCTGAGACTATCACAGTGCAGGTGCATTTATACAGAGACTTGATTACACACAGGTGGATTGTATTTATCATCATTAGTCATTTAGGTCAACATTGGATCATTCAGAGATCCTCACTGAACTTCTGGAGAGAGTTTGCTGCACTGAAAGTAAAGGGGCTGAATAATTTTGCACGCCCAATTTTTCAGTTTTTAATTTGTTAAAAAAGTTTGAAATATCCAATAAATGTCGTTCCACTTCATGATTGTGTCCCACTTGTTGTTGATTCTTCACAAAAAAATACAGTTTTATATCTTTATGTTTGAAGCCTGAAATGTGGCAAAAGGTCGCAAAGTTCAAGGGGGCCGAATACTTTCGCAAGGCACTGTATATATACAGACATGAGTAAAATATAGAGACATGAGTAAAATATAGAGACGTGAGTAAAATATAGAGACGTGAGTAAAATATAGAGACGTCAGTAAAATATAGAGACGTGATTAAAATATAGAGAAGTGAGAAATATATATAGAGACATGAGTAGTATATATAGAGACGTGAGTAATATATATAGAGACGTGAGTAATATATATAGAGACGTGAGTAATATATATAGAGACGTGAGTAATATATATAGAGACGTGAGTAATATATATAGAGACGTGAGTAATATATATAGAGACGTGAGTAATATATATAGAGACGTGAGTAATATATATAGAGACGTGAGTAAGATATATACAGACATGAGTAAAATAAAGAGACATGAGTAAAATACACTGCTCAAAAAAATAAAGGGAACACTAAAATAACACATCCTAGATCTGAATGAATGAAATATTCTTATTAAATACTTTTTTCTTTACATAGTTGAATGTGCTGACAACAAAATCACACACAAATTATCAATGGAAATCAAATTTATCAACCCATGGAGGTCTGGATTTGGAGTCACACTCAAAATTAAAGTGGAAAACCACACTACAAGCTGATACAACTTTGATGTAATGTCCTTAAAACAAGTCCAAATGAGGCTCAGTAGTGTGTGTGGCCTCCACGTGCCTGTATGACCTCCCTACAATGCCTGGGCATGCTCCTGATGAGGTGGCGGATGGTCTCCTCAGGGATCTCCTCCCAGACCTGGACTAAAGCATCTGCCAACTCCTGGACAGTCTGTGGTGCAACGTGGCGTTGGTGGATGAAGCGAGACATGATGTCCCAGATGTGCTCAATTGGATTCAGGTCTGGGGAACGGGCGGGCCAGTCCATAGCATCAATGCCTTCCTCTTGCAGGAACTGCTGACACCTTCGAACCACTCCTTTATTGGGGGTGTCTTGCTAATTGCCTATAATTTCCACCTGTTGTCTATTCCATTTGCACAACAGCATGTGAAATTTATTGTCAATCAGTGTTGCTTCCTAAGTGGACAGTTTGATTTCACAGAAGTGTGATTGACTTGGAGTTACATTGTGTTGTTTAAGTGTTCCCTTTATTTTTTTTAGCAGTGTATATAGAGACATGAGTAAAATATATAGAGACATGAGTAAAATATATAGAGACATGAGTAAAATATATAGAGACATGAGTAAAATATATAGAGACATGAGTAATATATATAGAGACATGAGTAATATATATAGAGACGTGTAATATATATAGATGTCTTAATACTGTTGAGGCTTATGTTGGAGGATATGTTTGTTAGATCAAGCCCCTGTCAGGTCTGGTGGAGGGGGGCACGATGGTGACCATCTCAGGGTCCAACCTGGGCCAGAAGGCTGAGGACATTCTCCACTCTGTCAGTGTGGCCGGGGTTTCATGCTCTGTCATCCCCCACCTCTACGAGGTCTCCTCCAGGTAAGGACTGTGAATGAGAGAGTGTGTGTGAGATGACTATTTCTAGGATGCGTTGTCTTCAATCTGTGTGTGTGTGTTTTCTGTAGGATCGTGTGTAAGACTGAAGCCAGCGGGGGAGAGAAGATGGGCCAGGTGTCAGTAGAAGTGAGCGGGGGAGAGTTTGGCCTCTCCAGCCAGAGGTTCAGTTACCAAGACCCCTTTGTGATGGAGGTGTCTCCCCAGAGGGGTCCCATGGCGGGAGGATCATCCCTTACCATCACTGGGAGGAACCTGCTCACGGGACGCCCCTCTGACATCACTGTCACTGTGGGAGGAGTGCCCTGTGTCATGTGAGTGATTATGAAAAACACACACACACACACACACATACACACACACACACACACAGAGCCATTGATACATGATCCTATTTGCCGTATTGTACAACTTCTCGGTTCTCAACTACCCTCCCTCTCCTCCTCCCCCCCCAGTTCGTCGGAGGTCCAGGAGGGCAGTGTGGTGTGTGTGACGGGCAGCAGCAATGGGACGGGAGAGCACCGCGTGACGCTTCGCTATGGCGACAGCCAGCGCCACCTCCACGAGTCGGCCTACCGCTACACCCCCAACCCCAACATCACCCAGGCCGCGCCCGCCAAGAGCTTCCTCAGGTGTGTGTGTGTGTGTTTGGTACCACTCCTACACCGAAACTGTGTATTTCAGAAACCCAGAATTGGGTATGACCATATAGTTAGAAGTAGGGGCAAAGACCCTTAGACCTCGTCAGCTAGACTGAAACACTTGGAGGCACTCAATATTGCCCCCCTCTCTCTCTCTCTGTAGCGGTGGTCGTCTGGTCTTCGTGTCTGGTCATAACCTGGATGTGGTGCAGGAACCTAGGATGTTGGTGACCCTGTCCCCCTATGAGTCCATCGGCCAGAGGAAGAGGAGGAGGAGTGGAGGCGAAAGGGAGGAAGAGACTGAGGACAAGGTGCTGCTGTTGAGGCATCGCAGGATCGTCCCGGAGCCCCATTGTCCCGGCGACCCCCTATGCTCCATAAAACAGGTGTGTGGATAGGGAGAGGGTGTGTGTTGTCATCTTTATGGCATTCGTAGCTGAATACTCTACTCAAAGGAATAACGTTCTGACTGTGTCAGGCGTTCCTCACTCAAGGAAATCCCTATCGCTCTCCCGTCCCTCTCCCCCTCCTGCACCTCTCCCTCCCCCTCTGCCCTCTATCCTGGGCAGTGTTGGGATTTACATGAAAAGGTAGTATCACATATTACTTGTTACATGGGGGGGGGGGTAACTTATGTTACAATATTACTTTTTATGAAACACAATCTGAAAACCTCAATGTTTATTTGACTGTCGGAAATAGCGAGGCGAGCCACACACGCTCTACCAAAGATAGGCTACTAACATCTTCTAATCTTCAACCCAATCAGAAGCATCTTGGTCAAAACTTTGATTTCCTAAATGGTGTAAGCCTGATTTATTCACTGCTGCGTTTATGTCCGAATTTTGCAGAACATTTGCGGTACATATCATATGAACTAGGACACACCCATAGCATGGCCCCTCCGTGACACAAGACAATCTTTTATGCACACGTGAAATGTAGGCTAAGCACTGTTGTATTCCTCCATTTACGAGGCAGGGGGGGGGGGCTTACCTTTCTTACCTGTCAACCATCAATAATTCCATGTACCCTCTTTTGGTTTGATAGAAAACAAGTTGTCCCAATTGATGGCCTAATCCACAACACTGCAGCCGTACAGTATGTACCAGCGCACTGATCGAGAAATGTAAAGCCTGTGTCTATGGAATGCGCGATGATAATGTAAATGAATACAAAATGAGTAGTATTTGCTGAATCATTTCATGATTGTGGATCATTTGGAAATGGGAAATTGTTTTCAGAGGGTCTGCCGTCAGAAGTTCCGGTGGGAATCTTTTTTTTTTTTTCATTCTCTTTTTCACTATAAAGAGAAAATCCCTTTAGTCTAAACTTATGTCATCCCATGAAATGGGTGATAGGTCGCACAGCCAAACCTAATAGAAGCTTAACCTCTGTACAGATTTTATTTTCCTTCCAGTGCGACCGTTGGGTAGCTAGACGGCACACTTGCCACTAGGTGGTGAAGCCGAGATACTTGTGCTCCTATTGCAGAAGGGATCGATGGCAATCAGAGGTGTGCCCTCTATCCATTTTTATGGCCAGATGTCATGACAATTCTCCCAACAAGCTTTCTCTGCTCGCTCGAAAACTAAATGGGGAAACAAGTTGAGATCATGGATCATGGAAGCACCACGCCCCCGGTGGGGAAATATTTTCTTAGAGTAACATAAAGGTAGCACACGTGTTACTTTAAAAAAGTAACTGTAATAATATTACAATATTTTTAAAGTCCCTTGTTATAGTACTCTTTTACTCATTAAAGTAATCTGATTACTGTAAACGCGTTACCCCCTCAGTACATAGAGCGCTGCGAGGTGAACTCCTCCAGTCTGATCCTGTGTCGGACCCCGGCGGTGGGGCCCTCGGTGTGGGGCTCGCGGGTTGATGTGGCCTTCCTCCTGGACAACCTGCGCTTCCCGTTCGGTGCCGTCAGCCCCCAGGGGGCCTTCAGCTACGAGCCCAACCCTGTGCTGCACCCGCTCAACCAGCAGGAGCCCCTCAAGCCCTACCGCTACAACCCAGGAAGCTTCATTCAGCTGGAGGTTAGCATTAGCCGCTACCTATTCTCAACTGGTGAAATTAGCTGTGGGAGGCTAGACAGCTTTCAGGCTAACAGCATGTACAGTTGACAGCTGAAGGTTAGCATTATCTGCTAGCTAGTACTATAAATCCAAGTCAAAGGTATAGAATGTAAAGATTCTTATTGTTTTATTACTTTCCACTCAACTGGTCTTGAGAGAGAAGTCTCCTGGAAGTCAGAAATTAAACTTTCATTTTGTCCCCCTGGCTGGAGTTTAGGAGAAGGCTAGACTCCTATGAGAGATGGTGGGGGAATAGCGGAATATTCCAAAGATGAGGCTAGGAATGCACAAGTCTTGATTCAAGCACGATGCTCAACGTGGTAATATCTTCTCCCTTTCTCTCCTCCTACCTACCCCCCCCCCCCCCCCCCCCCCCATCCCCCCCATAGGGTGAGAACTTGGACCTGGCCATCTCCAAGGAGGAGGTGGTGGTACTGGTGGGGGAGGGTGTGTGTGCCGTGAAGACCCTCACCAGGAACCACCTGTACTGCGAGCCCCCGCCCCAGCAGCCCATCCCGGGACCCCCCAACGGTGGCAGGAAGCGCGAGGGCACCGACACGCTGCCCGAGTTCACTGCAAGTCCACCTTATGTGCTCCACTACTGCCGTTTCCATTCCTAGGCACACTTTTACGTTTACGTGCACGTATTGTCCCAAAGACTGACACATTTCAATACACAAGATCGATAAGAGAGTCAATTACAACACACTAATGCTCTTTTCACACTACTGTGCTGACCAAAACTGTAGTGTGCTGGCTTGCATGTGTAACAAGGCCAGCCCAGTACAGTTCCACTTGGCTCGGTTTGTCCCTCTAGTGTGAATCAGACAAAGGTTGACACACAAGGGTGCATCTCAATAGTCTCAATCAGACTTCCTAACCCCATTAGAGGCAAACTAACTGCCCCAGCTTGTACACGTTCTATATGGAACAGAAATATAAACGCAACATGTAAAGTGTTGCTCCCGTGTTTCATGAGCTGAAATAGAACATCCCAGAAAATGTCCAAGCTCATTTCGCTCAGATTTGGCACACAAATTTGTTTATATCCTTGTTAGTGAGCATTTATCCTTTGCCAAGATAACCCATCTACATGAAAGGTGTGGCATATCAAGAAGCTGATTAAACAGCGTGATCATTACACAGGTGCACCTTGTGCTGGAGACAATAAATAGCCACTCCAGAATGTACCGTTTTGTCACAACACAATGACACAGTTGTCTCCAGTTTTGAGGGAGCATGCAGTTGGAATGCTGACTGCAAGAAGGTCCACCAGAGCTTGCCAGAGAATTGAATGTTAATTTATCTACCTTAAGCTGCCTCCAAAGTTGTTTTAGAGAATTTATTAGTACATCCAACCGGCCTCTAAAAGGCAGACCACGTGTAACCACGCCAGCCCAGGTCCTCCACATCCAGCTTTTTCACCTGCTTGATTGTCTGAGACCGGCCACTAGGACAGCACATGAAACTGTGGGTTTGCACAACCAATGAATTTCTACACAAACTGTCAGAAACCCGCTCAGGGAAGCTCATCTGCGTGCTCGTCATCCTCACTAGGGTCTTGACCTGATTGCAGTTCGGCGTCGTAACCGGCTTCAATGGGCAAATGCTCACCTTTGATGGCCACTGGCATGCTGGAGATAAGTGTGCTCTTCACAGATTAATCACAGTTTCAACTGTACTGGGCAGATGGCTAACAGCGTGTATGGCGACGTGTGGGCGAGCGGTTTGCTGATGTCAAAGTTGTGAACTGAGTGCCCCATGGTGGCGGTGGGGTTGCGGTATGGGCAGGCATAAGCTACGAACACAATTGTATTTTATCGATGGCAATTGGAATGCACAGAGACACCGTGATGAGATCCTGAGGCCCGTTGTTGTGCCATTCATCCTCCACCATCACCTTATGTTTCAGCATATTAATGAACGGCCCCATGTCGCAAAGAACTGTACACAATTCCTGGAAGCTATAAATATCCAGTTCTTCCATGGCCTGCATACTCACCAGACATGTCACCCCATTGAGCATGTTTGGGATGCTCTGGAGCGACGTATACAACAGCATGTTCCAGTTCCTGCCAATAACCAGCAACTTCACAAAGCCATTGAAGAAGAGTGAACTGTAACTCAGTAAAATCTTTTGAAATTGTTGCATTTATATTTTTGTTCAGTGTCGCTCCATAGCTGATGTGTGTGTGTGTGTGCGTGTGTGTGCACGTGTTTGTGCGTGTGTGTGTGTGTGTGTGTGTGTGTTTTCCAGGTCCACATGGGCAACCTGAACTTCTCCCTGGGCAGGGTGCAGTATGACACCCTCAGCCTGTCCACCTTCCCCCTCGAGGCCCAGATAGGGGTGGGCGTGGGGGCCTCCATTGTAGCCCTCATCGTCCTCATCATAGTCCTCATCTACAGGTACGTGTGTGTGAGGTGGGGTAGGGGTATGTGGGTTCAAGCATTTGCATTTGTTTACGTAAACTTTTTGTGATTTGAGCTATGAGTGTAATTCTAATGTGTGTCTGTATGTATGTGTGTGCTCTCTCTCGCTCGCTCTCTTTGTTTGTTTGTTTGTTTATCTGTCTGTCAGGAGGAAGAGTAAGCAGGCTCTGAGGGACTACAAGAAGGTACAGATCCAGTTGGAGAACCTGGAGACCAGCGTGAGAGACCGGTGCAAGAAAGAGTTCACAGGTCAGACCCTAACACTATGACTAACACACAGCGTTAGAGGATGAGAGACAGAGCGAGAGAGGGTGAGAGACAGAGCGAGAGAGGGTGAGAGACAGAGCGAGAGAGGGTGAGAGACAGAGCGAGAGAGGGTGATAGACAGAGTGAGAGAGGGTGAGAGGAAGTGACAGACAAAAACGTTGTTGTCCACAACAAAGTGTGGAATCTTGGCGATATGGCCAAAAGGTCATCAAGATATTTTTCACATTTATGAAGGTATTTCACAGTATTTTTTTGGACAATAAATGTTCTAAATATGCTTTATGAGTAGTTCATGACCCCTAGGGTGGAAACACATAAATTATTATTTTTCAACGGGGCTTTATTCATTCTGATTTGTTTTATTGTTCAATCCAACTTCAACCAACAATTATGTTGAGCATTTTCAAAAAATGAAGGCCTAATTAATTGGTGAACTGTTGGAATCATGGAAATATAGTGATAATTCTAGTGCTATAGTTGGAATATAGTGAGCAGCACTTTGAGGACGGCAAGTACTTGAGGGACAGGGGCCGGGCTTAGTGTAGTGAAGCGTATGGGGAAGCAGCATGCAGGAGAAGAGGGAGAGATATGACTCGAGTAGCATACGGAGTAAACTATAAAAATTGACATTTACACGCGCCGGAGTGGCGTATCACCTTTAACAATTACAATACTGTTATAGAAGGTAAAGTAAAAACCGTTCCGTGCATCAATACCGGTACATGGTCAAATACGGTATACCAGCTCTAAATGGGGGGGGGGGGGGGTGATCCTTTCTGTCCAATTATATTTTGTCCAGAAATTACATCTGGACAATATATCTGTTCATTTAGGTGACCGCCAAAAGTTCTTTATACTCTCTAAGGGGCCCTTTTTCTCCACTGACTTTCACTCAACCATTTATGTGTTGCAAGGAAGGTCATACTCTCTTAACCTTTGAACCCCTGACCCCCCTCCCCCACAGACCTGATGACGGAGATGATGGACATGTCCAGTGACCTGGTGGGCTCAGGCATTCCCTTCCTGGACTACCGGCGCTACGCCGAGCGGATTTTCTTCCCGGGCCACCGCGAGTCGCCCCTGCGGAGGGATCTGGATGTGCAGGAGTGTCGACGGGCCACGGTGGAGCAGGGCCTGGTGCAGCTCTCCAACCTGCTCAACAGCAAACTCTTCCTCACCAAGGTAGGGGGACAGTGATGATGATTGGCAGTTCTTACCACGTTAGTGGACTTGTGAAAGTTTGTTTAAGACAAGTGGTTTTGAAGGAAATCAGGCAAGGTGCAATGACCGCGATGAAGAACATTGGTAGCTGACCTAGAAAGACTTAGGCCAGGATTTTAATTGTGTAGTATATGGCTATATAAGAGAACCATCCTCTTCTTCTTGAATACACCAGACTCCTCTCGTTGAAATATTACGGGAGAGTATTCATGGGTGATATTTGGTCGTCTCTCGCTCCCTTTTTCTTTTTTCCCCCCCTAACTCTCTCATCCCTCTTTCCTCCATCCCTCCCCCTAGTTCATCCATACTCTGGAGAGCCAGCGGACATTCTCGCCTCGGGACCGGGCCTACGTGGCATCTCTCCTGACGGTGGCGCTGCACGGTAAACTGGAGTACTTCACCGACATCCTCAAGACCCTCCTCAATGATCTAGTGGAGCAGTACGTGGCCAAGAACCCAAAACTCATGCTGCGAAGGTAAGATAGGAAGAGGTGTGTGGGTCAGGGGGTGGGGTGGGATTGTGTGTGTGTGTGTGTGCTCCATCAACCTGTAACTGATTTTTAACATGGCGTCATTTTGCAGAACGGAGACAGTGGTGGAGAAGCTTCTGACCAACTGGATGTCCATCTGCCTTTACGCTTTCCTCAGGGTGAGTCGGCCCACATGAATTACTGTCACACAAAGAGGAGGAAATGATGGCCCCATTCCACAGGCAGCCCCATTCATATTTTCTTTGCCACTAATTGGTTTTATGACAGATGAGATCTTTTTTTGCCAATAATTGCGCAAATTGGGCTGCCTGTGTAAACGCAGCCAATTGGAAAGAAATGATGGCCCCGTTCTTTAGAAGTGCATTGTGCATCACAGATGAGACACAATTGGACAGAAATAAAATGTCTCCACCACATGGCTTACACCTGTCCACTCATTTCTAATCCGTGATTACATGGAAGGAAGGATTCACTTTAGAAGAATTCGAACGGGGCCTTTATCTATATCTTACCTGGGTCACAATACCTTGTAGCATTAGCATTTATTAGCGTAAACATAATCACTATGCCGTGTCCTTGTCTTTCCCAGGACAGTGATTGTTAGCATGATGCTAATTGTTTACCTGATCGTTAGCATGGTTTGCCTGATGCTAGTTGTTTAACTGTTGTTGTTTCTCCCTAGGACTCTGCAGGCGAGTCCCTGTACATGTTGTTCAGGGCTATCAAGCACCAGGTGGACAAGGGGCCGGTGGACGCGGTGACGGGAAAAGCAAAGTACACGCTCAACGACAACCGCCTGCTCCGAGAAGACGTGGAGTACAAGACCCTGGTGAGGATGCACACACTCAGGGGTTCAGACACACACTCACACGGACTCAAAGACACAAACATGTTCAGACACACACACACACACTCAGGGGTTCAGACACACACACACACTCAGGGGTTCAGACACACACACATACATACTCAGGGGTTCAGACACACACACACACAGAGAGTTACAGACACACACTCAGGCATTCAGACACACTCACATGGACTCAAAGACACAAACATGTTCAGACACACACACACATTCAAGGGTTCAGACACACACTCAAACACGTGCGCACACATGTCCACGCAATCTAACCACACACACAGTTTTTTTTTTCTTCAGTGAAAAGCCAGAGATAGATAAATAGATTATATATACATCCAAGAAAGTGCTTTGTGAGTGATTTTGAAAGCTCATCCTCGCTCTCTTTCCTCCCCCTCTCCCAGACCCTGAACGTGTTGATGCAGGGTGGGGGGGTGAACGAGACCCAGCCGCTGCCCTCCAAGGTGCTGGACATAGACACCATCACCCAGGTGAAGGAGAAACTCCTGGACCAGGTCTACAAGGGCACCTCCTTTTCCCACCGGCCACACACAGACTCCCTAGACCTGGGTGAGAAGCACGCACGCACGCACTCTCACACACACACGCACGCACTCTCACAAACACACGCACGCACACACACACACGCTCTCTGACGCACACTCACATACACACACACACACTCTCTCTCTCTCTCTCTCTCTCTCTCACACACGCACACTCACACGCACACGCACACTCACACTCACACTCACACACGCACACTCTCACACACACACACTCTCACACACACACACTCTCTCTCTCACACACACAACGATGCGCACGCACACACACACAGCCTATTTTCTATCTCTCTTTTAACATCATTTTAGTGTTCTATAATATAGTGTTCTATTTTAATTCTGTCTATAGCCCTGTCTAACAGTGTGTGTGTGTTTTATCTTTCAGAGTGGAGGTCCGGTGTAGCTGGTCATTTGATCCTGTCTGATGAAGACCTGACATCTGTTGTCCAGGGCAACTGGAAGCGCCTCAATACACTACAACACTACAAGGTCTGCACCCACACACATTCATAGAGCCTTCCTAACGCTTCATACCGAGTTTGTAACACGTAAAGTATTTATAGAACCTTTATAAAGCATTCATAATGGCTTTAAGATTTAACATTCATGTTTCTAAGCCTTTACGTAACGGTTTATCACTTCGTTAACCCTTCATAAGCATTCATAAGCCTTCATAGTGCATACACTAACCGTTTGAGAGATTTATAACAGTTGTTGTTGTTGATATTTTTGTGTGTTAGGTTCCAGATGGTGCGACAGTGGCTTTGGTCCCGCGCCACAGCAAACACATCCACCACGACAATCATGACTATGTAGCAGGGGAAAGTGAGTTCCGCTTGCATTTTAGTTCCCCTCTTTCTCTCTGGGAAATGTCTCGTTGTTCTTCTACAGTGCACAGCCAAACTAGCTATATGTCCAGTTTCTTCCACTAAGTTTCTGTAGAATAAGTGTCAGTGTATCTCGTCTTGTGAAAGGCCACTAGGCTGAAACGTTGACGGAATAAAAGATACAAGATAGACATTTTTATTTGATTCTTTCTAATGTTCTTTCTCAACCCTTCTCCTTTCTTCTCTCCCATTCCCTCATTCAGAGACGCCCATGCTGGAGGACGCGGACGAGGGCGGGGTGAGGCTGTGGCACCTGGTCAAGGCCAGTGAGGAGCCCGAGCTACCCAAGCACCGCCGGGGCAGCGTGAGGGAGAGGGAGAGGGCCAAGGCTATACCAGAGATCTACCTCACACGCCTGCTCTCTATGAAGGTACTGTATGCACACATACACTAAGAATCAGGTGAAGAACCAGATACTGTAGACACACACACTTCCACCCACTTTCAAACCCTAACCTTTTCCCCATCTCCCTCCCTCCACAGGGAACTCTGCAGAAGTTTGTAGACGACCTGTTCACTGTGATCCTGTCTACCAGTCGTCCCGTTCCGCTGGCCGTCAAGTACTTCTTTGACCTGCTGGACGACCAGGCGCAACACCACGCCATCACTGACCCTGAGACCATCCACATCTGGAAGACCAACAGGTACACACACACACACACGCCGATGCAGATGCAGACACACATTTCACGTACGCACATAGATTCAATCACACGCATATGCACACACACTTATCCCGATGCCGTCCACATCTGGAAAATCAACATTTGTGTTTTTGTGAATCTGTGTGTGTGCATATGTTTGTATGTGGTCTGGTGATATATGTATCTATATCTATATATATATATATATATATATATATATATATATATATGTAAACTGACTTTCAGCATACATATAGAGGGCACTAAACTTGTACTGCACTGACTCAGATGACTGATGAATGGTTCTAAGAAATGGATAATAAGATGATAGTTGGAGCTGTAGTTTTAGATTTCAGTGCAGCCTTTGTTATTAATAATAAATTGTTATTGAAGTAACTCACTTGCTTTGGCTTTACATCACATGGTTGGAGAGTTATTTATCCAATAGAACCCAGAGAGTGTTCTTCAATAGAAGCTTCTCTAACATCAGAAATATACGGTGTCCCACAGGGCAGCTGCCTTGAGCCGTCATTCTTCTCTATTTTTATAAATTATTTGACACTGTTCTTACACAACGCTAGAATGACTATGTATGTGGATGACCGAAAGCCAGTGAGCTCACTGAAATTCCAGTGTGTATCAGAATGGGTGATTTAATAATAAACTAGTCTTAATCATCTAAAACTAAAAACATTGTATTTGGTTCAAAACATTCTCTGAGACCTAAACCTCAGCTGGAGTTGTACATAAAGGTTGTGACCATTGAGCAAGTTGAGGAATCTACACTCCTAGGTCTATGTCTGTTTATAAATATGTTTTTACACAAAAATCAATTGTATTAGTTGTTCAGGCTCTGGTCTTGTCCCGTCTTGATTACTGTCAGGTAATATGATCAAGTGCAGCGAAAAAAGACCTAGCAAAGCTGCAGGTGGCAGCACGCCTTGCCCTTAACTGCACATACGAACATCAACAATATGCACGCCAGTCTTTCCCGGTTGAGGGTTGACGTGATGCTAACTGCTTCTCCTAGTTATGAGAAATATCACTGTAATGACAATTCCAGATTGTCTGCATAATCAAATCAAATTCAGCTCAGACACCCCATATATACCCTACAAGACATTCCACCAGGGGTCTCTTCACAGTCACCGAGTCCAAAACGAATTCACGCAATGCACAGTACTACACAGAGCCATGATCGCATGGAACTCCCATCTCCAAGTATTCAAGCAAACATCAAAATGACCTTTTAAAAAATGGATTAAACATCTCATGGAACGGCGGGACTAAGAGGGGACACACAGACACACTCATACAGACTATTTTTTGTTGTGTTTGTATATTGTTGTATAGAGTAGCTACTGCTTCTGTAAAAGCTCATGGGGATCCAAATAAACAAATATATATGTAACATGTGAACATTGCAATAACAGTTCTGTAACGCTGGTTCCCTGCCTCCAGTTTGCCCCTGAGGTTCTGGATCAACATTGTGAAGAACCCCCAGTTCATCTTTGACGTTCAGCCCTCGGACCACGTGGACGCTGTGCTGACGGTCATCTCCCAGACGTTCATGGACTCCTGCACCACCGCTGAGCACAAGCTGGGCAGAGTGAGAGAGATGGATAGGGAGGGACGGGACCAAGGGACAGGGTGGGATGAGAGGACTATTGGAAGATGTGGTAATTTTTCTCTAAACTGGTTCTCTCTCTCTCTTTCCCTCCGTCTCTCTCTCCAGGATTCACCAATCAACAAACTGCTGTATGCCCGAGACATCCCCCGTTACAAGCAGATGGTGGAAAGGTACTACGCTGACATCAGACAGACCATCTCTGCCAGTGATCAGGAGATGAACTCAGCTCTAGCAGAGCTGTCCAGGGTGAGTCTTTTACTTCAGTTTATTTGTTCAGTAAACACTGTATTGTTCCTTTTTAAAGGGAGAGTTCACCCAAAAGTGATCTTCCATCAAAGTTTTAGCTCTGTACTGAAAGTGCTCCATCTTGAAAACTTGACTGCTGACAGTTTGAGTTAACTATTCCTTTCAGCTGTTCTTTGTCCTATCGTCAATTGAACTTTATATTAGCACATTTTAAATTCAACTTCAGTTAATCTTTGAAAAGATGTGCTTATTTTTTATTTGGAATGACATGAAAATATGTTTTTTCCCCCCAACCAGAATTACTCAGGAGAGTTGAATTACCTTGTCGCCCTGCACGAGTTGTACAAGTACATCAACAAATACTATGACCAGGTGAGTTTTCATTCAGTCGCTTGTCTGGTTGGATGGAATAACAAATAATAGTTGTCTTTGGTTTACCTTGCTCCTGCTCTAAACAGGATTTGTGTTCCTCCCTCTCTCCTTCCCACCCTCCCTCCTTCCCACCCTCTCTCCTTCCCTCCCTCTCTCTCTCTTTCCCTCCCTCTCTCTCTCCTTCCCTCTCCCTCTCCTTTCATCCCTCTCCCTCTCCTTTCATCCCCCTCTCACTCCACTCCTCTCTTTCTCTCCATCCCTCTTTCTCTCTCACTCCCTCTCTTTCTGTCTCACTCCATCCCTCTCCCTCTCTCTCCATCCCACTCTCTCTCCATCTGTCTTATCACTCCACCATCCTCCATCACACTCCATTGTTCTCCATCTATCTTCATCCCTTTCTCTCTCTCCACCCCTACCTCTCTCAGATCATCGGGGCCCTAGAGGAGGACAGCATGGCCCAGAAAATGCAGCTGGGCTACCGGCTCCAGCAGGTCGCTGCAGCTGTGGAGAACAAAGTCACCGACTTGTGACAGCAGAACCACCGACCGAGACCACGCCGGCGAGGGGGACCACATTAAGAGACGCACACACTGTGAGGTTACCCACTAGAGTGGGGGAGGGAAAAGGCCCCACCCCTTTTCCACACATTATGCTGGACACATGAAGCCCTCTAGAGATGGTGGTGGACACAAACCCTTCTCTCACTCTCCACTGTGGAAAAAAGCAGGAGGGAAAGGGAGACATACAGACCAGGAGCCTTTGTTTGTATGTCCCACCCGTTCAACCGTCAGCCCTGAGTTGGACCACGTTGTGGCATCTGCGTCTGTCTCTCTTCTAGAACTCTCTGTGGAAGTAGGAGAATTGTAAGAAAGGGCTTGGGAGATCTGGATGTTATCCGGACGCTATCTGGACATTACGTGACGTGTCGATGGAAACGTGCTGAAGTCAAAACTCTGTAGTCTCATATGAATGAATGAAAGAAGTCGTGTTATATGTATCAAAATGAGAGAGAGAGAGAGAGAGAGAGAGAGAGAGAGAGAGAGAGAGAGAGAGAGAGAGAGAGAGAGAGAGAGAGAGAGAGAGAGAGAGAGAGAGAGAGAGAGAGAGAGAGAGAGAGAGAGAGAGAGAGAGAGAGAGAGAGAGAGAGAGAGAGAGAGAGAGAGAGAGAGAGAGAGAGAGAGAGAGAGAGAGAGATCACCGGTTTTGCTTGATGGTATGACGTGAAGCCATTTCCACTGGGTGGATGAAATGGAGAAGGGTACTTCCCATGCCTTGTGCTTGTGTCGTTGCATAATTAGAGGTTTTATGTCTGTCCATCTCCCTCTTTAAATGTACATGTGTGCAAGGGTAAACTGTTTTGGTTTACATGCCCCGCACACTGACACCATTGTTTTATATAATTGAGATATACAGTACCAGTCAAAAGTTTGGACACACCTACTCATTCAAGAGTTTTTCTTTATTTTCACAATTTTCTACATTGTAGAGTAATAGTGAAGACACCAAAACTATGAAATAACACATATGGAATCATGTAGTAACCAAAAAAGTGTTAAACAAATCAAGAAATTCTGATTTTAGATTCTTCAAAGTAGCCACCCATTGCCTTGATGGCAGCTTTGCACACTCTTGGCATTCTCTCAGCCGGCTTAATGAGGAATGCTTTTCCTACAGTCTTGAAGGAGTTCGCACATATGCTGAGGACTTGTTGGCTGCTTTTCCTTCACTCTGCGGTCCACCTCATCTCAAACCATCTCAACTGGGTTGAGGTCGGGTGATTGTGGAGGCCAGGTGATCTGATGCAGCACTCCATCACTCTCCTTGGTCAAATAGCCCCTATACAGCCTGGAGGTGTGTTTTGGGTCATTGTCCTGTTGAAAAACAAATGATAGTCCCACTAAGAGCAAACCAGATGGGATGGCGTATTGCTGCCGAATACTGTGGTAGCCATACTGGTTAAGTGTGCCTTGAACTCTAAATAAATTACAGACAGTGTCATCAGCAAAGCACCATCACCTCAACCATGCTTCATGGTGGGAACCACACATGCAGAGATAATCCGTTCACCTACTCTGCGTCTCCCAAAGACACAGTGGCTGTTTTTGGAGTCATCAGAACAAAGGATAGATTTCCACCAGTCTAATGTCCATTGCTCGTGTTTCTTGGCCTAAGCAAGTCGTCTTCTTATTGGTGTCCTTTTAGTAGTGGTTTCTTTGCAGCAATTTGACCATGAAGGCCTGATTCACGTAGTTTCTGCTGAACAGTTGATGTTGATGTGTCTGTTACTTGAACTCTGTGAAGCATTTATTTGGGCTGCAATTTATGAGGCTGGTAACTCTAATGAACATATCCTCTGCAGCAGAGGCAACTCTGGGTCTTCCTTTCCTGTGTCTGTCCTCATGTGAGCCAGTTTCATCATTCCCCTTCATGGTTTTGTGACCTGCACTTGAAGAACTTCAAAGTTCTTGAAATGTTCTGCATTAACTGACCTTCATGTCTTAATAACATAATGATGGACTGTCATTTCTCTTTGCTTATTTGAGGTGTTCTTTTCATAATATTGACTTGGCATTATACCAAATAGGGTTATCTTCGTATACCACCCCTACCCTGTCACAACAACTAATTGGCTCAAATCAAATTTCATTTGTCACATAAGCATGGTTAGCAGATGTTAATGAGAGTGTAGCAAAATGCTTGTGCTTCTAGTTCCGACAGTGCAGTAATATCTAACAATTCCCCAACAACTACCTAATACACACAAATCTAAAGGGGTGAATGAGAATGTGTACATGTAAGTAGATGGATGAGCGATGGCCGAGCGGCATTGGGCAAGGTGCAATAGATGGTATAAAACACAGTATATACAAGTGATATGAGTCGTGTAAGACATGTAAACATTATTAAAGTGGCATTATTTAGAGTGGCATTGTGTGTGAAGTAACTAGTGATCCGTTTACTAAAGTGGCCAGTGAATGGGTGATCCGTTGTGCAGACCGCACCACCCTCTGGAGGGCCTTGTAGTTGAAGGAGGCGCAGTTGCCATTCCAGGCTGTGATACAGCCCGACTGGATGTTCTTGATTGTGCATCTGTATAAGTTTGTCAGTTTTACAGATGCACAATCGAGAGCATCCTGTCAGGCTGTATAAAATGCATTAAGAAGGAAAGAAATTCCACAAATTAACTTTTTATCAAGGCACATCTGTTAATTTAAATGCATTCCAGGTGACTACCTCATGAAGCTGGTTGAGAGAATGCCAAGAGTGTGCAAAGCTGTCAGCGAGGCAAAGGGTGGATACTTTGAAGAATCTCAAAAGTAAAATATTTTGATTTGTTTAACACTTTTGGTTACTACATGATTCCATATGTGTTATTTCATCGTTTTGATGTCTTCACTATTATTCTACAATGTAGAAAATAGTGAAAAGAAATAAAAACCCTTGAATGAGTAGGTGTGTCCAAACTTTTGACTGGTACTGTATATATGCCTGGCATTACTTGTATATACCTCCCTTTCTCTTGTGCACAATTGACAGAATTCCAGTTGGATTTCCCCCCATTCAAGACAAGACAATTTTTCACAGCAGAGTAAAAACGTTTTCTTAGCATTTCATAAACATTACTGGGAAACCGACCCTATACAACGGTATTAGTTGGTGACGATGTAGTTTCAAGGGTCTTGAGTCTCATCAATGATCAGCACTCTCGTCCTCCTTTTACTCAACTAAATACTCAAGCTATCCTCTTATCTCATTGAAACTTTTTTCTCATTGAAAGCAAAGTTTAATGTGATCACTGTTTGTCTGCTCTGGTAAACCAGATTGTGCTCTCCCCCTGGCTCTCTTTATGTCACAACAGTAGCTTTTCCATATCCGTCCAAATCATAAGGTCAAATTGTGTCTTTCACACACACGCACACATAGTTCACTCTTGAGACAGCTATTATAAAAAAAAATGTAATCAGTCTTTTAAAATCTGTAATTGTCATTCCGCTTTTTCAGGTAGCGCCCACATCCATACACATCTGTGCGTTGTTTGTCTTTATGTTATAGGAACGGGAGGAAAATTTTATTGTAAGAGTTGAAATGAACAGCTCTGTCCTGACGAGACTGCAGGACTAAAAGAACGGTACTGAAAGCAGAGGCAGTCTTTCAAAAGGTACTGAAAATAGGTGACCGTGTGAATGAATTGTTTACTTCGACTTTTTGTTGCTTTAATGCTGTTTATTCTGATGTTTCTAGAAGGTAATGGTCACTGGAGGGACGCTAGATCAGAGATTTAAACAAACGAATCTCAACTTTTGAATTTAATATAGTTCAAACGTGTCCCACAGACAGTATTTTTATGGTGAATGTTCATACAACTTCCCATGTTGTACATTTTTAACATTCCTTTTTGGTTTTCAACCAAGAAAATTCTATTGAATCATGATTTTTCACTTTGTGCTGTTGTGAGGTAGACTACTTATGTGACATTGGAGACCGCTCATTGATATGTGCAGTTCTTCTATTGAACACAAGATGGCAACCGCTCCTATATTTGTTGAACTTCTGCTCTAACACAAGTAAACTGCTGTATTTACTGTACATGAAGTTTCACAGAAAATTCTTTGACCTAGTCATATTTTCCAAGGTTTGATTCAAATATTAGGATTATAAAGCATTATTTGCCATTTCTGAACTTTACCGATATGAGTTCTAATGGTTTCCCCGTGAGCTATGTTATTCCTCATTTGCTCACCTCGACATTCTCTATTACACAACAGATGTATTTTCTAAAGCTAGGTTGCGTCCCAAATGGCACCCATTTAGGGTTAAGATTATACGGATTTGGTCAAAAGTAATGCGTTATGTAGGGAATCCGCTACCATTTGGGACGTATCCCTAGACTTCTCATTCTGTCCCACAGAGCTTTAATAGTTTGTTGAAGTTAGGATGAAATCCTTTGGTAAAGCTACGTACCAAGCAACAACGTTATCACATGAATTGGAGGTGTTGCATGAATGTTAACTACACATAAGCCTAACTGACTTATTGATGAAGTTTGACACCACCTTCCTGGTAGGCTATATCTTCATATGATATAGCAATGAGTCGGCATATCATTTAACTGTAAAAACCCAATCACGTGTCTTCCTGTTTGGATAGCCAATCATTTCAGAGAGAGGCACCTTTTTTTTAACAGAAGTGCATGGAGTGTATCCGTTACATGCCATTGTGTAGGTTCTCCAGTTTGATGCTCTTTCATGTGCACCACCATTATCCCTAGATTGCACAGTATAACCGAATCATAGTAGCCTATAGGCTAACATCACACTACTTACCACATGCAATTAATGTCTCATTTGAATGGACAATTAGTACTGTCATATGCTTTTAATGTAGACGAGTATGTATGACGCCTTGTGCTGGAGAGACCATGATGGTGGAGGTCATTTGAGGGGAAAAAAACTAACTATTGTTAGGCTGTATAAATTCAGCTATGTAGAGCAGGCTCTGCAATGAGCAATTTGTAAGGATGGTTCTTATTTTGTCTGTTAATATCATTGTACATAATGATTTTAATAATGTAACTTGTAGCGACTTAATCTGTTTAATAAGAGAGTGTAAATTCACACTACCTGGAGGTGTGTTAATAAAGTATTTGTAAAATCATATGCTCTTTGTCGACGTCTGTCTCATATGGAGTAATGTTTTGAAGTGAAGGGAATTTCAGTCCACTATGCTTGTTTCCTCAGTTGTCTGCACTGACATATTGTTTTCAGATCAGTGTATGAAAATGAGGAATGGAAGGCCCTTCACTTAGTCATGAAAATGAAATAATCGCTCTAACATTGCCTAATGCCTTCACACACCATATGCAAAACAAATCAGTTTGAGGAGGGTCATAAAGTGACTAAGCAGCATGCATGGGAAACTACTTGAACAAAGTTAGGAAACTTTCAGAAACTAATGACGGAGGAACAAATTTTGTTTCACACGACCCATTATTCGTGTCTGCTATGTGACGCCACCCGGTAGAGTACAACGGGAAAAGGAGCCAAATATTATCTGTTATATTGGTAAGATGGTCAAGTGACTGCTCTAACAATGGAAATACATGTCCTCAAAGATGGAAAGCAGGAGTGAGGAGGGTGGGACCATTCTAGCCAATGAGAGGGCAGATACACTTTTCTATTGCCTATGCCGAGCAAGGGGCCAGGGTTCTGGTCAAGAAGCACTGTTTTCGAATGCACCTACTGTTTTGCTTTGGTACTGCAGTTTAACTGACACGGCCCAGAAAGACAATTTCCATAGACGGCCACATAGATTTGAACATTCCTTAATAAGACACTTTAGGCATCAACATTTGTTGAATTACTCAAATAATTGTCGCTGAGGCAGATTTTTCTTTTTTCATCACTCACAGGCAAAGATAGTAACATTTTATATTCATCCAATGTCTGCCGTGTTTATGGATGATATCTTTACTGCTCCCTGTGTGCACTGAGTGCTAGTGTGCATGTGATGTTGGTCTGTATAAACCAGATACAATCCGGAACATGAGTAGATTATCCATTTGTTGTTTCAGGGTGGGTAAAACCAGAGTTTGGTGCTGTGGAATCAGTGAAGGTAACCTGAAGGGGTCTTGTGATAATTGTTTGTGTTTCTGCTGGTCAGAGGGAGCAGGCACTTCGCACCAAACGAATTCGGACAAGAGGTGTGACTTGAATTGCTCTCAAGAAAAGGGCACTATTGAAAGGAGTGACTACTGGGGTAGAGGTAAATGTGAAAGTGGATCAAATGAAGGGAAAGATTCCCGGTGTTTGTGATACTCGTCGTTTTGGTGCGACACCAACGGGGTGGCGTGAGTGGTGAAAGACTAATTGTCTGTCGTTTTGATGTTGACTATTTGGCCGACAGTGATGTTAGGATATTTCAGTTATCCCTTGCGAGCTTATATGCCAAATACATTACGTTGTTACAGGTGTCAAGCGTATGGGCATGTGGCAGCAGTGTGTAGGAGGGAGGTTCCTAGGTGTGAGCAGAAGGGCAGAAGACAAAGGAACGTGCAGCATTGGGTAAAGATGCGGTACGTGTTAATTGTAGGGGTGCCATGGGGCTGGGGATCAGAAATGTCTGGTGTGAGAGAGGCAGGTTGAGGTTACCAGGGTTAGAGTAGAGCAGAGGGTGTTGTATGCTGAGGCAGTGAAGAAAGTTGATGGAGATGGGTCAAAGGGAAGGGATCCTGAGAGGTTTCGCATGTAGTAGATCTGTACCAGTACAGAGGGATAGGCCAACGAGTGATATATGGTTCAGTAAGATTGGCTTTTTTAGCGTTCATAGCAATGGTTATCAACTGCACTGTATGTCACAGAAAATAGAGGTTGTGATGGCAGCTGCAGAGAAGTATTTGGGTGTACGGGATTTGACGTCAGAAGAGTTACAGGGTGTGTTGAGTGGTGGTGTCCTGTCCTTTTAGGCTGTTGGACAGAGGTAGGACTAGATAGGTTTAAACAGTGGAGTAGGGTGGTGGGTTTTTAATGAGTGTAGGGTTAGATGGTAGGGTATTCCAGTCTAGTCGGTGGGGGCAATACAACATTTATTGCCAACTTCCTTACGTCATTGAAGAAGACATGAGTAGTATACCTTGAAAACAATGGTCGGACATCTTGGACGCAGTCTCCAGTTCTTATTATACCTCAGTGATGCGGAGTCAGCCGGAAATGCTAACATCCGGTTTTCAGGGATACAGTATTTTCAATCTGTCTTATGTTTTCCCTGACAAACAAAAGTGTGAACTCCGCTCAGGTGTCTTTCTAGGCCTGCTAGTGAACAACAGGCACAACCATATAGTGTCATTGAGGAAATCTCCAATTTCTTCTTCACGATTGGCTGATCCCTCCTGATGACATGACTCCAACCGGGTCACCAGGAGGGATCAGCCAATGAAGTTGGAATTCCGACCCAGTTGAATTCATTAAAATGGTTGAAACTCTAAATGGTTCTGCCCAGAAATTCTAACATTTTGTTTATCATCTGATTCACGTCGCTTAACTCGCATTGTGAATGGAAAGGAGCAGGAAAGCCTTTCTTTGATGTTTGATGAAGAATTTCTCCCAACCCATGTTGTGCAAGCTTATGTGCAAAAGTCTTCTATATAAACGTTTGGCCATGTGTCTGTAAATTGAATATCATTGTTGAAGAGTCTGTGGATGCAATGTTTTGCAATTGTGATGGGAATCACGTTCCAGAGTTCCCTGTTAGGGTGAAGGAGGTCAAAGTAGGAAAGATCAGGACTGTCGAAGGTCTCCTATGCAGAGGCAGTGACAATTGTCGAAGCAGCGAGTAGAGATGATGAAGCTATGGCAGTGGATTTTTATTTTGAACCTTTATTTAACTAGGCAAGTGAGTTAAGAACAAATTCTTATTTTCAATGACAGCCTAGGAACAGTGGGTAAACAGCCTGTTCAGGGGCAGAACGACAGATGTGTACCAGTCTGGATGTCAGCCAGTTGAGAGATCCTGAAACACTAATCGAGAAGAAGGTTGATTTTGTTTTGTGTATTGCACAGGACAAACTAACAGAAGAAACTGGAAATCATTGTGAAAGTGGCTAAAAGGTTCTTGGATCTCCAGGATTTCATGGCTGGAACATTGCAGGGAATACTGTCTGAAGATGCTTCACCCTTTCAGGCCCCAAAGGCTGTGTAGGAATCTGAGTACATTGACTTTTGTTTTTTGAGAATAATACGAGTGTTTTATTGTATTCGTTCAAGTATCAGTTTTTACCCCACCCAGTAGGTAGCGCCAATATACCCTTTTGGATGTAGTCCGCAAATACGGCCCTTTGGCCACTAGAGGCCTCTATCGTTCTCTATGGGCACAACTCAGATAACGTTTTTGCCAAAATGCCACGTGCGTCAACTCACCAGTGCATTTATAAAAACCTAACCATTACGAAGCTTATATTCGATCGAATAAACCTCACGTAGCAAGTACATCTTTGGTTGAGCAAGTTCGACATTCAATGACACATACAAAAATCGCTCACTTCGTGGTCTTATTTTGGTGACAGATTTTGGGCGGAGTGAACCCTCTCGCTTTGCCTCTTTCCCTCGGAACGAACCGTTCTCAAAATGGTGTAAAGAGGGAAAACCACAACACGCCCATTTTTGAATGAACAAGTAATCTGCAGTCAACAACCTGGCTTCGTCGTAGTGAAAGGACTGCGTGAATACTTGTTTTCAAATTTGCACTCCCATCCCACTAATTCACGGGGATTATAGCTAACACGCTATCTAGGCAGCGCAGGTAGGTGTGGCTGGCGCAATTTTTACACTAAACTAGCTAACGTTGGTTTGCCAGAACTTGCAGGAAAAATAATACATAGCAAACAAATGCATGTTAGCTAGCTAGGTAACTAGCTAAAATATAACGATGTTTAGTTACAATGTAGAAATGCAATCAGCTATTAGTTAATGCCTGCTGTTCAATAATATTATTGTTACAGTGCATGCTA
Organism: Oncorhynchus mykiss; assembly: GCF_057628025.1. NCBI lineage: Eukaryota > Metazoa > Chordata > Actinopteri > Salmoniformes > Salmonidae > Oncorhynchus > Oncorhynchus mykiss. Next base: position 27,686,997 of record NC_143038.1, read on the forward strand.
CTAGATACTGTAGCCAATTTGGTTGGTTGGTTGGCTAACGTTACGGTTTGTTTTCTATTTCATGGTTTACATTATTTCACCTCGGTGTCTTGTGATAACCGTTGGCTAACTAGTTGTCATCCCACAATCGAACTGCCAATTTGTAAGCGATATAATTAGCTATTTCGTTCCATTATACGAGTAACTAGCTAGATAGCTGGCTAACGTTAGACACGACTCGCTCTTCTCTGTCGGTAACGTTAATTGGCTAACCAACGAACGTTAGTTGCGTGCGTTGTAGCTAGAAAGCTACCGTTACCTAGCTATGTTAGCTTCCTCAACGTAGTTAGTTAGCTGGCTAGCTGTAGACCACTGATATCTGGCTAACTACATCATTTTTTATTTAGGTTGCTAGGTAGCTATGATATCAGTTCACTAAAGTTAGTTAGTGAAACACATGGCTAGTTACTTGCCTAGTCGTCAAGAGACTAGCCATCAGGGCTGCCATCAGTATGAGAATGCCCCGATGGCTAGTCTACTTGGATGAGGATGCCCTGATTAGGGTGGCACATTTTGGGGGATATTCCGTGTGAATTAACGAAAATATATGCACATTAATATTAATACAATTTAAATGTGATGTTTTTTGCATTGGATATATTTACCATGTCATATGGAGACAAACATAAACCATTTACCTTATAAGTAGATATAATTGCAAATTATTAAATCCTTCCAATAAAAAAAATAATAATTTAGTTCCCGAATTGAACTTTAATTAAATGAGTTGACTCTTCACATGGGATGTATTTGTCAGCCTGTTGTGTGCTTTGGTGTGTGTGTTCCCAAACAAGGAACAGTTGCGCTCCGAGGCGGCTGATGTTGGTGGGATTTGGAGGATGATGGAGGCAACAAGGTGGCTGATGAGATATGTTGGCACGACTGCCATATTGCATCTCCATCCCAAAGCCCTTGCTTGGAAGTGTACTTCTCCAGACTGCCAAGAACCTTGCCCTCATCCAGGCCAAGGTGGCGAGACACGGTAGTGATGACACCATAGGCCCTGTTGATCTCTGCACCAGACAGGATGCTCTTGCCAGCATACTTGGGGACCAACATGTACGCTGCGGTGTGTATGGGCTTCACAGGCAGAAGTCTTCACTCTTTTTCATGTATTTCAGAACTACAGTTTCCTCTGCTTGGAGCAACAGTGAAGTGGGCAGTACGGATTTCTTCTCTTACATCTGCAAGCAGAGTCTGAACATCAGACAGGACGGCATTGTCTCTCTCAATCCGTGCAATGGCTACTGCTATAGGTTTCAGGCTGCTTACCACTCTCTCCCCAAATACATCATCCAGGAGGATCCTCTTGATGGGGCTGTCCATATCGGCAGACTGATATATCCATTTCTTGGAGAGACTCCTTTCCCTCCAGGAGACTGTTAAACATGATGACAACACCACCCCAACGGGTGTTGCTGGGCCGCTTCTAAGTGGTGCTCTTATTCTGCTCAGTTTGCTTGGTGAGGTAAATTGCTGCTATATGACCTTTCACAAACCTAACCATTTCCTTGGTTCTCTTGTAGAGTCTATCCATTGTTTTCAGTGCCATGATGTCCTTGACGAGCAGATTCAATGCATGAGCAGCACAGCCAATGGGTGTGATGTGTGGGTAGGACTCCTCCACTTTAGACCAAGCAGCCTTCATGTTCGCAGCATTGTCTGTCACCAGTGCAAATACCTTCTGTGGTCCAAGGTCATTGATGACTGCCTTCAGCTCATCTGCAATGTAGAGACCGGTGGTGTCTGTTGTCCCTTGTGTCTGTGCTATTGTAGAACACTGGTTGAGGGGTGGAGATGATGTGGTTAATTATTTCTTGCCCATGAACATTCGACCACCCATCAGATGATTGCAATACAGTCTGCTTTCTCTATGATTTGCTTGACCTTCACTTGAACTCTGTTGAACTCTGCGTCCAGCAAATGAGTAGATAAAGCATGTCTGGTTGGAGGGGTGTATATGTGGCAAGAAACTTAAAGAAATCTCTTCCAATACACATTGCCTGTGTGCATCAGCGGTGAACCAGTTGCATACACAGCTCGAGCAAGACATTCATCTGCATTTCTCTGACTACGTTCCTCCATTGAGTCAAAAAAACTTCTGATTCCAGGAGGACCATGAGCTGTTGCTATCGATAAGATGTCTGATTGATAATGTTCACCTCGAATAGAAGTAGAGGGACTTTTGTCAGTTTGCTTGTTGTGAGTGCTGAGGGAACTTTATGCACTTGGCCAGGTGATTCTGCATCTTTTTTGCATTCTTCACATATGATTTGGCACAGTATTTGGAAATGTACACAGCTTTTCCTTCATTAGCTGCAGTGAAATGTATCCACACATCAGATGGTGCTTGTGGCATTTTCCTGTAAAGATTAGGGGGAAAAATGTAAAAATACCCAAATACAATTCCATGAACAGATTAATAGTTAAGCAGTTAGATTAAACAACTCCTTTTGTAAGATAAATGTTTTAAAATGAAACATGTATGGAAATGGGTGAATTAACACTCCTCAGCAGGCTCAAGCAAGCTAAAACCCACATGGTAGCAAAAACTAACTAGCAGAAATTGTTAACAAGACAGAAATGATTTAAACACACTTTGCTGTAGGCTACTATTTACTAGTTAACAAAAAAATAATGTAGGTCATATTAAATATATTCACCCCACCTAGTATTGTTATCACAACTTAACAGAAAGCATGTAGTCCTTGGCTCAGACAGTGTAGTAGTGTGGGCTCAATAGCATCTCATTAGTGTGCAAGATCTTGAGAATCAGCTGCACATGTGATGGAAGAATGCACTGTGTGCCCGAGGGTTGCAATTCCATTGAATTGGGGATAGTTTAACCAAAATATGCCATAAGACCTAGAATTGCCTTATGTGTATCTCACAAAAAAAGGTTTACTGTTATAAGCTAACTTTGTATGAATTTAAGCAAAAATTCATGGAAAATTTCAGAAATTCTGGACATTTACTGGAACGTTTCCAACCCTAGCCCTGATGGCTAGTCTACTAGGATGAGAATAACCCTGATGATTAGTCTACTAGGATGATAATGCATCATGGTTCTCTGGCTGTGCCTCAAGCCTTGTTGAACTGGAAATACAGGCACCAAAAGTTAATAATTTAACATCATGGTGCTAGTCTTTTAAATGAATTGACACAGCTTGTGGAGAACTACGCTAAGGTGTATATGTTGAGTGTTTTTTGAATGCTGCACCAAACTAACTCTAATCCAACTAGCTCCAGCTAACTATGGAGCCCTCCGACCAACAGACAGGTCCAGACTCTGGCTCTCAGGAGGTCAACTCTGTGTACCTACAGCAGCTTCGGGAGCTGGACATCCCAGAGGAGGCTGCCAAGCAGGTGGGTTAATTTACTGTATACAGGTTCTCTTGCATTTCCTGAGATAGGATCTGCAGTATATTATGTCAATTTTTTTCTTGGTTCTGCATTTACATTTTCTAATGCAATATTTATATGTATCTACTTACTAAGGCATCCATAATGACTGTAAAGAATACCATAGCTATGATTGACATGTCTAATCCATCCAACATTGTCTGCCATTTTCTATGTTTCTCCATCCCGCAGGCACTCTTGCACACCCGAAATGTGTCTGCTGAGGAGGCTGCCATGTACTACTTTAACAAGCTGGAGAATGAGGTACCCACGAGATAGCCTTAGTCCGCACAGGTACACGGTGGTACATTACCTCTCCTGTATTGTGTCTGAGCCCACCCTGACTGTCTCTCTCGTCCCCTCAGGAAGAAGGAGACGACGACCTCATGTTCAAGATGGTGTTTGTGGTGAACATGGACCTGGCCATGGGTGTGGGAAAGGTCAGTTTGAAGACAAGGGTTGGAATGTGTTTTGATTGATGTTATTTGCCAGTTTTTAAGAAAACCAGTGCATGCATTGTAAACGCGTGACAGGAATATCACAGTCAGACTTATTGCCATTGTGGTCCCTAAATTACATGGTGCAAAAACATTACAAAGATACATTACATAGCTTGATATGATAGATTTTGCCTGGCTAGTATGCTTGTTGTGGTGTAGCACAAAGGCCCAGTTTGCCCCGGTTGTTTTTTTAAATGAGAATCACACCTCACACTCAAAGCTAATACATGAAACTTAAAAAAAAAAAAAAAAAAGAAATTCTGCTTACTCTTAAAGTGTGTGTTGTGTAGGTGGCTGCGCAGGTGGGCCATGCGGCCGTAGGGCTTTACCAGGCCCTGCAGGAGAAGAACAGCTGGAGGGAGATGGCCTGGAAGTGGGACCATGGCGGGTAAGGAACTGACTGGACTATTTTTTTAATTCGTGCTTTACTGGAGCAATACCATAATCATATGTGTTACTTGAGACTCCACACTGTCGAACAAATTGGATCTGATCAGGTAAAGAACGCCAGACACTTTTATAACGCCATAATGACATCTGGTAATGGCAATACCACTATCTGGCTGTTCTATGTGCCGGTTCAACCTGCTGTCGATGTTTGCCACAGCAGGATATCTGTGTGTTTGTGGTGTGCAGGGCGAAGAAGGTGGTGTTGCAGGGGACCAACATGGCTCACCTTTTGGAGCTGCAGGCCCTGGCAATGAGCCTTAGCCTGCCAACGTATCTGGTCCAGGACGCCGGACGCACCCAGGTGAGACGTGCGGCTACACAGCAAAGGTTTCAGGACCTAGTTACAGACCCAATGCGCCACTATTACGGCTCTATGGTAGCACTGCTGCACCTGCTTACAGGCCCACAACCCCACCATGACGGTTTTATGGTTCTAGTAGCTCCTGCTTACAGACACATGCACCAGCATTGGGGCTCCACAGCAGCACCTGCTGTGTTATGTGGAAGCCATTATGTTTCCACGTAACACTATAGTGTCTGCTTTCAGGGGTACGCACAGTCATTATGATAAGTATTGAGTTTGAACGTAGTATACCCATCTGGTTTGAGGAGTTGGCGAGATAACTTTGGTCAACTCTGAGTTCAACTTGGGACAACCGGTACCACAAAAGAGGCTCACTGTATAGCCAGGTAAATGTATATGGCAACAAATGCTTCAGAACTAACCTGCTCCGGGGCATGCTAACAAGGGGATAACTCCATTTATGAAGTGTCTGAGACATGAGTTGAGGACCAATGAAATCCGATTCGTTCCCTCTTGTGAACATTGTGTCATCAAAGATGACAGATTAAATATTTAATTAATCAAGTTGTTTGTGTGTAAAAAAAAAAACTAAAATACCTATCACATTACATATTTAGTAATGACAGCGTGCATTTGAAATGTCCTGCTTTGTAAAACTATTGTATGACATTATACAATTGTTTTATCCATAGGAGTGGGGGATAAGGCGCTGTGTGCATTAGAGGTCGACCGATAATGATTTTTCAACGCCGATACCGATTATTGGAGGACCAAAAAAAATATATATATATATATTAATGTTTGTAATAATGACAATTACAACAATACTGAATGAACACTTATTTTAACTTAATATAATACATCAATAAAATCAATTTAGCCTCAAGTAAATAATGAAACATGTTCAATTTGGTTTAAATAATGCAAAAACAAAGTGTTGGAGAAGAAAGTAAAAGTGCAATATGTGCTATGTAAGAAAGCTAACGTTTCAGTTCCTTGCTCAGAACATGAGAACATATGAAAGCTGGTGGTTCCTTTTAACATGAGTCTTCAATATTCCCAGGTTAGAAGTTTAAGGTTGTATAAGGTTGTAGTTATTATAGGAATTATAGGACTATTTCCCTCTATACCATTTGTATTTCATTAACCTTTGACTATTAGATGTTCTTATAGGCACTTTAGTATTGCCAGTGTAACAGTATAGCTTCCGTCCCTCTCCTCGCTCTTCCCTGGGCTCGAACCAGCAACACAACGACAACAGCCACCATCAAAGCAGCGTTACCCATGCAGAGCAAGGGGAACAACTACTAGAAGGCTCAGAGCGAGTGACGTTTGAAACGCTATTAGCGCGCGCTAACTAGCTAGCCATTTCACTTCGGTTACACCAGCCTCATCTCGGGAGTTGATAGGCTTGAAGTCGTAAACAGCGCAATGCTTGACGCACAACGAAGAGCTGCTGGCAAAACGCATGAAAGTGTTGTTTGAATTAATGTTTACGCGCCTGCTTCTGCCTACCACCGCTCAGTCATATACTTAGATACTTGTATGCTCAGTCAGATTATATGCAACGCAGGACACGCTAGATAATATCTAGTAATATCATCAACCATGTGTAGTTAACTAGTGATTATGAATGATTGTTTTTTTTATAAGACAAGTTTAATGCTAGCTAGCAACTTACCTTGGCTTACTGCATTCGCATAACAGGCATTCTCCTTGTGGAGTGCAACGAGAGGGAGGCAGATTGTTATTGCGTTGGACTAGTTAACTGTAAGTTTGCAAGATTGTACCCCCGAGCTGACACGGTACAAATCTGTCAATCTGCCCCTGAACGAGGCAGTTTACCCACCGTTCCTAGGCCGTCATTGAAAATAAGAATGTGTTCTGAACTGACTTGCCTAGTTAAATAAAGGTATAAAAAATAAATAATAATAATTGGCAAATCGGCGCCCAAAAATACCGATTTCCGATTGTTATGAAAACTTGAAATCGGCCCTAATTAATTGGCCATTCCGATTAACCGGTCGACCTCTAGTGTGCATTGATAAGCACACGAGACTGCCTTAACGATACCTAATGAAAGAAAGCACTTATAATGGCCTATTTCACATCATAGCCTGCTAAATGTGCAATAACTTTTTTGTAACCAACATTTTTAATTTACCTTTTGGTATTATAAAATGGGATTAGACGGGGGTACATAAATATTACAATGAGTTTGAGAAAATAAGAGTGCCTACAGAAAGTATTCATACCCCTTGACGTATTCCACATTTTGTTATAGCCTGAATTCAAAAATATTTATTTTCTCACCCATCTACACACAATTTCCCACAATGACAAATTGAAAACATGTTTTTAGAAATGTTTGCAAATTTATTGAAAATGAAATGCAGGAATATCTAATTTACACCCATGAGTCAATACATGTTAGAATCAACTTTGGCAGCGATTACAGCTCTTGAGTCTTTCCCAGAAAGTCTCTAAAAGCTTTTAACACCTGGATTGTACACTATTTGCATTATTTGAAAAGTTCTTCAAGCTCTTAAGTTGGTCGTTGATCATTGCTAGACAGCCATTGTCATGTTTTGCCATAGATTTTTACTCAAAACTAACTAGGCCACTCAGGAACATTCAATGTTGTCTTGGTAAGCAACTCCAGTGTATATTTGGCGTTGTGTTTTAGGTTATTTTCCTGCTGAAAGATGAATTTGTCTCCCAGTGGCTGTTGGAAAGCAGACAACCAGGTTTTCCTCTAGGATTTTGCCTGTGCTTAGCTCGATTCAGTTTCTTTTTATCCCCCCCCAAAAACCTCTCCGACGAGCATACTCATAACATGATTCAGCCACCACCATGCTTGAAAATATGAAGTACTCTGTGATGTGTGGGATTTGCCTGAAACAGAGCCTTGTATTCTGGACGTAAAGTACATTTCTTGCCCATGTTTTTTGCAATTTTAATTTAACCTTATTGCAAACAGGATGCATGTTTTGGAGAAGACAAAAAAATATATATTCAGCGTTCCCTCTTCACTTTTGTCATTTAGATTAGTATTGTGGAGTAACTACAATGTTATTGATCTATTATCAGTTTTCTTCTATCACAGCCATTAAACTGCCTTCCTCTCCAGCAACTTGAGTTAGGAAGAGAACGCCTGTATATTTGTAGTGACACACCATCCAAAGTGTACTTTAATAACTTCAAAGGGATATTCAATGTCTGCTTTTTAAAATTTTGATCCATCTACCCATAGGTGCCGTTTGCGAGGCATTGGAAAACCTCCCTGGTCTTCATGGTTGAATCTGTTTGAAATTCACTGCTTGACTGAGGGACCTTACATATAAATTGTATGTGTGGGGTACAGAGATGAGGTAGTCATTCAAATTGTTAAACACTATCGCACACAGTGAGTCCATGCAATTTACGTGACTTGTTAAGCAAATTTCTTCTCCTGAACTTTATTTAGGCTTGCCATAACAAAGGGGTTGAATACTTACTGACTAGTTTCAGCTTTTCATTTGTAAAAATGTCTAAACATAATTCCACTTTCATCAAATTTTATTGGTCACATACATGTGTTTAGCAAATGTTATTGTGGCTGTAGCGAAATGCTTGTGTTTCTAGCTCCGGCAATGTAGTGATATCTAACAAGTAATGGCTAACAATTTCACAACAATATACATACACATCTAAGTAAAGGAATGGAATTAAGAATATTTAAATATATGGACGAGCAATGTCAGAGCGGCATAGACTAAGATACAGAATAATAGAATACAGTATATACATATGAGATGAGTAATGCTAAATATGTAAACATTATTAAAGTGGCCTGTGATTTCAAGTCTATGTATAATAGGGCAGCAGCCTCTGTGCTAGTGATGCCAATTGAACAGTCTGATGGCCTCGAGATAGACGCTGTTTTTCAGTCTCTCGATCCCAGCTTTGATGCACCTGTACTGACCTCGCCTTCTGGATGATAGAGGGGTGAACAGGCAGTGGCTCGGGTGGTTTGTTATCCTTGATCTTTTTGGCCTTCTTGTGACATTGGGTGCTGTAGGTGTCCTGGAGGGCAGGTAGTTTGCCCCCGATGATGCGTTGGGCAGACCCACCACCCTCTGGAGAGCCCTGCGGGTGCAGTTGCCGTTCCAGGTGGTGATACCTGATAGGAATGCTCTCAATTGTGCATCTGTAAATGTTTGTGGGTTTTAGGTGCCACGTCAAATTTCTTCAGCCTCCTGAGGTTGAAGAGGCACTGTTGTGCCATCTTCACCACACTGTCTGTGTGGGTGGACCATTTCAGTTTGTCAGTGACGTGTACGCCGGGGAACTTGAAGCTTTCCACCTTCTCCACTGCGGTCCCATCGATGTGGATAGGGGGGTGCTCCCTTTGCTGCTTCCTGAAGTCCACGATCATTTGTTTTGTTGATGTTGAGGGAGATTATTTTCCTGGCATCACACTCTGAGCCCTCACCTCCTCCATGTAGGCTGTCTCATTGTTTGTGATCAAGCCTACCACTGTAGTGTCATCTGCAAACTTGATGATTGAGTTGGAGGCGTGCTTGGCTACGCAGTCATTGGTGAACAGGGAGTACAGGACGCACCCTTCTGGGGGCCCCAGTGTTGAGGATCAGCAAAGTGGAGGTGGTGTTTTCTACCTTCACCACATGGGGGTGGCCAGTCAGGAAGTCCAGGACCCAGTTAGACACAGGGCGGAGTTCAGACCCAGGGCCTCGAACTTCATGATGAGCTTGGAGGGTACTACGGTGTTAAATGCTGAGCTGTAGTCAGTGAACAGCAATCTTACATAGGTATTCCTCTTGTCAAGATTGGATAGGGAAGTGCAATGGCGATTGGATCGTCTGTGGTTCTATTGGGGCGGTAAGGAAATTGAAATGTCTAGAGTGACAGGTAAGGTAGAGGTGATATGATCCTTGACTAGTCTCTCAAAGCACTTCATGATGACAGAAGTGAGTGCTATGGGGCGATAGTCATTTAGTTCAGTTACCTTTGCTTTCTTGGGTAAAGGGACAATGGTGGCCATCTTGAAGCATGTGGGGACAGCAGACTGGGATAGGGAGAGATTGAATATGTCCGTAAACACACCAGCCAGCTGGTCTGCGCATGCTCTGAGGACGTGGCTAGGGATGGCGTCTGGGCCAGCAGCCGTGCGAGGGTTAACAAGCTTAAATGTCTTACTCACGTCGGCCATGGCAAAGGAGAGCCAACAGTCGTTGGTAGTGAGTCGCGTCAGTGGCACTGTTATCCTCAAAGCGGGCAAAGGTTTTTAGCTTGTCCGGAAGCAAGAATTCGGTGTCTGCAACTTGGCTGGTTTCCCTTTTGTAGTCTGATATTGTCTGTTGACCTTGCCACATCTCGTGTCTGAGTCGTTGAATTGCGACACTGCTTTGTCTCTATACTGTTTTGCATATTTGATTGCCTTGCGGTGGGAAAACTACACTGTTTGTGTTCTGCCATATTCCCAGTCACCTTGCCATGGTTAAATGCTGTCCCCAGTCCACTTGACCGTGCTGCTGCTCCAGTTTCAACTGTTCTGCCTGCGGCTATGGAATCCTGACCTGTTCACCGAACATGCTACCTGTCCCAGACCTATTATTTGACCATGCTGGTCATTTATGAACATTTGAACATCTTGGCCATGTTCTGTTATAATCTCCACCCGGCACAGCCAGAAGAGGACTGGCCACCCCTCATAGCCTGGTTTCTTCCTAGGTTTTGGCCTTTCTAGTTTTTCCTAGCCAACGTGCTTCAACACCTGCATTGCTTGCTGTTTGGGGTTTTAGGCTGGGTTTCTGTACAGCACTTTGAGGTATCAGCTGATGCACGAAGGGCTATATAAATACATTTGATTTGGTTTGCGCTTTCAGTTTTGCTTAAATGCTCCCATCTATCCATGGTTTCTGGTTTGGGTAGGTTTTAATAGTCGGTGGGTACAACATCTCCTATACACTTCCTGATAAACTCAGTCACCGTATTGGAATATTTGTCAATATTATTCTCGGAAGATACCCGGAACAGTCCGCGTGATCAAAACAATCTTGAAGCGTGGTTTCTGATTGGTCAGACCAGCATTAAATAGTCCTAGGACGGGTACTTCCTGCTTGAGTTTCTGTCTATAGGAAGGGAGGAGCAAAATGGAGTCGTGGTCAGATTTGCCGAAAGGAGGGAGAGGGAGGGCCCTGTAGGGCATCCCGGAAGTTGGAGTGGCAGTGGTCGAGTGTTTTAGCAGTGCAAGTACTACAGTCGGTGTGTTGTTAGAACTTCGGTAGCTTTTTTCTCAAATAAATGCAGCCTCAGGAAATGTGGTTTCCAGTTTGCATAAAGTCCAGTGAAGTTCTTTGAGGGCCGTCGTGGTATAGGCTTGAGTGGGGGGGTATATACTGCTGTGACTTATTTTATTTTTTATTTAAGCTTTATTTAACTAGGCAAGTCGGTTAAGAACAAATTCTTATTTACAACGATGACCTACCCCGGCCAAACCCTAATGCTGAGCCAATTGTGCGCCGCCTTATGGGACTCCCAATCACGGCCGGTTGTGATACAGCATGGAATCGACCAGGGTATGTAGTGACGTCTCTAGCACTTAGATGCAGTGCCTTAGACCGCTGCGCCACTCAGAAGCCCAAAACAACGCTATAACAGAAGAGAATTCTCTTGGAAGATAATACGGTCCGCATTTGATTGTAAGTTATTCTAGGTCGGGTGAACAAAAGGACTTGAGTTCCTGTATGTTATCACAATCACACCATGAGTTGTTAATCATGAAACATGCACCCCCACCCTCCTTCCCGGAGAGAGATTTATTCCTGTCTATGCAATGAACTGAGAACCCAACTGGCTGGACTGACTCAGACAGTATATCCCGAGAGAGCCATGTTTCTGTGATGTCTCTCTGGAAAGAAACCCTCGCCCTGAACTCGGTAACTTTAATATCCAGAGACTGAACAATAGCGAGTAATATGCTCGAGAAGCGGTGGGTGTTGTGCACGCCTCGTACGTCGGACTAGAAGACCACTGCGAGTACCTCCGCCGGCTGTGTTTTTGGGTCGGTCTCTGGAATCAGTTCAATTGCCCTGGGGGGTGCGAACAAAGGATCCGCTTTGGGAAAGTCGTAATTCCTGGTCATAGTGCTGGTGAGTTACCGCCGCTCTGATATCCAATAGTTCTTCCCGACTGTATGTAATAACACATTTTCTGGGCTAATGGTAGAAATAATATATTTTAAAAATCTGCAAAGTTTCCTAAGAGCTAGAAGCACGGCAGCCCTCTCTGTCGGCGCCATTTTATGAGATGGGGTATTGTGTGTAGGCCAGTCAATTTTAAATTCAGGCTGTAACAGAACAATGTGGAAAAAGTCAAGGGGTGTGAACTTTTTGAAGGCACTGCAAAAGACAATACAGCAGAAATTTGGGGCTCACAAGTTCTGTAGGGGGGGGGGGTGAAAATGCAATTCAACATAAAAAAAACTATCTGCATCAATTAATATTAAGGGGTTCTCTCTTGAGATGAAATGAAATGAATGCCTAGTCTTGCCTGCCTTCCCACATACTTTTGTTGTTACAACCTATTCTTAGTACCTCCTACCCACAAGGATGCTAGTCTAAATTCTATGACCTGCTCTTTTGCCAGGTGGAAGCTGGCTCGCGCACCATCCTGGCCATCGTTGGGGAAGAGGATATGGTGAACAACGTCACTGGAAGTCTGAAGCTGCTCTGAGGGACTTAACCGGCTGTGGAGGTGCAGGGCCATGTACAGGGCCATGTGCTGCCACTGGGGCAACCAGCAGAGGGCAGCATCCCCTAACAGCAAAAGGGTCTCAACATGCAAGCGCATAACAACAACGTAATGAAACAAAAAACAGGAAAAAAGAAACAACCAGACATGACCCAACCACCAAGTCGAACACACTCAGCCATTTTTCTTCTTGTTTCCTGTCTGATCCACTGACTGGATAAGAGATGTACACAGAGCTGCTTAGATTGAGAGGAAGGGACTGGTTCCCCGAACTGACCATGTTGAAGGCAGTTTGAACAACTTTTAGTGTCTACTTGTATCTTTTTTTGATTATGGAGTTTTGCTAGTTAAGGGAAAGTCCATTACTATATGAGAGCATCATATCCAATTTTTATAAAGGTGTAAGTCCATGACAATCTTAATTCCATCTCCCAATTCAAGATATGATTTTAGCGTTTGAAAAAAAATCAAGGATAGAACCTTGTCTTTTGGTGATTTGTTAAATACTGTTGTCATAAATTCAAGGAGCGAAATATGTAATTGTAATATCCTTTTAGATCCTTTAGGATACTGCTGGGGAAGAGTGCTTTACTGATACCTTTACTATTTATTTGATGTATAAAATGAAGGTGTATATGTATACATTCTCTCCCCAAGACCATGTCCCTTAGAATCTATAACACTACATACTGATGTCAAATGTCCATCCATTGCATTTATGTGCATCTGCTTAGGCCATATATAATGTGGTGTGCCCATTGAGATAAAGGGCTCATCTTTATCTGTGCCATTATAGCATTTTGACAGCATGGGCAGTGCCATTGAGGCTAGAACCCATAGGAATCCCCACCCAGTTGACTACTTTGACTACTTCCAAATGGTGGAAACATGGAAGCCCTCAATGGTGCTGCCCATGCTACAGGCTTTTGGCCGCTAGAAGTCTATCAGTCGCTATGGGTGTGCCATCCTCCACGTTTCGCACAATCACTGTTGGACTTTGTGACAATTTTTGTGGTGTATTTTACATTTATTTTATTTTTCTGTTCTTGCAACAAAAAAAAAAAGGGGGGTAAGGTCGACTTGGCTCAATGAGTTGTAATTCCTTGACTGGGGACTTGGTAGAATTAACACTGTATTTGGTTAATAGGATTTGAGTGCAAGGAACTCATTGTATGGGTCAAAATAAGTGACAGTGCAGATGCTTGCACAGTGCCTAAGCGCATGTACTTTACCTGATTATTATGGATAATAGTTTACACAAGTGAAATATTTGTGTAACTGCTTTGAGGGTAAATGTGTTAGCACACTGTAGCTAGCTAGCTAAATGGTTGCGCAATTAGTTTTTTACCAAACCGGTACATACAGTTTAAGATGGCGTAGCAAATACAGGTTAACATTTGTTAAGGACCGCTTAAAGAATGATTGATTTAAGTGCAAGAATCTTCAACATTTGACTAACTGATACCTAGGATATATTGTATGTTTCTGTTAAAACAGCTCTTTCTTCATTACTATAAAATAAATTGTATTTTGTGGGCATGAGATTCCATTTGGGACCATAAATGGCTCTGAAGTCTTAGTAAATATGGAAAAGGCATATATAATGACATGACTTGCATCTAACAGTTACTCAAATGAAAGGTTTTTATATTATTTGTGTTCGAGACCATGCAAAACCCCATGGCTGCATCCATGTTAATGTGTTAGGGCTTTGATACCTTCCTGTGTTACAAGCATTTGTTCATATTAAAACCTAGGAGACAATTAGAAATGACGTGATCCGTATAACACTTATGTTTTATGTGAACATTTCTACCCCAACACAATGTCATATGGCACACAATTCCTTTGGTGTTTCGTTTATTGTATTAAAACTATTAATGTTGGAAGTTGTGCCCTGCCACGTTTGTAGCCTGTTCATCGTATTTACAATAGAAGTATTGGCGAAGGCACTCTATCTGGAACGGTTGCTGGGAGACTTGTAGATGGTCCTTCAGAAGAGTTCTATAATCACGTGAGGGCTACAGAACAAAGGTTATCCTGTCTGTACACTTACCCAACTTCCCAAGAACATTTTACCAAACACAACCTGGGTGCGTCTTTCGGTTCGTTAGATGGGTGTGAGAACCTGGAAACCAGTGTGGAATTATTTGTTGTTATTGTGTTATTCTTCTGTTATATTAGGGTCAGAATGCATTCTCATTAGTTATTTGGCAATAGAGGTTTACGGGAGCCCATCATGTCTAGCTTGTTTTATGTATTGAGCTACCCTCGATGAGAAAAGGTAGTAAATGTACCAATTAGTAAAATGTTATAGAAAATGCATTTAAGAAGAAAAAAAAACCGAAAGAACCCTTGGTTTATTCAGATCACGTAATCTTCGTTTTCATCGTGCAGAAATAGACAGTGTATGGAAGGTCTCAAATTGATCATTTATATTCACAAAAATGTAGTTTAACATCTTTATTGTGAGTTTGTGGTTACATTTGTCACCTACTGTCAAAATGCATTGGGTTCGGAACAATTTATGAGTAAAAGTAACAATTTCTACATTTTGAGAAGCGTGAAAAAAACAGCGTATCGTCTAGCCGTATCTCCACTTCCCACCGTTGCAAAACAAATGACAGTAGCGTGATCATTTTAGCCAATCCCAATTATTCTCCCAGGTCTCGTGACGTCAGAACAAATTAAGAAGCCAATCGCATGAACGCTTAATTACATCCAGTCATCCTAAAACGCAGTTATGATTTATTGTTTACCAATGAAGGATAATGGAAGCGGAATCTAACATTTCATCCATTCTTTGAATGTGCGTTAGAACAGTCGAAAATGAACAGTAGAATATAGCCTAAAATCAAATATATGTTTTACTGCTATGGAATGTGTTTTTTTATAAGAAAATACGATCTGCTCGCAAACATGGTATTTTCGTGCAGTTAATGAGCCATTCGAATAGATAGTTTTTTCGTGTAGCGTATCAATGGTTATCCCCAGTCAAGTGTGGAACGACTGAATTCGGGCTGGGCAGTAGGTGGGACCAGAGTTAATACATACAACCCTGGTCAATTTCCCTGCCCAATCCCATGCCAGATCATACAAACTCGCCCGACATCTCATATTCTGTCGTATTTCCTTTTATGGGCCCCGGTAGACCCGTTTAGCTAAAAATTGGCTACTCTAATTATTAGCTCTATCTATATGTAACGAAGTTGTTTTCTCTTTGCGTTGAGCAAACACATAAAACATTCAAGCAATATAATCCTTCTATAAAATAATGAGAGAAAAAAATCCACGACTTTTTCATTTAATTACTTGAGCATTTTCTTCGTACTGTAGACACGGGTCCGCTTTTTGTATCAAATTCTCTGCCAAATCCATCCATTTCTACGGTCACTTGCTCTCACTCCTGTGTGCCACCACTACACAGCAGAATCCGAATGTGCTTCCACACGCCCTCTGCGTAGAGAAAATCCAAATTCGTCGCCCAATCGCTTGCTCATACAGACTAATAAATATATAGGAGGCAGGACATCGGCGCAAAACCCGCCCTATTAATCAGCCCCTGCATCATCGCTTGGGAAACCCGGTGGCATGGTTGTGTGTCACTTTCGCTGGGACCTGCGGTCGATGCCGGTGGAGGGGGATGGGTGCCACTGCGAATGTTAGAACCCGAGACAGAATCAGAGCCCTGTACAACATAGAGCAGCATATACCCCTTTATAAATATCAATTGTAAATCATATAAAACGCCATAATAAATAGATCCAAGCACCGGGGATTCAACATAGACACGCGATGGAAATACGGTGCCCAAGCAGGACAGGGATTTAAACTTTTAACCTTTGCGTGGGAGACATAGAGAAGTTTGTTTCCTACCCCGGGAGAGGGAGCTGTCTTGGGGGGCAAAGGATACAGGAGACGCCGAGGCCGAGGCCTACTGGTCTAGTTCGATTTGATGTTGGAATACTCGAAGATCTGCAGACAACACAGGAGGATATTTTATTTGTGCTGGGTTGGAATGTCTCACTAGGTGAGTGGTTGTCATGTTAAATGTGTATTTTTTGGGGGATGATCAACTTTTCAATGTTTTAGTTTAAACACATTGAATTGCTTTTTGTCTTTCAGTATCATAACGCCATCAATATAAATTCCGTATCAGTAACCCTGTTCTCTAGCTAATGCAACTGTCACTTTGTCGTCCTTCATAGGGTAGTTTAAGTCTTTTCATAGTTTAGATTCCTTTTGCTAATATTCCTGCTGTTGTCTAACGTCGCAAAGCAGTTGATGTATGCAATGATTATCCTTGGTTTTGGCCAGGTCCTCGTGCAATTCATGTAATTTAGCTAGCCGCATTCATTGGAATTCTTTGGTAGTTAGCTAGGCTTACTGACGTTACCTAATATCAACACTATGTATTCTTGTTTTATGATAACCTGAAACATTGTATTCTTTTGCATTTGTTAATTTAATTGAACTAACGTTAGCTCAGCAATGAGTGCATTTTATTTAGTTACACCATTTCCATAACTGTTACAAAGGTTTCAACTTCTAATGGTTGGTTCCCACGATGGCTGAGCAGCTGAATATTCATATCAAGATAAATATCCATCTTTCGTTTTTTTGTTCTCACTACATTGATTATAGTCTACCTAAAAATAGGAAATCTAGCTAGCTGTTAACTATTAGTAGCTATATACCTTTTCCCATTGAAGTGACTGTCCACGTAGTACGTGGTTTTATACTACAACTAGCCAACTACATTAGAATAAACCACGTTTCAAGAAGACACTCTCAGTAGGCTCCATGGGACCCTGGTTTGGTGTTTATTAGCTAGCTAGCTAGCTAGCTATATGAGCTTGTTAGCAAGATTGGCTAGATAGCAAGGTTGCTTGCAAGTTGATAGTGTGGATGTAGGTGGCTGTAGTTTGGAATGATCAGTTTGATACAAAGTTGAGTTTCTTGGTAGCTAGCTCTGCGTTTAGGAGCAGCCTTGGACGAAAATTAGTGAGGGAAATGTCCTCAAGGAAGTTAGCTAGTTGACTAGGCTAGCAAGGATGTAGCTAACTTTGTGGACATTTTCCAGTTGATTGTGTACTCACTTGATTTAGTATTTCATTATCAGTCAGTTGCGAGGTGGTGAGTATAGCTACGTTTGCTGAACATGTTTACAGTTGTGCTTACATTGAGCTAGGCTATTCTGTTATTTATTCCGAGTTAGCCAATACTAATGTTAGCCTAACCCTAGCTACGTTTTGAGTTCAGTGTATTTGCCTTGTGGTGTAAAAAAAAAAGTAGGCTATTTATGATTGGGGAAAACTTTTTCTTTTGTCGATTCAAGCTAATAGAAAGCCATATCTCAATAGTAGTGACTTGCTTTTCTCATTCTTCTCCACCTCCCCCATCCACCAACCCCCAACCTCTGTGGTGGAGAATAGAAATGGGTGGTATTTTTGAGGGAGCTCGCGTTTCCTTTTTTTAGCCTCCATTTTTATTTCAACAAGTGAGCCGGAGCGCTAGAATGGAATCGCTGTAGACTCGGATGCTGATGCTGAGCTCTGTTTTTCTGCGAAGTTGATTAAACACCGTTTGGCCTGTCTCGATCTATGTTGGACAATGCCCTGTTAATGACACACACGATGAACTCGACGGGCAACTGTTTCACTTCGTTGCCACCAATGTAGCCAAATTAATCTTTCCTGTCATTGTAGAGAGTTGATTTGGACAAGCCCTTGCAGTTTATTTTTAGCTTCACCCATGACTGGCCTGGATCTTGTTGTTGACGTTGGCCTAATTGTAGATCACATTTAATTTTGTGTACTGGCTGGCAGCCATTAAAATGTTTTACTTATGCATTGTTACAATAGTAAAGGGCCATTGCCGTTGAGCTTATGTTATATAGTTTTCTAAATTCATTAGGACGCCACAATAGCTGCCCTCATCATTGCCTGAGTTATTTGGGTAAACTCAGCTGCCCCATGTAGACTCCATGAGGTACTGGTAACTGCCAAAATAAAGGAAACACTTGAGTAAATGAGGGATACAAAGTATATTGAAAGCAGGTGCTTCCATACAGGTGTGGTTCCTGAATTAATTAAACTATTTACATCCCATCATGCTAAGGTTAATGTATAAAAATACCCAGTTGCCCTTTATTTTGGCTACCATGGCTAGAAGAAGATATCTCATTGACTTTGAGAGGGGTCTCAAAGGAGCATAGGGGGCTTAAAGAGTGTGTCTCAATCACTAGATGCCAACCCAATTGAACACTTATGGGAGATTCCAAATGATGGAACATTTTCATAGAAGATTAGTGTCGCATAGAATCGCCAGAACGACTAGTGGTGGCGACTAGTGGTGGCCCAATGCCCTATTAAAACACTTCATGTTGGTGTTTCCTTTATTTTGGCAGTTACCTGTACATGCACTGTCTATTGCTCGCAGAGCAGAGAGTTGGCTACAGTGAGAAAAATAACTGTTTGATTTCTTCCCAGTTTTGCCTGTGTAGGCCAATCTGGAACCGGATGTGTGACGACCTAGTCAAAGCGAATGTGTTGTGTCCAACTCAGTGTTCAACGTGTCATTACCTAGTCCTTTGGAATAATAATACACATTTGCCATGTTTTCTACAAATATTCTTCAAATGTCAAAGTTATTCTACAAATTAAATGAGTGTATAATGGTTAATTTGTCAGTCCTCATTTCAACCCAAATAGATGAGCTGCTGTAACGTTTGGATACGTGTACTTTATTTGATAGTATAGCAAGGTATGCTGCTGTTGATTAGCTCTGCTTAGATTAGAAGCCTTCAGTGTCACAACACAGCATGATAGGCCTACATATCAAGAGCAAGTGCTCCTGTTTTGTATAACCGCAAAATACTGACAGTCCATTTTTGCAGATTGTCAGGAATAAAATGGGAAAACTTAAATGTCACTGGCGGACTGGTGATTTAATTAAACAGTTTGGCTACCACGACCTTGCCAATTTCATACTGAATAGGCGGGATTGAAATGTGTTGGTTGCTCTCGAAGCATGCCGGTGGTAAGGCGCACAGAGTAGAGACTTATTTCGATTGGTCCCGGCGCGCATTCTCTGAATATGTTTTCCCATCTTTTAATAGCCTCGCCGCTGCCGTTCTGGCCACTCATAACCGTTTGAAACATGAGCCCCCCCACACTCTCCCTGGCCTGACCCTTCTTGTTATCTAGAACAAACGGTGTGCTCACCAAGAGAGACAAAGACAAGCACACAAGCCCCTAAGAAACGCAGGGAGAATTGGGACATGGACACACAATGGCTCGCTTTCTTAACCCAACCTGCAAATATTGTGAAATGTCCACATGGTCTACTTGACTTGTTCATTTTCTATAACCTGCCTCATATAGCCTACCATTTTGCATTTTTAGGCGCCTCTTACACAGGGTCACCTTGTGAGGGTAAAACACTTCCCACCGCCCGCGTAACATAAAGAATTTAGCCTACTTATAACACGCAATCAACATAAAGGAGTTAACGTAAGAGTCATTCAGAAAGAGAAAATGGCTTCTGTACACTTGTGTTTTGCCTTGGCAAGCTTATCTTCGAGTACTGTGCTGTTGAATAACATCTGCTCGGATTTCCTTTGCATTATTGTGTGTGTGTGGGGGGGGGGAGGCTGTGGAATTCCCCCCAAAAGTGGGCCTCACTAACTTTCGGAGATCTGAAGGAATGTGCGGACGGGCAAGATTAGTCTGGCCTGTTTTTTTGTGGTGTTCCTATTAAAGTGGATCGATGGTTACACCCACACAGCTGTAAAATAACTACAAGTGATCATTACTGTTGGGGCAACAATGTGTTGTTGAACTAACATAACACTAATCCATGTAAGGGGAAGTTGTTTCTCAAATGTTGACATAGTTGCATCTTATTTGGATCACCTTTGTGTGTGAGAGAGACTGGCAGGATGCTGGCCGGTTTTCAACAAAGGAAGACAGGATCCCAGCTCCGTCGTGCAGACTACTTTAGGCTAGGGGGATGTGGTTGGTTGTTAGGAAGAGCAAAGAGAGAGAGTGGGGGGAAATTTGCTATTTTTTTTAGCTACCCCATTTGTATGCTGATGACACTTCGTTTCATTACATGGAGGGCAGGTGTGTCCATTGACATGGTAATGCAGTGGTGAGTTTCTGCTTATGCAGAGCACAGTCACTGTTTTGAATGTGTCATTATATGGCCAGTTGGACGGATTGAATTCATGGCTCAGAGAATTAATAAGAGAAGCTTGGTTGTGTCTGAGAGTCTGTGGTTTCACTTTAACTACCTCCTTGTTTGGTAGTGATTTGCAATGGCTTTCAGAAGTGTTTCTTCTACAAATAAATGTCCTGCAGTGGGGGGTGGAGTTCATGGATGAGGGTGTGCCCCCCCCCGGATAATTTTTATAAATGACTGAAGCTCATTTAAAAATTATTAACATATTGGACTGTCCATTATTTGTGTGGGGCTAAAATGTTTGAATTTGTCCACCGCAGAGTTCATTTTCACTCTCCACTACGTGAGATTACGACACATTGCCAAGTTTACTTTCTTTGGATAGCCTAGCTCATGTGAAAATGGCTAACGTAGGCCTAACCAGCGAAATAAAAATAAAGGTTACAATAAGGGTATAGGCTACAACACAATTGTGGAAACAGGTGCTGCATGAGTGAAATCCCATGTTTGGAAGGACAACAGTGCGGTAGATGGATACACCGCCTACACAAAGTGCAAGCAGGTAGGCCTATTTTGTTTAAGCTTATTCAGTGATCACATTAATTCAGGCTTTCGTTCATTAGACCATACGCAGGCCATTTAACGTGTAAACCGATGTGACTACTAAAAGTTTGAGTTGCCCACTAAATAAATGTAGCCTATTTTTGCCGTCTATATTAGATGGCAGTCGTAACTTGAATACGCCTCGAGAGGAACATTTATCTCACATAGATAACACAACAAGCCGCCTATATAGATAAAATATTCTACTATGGGGTTGTCAGTTTTTTTCTTCTTTTTGCTATTCTTTTAGAGTATTTTTTTCTCTTAATATTCCATATTTTTGGGACATGGTGGCAATGATTTTGGTGCAGCGCCACAGCTAAATGACTGCAGCGGAAACACTGGCTTTCAGTGAATCCATTATCTCTGCTTCTTTTATTAGGAGATTGTGGTTGCTGAGAGCAATCCTTTTTACTGACTGGACGATAGCAAGATTGTGGGTAGTACTGCACATGCTGGATATTGATTACTTTTGCAACATTGTTTCGCTCATGTCCATGCCAGTGAAGGTTGCCTGCATTTGAATATGTGTTTGTTTAAGGGTGTGTGTGTGTGACTGCCTGCTTATGTGACTCTTTCCCTCCCTCTTGCTATGTCTCTTGTTCCTTTGCTCGCTCTCTGTTTCTCTTGCTCTTTCTCTCTCTCTCTGCTCTTCGGCAGCTGCTCTGTGTTGTATTGCTGGCTCGTCTTGCACAATGGGGTTAAAAAAAAGTTGCTGTGACGCCTGGCTCTCTGGTGCCCTCTGATTGGCCCAGGCTCTCTGGAGTTGCTCCAATGGGGCTCGCCGATTCCTCAACCCAGCCATGGCACTGGGAGAGCAGTGTTGCAGAGGGCTCTGCTGGGTAATTCTGTTGTGTGGCGAGGAGCAAAGCTTCTTGGGAAAATAATGGAGGGGGAGGAGGAAGAGGCTGGGGGAAAAACAAGGCCAGGAGAAGCGGGCGAGTGAGCTACGTAATCATCTCACACTCTCTCCTCTCGTTCTTTCTTGCTTTCTCCTCACGCCCTCTCTCCCCTTCTCTCATGTTCTCTCTTCTCTTTGGTTTTCCGCCCTCATGCTCTGTCCTTCGCTCTGTTCTTTCTCTTTCGTTCTTTCTCTTTCCGTCTTGCTCTCCCACACAGGCAGTTTCTCCCTTCCTAGTTTTTATTTATTCATTATTTTTTTTCCACAAAAGGCTCTGATTAATGAAGAGACCTGTTGTGTATGGCAGAGGCAAGCTTTTCTTCTTCGGGGAAGAAGAGCTTGGCCATGTTCCCCTCTTATGTGGCAGGGACAATAAAACAAGCTCGAGGTCTGAGTACTGACACATTTGCCTTGGTCAGGTGAAACCATTGCGAAACCATATTTCTGACTTGTGTGTTTACACAAAGGGTGTTGTTGCACCGCAGAGAGCAAATTAGGAAGATGAAAGAAATCGGTGTCGGGCCGCTCAACACCTCCCTACCCACTGCAGCCTTGTGAAGGATACCTTTTTTCATTGCCCCTTTCCAGAGTTGCTACATGTCTCCCTCCCCCCTCCCAAAACGAGTTATGGTTGAATTGAAGGTTTGGCAGCAGTAGATGTGTCCGTCCTGTCCTGACCACAATCATGCAATGGTCTGATTTTTGTTTTCACTCAGCCATGCTTACTTTATTAAATACTAAATGTTGTTGTTTTTGGTTCCTGTTTAAATCATTGTATTATTGTATTTCCTGGGCCCCGAACAGAATATACTTTCTGGGAAGCAGACACATGGGCTAAACCCAGGAGCTCCCAGGCATGTAAAATGGCCTCTCTGTGTTGTCTGCGATGCTGCCTCTAGCCTAGCGTTAGCATACGTATGTGTGTTGTGATGAACATCAGTGCGAGGTGGTGCAAGTGCTGACCCATGTGTGTGAGTGAGACACACACTCTCTCAGGGGGAAATTACACCCTCGACACCCAGGAAGCCAACGAGTTCAAACAAATGTAGCTAACACGTGCATTGTTGTTACAACAAATGTAAGAAAGTAACCGTCCTGTGATGAATGCCGACTGGACTCACATTGTACGGCTCTATTCACAGCTAAGCTAAGCCGATTTGTTAGCTTAGACCTCAGAACATCGAGAAGCAGACTTTTATTTATTCAATGAGCAGCTCTGATGTCTCAGTCTGACTAATACAAAGTGATAGGGCAGGCTGGGATATTGTGTACCCAAATAGACACCCCTTCCCTTCCTCCCTTTCCTCTGTTGCCCCAGTGGACAGTGGCTTGGTTTGTTTGCTCCCGAAACAGATGATTGATTTTGTGTACTGGCCCTTCTGTCGGCCTGCTCCCCCCCATCCTCCTATGGCACTCTCTCCCCCTTTGTTCTCCATTGTGTCCTTCTCATCCCCAGTCTGGTCCCGGTCCATTCAGACAGCTGGACATTGTTGTGTTAATGGAAGGCTGCAATGTGTTCCTCGCCGCCTGACCGCACGGCATGAGAACTGTCAGATCATGATGGCGGCATAATGATCTGACGACACGCCGGCTGACCAAAATTCGACTGGAAGTCGCGGTTTAGTCATTCTACTTTTTTGTAGTTTTTTTTGCTGGCTCGACGATGTGACGACACGTTAATATCGTGATATCAGATGTTGAAATATATCATTAACTAAAAAGGATACTGAAGTTGGGACTCATACCAGTTTGTTGGATTATTATCATGATAGCTCGTCTCTTAGTGGTATCCCATGTTTACTTTCAGGGGTTGCTTTTAGCAGGCCAGCTGGTTTCCTATCTGATGCAGACGTTTTTTCTTGTGAGACCAGGAGACTGTCGATGTGGGGAATAATTGTGTTTTGCGTAGAGCAGACTGTTGTTGTCACGTAATTGCGTTTTTTTTTTTTTTTTGAGGGAGCAGCGGGTGGTGGAAATTAGATTCAAAGAGGGTAAGAGATGGAAGAGCCGATATAATGCAAACTGTACTTTCACTCCTGCCCTTATCCACCCCCCCCCCTACCCTTCTACCTGCTTCAAGAACCTTAGCCTCTCTTTTATTTTCTATTTTTCCAAAACAGAAAAATATGTAAACAAATTTCGCCTATCCTGTTAATTGACGATGCCCCCCGCAGCTCAAATGTGAAGCGCTCATCACAGTCCGTGTACAACACACGATTATAGAATCAGTCTCTGACGTCAGCGTGTGAATGTGTGTGCACAAGAGGAAACGAAAGAGGTATGAGTTTGGAAATATTTCTCATTGAGGCCTTAATTTCCTACTTGTTCCCCAGAAGATAGCTATTCACCTTTGATCAATGTTCTATCCTACTTCTCATCACCCACCACACATGTTCTGTCAATTCAGCCAGTACAATGTGAACCAGTAAGCTCCTTTGTCTTTGAGCCCATACCCTCAAACTAGACCTCAAGCATCGCTTGTCCTCTTTTTCTGATGCCAATCAGCCACAATTTAAAAATAACCCACAGTGAAACATGCTAGGCTGAAGCATCACGTCATTGAAGAATCGAAACGTGAGACTAGCTTTTCTGAACCACTTTGTCCACTTCAAGTGTATTTCTCTTACGTTCTGCGGGGGTTAATGAGGCTTGCGTTGTGCTAGGGCTATGGTCTTCTATTACGCTAAAGGTTTCTGGTGGGCACTCACAAACATTTTGCTAACAGAATACTTGTGCGGCACTCACATTACCAAGGTACTGTATCCCTTTTGGAGTTTTTGCATGTAAGCTAGCATGTTTTTCAATCCAACGAGCCCATGAGGTTTCCTTCTGTCCGGTCTGTACTAGTGATGCACCGGTATGACATTATTGTCTGATACCGATATTCAATATTTTCATTGACAAAAAAAAGGTACGATAACCGATATTTAAACAATTTAGCTGACTTTATTTTAAGCATTCCAGTCATTAAATAGTTAACACACACACAAACGTTGTTTTGTTGGCATTTACGTATGTCCCCATTTATCAGTAAAACATAATCAAAACCTATTTCTTTCACTTACTTGCTGTGCTGTTTTGTTGTTCACTTTGTTCAGTCTCAACCAGGATTTCATCATACATGTCAATCAGTGAAGTCTGTCCGTGGCCTCCCTTCCTTGGTGCGCACTGTCACTGTGTCCGTTTCCATCTTGTCCAGCTCTGTCTGTAACATTTTACATAAACCCTGTTTCTTGTCTGCACTGAAGTAGCAGTCCTTCTACCTAGCATTGAGCATGGTGGCGACACAGAGGCTCAGAGAGAATGCCACCAAATCGCATGTTCACAGCCTCTTGTAGAGTACTTTTTTTTAACCCCACAATGTGTCAGCAGTTTTGTTGAGCAGGCATTTCAATGCCATGACAGTGTATCAAGTCTGCTGCAGACACACTTGAGCTTATTTCTCGAGTCAGTTGTTCGAATGGAGCTAGGAGTGTGTTTATGTTTCAAACATGTTTTCTAATGCCATTGAAATGGCAGCAGCGGTATGAGAACCAGCACATTCTTGAGCATGCAATATGGCTTTCCTCAGTACGAAATCCTCGTCGACCCACTGTGCTGTCAGACTCTGCATGCTCATGGGGCTGACATCGCTTGTCCAAATGTCAGTTGTGAAGCTAATAGAAGTGACACTCATATATGTGCATTTCAACAATACTGTCTAACTCCGGTAGGGCAACATCTTAAAAATAGCACCTACTTAGTAATGTGTACCGTGGCTCGAAGTGCTTGGCTAGTCGGTGAAAGCCAACATAATCTACAACAGAGAACGGTTGATTGTCAAGGGCAATGAATTCTATCTTGGTGTTCATGGATTTCGCCTTTGTCTCGCTGAAAATTTCTTGCCACTTCAAATGACTGCTCGACTTGAACTTGTTTACTTGTTGAAACTGTGCGCTTAGTATTTTTCAGATTTTGTTCTGTGTAGCGCTGTATTTTTTTTGTGCAGTCATTACATCTACCGAAGTTATTATAGGTATGCACGTCAGCTTTGACATCGGTTTTGCACATTGGCTTTTAAACTAGACATCGGGCCGACGTTGGCATTTTTAGCTCATATCAGCCTTTTCCGATATGTTCACTAATATATCGTGCATCCCTAGTCTGTACGGTAATGTGAGTGCGGTATTGCAGAATACGCACAGCCATTGCAGTGTGGTTTCGGGGTGACCAAGGGTTGGTGTAGGCTAATCTTTGGCGGCCAAACATGGGAATGACTTGACGCGGTGTGTCTCTGATGTGTAGGCCTACTACTCCGTGCTAGTAACAAATTATTTCTGTGCGACAGACGTAGGCCTAGCCTAATTTTCCCTATGCAAATGCTTTCAACGAATGCCACAGTAAATAAGAAAATGTTCGGGTATACATTTTTTTTCTTCCCCGGGGCCAGCCAAGGTTTGGAAGCTGAAGTCTACACCCCTCCGTCCGTTATTGGTCAACTAAGTTTTTGTCCTTCAACAAGAGATGACTCGTTTTCATTGAGAATACTGCACCGAACATCTTAGAAGTAAAATTGCACGACTAAGATCTCCTCGGCAAAAACAAACATTTATGGCAGATTTCTTGCGTTAGTTTCCTGCATTAATTTTCAGTATACTGGCTACGGCGTCTCAAAATGGACAAACAGTACTATTGCCTCTTTTCCCGTTTTTCAAGCGAAGGTCTTTTAAAAGGAATATGCAAGCACACTCGTTTGGTTCGCCTGGCCGACTTCAGCTGGCCGCCAGCTGAAATGAGGCATGCTGACGCCTTTACTCCGCCCTGCTACACTGTAGCTAGGTGTGTGTACACATCCTGGTTTCTCTCTCCCTTCTTGTGATGCCATACATGCACTATCCCTCCAGGGACACACGATACAAGTATGTGTGTGTGTGTAGCTTAACTGTCTGGAGAGTGAAATAAAAGAGCGAGGCAGTCAGTGAGGGACAGGCAGGGAAGAGCGGAAGCAGGATAGGGAGGGAGAAAGTATTCTCTCTGCTGTTCATTTTGTGTCCCCCTTAAACTCCTCTCCAAAATGGCCTCTTCTAGTGAAGTTTAAAGACTTTGAGGCCATTGGTAATTTGAGCCTGGAATTCAAGGCTAGGGGGAGCGAACAAGGGAATGAGGGAGAGGTAGGTAAAGAGGCCTTTTCTTTCCCCTTTTGGAATTTACCTCTCAGTTCACCGTCTGGTTGTTTTGGAACAAGGTCCAATCGTGAACTCCTTTTGAGGCCTCACAGGGAACCGGCTATTTCTGTCCAAATAAATAGTACAGCTCTCTCGCTTCTAACAGTCAAGTTGTTTTTAATAAGCACTTCTCTCTATGGCACGGTGGCCGTAGATTTTATTTTACCAGGTAAGAACCATTTGAGGTTAGAAACCTGTTTTACAAAGGTGACCTGGCAAGAAGGCAAAACAGGGAAATGATGGTGTGTACTTTTTTTACAGGAATACAAATACATACATAAGTCTGTCACAAGTTACAACCCTGGCCCAGCGTTGTCCGGGTTAGGGGAGGGTTTTTCCCGGGGGAGCTCTGCGTGGCTCATTGCGCTCTAGCGACTCCTTGTGGCTGGCTAGGCGCCAGCAGGCTGACTTAGGTCATCGGTTGGTGTTTCCTCCTAAACATTGGTGTGGCTTGTTTCCCGGTTACCCGGGTGGGTTGTAATGTCGTGAAAACCAATGTATAAAATATGTACAGATCAAATGTTTGCACACCTGCTCATTCAAGTGTTTTTTTTTTAACTTAAAAAAAATAATATTTTCTACATTGTAGAATAATATTGAAGACATCAACTATTAAATAACACATGGAACCATGTAGTAACCAAAAAAGGATTAAACAAATCAAAATATATTTTATATTTGAGTTTCTTCAAAGTAGCCACCCATTGCCTTGATGACAGCTTTGCACTCTCTTGGCATTCTCTCAACCATTTTCTCACCTGGAATACTTTTCCAACAGTCTTGAAGGAGTTCCCACATATGCTGAGGACCTGTTGGCTGCTTTTCCTTCACTCTGCCATCCCAAAACATCTCAACTGGTTTGAGGTCGGGTGATTGTGAAGACCAGGTCATCTGATGCAACACTCCATCACTCTCCTCCTTGGTCAAATAGCCCTTATACCGCCTGGAGGTGTGTTTTGGCTCATTGTCCTGTTGAAAAACAAATGATAGAATATTGCTGCTGTGTTAGCCATGCTGGTTAAGTGTGCCTTGAATTCTAAATAAATCAGACGGTGTCACCAGAAAAGCACACCCACACATCACACCTCCTACATTCTTCACGGTGGGAACCACACATGCGGAGTTCATGCGTTCACCTACTCTGCGTCTCACAAATACAAGGCGGTTGGAACCAAAAATCTAAAATTTGGACTAATCAGACCAATGGACAGATTTTCACCGGTCTAATGTCCATTGCTTGTGTTTCTTGGCCCAAGCAAGTTTCTTCTTATTATTGGTGTCCTTTTAGTAGTAGTTTCTTTCCAGCATTTCGACCATGAATGCCTGATTCACGTAGTCTCTTCTGAACAGTTGATGTGTATGTTATTTGAACTCTAATGAACATATCCTCTGCAGCAGAGGTAACTCTGGGTCTTCCTTTCCTGTGGTGGTCCTCATGAGAGCCAGTTTCATAGTGCTTGATGGTTTTTGCGACCTCACTTTGAAGAAACTTTCAATATATTTCAAATTTTCCCTATTGACTGACCTTCATGTCTTAAAGTAATGAACTGTCGTTTCTCTTTGCTTATTTGAGCTGTTCTTATGGACTTGATCTTTTACCAAATAGGGCGATCTTCTGTATACCACCCCTACCTTGTCACAACACAAATTATTTGCTCAAACGCATTAAGGAAAGAAATTCCACAAATTCACTTTTTTAACAAGGCACACCTGTTTAGATTTATTCCAGGTGACTACCTCATGAAGCTGGTCGAGAGAATGCCAGGAGTGTGCAAAGTTTTTGTCAAGGCAAAGGGTGGCTACTTTGAAGAATCTCAACTATAACATATTTTTTGATTAGTTTAATACTTATTTTTTATTTTTTGGTTACTACATATTTCATAGTTTTTATGTCTTCACTATAATTCTTCAATGTAGAAAATTGTCCAAATAAAGACTCATTCAATGACTTGAATGAGTAGGTGTGCCAACCTTTGACTGGTACTGTATATACGGCTGGGCTTTTCTGACTATAGTCTACTTGTTATAGATGAGCATTTTATCTCAAAGAAAAGTTACTAAATGGTCCCTCACATTTAAAGAGGAATTCAACTCGGGAAGTGTAAAATTGGCATGTTGATCTGTACCTTAAACGCTTTGTATATTATTCCTTCATATCAAACCTAACACTAGGCTTGAATCTACAACAACACATATTATAATTTTTTAGAAAACATTTCGAAAACAAGTCCATTCCACGGTCGTCTATGGATTTCCGTCAGAAAGTTCCACTCTAATCAAGAGACAGTTATCGCTGTCCACCTAGAAATAAACTTTGGGCAGCAGAGTTAGCCGACCTTGACGTTAGTGGAGGCAGCTAGGCCATTAGCTAACCCATTGTTGTGGCTAGATGCTGGTAACTAGGCACTGGGAACGCATGCAAGCTAGCTTTAAACGTAGCTAAGGGCCCAGTTCAGAAATGCCATGCATCTCAGTACTTTTACTAGGCTACCCATTACTGGATACACCACTACAGTTGAACAATGACTTGAGCTTTATACAAGAGTGGATCAAGGTCTGTGTAGTGCGGAAGAATGATTTTGTTGGAAGCCTTAAAAGCCACACCCTTGTGACTGTGTGTACACATGTGCATGTTTTGAATGCGTTCATGTCTGTGTGAGAGTCAGTCAGTGCGTGTGGGTGACCTTAAGGTGACCTTGCTCTAAGCCAAATCCTCTCTCTCTCTCTGCTGCTGCTGGGATCACACGCTCCCAGGGCTGCTGCTTCTTTCTGCAGCCACAGTCTGCTCTGCTTCCTGGCTATCCTGCGAGGTGGCTGGGCGGATGAGACGGGGGAGTGTGGGTCAGTGTTCCAGCGTCTGCGTAGTCGTGGAGTGTGGATCACATGACCGGCTGCCCAGCCTAATTCTGGATGACTCACCCCCTAGTAATGTCTGTCTGAGCAAACACTGCCCCCGCTGGTTGTCCTTGGTACTGTTCCTGGTGAGTGGAGAGGGAGGCTGCTGTAGGGGTGGGGTGGTGGTGACTGAGGAATCTGGCGCTTGTTTTTCTCCACATTGGAAAGCACTACTGGCCTTGGGCAGTGGAAGCCTTTGTATGGAAGGGAATGTCTGCATCCCAAATAGTACCCTATTCCTTATTTAGTGCACTACATTTTACTTTTACATATTGACCCTCTTATCCAGAGCGTACAGTCAGACCTGTAGGGCTCTGGTCAAAAATAGTGCACTATATTTGGGATGCGGAAAGTCAGTCCCTGACTGTCATTGCCATTACAAGTCCGATCTAGGTGTAGCAGTGCCGCCAACCTGGCCTGCACACAACCCCATGTCATGGACGACAGCATGACTCAGCATGGTGTTTGTGTAATGTGAGGTATTATAGGTGGCTCTTTGACGTGGCCCCTTGTGCCGTACCATGCACTGGTTACATGTGGATGTGTAACTGTGTGTGGGGGGGGTGGCAACAAATGCCATAGAAAGGTACTTGAAATGGACACTTCCTGATTTGAGTATGAAACACACTTTTGCTATGAAGCTGTGAAATATCCGACGTTAGTTGACATTGAAATTGCTATTGCCAGAACAAACTGAGATTTGCTCTGGCATTTCTCACATAGAAACTTAATTGGGAAGAAGGATGTTTGATATGCTTTTTACATTTGTACCTATACATTCTGCCTGCAAGACCCTGTGCAGACAAATTCCAGCGTGATGTAGATGGCATTTGCACTCAAAATGAGATGCAAAATGTTTCACAGAATTGACTTATCAGGCATTAATGAAAATGTGAATGTGTAGATTTGCAGAACCCTATAGGGGAAGTGTATACACTTCAGTGTTATTCTGTAACGGAACAGCAAAACTTTCGTTATGGATGTGACAGAAATGGACATGCATCTTTGCGAGAAGGGACACAACGGCAAATGTCCGAATCTCAATTCTCTGAATAGCCACTTTGAAAGTAAGGCTTGGCTACACTAAAACAACCACAATGAAAATGCAGCAATTGTCATATACTTTAGAGAGGAACATTTACCGGTATGGATATGACATTCGTTATGGTTGTGACTCTGTAAAAGGAGTGTTTTTGTATATTAATTATTTCTTCACCAAACTTAATTATAATACTTGTATAATTTGAAAATGCAGTGCACCTCCAAAGAACCAAGAAATCTCCAGTGTCTTGAATAGTTATTGCATAGGCTTTCAAAGGGCGCTCGTGGGTCCCGTCTTAACAACCAGAAATGCACAAATGTGCTTTATTTGAAAATCTCTGTTTTCATTGCGAATTACTGCTGCATACCTCCAATTATTATATAAATATTTTACATTTCGTAACACTAGAGGAGAATGTTGTTATGGATGTGACATTCTGCGTTAGGGATGTGACATTCTGCGTTAGTGATGTGACATTCTGCGTTAGGGATGAGACACGGTCCCAAAAGATGACACTGCACTCCGTTTCAAAAATGTACAACGTTTTTGTCATTTCATTCTAGGTCATCAATGACAAATGTTTTATATTAAATTATTATTAGCAATCCACCTGAGTAACTGAATAAACATACAAAAACTCAATTCAGTGCTTTCATTAAAAATTTTATTAGCTCATGCTTTGTATTAATCTCTCACCCTATAATCTGCCCGCAAAGACTCTATAAAATGGTATCTCCTCCCCTTGTTGTCCTCAAAAGGAGACAGGGAATGGACAACTTGACCTGCAGCCACCCAAGCCTTTTCGTCCTTGGCTGGCGAGATGTACACAAATCCAGTGTGGTCGTTTCTCCTCAAGAACTGCATTTCAACAGCATCAGTCAGTCTTTATCTGTTACCAGTCTCACAAACTGCTTGTATATACACTGAGTTTACCAAATATTATGAACACCTTCCTAATTAAGCTGCAACCCCCGCTTTTGCCCTCAGAACAGCCCGAATTCATCAGTGCTTGGACTCTACAAGGTTTCGAAAGCGTTCCACATGGATGCTGGTCCATGTTGACTCCAATGCTGCCCACAGTTGTCAAATTGGCTGGATGTCCTTTGGGTAGTGGATAATTCTTGATACACACAGAAAACTGTTGCGCATGAAAAGCCCAGCAGCATTACAGTTCTTGACACAAACCGGTGCTCTTGGCACCTACTACCATACCCTGTTCAAAGGGACTTATATTTTTTGGTCTTTCCCGTTCACCCTCTGAATGCCACATACATAATCCATGTCTCAATTTTCTCAAGTCTTAAAAATATATTTTTTTTTAACCTGTCTCCTCCCATTCATCTACACTGATTTTAAGTGGATTTAACAAGTGAAATCAATAAGGGATCATGGCTTTCACTTGGATTCACCTGGTCATGTAAAGAGCAGGTGTTCTGAATGTCTTGTAGACTCAGTGTATATCTCTAACCCCCCTAGACTCAGGGATTGATACACCCATTTCATTCCCTTGTTTATTTGAGCTAGCTGGACTCATTCCTCCCTTACCTCTACTATATCTTGACACGTCATTATGTTGTCTTTCCTATGAAGGGTTAAACGTCTTAAATTTTGTTATGTGAAATGGTTAAAATATACTTTTCATTGGTTTATAACCTACCAATGGCACGGGTTTGCACTTTCGTAGACCTTTCTTGTCAGATTGTAAATCACCTCAGGCCTGCCAGCTGCAGTTCACAAGCTGGACTTTTAAGACCATAATTATAAAACCACTAATTTTTCCTTTATATAATAATAATAATTGATTTCATTATCATTAGTAGGCTTCGTATAGCAGCCTTGTATAACCACCATCAGGCTGTAAGAGCGCATCCTGTTTAGTCTTAAAACCGTAACTTACTAAGGCCTATTTCAATATTTTTTTATATAGGCTACCATATCAATCAATCATTTATTTGTTCAGGTCTTTCATAGCATACGAGTCATTCATGATTTGAAATGCAATCAAGCATTTTAGTTTTAAAATAAAATAACAAAGCAAAAATTGAATAATTATCGTTAACAATAAATAGGGCAACCATTCCATTTCGGAAATTGCGTTCACAAATGAATGTGACTGTTTTTAGTATGTGCTGTAATAAAGGCTTTACAAAAAAACGTGACTTTTTGGTATTACTACAATTTATGTAGAGTCCACCTGTGGTAAATTAAATATATTGGACATGATTTGAAAAGGCACACCTGTCTATATAAGGTCCCACAGCTGACCGTGCATGTCAGCAAAAACCAAGCCATGAGGTCGACGGAATTGTCCGTAGAGCTTCGAGACAAGTTTGTGTCGAAGCACAGATCTGGGGAAGGGTACCAAAAAAACTCTGCAGCTTTTGAAGGTTCCCAAGAACACAGTGGCCTCCATCATTCTTAAATGGAAGGAGTTTGGAACCACAAAGACTTCCTAGGGCTGGCCGCCCGGCCAAACTGAGCAATCGGGGGGGGAAAGGTCCTTGGTCAGGGAGGTGACCAAGAACCCGATGGTCACTCTGACAGAGCTGCAGAGTTCCTCTGTGGAGATGAGAGAAACTTCCAGAAGGACAATCATCTCTGCAGTACTCCAACTATTATGTCTTTATGGTAGAGTGGCCAGACGGAAGCCACTCCGCAGTAAAAGGCACATGACAGGCCGCTTGGAGTTTGCCAAAAGACTCAGACCATGAGAAACAAGATTCTCTGGTCTGATGAAATCAAGATTGAGACCTTTGGCCTGAATGCCAAGCTTCACGTCTGGAGGAAACACGGCACCATCCCTACGGTGAAGCATGGTGGGGACAGCATCATGCTGTGGGGATGTTTTTCAGGGAATGGGAGACTAGTCAGGATTGGAGAAAAATACAGAGATCCTTGATGAAAACCTGCTCCAGAGTGCTCTGGACCTCAGACTTGGGCAAAAGTTCACCTTCCAACAGGACAACGACCCTAAGCACACAGTCAAGACAACGCAGGAGGGGGCTTCGGGACAAGTCTCAATGTCCTTGAGTGCCCTAGCCAGAGGCCAGACATCTCTGAAGAGACGCTCCCCATCCAACCTGACGCAGCTTGTGAGGATCTGCACAGAAGAATGGGAGAAACGCTCCAAATAGAGGTGTGCCAAGTTTGTAACGTCATACCCAAGAAGACTCAGGGCTGTATTCGCTGCCATAGGTTCTTCAACAAAGTACTGAGTAAAGGGTCTGAATACTTTTAAAAAACATTTTTATGCATTTGCTAAAAAATTCTAGCTTGTTTTTGCTTTGTCATTATGGGGTATTGTGTGTAGATTGAAGGGACAAAAACAATGTAATAACCTTTTAGAATAAGGCTAATGTAACAGTGAGAAAAATCAAGTGGTCTGAATGCTTTCCTAATGCACTTAAAGAGAGCAAGGGAATAGGAAATGTTTTTCCTAAACAAATGAGGTGTTTTGGTAACAACTTAAGTCAGAAATGGCTGTAATTATGTTAAAGCTTCAGCAACACGGACAGCGCTATACACACTTTTGATGTTCTGTGGTGGTCGCTGCAGCAGGGAGTAGAGCGAGAGACAACGGATGCTAGTTACAGTCACGCCCAGCGCAGCAAGTCTGAGCCAGGACCAGCCTCCATCTAGTCATTTGTGTCATAATTATTTTGTCAAACAGTTTGCTTAAGGCATCAGACAACGTCAGTGTGTATAGTTGAATTGATTAAAACACACAGGATGTGTCTATATAGGGATAAATAAACGTTTAAAAATGCCAACCCATCGATTGGTCGAAAGAATGCTCTTGTTCGACGAAGATCGTTTTTTGGGTGGCGGGGCAGCAGCCCTAGTTTGAGTAAACTCATGCTTCCTACCCTTTAATACTCTACACGTACATCACGTTTTAAGGGCGGGCTCTCTGGTACTTTTGAAAATATGACATTTTATTAAAAGAAATTGATATATGTAATTAACCAATCATAGCCCTCATCTAAGATTGCAAATCACCAGCAAAGAGTTCCGTTTGAATCCATTTTCCCATTCACTGTGTTGGTGGTGCTAGGGATGTGACTGTTTTGGAATTTGAGTTTATGATAATTGGCCAGGCCAATGTACAAAGTCACCGACATAACCGGCGGTCATAAAAGGGAAGGTCACAATTCTGTACACTTGTTGGATATGCTTCTTAATAAAACCTAGTTGGAGAAAAGCCATTACACTTTGTTATTACCATTCAGGTTATTACGTGTAAATATTAAGATATGCCAGGTTGGAGAGGATCTGTCGCATTTTTATATTAAGAGTCAAAATAAAGATATGCTTACCCGTTCTGCATATAATTGTTTTTCATACAGATCCGATTTCGACGCACAATACCATTCAAACGAAGTCTGGTGGGTTCTCTCCCACTTTGTCCCGCAAAATATTAGCATTACGTCACACCCTGTTGCTGTGGTCATTCGATGGCATTGGCATGTTCGTCAGAGAGGACGTTGTAATGAGATGAGAATCAAACACTACTGTCATGATTTAAAGGGATGGATTCCAGACAGGCTAC
Source organism: Oncorhynchus mykiss (assembly GCF_057628025.1). Taxonomy (NCBI): domain Eukaryota; kingdom Metazoa; phylum Chordata; class Actinopteri; order Salmoniformes; family Salmonidae; genus Oncorhynchus; species Oncorhynchus mykiss. The sequence continues at coordinate 27,722,825 of NC_143038.1, forward strand.
TTTAGGAATTGTTCTGAATGGACGTATAGAGATTCGGCGAACTCACACGCGCACACCCCAGTAAAAGCACCCATCAATCAAAGCTACGAGCATACGCCAGACACAAGCACATATTTCTCCTTTCCTTAAAACGTATTAAAAAAAACCTAGGCTTTCCGAAAGTAGGCTATAAGATAATGATTTGACAAGGAAAGTATGTGGGGTACAGCTATGCTATAATGTGAAGATGAAATTTAGTCATTTAAAATGGAAACAAACACATGCAATATGCCCATAACCTATTTATCAGCAACGCTGATTATCGAGGGGGGGTGTTGGAAAGATTTTTCAAATAATGTGAGGAAGTATTATCATTTGAATGGATGTAAAAAAAATATATATATATTTTCTAAAAATACTTACTTGATATACTTTGAGGTGAAGGAAAAAATTACTGAGAAGCCCAGCTTGTTATTGGTGGACATGATGAGTTAAGACAATCAGACATCCCCCAAATGGGCACTTTCCTATATTTGACATTTGCGAGAAGCAGGCAAGGTACTTCTATGCGTGCTCAAGCGCACGCACCATCAACATTTGACAGGACAGAGAAACCAGACAGATGCTCACATGGAACACACAAATGATGGTTTGTTATGAACCCAAAGTCATTTCTCACAAGTGTAGCAGGTTGTGAACTCTGCAAACAACGTTAGCACCCCGAGAATGAGATCAGTAAATGACTAATACACACGTTCACAAATTTATGAAAGAAATGACAAACGGTAGGCTACCACATGGGCATTCATAAAGATGCATTGTGGGCCTACACTGTGTATAGCCTAGGCTACTATTCTACTTTGCGGGGATAGGAGGGTGGCAATTTTGTCTCGGCTAGGGCGGCATATCGGCCAGGACCGGGCCTGATCAGCGTTGATTAGTCTATAAATTAAGAAATTATTCTGTATCAATTTATACCATCCCAGTTTGGAGAGGATTGGCGCATTGTTAATTTGACACAACATATTGATAAACATCCCTTCTCCCAATTAAATTTTCTTTGTGAAAATTTCAGAGCAGAATCTGAGATACCAAAAATATTCCCTGTCCACACTGGTGTGGAAACACCCTTTAAACATTAGGCCTATTCTCCAACTTGTCTAGGATTTAGGCCTAGATGCCGACACATGGTATTGAAACTCAATCAAGTTCATTGTTCACACACACTTACAGAACATGGGGCTGCAGCAGTTTTCCCCTTGTTTTGCATTTGGCTTTTAGGTAAGACAGAGTATTGCTGCTGGACCAGTAACTGAAAGGTCGCTTGTTCGAATACCGGAGCCGACAAGGTGAAATCTGTCGACTTGCTCTTGAGCAAGGCACATAAACCTAATTTGCCCCAGGGACGCCATATACAATGGCTGACCCTGCAAAACATTTCACTGCACCTATCCGGTGTATGTGACAACTTCTGTAGCCTTTCTTTTAGGCTTGTTGTATCGATTTAGAATGACCTCTAAAATTTTATGACTCACGATAGTTCATTGAGAATCCAAATGAAATGGTCCAATTGTGTATTAACAGCAGCGGGAGACCCAGTTTTATGCTTGTCCGTATATTGGTGTTGTACCCATAGAAATATATCTAGAATATACAGATTATATTTCTATTGTTCTACCTGTATTTTAGGCTATACCCAACTCAAGTTCATGGGATCAGAAGTGTCTTTTGTTGACTTTTCACTTGTTTCCTTTTGTGGGCGTGTGTGTGCGCACGCGCTCGCTGGTGGACGTGTTTGGGGTGCGCGTTTGTCTCACTCCTGACCTGTCCTCTCGCTCTCTCCCCAGGTCTCCCCATGTCCGTGAGCCGTCGGCTGCGGCTCTGCGGCACCCCACCCCTGGAGTGGTCTGTCACTACAGTTCAGACCCCGTGATCCCCCCTCTCCTCCTCCCCCCTGTCCCATCCCACCCTCCCCCCCCCCCCCCCCCTTCCCCCTCCTCCCTGCGTGCCGCTGTGCTGGACGTCATGAGCATAGTAATCGCGCTGGGAGTCACTACACCAGAAACGTCCTACTCAGATATGGCTGCTGGATCAGAGTGAGTACCACAGGAGGGGGGGGGGGGGGGGGTGAGGATAGGGATGCTAGGGTTTGTGTGTGTGGCCTCTTTTTTTCACTACCCAACAAGCCATGTGCAGCAGTTCAACATTTTTCTAAACTAGCTGCTGCTGTGTTTCCACTGTGGTCAGAATCAGGAAGTGACCAGGAGAGCTGGAAAGTGTAGGTCACAGTGAAGGCCTTCCAACCTAGACCAGGAAACTGGGGCCCACCACAGACAGAATTATGCTTGGGCGGTATCCCGATTGTCATACTTTCATACCGACCGTGTGCCATACCAGGATATTCGGTAATATCAGCACTGAACACGGGGTGCTCTTTTCAAACCCCACTGAGCCTTTTTAATCCATAGGTTCGCAATACTAACAATACCATGTAATATCCCATAGAGAATGCTAACAAGTGCATTGTGAACATTTTATACAGTGTCTGAGCTAAATTATTTGCAGGACAAACATACATCCATGCTCAAATGTATATAAGTAACTCAAAAGTACTTCTCAGTTTGCTGCACGCACCAAACAAATATTACACAGCAAGGCTCTTGATAAGGAGGAGATTCTCTGCTGTTACCAAGCGAAGCTTCTTCCAAAATCAAGCTAACAAGTTAATAAATTAGCAAACCTAATACACAACTGCTGAGCATTCAGCACATTTTAGACTGTGAACTTAATAGTTAAAAGATATCCAGCTTCCAAACATTTAGTTGTGAATTCCATACTGTAACTAGATAACCAAACGCGTGCTCTCATCGTTGTGTGCTTGTAAACAAACGCCACGTGACTAGGGAGTACCAGTAAACTTCATAATGAAAAATGTTTCAGGTGAAATGAAGAATGATCTTCTTTATCTGCTAACGTATTGTTCAAGTTGACAGCAGGTATTTAAGTAGCTACAAATATTCAAATTTTATTCAAAAACGTTTTAAATTGTTTTAATTGTATTGAAAACTCACCCCGTGGTTATTTCCGTATACCGCCCAAGCCTAGACAGAATACAGGAGTACTACCGGATGCCTTTCTATTAGTGATGCACCGATATAACATTTTTGACCGATATCCTATATTTTCCTTGCCAAAAAAAACAATACCGATATTTAGAATTTTGAGCATTCTATTACAGTTAAATAGGTAACACACACGGACGCAGCGGTCTAAGGCACTTCATCTCAGCGCAAGAGGCGTCACTACAGTCCATGGTTCAAATCCAGGCTGTATCACATCCGGCCGTGATTGGGAGTCCCATAGGGCGGCGCACAATTGGCCCGGGTTTGGCTGGGGTAGGCCGTCATTGTAAATAAGTATTTGTTCTTAACTGACTTGCCTAGTTAAATAAAGGTTATACACACCACACTGACCAAAAAGTTATTTTGTTGGCTTTACAATATGTCCCCATTTACCAGTAAAACATAATCAAAACCTATTTCTTTAACTTGCTGTGCTGTTTCGTTGTTAATTTGTTTCATTCTCAACCACGATTTCTCATACTATGGATTGCCGTTTGGGTCTTTGTCAGATAACACTCTTTGACATGTCAAATGAGCTTGTTGACCAATCAGGACCTGAACATGACTGCGCGTCACATAATAATTTAACGTGTTCATTCATTTTTTACGTAGTTATTACACTCACTTGTATTTCATGTGTTACATTTCATCGATTTACGTATGCTCTGATGCTAGTAAAGTTGTCTCGGGCACCTACAGTGCTGGTCATAAAGAAATGCAAGCAATGTTCATCCCCAAAAACATAGCAAAATGACATCTGTTTCAGTAGCTAGCTAACTATATAGCTAGGTGTCATCTAAAATGGGGTCAGAACCATCTATGTGAAGCTAGCCACAATAAGGATTAGCCACAATAGTGGACTTTGCGGGTAGCCTTCAAAATAAATGTCATTGACAGTGATGCAAATTAATGCAAATAGTAGAATTATGCCATAATTGAATAGATCATGCAAAATGAGGTTGGGCAATTTGTTAATTTGACAAATCTGAAATCACACTGGATGTATTATACTTTAGAATTGCGTTTAGGGCATACTTATTTCACCATACAGCCTTAACTATGGATTGTGGATCTATGGATTGTGGATCAATGACATGGGATATCAGTCTACTCAGTGACACCCAGAAAACAGTAACTTTGTAGCTCTTATTGCTGGACTCTGAAACAACTGAACTGAGCCACATTTATTATCAACCTGTGTATTGAACACTATTCCAGAGGAAAAACAATACTGCATGGATGTTTGAGTCTTTCTGAGGAGGACGTTGCGAAAAATTATCTTGGGTATTGAGTAGACTGATAACCCATTTCATTGATCCCCAATCCTTAGGTATGGCTGGCTGTACAGTGCAATATGAATGTCAATACACACAATAGGCTGACTGGGGAGGTGAGTCCCGTGATAAGAGCTACAACACTAATATTTGCGTAAACTCTTAACAGTTGTGTTCTGTGGGTGTCACCGAGTAGACTGACCCCATTTCATTGCTTCACATTCCAACCTTGTTTAACATTATCTAGTCTAAATATGGCATTATTCCACCAATTGTAACCTTCTGCATCACTTTAAAATAGGTATTTTTTTTAACTGCAAATTCCACTATTGTGCCTAATCCTTATTGTGGCTAGCTTCACAACACAACCCGGTCCGGTCGAGCCTCACTAGCCAGATGAAGCTAGCTGGCTGCTTATAACGTTAGCTTTGGTCAATACGGTTAAGTAGCTGGCTAGCTATTTATTTGAAGTCCAATTTCAATAGGCGAACAACAAGTGGTCACCTACGTAATACTTACAAGGATTCCTAAATCGTTGCAAAGAATAATGTAAATGACTGCAGTTTCTACTGGTCATTGTTTTCAGGCTGGTTGTATTGGTGCTAGCTAGGTACCAAGCTAAAGCTAGCTACTCCAGAAGTTGTGGTCAAACAAATGATCCTTCATTGCCAACGTGGTATTGTAAATGTGTCGTTCGTGGCCGGTGTCTGCTTGTTTGCAGACTTTTTTTGTACAGCTTTGACAAGTGCTACTGATAGGAGTGGTGGCGTTTGACTTGCACATGCAAATTCAGAACACACAACATTCTATAATCTGTTATTTGACGTGTCAAATTTAAAAGCTTATTTAACGTGTCAAATGGTGTTGTCTGACTTGTCTTTTTTGACACGCAAAGACCCAAAGGCGTTCCATAGTATGTTGTGAAGCCAATAGCAGTGACACTATTACTGTGTAACTCCGGTAGGGCAACATGTGTACCGGTGCTTGACCAGTCAGTGAAAGCCAACATCACCCACGACAGAGAACGGTTGATTGTCAATGAATGCCATTTATCTTGGCGTTAATCGATTTCGCCTTTTGAGTTGTCTTACTGACTTTTTTTTTTTTTTACTCTTTCAAATAACTGCTCGATTTGTTGATTGCTCGATCCACACAGCATACATCGTGGTATAGATTAGGAATACTGTGTTGCACGTGTAGCGCATTTTTTTGTTGTTGACGTGGAGTCAATATGTCTTGCACGCCAGATTTGACATCGGGCCGACCCCGATGTTGACATTTTCAGCTAATATCATCTGATACCGATATATCGTGCATCCCTACTTTCTATCTATGGGGCAGAAGGCAGTGTGAGGGACCATTAGGATCTGAACCCTCCTTCCCTTGTCAGGCCTTGCATTCAACCACCCCATCACATAGTGTCGGTGCCCCATTTGCTAAAAATGTATGGAGAATAGGGTGCCATTTGGGACAGAGCCTGTAACTGATCAGTGATGACCCCCCCACCAAGAGAGCTTCAGGGGGACTGAGGTTAAATCAGACAAGTATTGGAACAAGAGCCAGCTGTTCTGCTGAGTGCTGTATGAGGAAATGGCTCTAGACTGCACAGGGAAAATAACCTGAACCCAGTGCTCCTACTACCCTGTAGGTGAGCCAGATGACTGAGCTTCTATGGAATGTAGCTGGATCAGGCTCTTCCCCTCCCCCATACATCTCCCTTCTAAGAAACCCAACCTGACTCGGGGGAAGGCATGCAGGGTGGGGGATTTCACCTCGCACGAAAACAATGAGAAACAGAAAAGCAGACATGGGCGACATTTAGAAAAATCACCAGCCGGGATGTAGTATTTTCTTGTTTTGACATGTAGCCTTTTGACATTTGATATTGTTCGGCAGGGCTACGTGTACCAGGGCTGTTAGTTGTTGGGTAAAAAGACAAGGTTCTCTTCTCCCCTCCCTCCAAGACCTCTGCTAAAGGGCAACGGGGGAGTTGCATAACACGCATCATGGCCGCTGACATTCCATTTCCTGAATTGTCATGTTCACCCAGACTTCCCTTGGCCGTTGAGAATGTTTTGGGCTGTGGCGCCATCTAGTGTACAGAACAGGTCTAGGAGATATCACCTTAAGAGTTGTTTACAAGTAAAGCAGGTTAATGCAGGACCCCCACCCCAACATGGTAGTATTCATCAAGACAAACTATACCAAAACGTTTTGTGACGATAAGTTACAACGGGCATGTCTTATTGGCAAGTTTAGGTTGTCTTTCATTTTTTTTTTCCTGTTGCGTTATGAATATGACCAAGCTTAGCTGCTTAGTAGTTGAAAAATGGCTTTCCCTGTAGTTTTGTTTACTCTTTCTAGATACCATATTTCATTCTATATCTCCTAACTTTCCCTATATCTGGATATCGTTTTATCTTTGATCTTTTTAAGGGTCAGACACACCGAGAAAGCTGACTGCCGGTAGGTGCTTAGCACCTCTGCCCAGAGTGTCGGCAGTTACCTTTTTGTTGTTCACACAGAACAGTTGTGCCTCCGATTTTGCTTCATTTAAATACTCCAGGCGACAAGGTGGCAGTAGCTTGTTTGGCTTGTGCATGCTGGAGCTAATGTAAGCTAACTAGCAAGCTGCTCTGTTACATTTTTTACTTGAAATTAAAGTGTACGGACGTGAAACTGTCCTTTGTGTTTCTTGGCTATTTACACTGAACAAAAATATAAACGCAACATGCAACAATTTCAACGAATCAATTTGATTGAATTACAGGTCATATATAAGAAAAACAGTCAATTGAAAAAGTCATTAGGCCCCAATCTATGGATTTCACATGACTGGGCAGGGTGCAGCCATGGGTGGACCTGGGAGGGCATAGGCCCACCGACGGGGGAGCCAGGTCCAGACAATCAGGAATGAGTTTTTCCCCCACAAAAGGGCTTTATTACAGACAGAAATACTCCTATGTTTCATCAGCTCTCTGAGTGGCTGTTCTCAGATGATCCCGCAGGTAAAGAAGCCAGATGTGGTCTTGGACTGGTGGGGTTGCACGTGGTCTGCGGTTGTGAGGCCAGTTGGACGTACTGCCAAATTCTCTAAAACGATGTTGGAGGTGGCTTATGGTAGAGAAATTAACATTCAATTCTCTGGCAACAGCTCTGGTGGACATTCCTGCAATCAGCATGCCAATTGCATGTTCCCTCAACTTGAAACTGTGGCTTTGTTTTGTGTGACAAAACTGCACATTTTAGTTTGGCCTTTATTGTCCCCAGCACGCGGTGCACCTGTGTAATGATCATGCTGTTTAATCAGCTTGATATGCCACACCTGTCAGGTGGATGGATTATCTTGGCAAAGGAGAAATACTCCGTAACAGGGATGAGCACACATTTGTTGACAACATTTGAGAGAAATACTCTTTTTGTGCATTTGGAACATTTCTGGGATCTTTTTATTTCATCTCATGAAACATGGGACCAACACTTTACATGTTGTGTTTTATATTTGCATTTAGTATAGATAACTGGTGTAGTTATCAACATTATAATTAAATCACAATGGATTTGTTTTTTTGAATGAAGCAGCTTGCCTGTCTGTCGAGTCGATGGAGTAGCTAGCTGTGTTGTGCTAAATGGCGACGCTTGCAAGCGAACTGTAACTGGCAGTATGGGATAATGGAGAGTGAATTAAATTATTTATTGGTTAAGCATTTAGTTCATCTTTGTTTTTGCAAGAGGAGGAACAGCCTCCAACTGTGCTAAGTACATATCAGCAGTCAGATTTCTCCTTGTGTCTGTACCATTACTCTTTTACTGTCCATGTTTCTACTGCTTACGCTTTCATTCTCTCTCCCTCTCTCAGCCCTGAGTCAGTGGAAGCAAGCCCTGCCGTGAATGAGAAAAACTACCCCAACCACAGCTGTGTGAGTGCACAGAGTCATGGGTATCGGGGACTACCATATACTGTGAGTACACAGCTCTTTTCTTCCTTTGTCACAATGCGGCCAATTTTATAGGCCAGTCTCTCTCATATCTGACAATCTCGACATTCCGATCAAGTATCTTTTTGTAAGATGTCCCTTATGGACTTTTCGTCAGTAACCTAAACGAATGTGTCGGCCTAAGAGCGCGTAAGGCCAGTACTGTTGCAAGCGTAGTCTTGCATCCGAGAGGAAGGAGAGTCCCGCACGACATGCTAAGTATCAAAACGTAGAAAAATAAAAGTCGGCGCAAGGCTTCAATGCTATGAATCGCTAATGCTGATTAACACGTTCGCAGCGCCCTTGTGCGTTTTTAGCTAACATGCTGTATTGTCACGTACCATTTTTGTTTGCCCTCATTTTCATTCGTCTTCCATTTTCCGTTTCCCCTTCCTCTTTTTTTTGTTTGTTTGTACCTGAACACCCATTGTTTGAAGATGCAACAGTCTTCCGTTGTGTGTTGTCAGGATCACAACTATGGCGCGCCCCCTCCCCCCACCCCACCCGCCTCCCCGCTCTCCCAAACCATCATCCCCCGCATGGAGCTCAACGGCGTGGCACGCGGCCCTACCTCCCGCTACCATGACAACGGCCGCCAAGAGGAGAACTCTGCTGACAGCGACAGCTCGTCGGAGGAAGAAGGGGCCGTGGCCAGCTGGTGCCACTGCAGTCTGACTCCGGATGGCTTCCTCATAAAGTGCGAGAGCTGCAGGTGAGAGCCGGCGGCAGCCATTTTGTACCCTGTATTCAGAACCTTTTTTCACTCTGTGGAATGTTGTGTGTACAGTTGAAGTCGTAAGTTTACATACACCTAGCCAAATACATTTAAACTTTGTTTTTCACAATTCCTAACATTTAATCCTAGTAAACATTTCCTGTCTTAGGTCAGTTAGGATCACCACGTTATTTTAAGAATGTGAAATGTCTGCATAATAGTAGAGTGATTTATTTCAGCTTTTATTTCTTTCATCACATTCCCAGTGGGTCAGAAGTTTACATACACTCAATTAGTATTTGGTAGCATTGCCTTTAAAATGTTTAACTTGGGTCAAATGTTTCGGATATCCTTCCACAAGCTTCCCACAATAAGTTGGGTGAATTTTGGCCCATTCCTCCTGACAGAGCTGGTGTAACTGAGTCAGGTTTGTAGGCCTCCTTGCTCGCACACGCCTTTTCAGTTCTGCCCACAAATTTTCTATAGGATTGAGTTCATTGTCCATTTGGAAGACCCATTTGTGACCAAGCTTTAACTTCCTGACGTCTTGAGATGTTGCTTCAATGATGCCATCTATTTTGTGAAGTGCACCAGTCCCTCCTGCAGCAAAGCACCCCCAGAACATGATCCTGTGCTTCACGGTTGGGATGATGTTCTTCGGCTTGCCAAGCCTCCCCCTTTTCCATCCAAACCTAACGATGGTCATTATGGCCAAACCGTTCTATTTTTGTTTCATCAGACCAGAGGACATTTTTCCAAAAAGTATGATCTTTGTCCCCATGTGCAGTTGCAAACCGTAGTCTGGATTTTTTTATGGCAGTTTTGGAGCAGTGGTTTCTTCCTAGCTGAGCGGCCTTTCAGGTTATGTCGATATAGGACTCGTTTTACTGTGGATATACATACTTTTGTACCCGTTTCCTCCAGCATCTTCACAAGGTCCTTTGCGGCTGTTCTTGGATTGATTTACACTTTTCGCACCAAAGTACGTTCATCTCAAGGAGACAGAACGCATCTCCTTCCTGAGCGGTAATGATGGCTGCGTGGCCCCGTGGTGTTCATACCTGCGTACTATTGTTTGTACAGATGAACGTGGTACATTCAGGTGTTTGGAAATTGCTCCCAAGGATGAATCATACTTGTGGAGGTCTACAATTGTTTTTCTGAGGTCTTGGCTGATTTTGTTTTGATTTCCCCATGAAGTCAAGCAAAGAGGTACTGAGTTTGAAGGTATGCCTTGAAATACATCCACAGGTACACCTCCAATTGACTCAAATGATGTCAATTAGCCTATCAGAAGCTTCTAAAGCCATGCCATCATTTTGGGGTATTTTCCAAGCTGTTTAAAGGCTCAGTCAACTTAGTGTATGTAAACTTCGGACCCACTGGAATTGTGAATTAGTGAAATAATCGGTCTGTAAACAATTGTTGGAAAAATGATTTGTGTCATGCACAAAGTAGATGTCCTAACCATCTTGCCAAAACTATAGTTTGTTAACAAGAAATGTGTGGAGTGGTTGAAAAATGAGTTTCAATGACTCCAACCTAAGTGTATGTAAACTTTTGACTTCAACTGTGTGTGGCCCACCATCTACGTTAATGGTGGGTCACCACTTCTATTTGGCTTAGATTAATACAGACATAGTATAAGTCATATATTGAGATAGCAAGGTGAGAGATAGATATATCTAAAGGCCTATAAGATCTGCAATTTCCTAATTGTGATTTTCTTATTTCTGTGATTTCAGGGGGCTAGACAGGAGGAAAGGACTGGACGGCCAACGCCGGAAACAAGAAAATGTATCAGGTATGGTGATTGATAGACTATATAACATGCATCTCAATGTGCGTATTCCAAGTATGGAAAACGCATACAGCCACCACATTGATACACGGGCGTTACGTATATACATGGTGCCACTTGGCCTCAACTAAACCACGTAAACTCCATGGGCCTGTTTTCCTGGATACGGATTAAGTTTAGGGCTTTTCACACATTGTTCGTAACTATAGTTCGAATCCGACTTTGATTTTTATCTGTTACGTTGTATTTTTTTGCGTTTGGTCAGGTTGGTTTCACATTGCCAAATGTTAAACAACCATGTGTTCATACGAGTCATTTGTTAATTGGAGAAAATGGTCATGTTAAATCCATCAATGATTATCAAGAAGCGAAACTTCTGTGTCTCAAACTTCATAAACTCAGCAAAAAAATGCACGTTTTTCAGGACCCTGTCTTTCAAAGATAATTCGTAAAAATCAAAATAACTAGCTCTTCATTGTAAAGGGTTTAAACACTGTTTCCCATGCTTGTTCAATGAACCATGAACAATTAATGAACATGCACCTGTGGAACGGTCGTTAGGACACTAACAGCTTACAGACGGTGGACAATTAAGGTCACAGTTATGTAAACTTAGGACACTAAAGAGGCCTTTCTAAAAACTCTGAATAACAGCAGAAGAAAGATGCCCACGGTCTCTGCTCATCTGCGTGAATATGCTTTAGGCATGCTGCAAGGAGGCATGAGGACTGCAGATGTGGCCAGGGCAATAAATTGCAATGTCCGTACTGTGAGACGCCTAAGACTGCGCTACAGGGAGACAGGACGGACAGCTGATCGTCCTCAGTGGCAGACCACGTGAAACGACACCTACACATCCGGCACATCCGAACATCACACCTGCGGGACAGGTACAGGATGGCAACAACAACTTACACCAGGAACGCACAATCCCTCTGTCCGCAATAGTCTGAGAGAGGCTGGACTGAGGGCTTGTAAGCCTGTTGTAATGCAGATCCTCACCAGACATCACCGGCAACAATGTCGCCTTATGGGCACAAACCCACCGTTGCTGGACCAGACAGGACTGGTAAAAAGTGCTCTTCACTGACGAGTTGTTTTTTTCCTCACCAGGGGTGATGGTTGGATTCGCGTTTATCGCCGAAGGAATGAGCGTTACACTGAGGCCTGTACTCTGGAGCGGGATCGATTTGGAGGTGGAAGGTCCGTCATGGTCTGGGGCAGTGTGTCACAGCATCATCGGACTGAGCTTGTTGTCATTGCAAGCAGTCTCAACGCTGTGCGTTACAGGGAAGACATCCTCCTCCCTCGTGGTACCCTTCCTGCAGGCTCATCCTGACATGACCCTCCAGCATGACAATGCCACCAGCCATACTGCTCGTTCTGTGCGTGATTTCCTGCAAGACAGGAATGTCAGTGTTCTGCCATGGTCAGCGAAGAGCCCAGATCTCAATCCCATTTAGCAAGTCTGGGACCTGTTGGATAGGAGCATTAGGGCTGAGTGGGATAACATCTCATGGCGAGAACTGGCAAATCTGGTGCAGTCCATGAGAAGGAGATGCACTGCAGTACTTAATGCAGCTGGTGGCTGACTGTAACTTTTGATTTTGCCCTTTGTTCAGGGACACATTATTCAATTTCTGTTAGTCACATGTCTGTGGAACTTGTTCAGTTTGTCTGTTGAATATTATGTTCATACAAATATTTACACATGTTAAGTTTGCTGAAAATAAAGGCAGTTGAGTGAGAGGACGCTTCTTTTTTTTGCTGAGTTTATTACTTTCGCTTTGTTCATCCAACAAAATGCGTGAGGAAACCGCGCAATATCCACTAACTGTTACAACGACCGTCGGAGAAGAGTATACTACAGTGCCTAGTGAAAGTCGACACACCCCTTGCAGTCTTCACATTTTGCTGCCTGAAAATTAAATGTAAAAATGGATTGCATTGGACTTTGTTCCTTGATCTGAACGACTTACTCCACATATTCAAAGTGAAAGTTTGGTTTGCGTATGTCTTCACACCCCAGAGTTAATACCTTTGGCACCTTTGGCAGAGTTTACAGTGTTAATCATTTTGAATAGTATTCTACCAACTCTGCACGACTCTTAGGGCAACATATGTCCATCGTTTTGCTCCAAATGTCTCATGCTCAGTAAATTTGGTTGGGAATCATTGTTGGGCAGCAATATTTAAACCTTGACTCTGATTGCCAAGCAAATTTAAGTCCGGACAGAGGCTAGACCACTCATGAACACGCAAGACCTCTTGAAGAGCCATTCTGGTGTGTCTTTGGCATAAAAATCTACATTTCTTGCTGATAACCTAACCCTGGGATGAAGTTTTATCAGAAGACTGAGGCAGGTTTTCCTTCAACTTTTTACGTGAGCTTTGCTCCTTTGTCAGGATCAAAAGACATATGAAACTCCCCAGTCCCTGCCAATGACACTCATAACATGATGCTGCCACCTCATTACTTGAAAATATGATGTAATCCCTTTTTAGATATTGTATTAAGGCCACAAAATGTGAAGACTGTGCAATGGGTGTGTAGAATTTCACTACCGGCTCAGTAGCCTACAGTGTAGCCCCCTTCTCCATTAATCTGCATGGGATGCGCTCATAAATGTGCTATTACTCACCATATGTTAAGGTACTGCATGCATTTGATCAAATGATCGCAGTCAAAACAACCAATAATACTGAATGAACCTCTGGTTCTTTTACTGTGTTTGGTCCGGGACTGCATGATCACCTGCAGCGAACCACACACCAAACATAATCGTACCACGGCGTGTTTACTGCGCTCCCTAGTGCGGATAGTGTTCACACCAGTCCAAACGAACTGACCTAAGGGAGAAAAGGCGCCAGAGTTCGGGGAAAAAAACGTTCCAAACCAATTTGGTGTGAAAGCAGCCTTAGGCCTGGTCTAAAAAAGTTCAATGCAGAATCTCTATTTAAATAGCATTTTAGTCCGGGAAACCAACCCTAAGTCTTTACTGTTGGTGTGCCCAGGTGGAAACTAACTCTGCCAAGTACCTGTGAATGCTCAAGTCTCTCTTGCGCTTCTAGTGGGCGATAGCAGCGCCACGGAGAGTGGCGACGAGGAAGTGTCGCCCGCCACGGTGTCCTACACAGCAACGCAGCACACGCCCACCAGCATCACGCTCACAGTCAACCGCGTGAAGCGGAACAAGTCCAAGAAGAGGAAGAAGAGCACGGAGAAGGCCCGCGGAGTGCCCAAGGGCAAGAAAATAAAGGTAGGAACTTGGGAGCAAGGGCACAGTCGTCAAAAGAGCACAGTTAGCAAAGAGTCCTAAGTGTGTGTGAAATGCGAGACATGCCAGGCAAGAGTGCCAAATGAAGTGCTAGCAGAATGTGCCAGCCACTATTTGGGCTAAATGCAGGCGGTAGCGACGGCAAGAGTATCCTTGCTAAAGACAACAATAGTATGGGGAAAATGGCCAAGTGTGCCAAATGGATTGCAAAGTGTGAAAAGGGGCTGAGGGAGCAAATGCAAAACCCACAGCTAGGAAGAGGACCAAGATGGTTACGTTACTTGTTTTAACTTGCTCTTAAGGCTGAATATGCCAATGATACCTCTAGAGGCCAAGAGAGAAGTTGCAGTCTTTTTCTAGTAGCATAAAGTTATTTTTGCTACATTATTTTGTGAATCTCTGAAACGTGTTAACACAAGTAGACTCTCTGAAACGTTGCCTAAACGTTGTGAGTAGGAGACCCTCTGAATGTTGTCTAAACGCTGTGAGTAGACTCTGAAACGTTGTGTAAATGAGTGTCTGTCTTTACAGGCCTTCAGAGAGGGTTCTAGAAAGTCCATGAGGATGAAGGTAAGATGAATTCCTTCCGATCTTTTTAGTTATACAGTACCAGTCAAAGGTCTCTCAATGGAACCATGACGCTAACAGTGGCATTGATGATTTCTTCATCCCATTAGCTACTGCTGGGAAGTTCATTTATATACAGTACCTGTCAGAAGTTTGAACACACCTACTCCCCCCCCCCCCCCCCCCCCCCCACACACACACATTGTAGAATAATAGTGACGACATCAAAACTATGAAATAACATATGGAATCATGTAGTAAGCAAAAAAGTGTTGAACAAATCAAAATATATTTGATATTCTTCGAAGTAGCCTCCCTTTGCCTTGACAGCTTTGCACACTCTTGGCATTCTCTCAACCAGCTTCACCTGGAATGCTTTTCCATCAGTCTTGAAGGAGTTCCCACATATGCTGAGCACTTGTTGGCTGCTTTTCCTTCAGTCTGTGGTCCAACTCATCCCAAACCATCTCAATTTGGTTGAGGTCGGGCGATTGTGGAAGCCAAGTCGTCTGATGCCGCACTCATCTCCCTCCTTGGTCAAGTAGCCCTTACACAGCCTGGAGGTGTGTTTTTTTTTTTTGTCATTGTCCTGTTGAAAAACAAATGATAGTCCCACCGAGCGCAAACCAGATGGGATGGCGTATCACTGCAAAGTGCTGTGGTAGCTATGCTGTTTAAGTGTGCTTTGAATTCTAAATAAATCCCAGACGGTGTCAACAGCAAAGCACCATCACACCTCCTCCATGCTTCAGTGGGATCCAAACATGCAAAGAAAATCTGTTCACCTACTCTGCGTCTCACAAAGACACGGCGGTTGGAACCAAAAATCTCAATTTTGGTCTAATCAGACCAAGGGACAGATTTCCACCGGTTTAATGTCCTTTGCTCATGTTTCTTGACCCAAGCAAGTCTCTTCTTATTGGTGTCCTTTACTAGTGGTTTCTTTGCAGCAATTTGACCACGAAGGCCTGATTCACGTGGTCTCATCTGAACAGTTGATGTTGAGGTGTCTGTTACTTGAACTGAAGAATTTATTTGGGCTGCAATTTCTGAGGTTGGTAACTCTAATGAACTTATCCTCTGCAACAGAGGTAACTCTGGGTCTTACTTTCCTGTGGTGGTCCTCATGAGCGCTAGTTTCATCATTGTGCTTGATGGTTTTTGCGACTGCAAAAAAAAAAAGAAGTCCTTAGAAGTCCTTCAAATTTTCCGTATTGACTGACCTTCATGTCTTAAAGTAATGATGGACTGTTGTTTCTCTTTGCTTATTTGAGCTCTTCCTGCCATAATATAGACTTTTACCAAATAGGGCATCTTCTGTATGCCACCCCTACCTTGGCACAACACAATTGATTGGCTCAAATGCATCAAGAAGGAATGAAATTCCACAAATGAACATTTAACAAGTCACACCTGTTAATTCATTCCAGGTGACTACCTCATGATGTTGGTTGAGAGAATGCCAAGAGTACAAAGCTGTCATCAATGCCAAGGGTGGCTACTTTGAATCTCAAATATATTTTTATTTAACACTTTTTTTTTTTTGGTTACTACATATTCCATATGTGTTATTTCATAATTTTGATGTCTTCACTATTATTCAACAAGGTAGAAAATGCACCAAAAAAATAAAGAAACCCTTGTATGAGTAGGTGTTTCCAAACCTTTGACTGGTACTGTATATCAATGTATAAATTAACTTCACAGCAGTAGCTAATGGGATGAAGAAATCGGTGCCACTTTGTTAGCATCAGGGTTCCATTGAGTGACGTGTTCCTTTGACCATATCACAAATACTCCCATTTTATTATCATATGTTAATATATAGATATATATAGATATATATATATATAGATATATAGAGCACAGTGCACCACCCACCCATGATAACCCATTCATCTAAGGGGAAGAAACACGGGTTGTAGGCCTGACATGGTCATTTATGAAAGGTCTTAGAATGGAGGTGAATAAAATAAAAATACATGTGTTTTCAACACTACATGGCTCTGAAGTAAAACCGTTCTCCTCCCCTCCCCCAGAACTCCACTACGGAGGCCAGCGCAGTGGACGAGACCACAGCGGAGGGCTGGGAGAGCCGCATCCGCCAGTGGACGGACCAGTACGAGGAGGCCACGGCCAACCAGTACAGTGCTGACGTCCAGACACTGCTCCAGCTGCACCGCGCCGCCACCGTTACTGTTGCTGCCGAGGGTGTGGTAGTGGGCGATACAACGGCAGCGACGACGACGACCTCACCGGCCCAGGTCAACGCCTCGGCCAATGCCATGGACACAATTAACCGAACGGAGCTGGCGTGCAACAACACGGTGCTTGGCTCTCAGATGCAGTTACAACTGGGGCGGGTGACACGTGTGCAGAAGCACCGGAAGATCCTGCGGGCGTCAAGGGATCTAGAGCCAGACACCCTGATCATCGAGTACCGGGGCAAGGTCATGCTCAAACAGCAGTTTGAGGTCAACGGACACTTCTTCAAAAAGTATGCGTTCGTTACACTTCTCCATATGGTTGCAGAATTCCCTAAACGTTCCCCAAACTTCCATGCTTTTTCAAGCAGGCCCAATAAAAATGTGGCATCTTTGTTTGTTTTTTTTCTTTTTTTTTTTTTTTTTAAGATGTCAAATCTGACATTTTTAAGGTGGAATATTTTGGTTTTCATATGCTGCACCATTGCATGGTTTTTATGAAGGAAATTGAGGATGTATTATTATGAAAAAAATACACTTGTTGACATGATTTTGACTTTTAGGCCCTACCCTTTCGTGCTGTTCTACTCCAAGTTCAACGACGTAGAGATGTGCGTGGACGCGCGGACATTTGGGAATGACGCACGCTTCATCCGGAGGTCCTGTACACCCAGCGCAGAGGTCAGCCATCTTGTTTGGGTTTTTTTTTTTTTTTCAAGAAAGGCATTGGGTGCATCTCAGTAGTTTACACTTACTCCCTCATCTCCTTTCCTTAGTTCACTTCACTCATTTGAAATGTCAGACCAGGTGAATTTAGCTCTTACATCAGCATAGATGAAGGAAGAGATGGGGAAAGGAGGCCATTTATGCCTATTGAGACGCACCCTTCTGGAGCAGGAGTCTCCAACAGGTCGATCAAACAATTCTGAAAGTAGGCCTAAATGCAATTTTCCATGTGTTCCATCGCAAACTTTCATAAACCAATCTCACAAGTATCAGACACCGCAAGCTCCCAGCTACTATCTAATCAACGCAACACTGATATTATCCCACCTCTGGTTAGCCACCCGTTGGCTTAAAAAGCCAAACCTAAAACAATATCTGCCAATAAATATCCAGAAAAGTTGCCCCTGTTTGTCTGTGGTGCTTTCCTCAAAACCACCTCAATGAAGTGTTAACTGCATTGTGGGCTTACCTGGCAGAAGTATATCATGAGTATCTATTGTTATTTGCGAACTTTGCCTTGAAATGAGCAGCAGCAGTACAGAACCAGCACATTAGACGGCACTTTCCTCACTTGCTAGATGTGCAATTAAAGGGGAATTACACTTAATCAATTTGGTAGTTTTCTTCCAGACCTAAACAAAAAAATTGTCTTCTGATATGATTTAACCATTGATTCAGAACATCCCATTCTGTTGTTTCTCTATGAACAATTGTCATTTTGAGAGTGAAATACTAAAATCTAAAACCAGGAAAAATACAAGTGAGTAAAACAATTTTATAATAAATCACAAATTTGAAAGTGCCCCCCTTAGATTTTTATTCATCATTATTTTACCAGGTGTGTTTCTAGAAAACAATGCACTGCTTTCTCTTATACAGGAAGGACCTGGGGAAGAGTTGCAAGGGAGAAGAGAAGAATGTGCCTATTTGAAAGCTAGAAAAAAATGAGTAGCTTGCGACATGTTGGAGACCCCTGTTCTAGGGGGGGGGAAATGGATGCCATCCTAGCCAAGCTAATACATAATGTCTTCTGTCCCCTCCAGGTTCGGCATATGATCGCTGATGGCATGATCCACCTCTGTATCTACGCCGTCACGCAAATCCTCAAGGACGCCGAGGTCACCATCAGCTTTGACTATGAGTTCAATAGCTGGTCAGTGTCAATCAAGTATATCTACGGTTTCGCTCTTCTCTCTCGACCCTAAAGTGTTCATCTGGGTTTTAAAAAAGCACACAAAATAAATCATTTTATTGTTACCGTTATTGCAGTAATTACAAGGTGGACTGCGCCTGCTACAAGGGCAACCAGCAGAACTGCCCCGTGCTGAAGCACAACCTGAGCCCACGCGAAACCCTGCTCTGCCAAGCCGCGGGGTCGCTGCCCCCGCCCTCTCAACTCCCGGCACCCTCGGGGGCCGAGACGCGGCGGCGGAAGGCCCAGCGGAGAGAGATGGAGGGGCCAGGTGGCGGCAAGGGACCTTTCGGGATGTCAGATGACAGTAACCAGCCGCCCGAGGAGAGTGGAGAGGTCCGGGAGACGCTGCAGGGCAACGTCAGCCTGGGCAACAGTGACACAGAGGTGTGTGTGTGTGTGTTTGTCTTGGTGCAAAGACGTGTGTGTACATATAGAGACGGGGTGGATGGGTTGTAGAGAATTTTACAACTCATGTGGTCCTTTCCTACAGAGACACATGGGGGTGTGTGTGCACTGTGTAATGAAAATGTATGCACCGTATGTGTTACAGGAGGCACTCCTAGATGGGGTGAAGCTGGAGGAAGGAGAGGAGGAAGAGCTGGACGAGAACGGAGTCCTCATCTCTAGTAGGCCGGTATGTGCCACATCTCCGCCCTGACATAATTCTTGTCGCACCAACCAACCCACTGTCACTATCAAATCATAGTATAAGTCTCCACTCTCTCTGTCTCTGTAGAAGAGGACGCTCAGCACAGGGGCTATAGATGAGTTTAAACAGGAGGGCCTGGAGTCTGCAGAGGGGAGCGGAGGGAACCCCACGGGGGTTAACGCCGCGGCCCACCAAGCAGGGGTGGGGATAAGCACGCGCCGTGCCACCTACGTCACCGTGAGTCAGACTTTCATTCCTCTTACCGCCACATTCTCTTTTTGAAATTTGTGACCAATTTTCCAATTTCAATATTGATCCCCCCCCCCCCCAACAGAATCTCTCTCTCCAGGAACCCTCCTTAGCAGCCGACGCAGACAAGGCCCTGGTGTGTACCGCTCCCCTCCTGGCCCCTCTTGCGATGCCCCCCAAGCCTCCCCCGGCCCGCTCCTCCAAGCCACGGCCTAAGAGCCGCATCTCGCGCTACCGCTCCAGTTCGTCGCAGCGAGCCCGCCGCCAGCGGCAGGCCCTGGCCCTGCAGCAGGCAGCCCTGGAGCAGGCGGTGGTGGCCGAGGGGCAGGAGGGTCCCCTGGGGGGACCCGGGACAGAGCTGAGGCTGGGAGACGGAGCATTGGGAGCTGGGCAACTCCTTGACGGAGAAGGCCTGAGTGCTCTGAACAAAGGCAACCTTCGCAACCTGCCTAAGACTAAGAAGGTGAGAGGGATGGGGCTGACTTCCAACCACCATTTTGTATTGAATTGTTATTTCTTATTTCTTAAACATTTAAGGAACCAGGACAACTCTTTAGAGTTTTTGTATTACAACATTTATAGTCCAATATACACAAATGTAGAATTTGTCAGACTTTTCCACAATTTGTTAAAAATAATTCCCAAATTTCTCGCTGAAAAGTCCCTTTTAGAATTTGGCGGTAACGAGCCTTCCAGAATTTGTTTGCAAATAATGATCTCCCCCTCCTCCAGTACCTGGTGACTGAGTGGCTGAACGACAAAGTGCTGGACAAGGTAGTCCTGCAGGAGGCGCCCACGGTGGAGCGGCAACTGCGCATCACCACCGACCCCACGGTGCTGGCGACTACGCTCAACATGCTGCCGGGCCTTGCGGCCTCGCCGCTCATCTGCACGGCGCCCAAACACTACGTGCGCTTCGGCTCGCCTTTCAACCCTGAGCGCCGGCGCCGGCCCGTCAGTGTGGACGCCACCTACGGCTCCTTCAAGAAGGTAACGGTGGAGGCAGTTGTGGAAGTTGTTGGGGTCAATGGGGAACAGAGGTACATGGAAAATGTAATGTGATGTGTAGTGGGTGCTTGAGAAGGACAGGGCTGTTAGAAGTGGATGCATCCCAAGTGTGCACTTGTCCACTACCCTTCATATGTTTGAAGGATATTCAGTGTTCCGGTATTTTGTCTGATGCCTGTTTGTATCTCCCCTATGTGCAGAGATGGATCCAACAAGCCCAGGATGAGAGCGGGCTCTGCTCGGGGGGCCTGGAGGACGGCACTGAGTCCACCTCTTCCCACCAAAGTAACAGCAGCAGCTCCACCCCCAACCCTTTCAAAGCCGGTATCTACAAACGTCTTTTTTTTTTTGTCTGTTCACTGTCTTCTAACAAGTCTAGTAGCATTTGTAATCTAAACTCAGCAAAAAAAGTAACATCCCTTTTTCAGGACCCTGTCTTTCAAAGATAATTCGTAAAAATCCAAATAACTTAAAATCTTCAATGTTAAGGGTTTAAACACGGTTTCTCATTCTTGTTCAATGAACCATAAACAATTCATGAACATGTACCTGTGGAACGGTTGTTAATACACTAACAGCTTACAGACGTTAGGCAATTAAGGTCACAGTTATGAAAACTTAGGACACTAATGAGGCCTTTCTACGGACTCTGAAGAACACCACAAGAAAGATGCCCAAGTTCCCTGCTCATCTGCGTGAACGTGCCTTAGGCATGCTGCAAGGAGGCATGAGGACTGCAGATGTGGCCAGGGCAATAAATCGCAATGTCCGTACTGAGAGATGCCTAAGACAGGGCGACTTGGAGACTGGATGGACAGCTGATCGTCCTCGCAGTGGCAGACCACGTGTAACAATACCTGCACAGGATCGGTACATCCGAACATCACACCTGCGGGACAGGTACAGGATGGCAACAACAATTTACACCAGGAACGCACAATCCCTCCATCAGTGCTCAGACTGTCCGCAATAGTCCAGCATGACAATGCCACCAGACATACTGTTCATTCTGTGCGTGATTTCCTGCAAGACCGGAATGTCAGTGTTCTGCCATGGCCAGCGAAGAGCCCGGATCTCAATCCCATTGAGCAAGTCTGGGACCTGTTGGATCGGAGGGTGAGGGAAAGGATCGTTCCCCCCAGAAATGTCTGGGAACTTGCAGGTGCCTTGGTGGAAGAGTGGGGTAACATCTCACCACACCAGATACTGACGGTTCCTTTTGACCCCCCCCCCCCCCCCCCCCCCCCCCTTTGTTCAGGGACACATTATTCCGTTTCTGTTAGTCACAGGTCTGTGGAACTTGTTCAGTTTATGTCTCAGTTGTTGAATCTTATGTTCATACAAATATTTACACATGTTAAGTTTATTTTTTTGCTGAGTTTAGTACAGACCTGGTTTATACTATTCCAAGTCTTTCAAATACTTTGAGCACTTTCAAGGTGGACGATGTTTGCACTTTTGGGACTTTTCTTTTTTGTTCCATTGCAAGAGGTCACCCAAGCACAGCTGCAGCATTCGAAAGGTTCCTAATAGTTGAAATGGTTTTTGGAACCCGGGTCCGGTATAGCAGTCTTGCTGTTGACGAGCACTCTTCCTCAGACGTGCCAGTATTTAGCGTTAGCTATTGTTAGACTGGTATTGTTTTACTTACTTTATCCTAATTCGTCAACCATGTACATCATTTTAAGTGAACCTAACCCCAAACGAAGATCCTTTTCATCGGTGTGCGCTGACACCTGTCACAGCAGATCATCTGACACTATTGCTTTTCTTTCCGATTAAAAAAAATAAAGAACTGGCGGCGCCCCCCAAGAAGCGGCGGTCCATATATGGCCCGGAGGTGGAGGCAGCGCCGCCTCTGCCCGGCTCAGAAGAACACGGTCTGCTGCTGCGGCCCCTGTCGCCCATCACTCCCCCGCTGCCGTCGGACCAACCCCTGCCTAGCCCCGCATCCTACGCCGCGCTGCTGGGTTGCTACGGCGACGAGGAGCGCCGGCTGTCCAACGGCATGGTTGCCTACTCGCCACTGCCCTCGCTGCCAACCAGCCGCTGCAACACGCCACTGCAGTTTGAGGTACTTTGGAAGGATGCGGATAAACACACACAGGACATACAGAAATACACACACACACATGCTCGCACACACACAGGACAAACTGAGCGTCGGTGGGGTGTCAGTGGGGTACCAGAACATATGACATTTCTGCGTACAGCGCTACAGTGCATAGACATGGTTGTTTTCACTGTGCTATCGATCTGTTTCTAATGGTATTTCATGTCTCTCTTCTACCCATCCAGAACATATCATCTCCAGAGGCTTCTCCTGTGCACAGGCCAGAGTCTATCTCTCCAGAGGTAGGCATTCACCCCACAGACCCAGAGTAACTGTGAGAGCACTGGAGACGGGACTAGATGCGTTAGGGAACACAGGACAGATGAGGGCAGGTGTTTTTTTTCCCTTTGTCACAGGTTTCGTAACCCTGTTTCCCTCTTCTTCCTCCTCCACCTGTAGCCGTGTCTGCAACCGGACGTTGACGCCCCGCGCTGCGCCCTGCAGTTCCCCAACCTGTCCTCGGGCCTCGATGGCCCTGTGCCCGCCATGTCAGACGACTTCTCTCTCCTCTTGGCAACGGGGCCTCCTCCCCCTGACACGCAGGGGCCGCTGGCCTCCATGGTGGGCGGGGGAGGCCTCCTCACTCCCCTGGCGCCAAGCACCTTGTCCGAGTCGGCCCAGCAGGCCAGAGAGCAGAGCTTCAGGACTGAGTTCAACCTCATCTATACCTGCTCCCCGCTCAACGCCAACCTGGGCAACCCCGTCACCACCGACAGGCGCCTCAGCCAATCGGAGGGCAGCTTCTCCCCGGCCGAGTCCTTTTACAGCACCGTGAGTGGCCAAGGGCATCTGGCCGAGGCAGGGCCTGGCTCTCTGTCGCCCTACGGCGAGCAGCACTATGGCGGGGGCTACCCAGACAGCGGCACCCCTCCCCATCACACCAGTAACCCACCGCAGAAAAAGAAGGCAAGTCCAACTCTCTCAACGTTTTCCTGCTTTTGTTTTTTTTTCTCCCCATAGAAATTGTACTATTTAACAAAGATATTTGTGTTTTAAATAAAACTCCCAAATGGCGGTATGCTAAGTAGATCATGTCTGAAGTGGTAGCATGGAAGAAGTGCCTACATGCTTATTGGTATAATGTCCAAATTTGAGGGGAATGAGTCATATTGAGTGTGGTAGAGTATGTGGAAACTGAATGACTACTTGGTCATTGTAGTATTTCCTTGCTTTGTGTTTTCCATTCACTTTGTGTCAAATAGATCAAGTGGGCTCAGTGATTCCACGCCGAGATGATAATTAAATCAAAATAGACATGGGGTAACAATTGTCATACATGTCTTTAGAAACAAACAATGCCGTACTTCTAGAATGATTTACACATTTTCTCTCTCTCTATGTGTATTCTGTCTTTCCTACTGCAGCTAGCCCAACAGGTTTTGTGTTCTGTCGACCCTCTCCTCACCCTCCCACCCCCCCCTATGCTCCTCCTGAAACCTTTGCCAAGTCTTTCTTCCACTGTTTCTACCAAGGCAGAGGGCCAACCTGCAAACCGTTAGTCTGCTGACAGGACAGCCAGGTTACCAGGCTATAGCAGTAAGACGTGAATACAAGACAGTACACAATATGGTGAATATTTCCATACCATTTAGAAGTGTGCATGTAAATATTGTTTGGCATCTGCATACACAGCCCCGCCCCAAACTCCCCTTTTCCAAAAAAAAAAAACCTACATGACCTATTATATCAAAACATCTCTGTGTCAGAAACATGGTCACCCCGCCGTCTCGGAGCGCCGTGCTACGAGCCTGATGCTTCATGGTGTCGTCTTCAGGCTGCCGAGGTTGAGCCAGGCCCTGTGGGCGTCGGCTTCACTGGCCATTCGTCTATGGTCCATCTCATCCATATTTCTGTGCCCGCATCCCCTTTCACCAGCCTCAATCCATACCAGCAGTATGGCCAATGCCCATCTAAGAACCATACTAGCACCCCTTCAAGAGGCACCCCTAAGGGCCCAAGGCCAATCGGAAGGTCCATAAAAGTAGTCTTTGGAGCCCGAGAAGCTGGGGTTGGGGCCCAAGCAGAATCAAAAGGCCCTAACAAGTATAGTAGTCCTCGGGTCCGAAGACCCTACTGTGTGGCGATTCTTCAAGTCCTAAGCCTCTAACTGCAGCTCTAAGGGGCTAGGTGGGGCCTCCTGGTAGCCCTGATATCGGACTGTCCATTCAGGCAGCCTTCATCTCTCTTATCCCCGTCCCCTTCCCCGTCCCCTCCTTGAGTCTCCTGCCTGTTTCATGACGACCTTCTGTCGGGCTGCTCTCTCTCATTTGTCTCTTGAGTGTGGGTGAATGTACCGTACGCGAGTGCCCTGTGGTTCTGTTTTTGTCACCCCCCCCCCCCCCCCCCTTCTGTTTTCTTTCTTACCTCGCAGTGGTTGCTTTGTGTTGTGATGTTTCATTTGATAATGATAAGTTGCCTGTGCTGATGTTTCAATGTTGGCCCGTTACTAACTATCCACAAAGAACAAAGGCTTCAAAAGTCAAAACAGAATGGTGGTGTGTGACGACAACCCATTTTAGAATATGATAGCTTCCTGATTCTGGTAATAACATTGATGCCAGTATCAATACTCTGGTACAAAAAGCCATTTTCTTTGCCATTCAGCAGGGTTTTGTCCTGACACTGTAGGGAGAGCGTGATAAAGCTACCCTGGATTGCTTCGTTGTTTGTCTGTTATTGTCAAAGTCGACTCATTCCAATTGTCAGCCCAAGGTATTGTATTTTTGCACCTCTGTATCCACGTCAGATAACCACAGCAACTGAGGATGTTGACCCACCATAGAACTCCCAGGATGGTAGAAGTAGTAGATCGGTGACCTGTGGTTGCTCTTCCGTTCAGGGTTTGGTAACATTTTGGATGTTTGGTCAGTCCGTTGATAACGTGTAAGCGAACGTGCATTCAAGGTAAGTCGTCTAACAGTTGAGTTGATGCATGACGTCCTGACCATACTGTACTGGTGAGTAATCACTGGTGTCGCAATGCAACCAGTGGAAGTGTGTGTGTCATGGGATTAAGGCTGTACATATGACTGACTAGGGATGGTTCTTTTTCCCTCGACGACTCAGGTGTCTCTGCTGGAGTACCGTAAGAGAAAGCAGGGGAGCAGCAGGGACCCAGAGCCCGGGGGTAGCTCCCTGGACACCCGCCCCAGTTCCATCTGTGCCAGCGCCAAGTCTCCCGGAGGCCTCCGTTCCTTCCACCTGCAGCCCCCAGCCTCCCCCCACAGCTCCTTCTCCTCCCCCACCCACTCCTCCATCCCCCAGATAGAGGAGGTGAGCCCCCCAGATAACCACCACACCGTCGCCCCTGGACCACCAACACAGCAACAGTCCAGGGCTCAGGAAGGCACCAGCCACTGGTAAGACCAGACACCGGCACCACATCCTCTCACAGCACTTTGTTCCCTGTCACTTAGCATTCACTTGTCTTGTTGGTGTGCAGTTGACTTCAAGGGTAACTGCACTCAAAAATAAACATTTCTTTAGATTTTTCCCAGACCTCAAAAATGGTCTCCTGATGTGGTTTAAGCATTGTTGTGGACTTGGAACATCCCATTTGTTTTGTTTTTCTATTTTAAAAAAATGTGACTTAGAGCGAAACCTGACAATATTGAGGAAAAAAAAAAAATGGATTCGGCAACAAAAAAACAATTGTACAGATTTTATAGGGTCCTATATAAACCCATTGTGTGTGTGACTGAACATACTGTACATGACGGTGTTGGTGTTTTGCTTCGATCCAGGATGGTGCCCACGACAGTTGAGCGGCTGAGAGAGGGCCAGGGTGTCTTAGAGCGGGTACTGAGGGGCTCCCTCAAGATGGACCGTGTGCTGAAGAGAACGGACTGCTCGGCTACAGACAAGGACCCTGGTACTGCGCTCGTTTTCACTACCAGGTTTCTCTAGTTTTCACATGAATGAAGTAGTAGGAAATTCAGGCCAGACGTCCTCCTGTCCCGATTTTAGACGAGACTTAAACATAGACCTCTAGTCTGAAATATAGAGGTGTGTTTAGGCTGGTTTGTCTTGGGTTTTCTCGTCTAAAATTTGTCTGAAATGTAGCTACAGTATCTAGCCTAGTCTGGAACAACATTTGCCAAATTCATTTCAGATTCTGAGGAATCCGCACGCATATACCATCTGTTCAGCTTGTGTCCTGTTATGTTTATCCCAGATGCAGACCGGTATGAGATCCAGACGGTACCCCTGGCCTCTCCCATGAAAAGCCCACAGAGATACAGCCCGTCTGTCTACACACACCAGGTATGGTGTCATTTGCGAGAGTTGAGTGTTTTGTTTCGCCTAGTTTTGTACAGGGTGTCAGGAAGTATTTTGTGTGTTTTCTCGTTCTAAGGTGCAGCCCCCCTTATCGGAAGGCCACCAGCAGACAGTGGATTGTCCAGCCTTCCTTCAGCAGAGCGTGTCCTCTCCATTCCGTGGTTCCTACAGTCCCTCGGCTCCCCCTCCCTCAGGCCAGGGCTTCTATTCTCGCCTGTCCTCCCTCTCCGCCCTGTCTCAAGACCCCTCGCAGCAGCATCAACAACATCCCCTCAACTCCCTGTCCTCCTTCCCCAACCAAACCACCTCCACTGCAGACTCGGCGCTGTGTGGGGCCTCCAGACCGCCAGGAGGCAACCTGCACCAGCCGAGCGGCAGCAGCAGTATGGACGGGTCCCACGTGTACAGTGGCGGGAGCCACCTAAAAGCCAACCTCTTGAACAGCGGGTTGTCAGGGTCTCCCACCCCTGGCTCCAGGGCTCACGGCAACCCTAAAACAGACTTGGGCGCCGGTGCTGTGGGGAACCCGGCGTCCCACCACGCCTCCAGACTGAGCCAGCAGCAGGCGTCCCGGAGCCTGAAACCAGGCAGCCCCGGGCAGACAGTGCTGCAGACCGGCTCCAGGCTCCTGGCGGCCTCCACCGGCCAACACTACCCACAGCGCGGGACACCCCTCAGTCAGTTCCAGCACCCACCCATACAGGGGTCAGGAGTAAGGACACAGTCAGGAAGCTTTTAGGATGTTGTGTGTGTGTGTGTTTGCTTGAGCGTGTGTGTGTGAAATTGTGTACCTCCTATCTTAAACCCTGTGGAGAAACTAGGCTTGGGGGAGGGGTTATATACAGACCTAAGAGGAGTGAGGACTTGGCTTCTTGTATGGATTTCTCCTTATTTTCTGTCTTTTTTTTTGTTTTATCTGAAACTAAATTACTGCATTCTAAACATGGCTAATTGAGGAACTTCAACATCATCAAGGAATCAAATGAAAAGAGAAAAAACACATGTTCAACAAAAAAGTGTAATTTGAAATTGCCCTGACATGAACAGACTGTGTAAAACTGGCAAAGTAGATGGTGAAACTCAACCACGACTATCTGTACAAAGTGTTTTCTTGGTTTTTGTTTTTAAAGAAGCGTACCTATTGTTTTGGTTCTGGATTTGTTAATGCTGAGATGGCAGGTGTAACTCAGCAGAGACTTTGTCAAGGTTACTTTTTGGATTTGGCTAGAAGCCGGGTCAGTCCTGCAGTATGTGTTTCGTTTGGAAAGGGGAAACGATACTTGCAAAAGTGTATGTGTGTATCATCCATTATAAAGATGCAGAGGGTGGCAAATAAGAGCTGCCTAAAAAATCATTCCTTATGATTTCCAGTTTTTTTGTCTCAAACTTAGCCAATTTCTGAAAACTCTTGATCTGTATTTTACTGTTCAATGATTTTTCTGCTCTTTTTTTTTTATTTTGTTTCCCACGTGACTGTTTTGATTTGATGTATTACTACTTCACAGTAGATTTGCTATATTATACTTGAGTCATACAGATCTTGTAATTCATGGTGCTGCAGTTGTTTTCCTCTAAGTTATTTACATTCAAATCCAGTTATGTTCCGCACTCAACCGGTTGATTCAGCTCATTTGTTATTTGGAATCAAGACTTTTGCCAGAAATGCATCTTAGTAAACTTTTTTATTCTGCTGGAGCGAGAAGTAAGAAGCAGAGTACTTCATTTTTCTTTTTTTCTTTACTCCGTTGTTGGGTTTGTTGTCTCTTGAATCCTGTCGGATTCTTTTTATGAAAAATGTATTGAGAATATATATTTTTTTCTCTCCCTCTGACCAATCCTTGCATTCCATATGCCACCTAAGAAAATAAGAGGATAATCTATGGCGGGATTTGTTTGAATGGTATAAAAAAAAAAAAAAAAAAAAGCTGCTGTGTTCTCCTTTATTTGTTTTCTTATTTTTACGCGAGTGCTGCTTCAAGACGTTTCCCTTCCCACAGAATGCTGTACCTCCATTTTAGTAGGGTCTTCACCAACTGAATACAAAACAAAAAGATGAAAATCACACTGCGGCGTTAACAAGTCATGTGCCATGATCACTGCAGTGGGACTTTTAATCCATGTTAAATGACATTGCTGATGCACACTGGGAGATGTAGTCTCCTCGTGACAGACGAGACCGCAGGAAGATGGACTTTTAAATGGAACTCGTTCGG
Organism: Oncorhynchus mykiss; assembly: GCF_057628025.1. Classification (NCBI taxonomy): domain Eukaryota; kingdom Metazoa; phylum Chordata; class Actinopteri; order Salmoniformes; family Salmonidae; genus Oncorhynchus; species Oncorhynchus mykiss. The sequence continues at coordinate 27,752,173 of NC_143038.1, forward strand.
ACGTTCTAGTTTGGTTGGGAGTAAATGTCTTTGGGGAGCCAGGAACCACACTGGGGCTTTAAGGGAAGGTTTTGAACAGAGGGACTTGTCAGCTTGACCGGACACTTGACCTTTCTTATTGCCTCATCCATAGACAAAGGGTACTCACTTGTTACATGAATGTTTGACCGAAGACTTCAGAGAAATATGTGACACAATATTACCAGCACCTTGAATGAAGAAAGACAAAACCCTAAAATGAAACAAATGAGAATGTAAGATCATGTGTACTTGTATAAAATGTGTTAAACTGTACAAAGAGAAATATAGTACACTAAATTTGCAGCATGATATTTATTTTCTGGATCTTACCGATGGACAGATTGGGATGACAGTCTGTCCAGAAAATCTGTTTCTACACAACAAAACCGGACAGTGCATTTCTTTTTCTGCGGGAGGTTTAACTTTGTTTTGATTTTTAAACAGAGCATAGTGGTAACTATTTGGACTCCCCATCCAAAAGATATAATTACATACATTTAGTATTTTGAAATTGGCCATTTTTGATTTTTCATGCAAGGACAATCCTAAATTTTAGTAATTTAGCAGACACTTATCCGGAGCAATTAGGATTAAGTGCCTTGCTCAAGGGCACGTCAATTTATTTGATTTTTTTTTTACCTAGTCTGCTCAGGGAATCGACCCAGTGACCTTTTGGTTACTGGGCCAACGCTCTTAACCGCTAGGCTACCTTCCATCCATTCCATCCCATCTATGATCTATGATATGTTGTGTATACCCCCCCCCCCCCCCCCCCCAAATCTGTGAGGGGAAAAGGAGATGAAAAAATTTCCACACAGTATGTTAAACTGCCATTTTTTTATTAGAAGGAAATTATATACATACAATGAAGTCAACAGTGAAATATTGGCATGCATCTCCTTAGCTTAACAAACTAAGTGACGCTAGGGTGCTTAGCAATATGTCACTGAGGCTTGCGTAAAGTTGCAAATTCAGACATGCACCAAAATCTCGGTGTCGTGTGAAGTCGCGAAGCCTCTGGAGTACGCCTAGTGAAGTGTAAACCCAGCATACGTTTGTGAAGTTGACTGATGGCGCTCTCGCTACCTTTCACATTGAAAACCTAATCAGGGTGCGAAAGCGCCACTTAGTCAATGTCATATAGAAGATTGAACACCTACGAAAGAACAGAGGGGAAAATTATAAAATGGGGAAATGGCTATAGACCTTTTTGTAACACTGCGTGGTAATGACGGGTGTCTGGTTGGGGTATGGGCGCCCACACTTGGGCAGCGGAGTGTAATAGCGTTGACATGTATAATGCAACGCCATTTGTCTTGCGTACCTGTCGCGAGGTGATACATGGGCTGTCCTCTTAGAAGGGCAACGCAGTCCACCAATCAACTCAGTTGGTCCCATGTACCAGTGGTCATTACAGTAAGGCGACAGGCAGGAATCTGAACAAGCATATTGGGACGATGGGAAACTGTACACGAGTTGGTTGCTACTTTTGCGGTACTTGTTTGACAACACCTTATTAGTATCCATGCCAACTGAGGAGATCCTTTGGTCCAGTTAAATGTTTTTACAGTCAATATTGTTGCACACACTGGCACCCAACTCACAGGATGGGAGTTGGGTTGTTCAATTCGGGAATTTGTTCCTCCTTTTGAGAGAACCAATTCCCAAATTGAAGGTCGAGTGGGGTTGTCTGCAGCGTAACTGCTTCATTAAAGGGTCCACTGCCAGAGTCTTGCCGTCTTGTATTTTGAGTGTTGGGGGCATCGGTGTCTTCCTTCACCGGATCCAGCTGTAGGCACGACACTCCACCTCCGGCAATTCCTTATAAACGATGCGGTAGCCACACTCTGTCGAAACCCGCTGGCACTTGTTGGGCCATGTGGTAGGTTTCATCGGTCTGGGGATACGAACAGAAACCAGGCACTTTGTGATATTGGCAACAGAATTCCTGGTTGGCTTTAGCAGATTTTTCTATATCTCACATTTTTAAGGTCTCTTTTTAATTTAGCTATTCATTTGGTTTGTTTACTCACGAGAGGCAAAAGTAGCCATTTTCATGGCAGTAGCACTTGTCACAGCCCCTGTAGAAGGTCTGTCCAGGCTGAAACTGAACCTCCTTGTAAATACACGGACCTGTAGTCAGAATACAGAGCTCAATTGACATTGATAAAAACGTACCGGTTGTTAGAATGCACTGTCAATCTATCTGGCTATGGCATGCACAATTGCAAGGATTTACAAATCAACTCAAAGAGATTACTGCCTGATCCCAATCGGACCCTGAATAAGTAGACCTGCCCTGCTGCACCCTGCGCTGCCAGCATTATTTCAGTTGGCCAGTAGATGGAAATGTTACACTTAAACTGCCTGTGCACCAAAAGAGAAATGACAAGTTACCAGAAACATGTTAGCCTACTCTGGCGCACTACTTAGGACCAGAGCTGGTTCTTCAGCTGCCTTTGATGGAGAACCCTTGTTTTGGTTCCAGATATAACCTTTTTTTTTTTTTTTTACAAAAGGGTTGTTCGTTGGGTGAAATGTTTCTACCTGGAACCAAAAAACAGATCCCTTCATTACACCTTTTTTCCAAGAGTGTATATAATCAAGGTTGTACTGTACCTGCGTGTCTGTAGATGGCTGCCTGGGTCACCTGACAAGTCCAGATGAGACTAAGGGACAGACACAAAGCCCAGAGACAGACTGACATCCCAGGTCCAAACACACGTCTCATCCACGCCATGGCAGCCCGAATCCGCTCCAATAACTAACAAGAAAAATGAACTGGGAAATCTACCAGGAAGAAGCAGGTCTTCACACTCCACTAACCTCCCGACAGCAAATGCAGATCAAAGTGACTGAGTGAAGAGGTAGCCTATGTTTTTATGTGAGAGAGCGCAAGTGCCGGAGGCTGGTGTGTGATGAAGCTGGGAACAGGTTATTTAAGCGAGGAGTGGACCAGATGGTTCGTCTGAGCCCTGTCAGAGTGTGGAAGTCTTAATTCTCACTGCTCTGCGCTCCAGATGGCCTTTATACCCTCCCTGCCCAACACCTGCTCTGACGGCCAAGGTACCACACAGTAGAGAGAGAGAGAGAGAGAGAGATTGGGAGACGCCTAGGACTAAACATACATTTCTGTGCTCGTTTCTTTCCAATTTTTTAAAATGTTATTTTCGTTCCTCCTTCTCTTTTTCTATTGCACTCCTGTCTGTGCCAGAGTGCACCCCCGCCCCTCGTTGTCTGGCCGGCGCATCTCCGTTCTGGAACGCTCTGGGTCGACTGGGGTTTGGTCTGTCTGGGCAAAGGGAAAAGTTCCACTAAATATTTTGATATTTCTTCTGACTCATTGGGTTTATATGAGCAAAGCGCAGCTTCCGGAATTGTAACGCTAGGTGTGGAATGTGGACCGCTTCGTTTCGGAATGTCCCGGCCTGGCGTTTTCCTGTGGGTGTCGGTGCCGTGTCTAGCACTGTAGCACGCTGGGTGGCTTTTTCACAAAAACACACACGCACATCAGTCAACCACACCTGGAGTCTTACGTGGGAACAGGCTGTCGTGTAGGTCTATCTGTCGTCACTGTTGCATTCGGAATAACAATCACTCAGAGAGGAAACTCTGGAGAGCTAACAGACCTAACGGGAACATGACAGCCCTCCGTGATCTAACCCAGTTACCATGACACAAGCCCCTTTTCAATCCCTACATTCAAGTCTGGGCCGTGAGTGGCTCCTTACCTGTTTTTTGGCCACATTAAGTAGAGTTAATTCTCATCTACCACCCAACATCCTAACCAAGTAATTAGCAGCAAACTCACCTTTTTATTGCCCAACCTCAGGGTTTTTGAAAATGATCCAAGCCAGGAGAGTATTCAGACCCCTTGACATTTTTCCGCATTTTGCTATGTTACAGCCTTATTCTGAAATTGATTAAATTGTTTATTTTCCTCAGCAATCTACACACAATACCCCTTAATGACAATGCAATAACAGGGTTTAAAAAATCTTAGCAAATGTATAAAAAAAAACTGAAATATCAAATTTACATAAGTATTCAGACCCTTTACTCAGTACTTTGTTGAAGCATCTTTGGCAGCGATTACAGCCTCAAGTCTTCTTGGGTAGGATGCTACAAGCTTGGCACACCTGTATTTGGGAAGTTTCTCCCATTCCTCTCTTCAGATCCTCTCAGGTTCTGTCAGGTTGGATGGGGAGCGTTGCTGCACAGCTATTATCAGGTCCCTCCAGAGATGTTCGATTGGGTTCAAGTCCGGGCTCTGGCTGGGACACTAAAGGACATTCAGAGACTTGTCCCAAAGCCACTTCGGGACAATCCTGTCTCGAAGCTCTACGGACCATTCCTTCGACCTCCTGGCTTGGTTTTTGGTCTGATATGCCCTGTCAACTGTGTGTACCTTTCCAAATCATGTCCAATCAATTGAATTTACCACAGGTGGACTCCAAGTTGTAGAAACATCTCAAGGATGATCAATGGAAACAGGATGCACCTGAGCTCAATTTCGACTCTTATGGCAAAGCGTCTGAATACTTGTGTAAAAAAGGTATTTCTGTTTTTTTATTTTTAATACATTTGCAAAAATGTCTAAACCTGTTTTCGCTTGTCATTATGGGGTATTGTGTGTAGATGCTGAGCTTTTTTAAAATGTATTTATCAATTTTAGGATAAAGCTGTAATGTAACAAAATGTGGAAAAAGTCAAGGGATCTGAATACTTTCCGAAGGCACTGTATATACAGTGAGCTCCAAAAGTAATGGGACAGTGACACATTTCTTGTTGTTTTGGCCCTGTACTCCAGCACTTTGGATTTCAAATCAAATGATGACTATAAGGTTCAAATGCAGACTGTCATCTGTAATTTGAGGGTATTTTCATCCATATCAGGTGAACCATTTAGAAATGACAGCACTTTTTGTACATAGTCCCCCCCTCCCATTTTAGGGGACCAAAAGTATTGGGACAAATTCATGTACAAATCAAATAAAACTTGTCTCTTGCGACGAATACAAGTGTAGACTTTACCGTGAAATGCTTACTTACAAGCCCATAACCAACAGTACAGTTCAAGAAGAAGAAAATATTTACCAAGTAGACTAAAATAAAAAGTAATCATAAAAGTAACACAATAATAATAACAATAACGAGGCTATATACAGGGGGCACCGTCAGTGTGCAGGGGTACAGGCTAGTTGAGGTAATCTGTACATGTAGGTTGGGGCGAAGTGACTATGCATAGGTAACAAACAAACAGAGCAGCAGTGTACAAAAGGGAAGAGGGGGTGGTCAATGTAAATTGTCCGGTGGTGATTTTATTAATTGTTCAGCAATCTTATGGCTTGGGGGTAGAAGCTGTTGAGGAGCCTTTTGGTCCTAGACTTGGCGCTCCGGTACCGCTTGCTGTGCGGTAGCAGAGAAAACAGTCTATAACTTGAGTGACTGGAGTCTCTGACAATTTTATGGGCTTTCCTCTGACACCGCCTATTATATAGGTCCTGGATGGCAGGAAGCTTGGCCCCCGTCATGTACTGGGTCGTTCGCACTATCCTCTGTAGCGCCTTACGGTCAGATGCCGAGCAGTTGCCATACCAGGCGGTGATGCAACCGGTCAGGATGCTCTCGATGGTGCAGCTGTAGAACCTTTTGAGGATCTGGGGACCCATGCCAAATCTTTTCAATTTCCTGACGGGGAAAAGGTTTTGTCATCACCTCTTCACAACTGTCTTGGGATGTTTTGACCATGATAGTTTGTTGGCGATGTGGACACCGAGGAACATTAAACTCTTGACCCGCTCCTCTACAGCCCCGTTGGTGTTAATGGGGGACTGTTCGGACCTCCATTTCCTGTAGTCCACGATCAGCTCCTTTGTCTTGCTCACATTGAGGGAGAGGTTGTTGTCCTGGCACCACACTGTCAGTTCTCTGACCTCCTCCCTATAGGCCGTCTCATTGTTGTCGGTGATCAGGCCTACCACTGTTGTGTCTTCAGCAAACGTAATGATGGTGTTGGAGTCATGTTTGGCCACGCAGTCATGGGTGAACAGGGAATACAGGAGGGGACTAAGTACACACCCCTGAGGGGCCCCAGTGTTAAGGATCAGTGTGGCAGATGTGTTGTTGCCTACTCTTATCAACGGGTAGCGGCCCGTCAGGAAGTCCAGGATCCAGTTGCAGAGGGAGGTGTTTAGTCCCAGAGTCCTTAACTTAGTGATGAGCTTCGTGGGCACTATAGTGTTGGAACGCTGAGCTGTAGCCAATGAACAGCATATACAGATTCTCACATAGGTGTTCCTTTTGTCCAGGTGAGAAATGGTAGCGTGGAGTTCGATTGAGACTGCGTCATATGTGGTTCTATTGGGGCGGTATGCGAATTGGAGTGGGTCTAGGGTGTCCGGGAGGATGCTGTTGATGTGAGCCATGACCAACCTTTCAAAGTACTTCATGGCTACGGGGCGGTAATCATTTAGGCAGGTTACCTTCACTTTCTTGGGCACAGGGACTATGGTGGTTAGCTTGAAACATGTAGGTATTACAGACTCAGTCAAGGAGAGGTTGAAAATATCAGTGAAGACACTTGATAGTTGGTCCGCACATGCTTTGAGTACACGTCCTGGTAATCCGTCTGGCCCAGTGGTTTTGTGAATGTTGACCTGTTTAAAGATTTTGTTCACATCGGCTACCGAGAGCGTTATCACACAGTCATCCAGATCAGCTGGTGCTCCTGTGCATGCTTCAGTGTTGCTTGCCTCGAAGCGAGCAAAAAAAGGCATTTAGCTTGTCTGGTAGGCTTGCGTCACTGAGCAGCTCGCGTCTGGGTTTCCCTTTGTAGTCCGTAATAGTTTTCAAGCCCTGCCACATCCAATGAGTGTCAGAGCCGGTGTCGTAGGGTTCAATCTTAATCCTGTATTGACGCTTTGCTTGTTTTCATGATTCGTCTGAGGGCATAGCGGGATTTCTTATAAGTGTCCGGATTTGTCTCCTGCTCCTTGAAAGCGGCAGCTCTAGCCTTTAGCTCGATGCGGGTGTTGCCTGTAATCCATGGCTTCTGGTTGGGATATGTACATACTGTCACTGTGGGGACGACGTCATCGATGCACTTATTGGCGAAGCCGATGACTGAGGTGGTGTATTCCTCAATGCCATTGGATGAATCCCGGAACATAATCCAGTCTGTGCTAGCAAAACAGTCCTGTAGTGTAGCATCCGCATCATCTGACCACTTCTGTATTGAGCGAGTCACTGGTACTTCCTGCTTTTTGGCTTGTAAGTAGGAATCGGGAGGATAGAATTATGGTCAGATTTTCCAAATGGAGGGCTGGGGAGAGCTTTTTATGCATCTCTGTTTGTGGAGTAAAGGTGGTCTAGGATTTCTCCCCCATTTTTTTCCCATTGCAACCATGGTTTCCCATGGTTGCATGTAGAAATGTGGTAAAACGTATTTAAGTTTGCCTGCATTAAAGTCTCCGGTCACTAGGAGCACCGGTACTCTACTTCAGGCGAGCAATACCTCCAGACTTCTTTAATATTACACATCGCGCACCAGCTTTTATTGACAAAAAGACACACACCCCCACCCTCATCTTATCAGAGGTAGCGTCTCTGTTCTGCCAGTGCATGGAAAATCACGCTAGCTCCAAATTGTCCGTATCTTCGTTCAGCCATGTCTCGGTGAAACATAAGATGTTACAGTTTTTAATGTCCCGTTGGTAGGATAATCTTAATCATAGGTCATCAATTTTATTTTCCAGTAATTGAACGTTAGCCAGAAGAATGGAAGGCAGTCGGAGTTTACATGCTCGCCTCCGGATTCTCAGAAGGATGCCCGACGTGTATTAAAGTAGTAAAAAGTTAAGTATTTGGTCCTATATTTATAGCACACAACGGCTACATCAAACTTGTGACTCTAAAAATTTGTTGGATGCATTTGCTGTTTGTTTTTGGTTGTTTTTCAGATTATTTTGTGCCCAATAGAACGTCATGGTAAATAATGAATGATACAATACATGATTTACCATTAATTTCTATTGGGCACAAAATAATCTGAAACCAGTGGAGTCTGCTGAGGGGACGACGGCTCATAGTAATGTCTGGAACAGAGCGAATGGAAATGACACAACACATGGAAACCATGTGTTTGATGTATTTGATACCATTCCAGTAATTTGGATCCAGCCATTACCACGAGCCCGTCCTCATCAATTAAGGTGCCACCAACCTCCTGTGTCTGAATCACAACCAAAACAAATAGCGAATGCATCCAATACATTTGTGGAGACACACACTTGATGTAATCATGAGGGACCAAAAACATTTGACTGCTTGAATTTGTACCAATACCTTTGAGGGGTCATAGTCATTATATCATTTCAAATCTAAAGTGCTGCAGTAAAAGAGCCAAAGCAACAACAAACTTGTCATGATCCCAATACATTTGGAGCTCACTGTATGTGCATCGGTGATGACGATGTTAGATGTGTCCGTTTTTAATGAGGAGAACCCCCGCCAGGCCATCACTGTGGCAGCAGAGCCATTACATAACTGGTTAATTATACCAGCTGATGAAATCCACGGTCTAATTTTATCTTGGCGCGTCATCCAACCAGTCTCCAAAAAGAGATCCAGCTAGTTGTAAGTGGCTGTAAGTAGATGCATACTGGTCCTGATCCTGGACATCTATGTTGCCCCTGGATGCTGTTCTTGGGTCAATTTAGCATTTCCCCATTAATGGTTAAGGTTAGGATTTTGGAAAAGCAAGCTGATCCTAGATCTGTACCCAGGGAAACATCTATGTAACTTCTATGGAGCTCTATGTACATTAGGCAAAGGTATATATTGAAGATTATTTCCTATAAAATGTATTGGGCAAACTCTTTAGGAGCTTCGCAGAGAAAATATACTCTCGCACTGCTTGAATCTCAGGACGGCTCGTGTTTGTACATGTGCTGTTCCTTCTTGTGTGTTACGTGGTTAATGCTTGTGTGTTACATGTCCCCTGGAATCGGGGCCCGTATCCACAAAGCGTCTCAGAGCAGAAGTGCGGATCTAGGATCAGGTCCCCACCTGTCAATATATTCATTACCATCTAAAAGGCTAAAGCGATCCTAGATCAGCACTCCTACTCTGATAGACTTTGTGGCTACGGGCCCTGGTCACCACCCAGTGCTTTAGATAGAGTGTGGTGTTATATTGAGTCCTGTCAGCACATCTTGTTCTTAAAGACGGACAATAAACACGTCTGATGTTTGACTTAAACAAGAATCGGCACGGCGACAACATGACCTACATTTTAGTCATTTAGCAGACGCTCTTATCCAGAGCGATTTTTCAGGAGCAATTAGGGTTAAGTGCTTTGTTCAAGGGCACATTGACCGATTTTTTTGGGGGGGGGGATTCAAACCAGCAACCTTTTGGTTACTGGCCAAACACTCTTAACCGCTAGGCTACCTGGCTACTCCCCCCCCCATGAATGAAGGAGATGAAGAAAAAAAAGCATCATTTCGGTTTTTCAATCAGCAGTGACATCTTGCGCGTGTGTGGTTTCGTCTTGCGTGTGTGTGTGTGTGTGTGTGCAAGCGAGTGTGTGCATTGTAGGTAAGGGGTAACGTTTTCCACCTTTCCTGCCAAAGCCTCACATACATAAGCCAGGCCAGGCCCTGCTGCTGGCTCTGTCTACAAAGTGACGTGACATGGTTGCTTTATTTTCAAAGCTGCCACTCTGATGGTGAAGCCTAAACACTCAGACATCCTTTGACAGATACCCATCCCACCAAAACCCTGCCTAGCACATCCTGTTCTCCTTCCCATCCCCTCCGCTCCCGACCGAGCCCATCCACAGATGAGAAACGCACATGGCCAAAGAGCTAATCTCTGCTCACACGATGATGACCACACTCCATGTGATTATTTTCGCTAGCTGCGTGAACACACACAGGCCACACTCTCGCAGGCCACACACACATACGCACTGTGGTCCACTTCCTGACACACACACAGTGACAGGCCACACATACACAAACTGTGGTCCACTCCCTGACTCGACTGTTCTCTCTCCAGTCGATGAGCTCAGGCCTCAGCTCAGCCCTTCAAGGTGTGGCACCCACTGCCTAGTTCGTTGTGTGTAATACTCCTGGTGACTCATAAAGACTGGATGGGTGATGATGATTTAGAAGTGATTTGTAGCCAGGGGCAGACAACATCCTTTTCTTTGACCAGACTGAATTATTTTCACAAGGTGTGCTATAAACAACTGGTCATTCCTTTTTTCCTTTCATGTCTACGGGCAGAAAGGAGAGCGGTCGATAGGACCACACATGTGCAACTGGTCAGACCCAATTGATCGACACTGAGAGTGAGGGTCCAGACTCGCTCACGATCCGAGTCGTACCACACTTCTGTTTAGATACTGTAGATGACAGCTGGTGCAGTCAAAGACAATGACATGTTTACACCATATGCAGGTTTCAATTATTTATCGACTTTTGATGCAATCCATTAGCGTGGCTGTGCAACTTCACTTATCTTATTGCCAACACATCAGCGAACCTCTCAAGAAAGGGAGAAGGCGAGGAGGCATTTGAAAGGGTGTAGTCAGAGAGGAACAGGCGACGTGAGAGGGTTTACTCCGCCCAAAGATAAGACCACGAAGTGAGGAATTTCTGTTTGGAGGTCAATGAGAGAATGTCAAATTTTGTCAACAAAAAATTGAATTGCTAATTTGCTACGTGAGGCTTATTTAATCGGATAGAAGTTTCATATTGCTTAGGTTGTTACGAATGTGCTGATATAAGTGGACGTACGTGGCATTTTGGCAACTTAAAAAAAAATTATATTGGAAATGTGCCTGTTGTTCACACGCGTATCTGCCCTCTCATTGGCTAGAATGGTCCCACCTGATCTTGCCTACTCCCGCTTTCCTTCCATCAAAGACAATACAGTGCTTCCATCTTTGAGGACATGTATTACCATTGTTAGACCGGTCACTCGACTATCTTGTCAATATAGTAGATACTCTTAGGGTGTAGAAGGACACCTTGGCGTCAGTCCGCTGGTGCTGGCATTGCCATCATCTGTCGGTTCCCTGTGATCAAAGTGAAAGCGGCCCTGCCGATACCCACCACAGGGCTCCTCTGTGACAGCTTGGCCCCTGGTTGGCCCCTCTCAAAGCGTGTTGGCACTGCCCGACAGCGTTGGCACTGTCCAGGCCCGGGCCCCCTCCATCCTGCCGTCCCATTGGCCAGCCCGCAGGGAGCAGACAGGAGACGGCCTGCTGCAGCCAAGCTCCAGACTGACCATCTGGGTCTCCTTCTCTGTTTTTTTTTTCTCTCTCTCTCAATTCCAGCTGACTCTTGCTCTTCACTTCTCTTTTCCCATTTGCCAAGATTTGCATTCACTTTCTGTCTTCTTTTTCCATCTCTCTCTCCATCTCTCTCTTCATTCCTCTTTAATGTAATGTGATGTTTAACTGTTTGTCGTTTCAGCATTTCAAGCTTCTGTCATAGAATAAACAGTAGTGTGGAGATAATTTAAATTGATAGTTTACTGTGGTGTCCATTGTTAATACAAATAATGATTATAAAGTAGTTAACCATCTCCTCTGTCTACACTACTGGCTTAAAATCCTACTGTTCCTCGATAGATTCGGAGTTCATTGACAATTTTGAGAACTTCTGGAAGAGGCCCCAGTTTCACAAGAGGAATGGCTTGCATCCAAATAGGAGAGAGGCAAGAGTTCTCTCGGCGAACAACGAGGACGTTCTGTCTGGATGTTCTGGTTCTCACATAGACCTGGCTCAACGGTTTGATCATGGATAAAGACGTTGAAATAGCTGATTACAAAATCTTCAGGTGTGATAGACTGAAAAAAAGGGGGGAGGGGTGGCTATATATGTGAAATTGACTCTCGTGGCATCATTTTGTCTAAGTGTCACTATCCCCAAAAGGTTTGAGTGTTTGGTTATAGATGTGGCCTTATGCCAAAACATGCATATGTTTGTAGCGGAGATTTACTGCCGCCCTGCTGCACTGGAAGAGGGTGTTGGTACTATTTCTGTATTTAAAACTTTTCCGTAATCTGAATTACACTGAACAAAAATATGAACGCAACATGTAAAGTGTTGGTTCCATGTTTCATGAGCTGAAATAAAAGATCCCAGAAACTTTCCATACGCACAAAAAACAACATATATTTCTCAAATTTTATTAGTGAGCATTTCGCCCTATGCCAAGATAATCCATCCACCTGATAGATGTGGCATATCAAGAAGCTGATTAAACAGCATGATCATTACACAGGTGCACCTTGTGCTGGGGACAATAAAAGGCCACACAACACAATGCCATAGTGTAGGAATGTCCACCATTTCTCCTCTATAAGCAGCCTCCAACATCGTTTTAGAAAATATGGCAGTTTGCTGATGTCAACATTGTGAACAGAGTGCCCCAATGGTGCGGGGGGTGGGGGGGGGGGGGTGTTATTGTATGGGCAGGCATAAGCTACGGACAATGAACACAATTGCATTTTATTAATGACAATTTCAATGCACAGAGATCCCGTGACAAGATCCTGAGGCCCATTCATCCGCCGCCATCCCCTCCTGTTTCAGCATGATAATGCACGGCCCCATGTCGCAAGGATCTGTACACAATTCCTGGAAGCGGAAAATATCCCAGTTCTTCCATCGCCTTCTTCCATGGCCTTCACCAGACATGTCACCCGTTGAGCATGTTTGGGATCATTTTTGATCGACGTGTACAACAGAGTGTTCCAGCAGTTTCACACAGCCATTGAAGAGGAGTGGGGACAACATTCCACAGGCCACAAGCAACAGCTTGATCTTTGAAATTGTTGCATGTTGCATTTATATTTCTTTGGGGAGATTTTAACCTGGATTAGTTTATCCCGGGCCTCAGATCATTTGAATAAAATATTTGTATCGACTTTAACCCGACTCAACTAATATCCAAACCTACAGTGCCTTGCGAAAGTATTCGGCCCCCTTGAACTTTGAGACCTTTTGCCACATTTCAGGCTTCAAACATAAAGATATAAAACTGTATTTTTTTGTGAAGAATCAACAACAAGTGGGACACAATCATGAAGTGGAACGACATTTATTGGATATTTCAAACTTTTTTAACAAATCTAAAACTGAAAAATTGGGCGTGCAAAATTATTCAGCCCCTTTACTTTCAGTGCAGCAAACTCTCTCCAGAAGTTCAGTGAGGATCTCTGAATGATCCAATGTTGACCTAAATGACTTATGATGATAAATACAATCCACCTGTGTGTAATCAAGTCTCCGTATAAATGCACCTGCACTGTGATAGTCTCAGAGGTCCGTTAAAAGCGCAGAGAGCATCATGAAGAACAAGGAACACACCAGGCAGGTCCGAGATACTGTTGTGAAGAAGTTTAAAGCCGGATTTGGATACAAAAAGATTTCCCAAGCTTTAAACATCCCAAGGAGCACTGTGCAAGCGATAATATTGAAATGGAAGGAGTGTCAGACCACTGCAAATCTACCAAGACCTGGCCGTCCCTCTAAACTTTCAGCTCATACAAGGAGAAGACTGATCAGAGATGCAGCCAAGAGGCCCATGATCACTCTGGATGAACTGCAGAGATCTACAGCTGAGGTGGGAGACTCTGTCCATAGGACAACAATCAGTCGTATATTGCACAAATCTGGCCTTTATGGAAGAGTGGCAAGAAGAAAGCCATTTCTTAAAGATATCCATAAAAAGTGTTGTTTAAAGTTTGCCACAAGCCACCTGGGAGACACACCAAACATGTGGAAGAAGGTGCTCTGGTCAGATGAAACCAAAATTGAACTTTTTGGCAACAATGCAAAACGTTATGTTTGGCGTAAAAGCAACACAGCTGAACACACCATCCCCACTGTCAAACATGGTGGTGGCAGCATCATGGTTTGGGCCTGCTTTTCTTCAGCAGGGACAGGGAAGATGGTTAAAATTGATGGGAAGATGGATGGAGCCAAATACAGGACCATTCTGGAAGAAAACCTGATGGAGTCTGCAAAAGACCTGAGCCTGGGACGGAGATTTGTCTTCCAACAAGACAATGGTCCAAAACATAAAGCAAAATCTACAATGGAATGGTTCAAAAATAAACATATCCAGGTGTTAGAATGGCCAAGTCAAAGTCCAGACCTGAATCCAATCGAGAATCTGTGGAAAGAACTGAAAACTGCTGTTCACAAATGCTCTCCATCCAACCTCACTGAGCTCGAGCTGTTTTGCAAGGAGGAATGGGAAAAAATGTCAGTCTCTCGATGTGCAAAACTGATAGAGACATACCCCAAGCGACTTACAGCTGTAATCGCAGCAAAAGGTGGCGCTACAAAGTATTAACTTAAGGGGGCTGAATAATTTTGCACGCCCAATTTTTCAGTTTTTGAATTGTTCAAAAAGTTTGAAATATCCAATAAATGTCGTTCCACTTCATGATTGTGTCCCACTTGTTGTTGATTCTTCACAAAAAAATACAGTTTTATAACTTTATGTTTGAAGCCTGAAATGTGGCAAAAGGTCGCAAAGTTCAAGGGGGCCGAATACTTTCGCAAGGCACTGTACATGGATTAATGTAAGAAACCCAGCCAACTCCTCCCTGATTGAACACATTTTGACAAAAGGCCCCCACAAGTACTTATCGAGTGGTGTTTTTTTCTAATGACATCAGTGATCGCTATCCCATTGCATGTATTAGAGATACAAAACAGAAAAACATTGATTCTTGTATATATATACAGTGCCTTGCGAAAGTATTCGGCCCCTTTGAACTTTGCGACCTTTTGCCACATTTCAGGCTTCAAACATAAAGATATAAAACTGTATTTTTTTTTGAAGAATCAACAACAAGTGGGACACAATCATGAAGTGGAACGACATTTATTGGATATTTCAAACTTTTTTAACAAATCAAAAACTGAAAAATTGGGCGTGCAAAATTATTCAGCCCCCTTAAGTTAATACCTTGTAGCGCCACCTTTTGCTGCGATTACAGATGTAAGTCGCTTGGGGTATGTCTATCAGTTTTGCACATCGAGAGACTGACATTTTTTCCCATTCCTCCTTGCAAAACAGCTCGAGCTCAGTGAGGTTGGATGGAGAGCATTTGTGAACAGCAGTTTTCAGTTCTTTCCACAGATTCTCGATTGGATTCAGGTCTGGACTTTGACTCGGCCATTCTAACACCTGGATATGTTTATTTTTGAACCATTCCATTGTAGATTTTGCTTTATGTTTTGGATCATTGTCTTGTTGGAAGACAAATCTCCGTCCCAGTCTCAGGTCTTTTGCAGACTCCATCAGGTTTTCTTCCAGAATGGTCCTGTATTTGGCTCCATCCATCTTCCCATCAATTTTAACCATCTTCCCTGTCCCTGCTGAAGAAAAGCAGGCCCAAACCATGATGCTGCCACCACCATGTTTGACAGTGGGGATGGTGTGTTCAGCTGTTGCTTTTACGCCAAACATAACGTTTTGCATTGTTGCCAAAAAGTTCAATTTTGGTTTCATCTGACCAGAGCACCTTCTTCCACATGTTTGGTGTCTCCCAGGTGGCTTGTGGCAAACTTTAAACAACACTTTTTATGGATATCTTTAAGAAATGGCTTTCTTCTTGCCACTTTTCCATAAAGGCCAGATTTGTGCAATATACGACTGATTGTTGTCCTATGGACAGAGTCTCCCATCTCAGCTGTAGATCTCTGCAGTTCATCCAGAGTGATCATGGGCCTCTCTGATCAGTCTTCTCCTTGTATGAGCTGAAAGTTTAGAGGGACGGCCAGGTCTTGGTAGATTTGCAGTGGTCTGATACCCCTTCCATTTCAATATTATCGCTTGCACAGTGCTCCTTGGGATGTTTAAAGCTTGGGAAATATTTTTGTATCCAAATCCGGCTTTAAACTTCTTCACAACAGTATCTCGGACCTGCCTGGTGTGTTTCTTGTTCTTCATGATGCTCTCTGCGCTTTTAACGGACCTCTGAGACTATCACAGTGCAGGTGCATTTATACGGAGACTTGATTACACACAGGTGGATTGTATTTATCATCATTAGTCATTTAGGTCAACATTGGATCATTCAGAGATCCTCACTGAACTTCTGGAGAGAGTTTGCTGCACTGAAATTAAAGGGGCTGAATAATTTTGCACGCCCAATTTTTCAGTTTTTGATTTGTTAAAAAAGTTTGAAATATCCAATAAATGTCGTTCCACTTCATGATTGTGTCCCACTTGTTGTTGATTCTTCACAAAAAAATACAGTTTTATATCTTTATGTTTGAAGCCTGAAATGTGGTAAAAGGTCGCAAAGTTCAGGGGGGCCGAATACTTTCGCAAGGCACTGTATATATATATATATATACAATATATATATACACTGCTCAAAAAAATAAAGGGAACACTTAAACAACACAATGTAACTCCAAGTCAATCACACTTCTGTGAAATCAAACTGTCCACTTAGGAAGCAACACTGATTGACAATAAATTTCACATGCTGTTGTGCAAATGGAATAGACAACAGGTGGAAATTATAGGCAATTAGCAAGACACCCCCAACAAAGGAGTGGTTCTGCAGGTGGCGACCACAGACCACTTCTCAGTTCCTATGCTTCCTGGCTGATGTTTTGGTCACTTTTGAATGCTGGCGGTGCTTTCACTCTAGTGGTAGCATGAGACAGAGTCTACAACCCACACAAGTGGCTCAGGTAGTGCAGATCATCCAGGATGGCACATCAATGCGAGATGTGGCAAGAAGGTTTGCTGTGTCTGTCAGTGTAGTGTCCAGAGCATGGAGGCGCTACCAGGAGACAGGCAAGTACATCAGGAGACGTGGAGGAGGCCATAGGAGGGCAACAACCCAGCAGCAGGACCTCTACCTCCGCCTTTGTGCAAGGAAGAGCAGGAGGAGCACTGCCAGAGCCCTGCAAAATGACCTCTAGCAGGCCACAAATGTGCATGTGTCTGCTCAAACGGTCAGAAACAGACTCCATGAGGGCCAGACGTCCACAGGTGGGTCAGTCATGGTGTGGGGTGGCATTTCTTTGGGGGGCCACACAGCCCTCCATGTGCTCACCAGAGGTAGCCTGACTGCCATTAGGTACCGAGATGAGATCCTCAGACCCCTTGTGAGACCATATGCTGGTGCGGTTGGCCCTGGGTTCCTCCTAATGCAAGACAATGCTAGACCCCAGGTGGCTGGAGTGTGTCAGCAGTTCTTGCAAGAGGAAGGCATTGATGCTATGGACTGGCCCGCCCGTTCCCCAGACCTGAATCCAATTGAGCACATCTGGGACATCATTTCTCGCTCCATCCACCAACACCACATTGCACCACAGACTGTCCAGGAGTTGGCAGATGCTTTAGTCCAGGTCTGGGAGGAGATCCCTCAGGAGACCATCTGCCACCTTATCAGGAGCATGCCCAGGCGTTGTAGGGAGGTCATACAGGCACGTGGAGGCCACACACACTACCGAGCCTCATTTTGACTTGTTTTAAGGACATTACATCAAAGTTGGTTCAGCCTGTAGTGTGGTTTTCTACTTTAATATTGAGTGTGACTCCAAATCCAGACCTCCATGGGTTGATAAATTTGATTTCCATTGATAATTTTTGTGTGATTTTGTTGTCAGCACATTCAACTATGTAAAGAAAAAAGTATTTAATAAGAATATTTCATTCATTCAGATCTAGGATGTGCTATTTTAGTGTTCCCTTTATTTTTTTGAGCAGTGTATATACTCCAGTCGTACTTTATCAAAAGCCTTTTCAAAGTCAGCTATGAAAACCAGGCCTGGTTTCCCAGATTTTCATGGTGTACTATTGTTTCTAGTGCTTGCCTTATATTATCTCCAATGTATAGTCCATGTAAAAAACCTGTCTGATTAGAATGAATAATGTCCGATTTTAATTCCATGTGCTATACATTTTGCTAGAATTTTTGCATCACAATACTGAAGTGTAAGGGGCCTACAATTTATTTGAATGGACTGGATCTTTATACTTCAAGTTTCAGTAAATTATTTTTGGCAGCATTCCTATGTTGAAGATAAAAAATTATTTGGTGCATTTTTCCCATATTCCATCCAGTTTGCTTTATTATTATAATATATTACACTTGATCTTTGTTGAATACGTTCCTCCGCCATGTATATCTCACTAGGTCAGGATATTTCAACCTCCATATATCCACTAGTCCCAATATATCCATGACATTCATGATTTCCTTAAGAGCATGAGGGTGATGGTTTGTAGTGTGATTTCCTTTATGGTCCATAGAGGTATTTAAAACAGTATTATAATCTCCCGCCATAACAATAGAGTCTTGTATTGCTTGGAGGGTTGCCAATGTATGATATATATTTTCAAAGAAGCGTGGGTCATCACTATTTGTTTCCGTAAAGGTTAATGAGCCATATCTGTTTATAGTCCAATAACATATTTAAAATCCTCAATCTACCTTGTGGATCTGTTTGGACAATTTGCATATTCAGATCAAAATGACTGTTAATTAATATTAATTATTATTAACCCTTTTTGAGTTTCTTTGCCCATGGGAGAAGTATATTTCTTTAAAATATATAATTATGTTATAATTATATATAAATATATAAAAATATATAAATAATTAAAATTATTGAATGAGTTTCTTGAAAACAATATTATATGTATTCTCTTCGAGCCAGGTAAATATCGTTATTCTTTTCTTATTATCTGCTAAGCCATTACAATTCTAACTGGCTATATTTATTTCACCATTTACCATAATGTGATAGAAGTTTCAAATCTATTTATCACAATATATGTTTGTAAATTTACCATTAAAAAGTACCATAGTGATTGAGTGTCCATATAGCTGTACCATGATATTTGCATTGCTACTAAGTATCCCTCCAATTGTTCTCCACTACTCCACCCGCCGAAGCCCCTTAACACCAATACTTTCCAACACCAGTGGCATTACAGCGTTACACTAACTCTGTGTTAGTTACACTGTTATGGTGTTGTTAACTGATACCTTGTATTTAACACCTTAAAATTAGATTTTTACCCTACAGGTCAGTGTTAAATGTACTGTTATGGTTCACTGATTGTTCACTGATACCTTCACAGCAAATTCTCCAGTGTTAAATCAACACTGAGAGTGTTAACTTGAACACGGGTCCAGTGTCCATATGGGTCCACACTTTTCAGTCTTCAATTAACACACTGCTTAGTGTAAAGCCTTATTTGAATATTTCCCAGAGTGCCTTTTGAGTGAATTGTAGAATATTTGTTAGTGACAGAGACATGGTTGTTGCATTCATCCATTTTCAGTCATGTGGCCTTCACCAAGTGAGATCCTAAGCTAATATGTTATCATTAAAATGCAATTCCTTAACACAATACATAATTCATAACCCTAATTACCCTAATACAGTGGCCTAAAACACATGGTTTACAGGCAAATTAGGCCTGCAAGTCGATGTGTAATTCCTATTGGAATCCAGACAGAGTGGGGATATCCAACATTTGCAATGTTTATTCACCCGCAACCTGCATTCAGATATGAGACTACCTTAAGCATCTAAACTGGAACCACCAATCCTATACTAAGTTGTTGTAGGCATGTAGGCTATTTCATGATACAAACTTGTAGGCATATAGGCTATTTCGTGACATGAGTATGAAACCAGTGTGAGTATGAAACCATCGCAGGAATTTATTCTGCAATGATAATGTAAATTAAATTAATAAAGGGAAATACAGTATATGCCGATTACAATACTTCCAAAGTATACAGCAAATAAGTGTCACAGCTTTCTTCCTGGGAAGGAGAGGACCAAAGCGCAGCGTGGTAAGTGTCCATGGTTTTAATAGGAAAACTCAAACATGAACACAACTACAAAAGAAGGACCATGAAAACCCGAAACAGTCCCGTGTGGCACTGACACAGGAAACAATCACCCACAAAATACCCAAAGAATATGGCTGCCTAAATATGGCTCCCAATCAGAGACAACGATAAACACCTGCCTCTGATTGAGGACCAATCCAGGCAACCATAGACTTACCTAGACACCTAAAAGAACACAACCCCATAAATCTACAAAAACCCAAAACAAGACAAAACACATAAATCACCCATGTCACACCCTGGCCTAACCAAAATAATAAAGAAAACAAAGATAACTAAGGCCGGGGCGTGACAATAAGGGTGTTATTGTCACCATAAAAGCTCAAACTGCAGTGGCCTAATTCCAAAAGTGCCAAATTATTCAGCAAATAAAGGGTGATTGTCACCATTAAAGGTGAATGGAGTTTTAATGCTCATTCACACCCGCACCGTTTTACAACAGGTCTGAATTATAATGGGAAACATGCGTAGGCCTATGTATGGCATGCGCTGAGTTTATAAATATCAATATTTTTTTATTTAGATATTCTTATCAAAAATGGCACATGCAGCCTCATTTAGAACTGTTGCAATTTCACACTAAATAATGTATCTGCATGTGCAATTTCTGAAAAGACTGCACTTGCACATAAATATATTTATAAACTTGGCGCAAGCCATACATGTGCATGTTACCCATTATAAATCAGACCTGTCGTAAAACGATTAAAAATCCATTCACCTTTTATGGTGACAACCGCCCTTTATTTGCTGAATAATTTGGCACTAATAGAATTAGGCCACTGCAGTCTGTAAAATATAGAGCAATGGCATATTTGATTGCATTTCTGTAGTGGTGTGGGCAGAATGTTGGGATATTTTGCAGTGATTCTTTCAAATTTAACATGGGTCATTGATATTCACGTAATAATAAGGAATTATTATCGACCACGCCCACAAATTGTGGAAAACAAACATTCTTTCCCATTCACCCCATTGTAAAAGAGCCAACTTCATCATCAATTTTTTGTTATACATAAATAGGTGGGTCTAATCCTGGATGTTGATTGGTTAAAAGCGCAGCTGGTGTCTCTTCCACAAGTTACCACTGGATAATGCTATGACGTTGAAATTCCTATTTACTCTGTTCCATCTCACTGCCCAATCCACTGTCTCATCCGCCCAGCCAGACAATTTATAAACTTGATCTCCACTGTAAAAAGCATGTAGACATTATCTCCCATTTCATTATATCTAGCAATTATTTGGTTTTCAATAGCAGAGATTTGTATAAAACTTGTTTCTCTGACATTTGCAACATTGTTTCAATATTGAAATTCGATCTCCAGCTGTCCCATAGTAATGACCATGTAGGGGTCGGGAGTTGGGATGAGGCAGGCAGCATTTCTCAGCCAGTCAAAATCATGAATCAGCATAATTTTTATGGACTTATAGAAATGTCAAGTCTCATAGCAAAATGTCTGAATGCTTATTTAAATAAGGCATTTAAGTTTTTTATATTTTTAATACATTTACAAACCTCTTTTCACTTTATCATGATGGGGTATTGTGTGTAGATTGATAAGGGAAAAAAATATTTGATCAATTTTAGAATAAGGCTGTAAGTTCAAGGGGTCTGAATACTTTCCGAATGCACTGTATATATGGGAAACAATTTAAAAGTAGGGGCCAGTGGAGGCTGCTGAGGGGAGGACGGCTCATAGTAATGCCTGGAACGGAGCAAATGGAATGGTAGAAACCATTCCTCTGATTCCGCTCCAGACATTACCACAAGCCCGTCCTTCCCAATTAAGGTGCCACCAACCTCATGTGGTAGGAGCCCAAACTTCTATGCCAATATTTTGTGTTATGTCCTCCTGCCTTGGTCTAGGCTCTGAGATTAAATAGGTTTAGGCCTATGATGTCATGCTCCTATCGCAGAGCAATACTATAGCCTACCCATACTATCAAATAGGCTACATTTATATGAAGCTACCAGTCAATTTACTGTGTTGGAGCAATATATGCTTTATTTGGCAAAGGACTGTGACAGTTTCTGAAAAATAAAACAATGGCACATTTTTTGGACCTGTCAGCAGAACGGTTGAATTGAACAATGTTTTGCATCGACTTTTCCTCAACCTAAATATAGCCCGCAAATTCTGAAACATTGTCTAGCCCTCAAAAATGTTTAAATCACAGTAGGCTACATACAATAGTAGCATACATACTTCAATGTAAAATATCAACTGTCTTGATGTTCACCTCTGTAATGTTAAATGTGTATGTTGGCTATACACCGTGCTGCCGATGGGTTCACAAACAGCAAAACTTGAAATAGCCGATCTATTTAGGCCTACATATCTATTTACATATTACATGAGAGATGTGCATGGTAATTTATTTTAGGCCTATGGCTACTTAATTAAGTAATATGAACCCATCAAGGCCAGAAAAGTAAATAATTTATTCTGCAATGGTTATGAAAATAAAATAAATATAAAATAGATTAATATGTCTAATTATTTTAGATTCCAAAAATAAAACACACTCTGTTTTTGTTTTTCCCACTAATGGCAAGTGGCTGCATCTTGTTACTGTTTTTATGACTAAGCATGTCATCATATCCCCATTTGCACAAAATACTTAGGCCTACTTGCTATATAATACTTCAACCACTAGAACGTGGCTCTCCAACCCTGTTCCTGGAGAGCTACCCTCTTGGAGGTTTTTGCTCCAACCCCTGTTATAACCAGAGAGGAAGAGAGCGGCCCAACTAGCCGGAAAATCATTCTCCCTCCAGCAGGTGGAGATTTTTAATTGTTTAACTGTCACGCCCTGACCTTAGTTATCTTTGTTTTCTTTATTATTTTGGTTAGATCAGGGTGTGGCGAGGGTGGTATGTGTGTTTTTGTCCTGTCTAGGGTTTTTTGTATATTCTATGGGGTTTTGGTATGTCTAGGTAAATGTAGGTCTATGGTGGCCTGAATTGGTTCCCAATCAGAGACAGCTGTTTATCGTTGTCTCTGATTGGGGATCATATTTAGGTTGCAATTTTCCATGTTGGTTTTGTGGGTTATTGTCTATGTGTAGTTGCCTATTTCAGCACTCGTGTTATATAGCGTCACGTTCGTTTTGTTGTTTTGGTTAGTTTGTTTAAGTGTTCTTCGTTATTATAAGAAGAAGGTATTCAAATCACGCTGCGCCTTGGTCTCCTCGTTACAACGAATGTGACAGAATAACCCACCAAAAAAGGACCAGGCAGCGTGCCAAAGAGGAGTGGACATCGTGAACCCGGGAGAAAGAGGAGTGGAGGACATCCTGGACCTGGGAGGAGGTAATGGCAGGGGACAAGACCATGCCATGGAAGCAGGTGGAGAAAGCACAGGAGGAACGGCGACGATATGAGGGTACACGGCTAGCACGGAAGCCCGAGAGGCAGCCCCAAGATAATTTTTTTTGGGGGGGGGATTGGCTGAGTCAGGTAGGAGACCTGAGCCAACTCCTCGTGCTTACCGTGGGGAGCATGTAACTGGTCAGTTATGCAGAGATGCGCACGGTGTCTCCACCGTGCCCGGTACGCTCTATTCCAGCTCCTCGCATTTGCCAGGCTAGAATGGTCATCCAGCCAGGACGTATTGAGCCAGCTCTATGTTCTGGATCTCCAATGCGTCTCCACGATCCAGTGTATCCTGTTTCTCTTCCCCGCACTCGCCCTGAGGTGCATGTCACCAGCCCAGTACCACTAGTGCCAACACCACGCACCAGGCCTCCAGTGCGCCTCCAGGGTCCAGTACTCCCTGTTCCTGCTCCTCGCACTCGCCCTGATGTGCGTGTACCCAGCCCAGTACTACCAGTGCCGGCACCACTCACCAGGCCTATAGTGCGCCTCCAGGGTCCAGTACTCCCTGTTCCTGCTCCCCACACTCGCCATGAGGTGCGTGTACCCAGCCCGGTACCACCAGTGCCGGCACCACGCACCAGGCCTACAGTGCGCCTCGCCAGTCCAGAGCGTCCGGCGACAGTACCCAGTCCAGAGCGTCTGGCGACAGTTCACAGACCGGAACCTCCGGCGACAGTTCACAGACCGGAACCTCCGGCGACGGGCCACAGACCGGAACCTCCCATGACGGTCCCCAGCCCGGGGTCTCCAGCGACGGTCCCCAGCCCGGGGTCTCCAGCGACGGTCCCCAGCCCGGGGTCCCCATCGAGGGTCCCCAGCCCTCAGTGTAAAGAAGGGGGGCGGCGTCCAGAACCTAAGTCGCCACCAAGGTTAGATGCCCACCCAGACCCTCCCATATAGGTTTAGGTTTGTGGCCGGGAGTCCGCACCTTGGGGGGGGGGTACTGTCACGCCCTGACCGTAGTTATCTTTGTTTTCTTTATTATTTTGGTTAGGTCAGGGTGTGACGAGGGTGGTATGTGTGTTTTTGCCCCGTCTAGGGTTTTTTGTATATTCTATGGGGTTTTGGTATGTCTAGGTAAATGTAGGTCTATGGTGGCCTGAATTGGTTCCCAATCAGAGACAGCTGTTTATCGTTGTCTCTGATTGGGGATCCTATTTAGGTTGCCATTTTCCATGTTGGTTTTGTGGGTTATTGTCTATGTGTAGTTGCCTGTTTCAGCACTCGTGTTACAGTGGGGCAAAAAAGTATTGTCAGCCACCAATTGTGCAAGTTCCCTAACTTAAAAAGCCTGTCATTTTCATCATAGGTACACTTCAACTATGACTGAGAAAAAAATCCAGAAAATCACATTGTAGGATTTTTAATGAATTTATTTGCAAATTATGGTGGAAAATAAGTATTTGGTCACCTACAAAGAAGCAAGATTTCTGGCTCTCACAGACCTGTAACTTCTTCTTTAAGAGGCTCCTCTGTCCTCCACTTGTTACCTGTATTAATGGCACCTGTTCGAACTTGTTATCAGTATAAAAGACACCTGTCCACAACCTCAAACAGTCACACTCCAAACTCCACTATGGCCAAGACCAAAGAGCTGTCAAAGGACACCAGAAACACAATTAAAGTAATCATCATTCGCCTGTTGAAAAACAAATGATAGTCCCACTAAGTGCAAACCAGATGGGATGGCGTATCACTGCAGATTGCTGTGTCACCGACATGGTCACCAGCAAAGCACACCCACACCATCACGCCTCCTCCATGTCTCACGGTGGGAACCACACATGCAGAGATCATCCGTTCACCAACTCTGCATATCCTCTGCAGCAGAGGTAACTCTGGGTCATCCTTTCCTGTGGCGGTACTGATGAGAGCCAGTTTCATCATAGCGTTTGATGGTTTTTGCGACTGCACTTGAAGAAATGTTCAAAGTTCTTTAAATTTTCCGGATTGACTGACCTTCACGTCTTAAAGTAATCATAGATCGTTGTTTCTCTTTGCTTATTTGAGCTGTTCTTGCCATAATATGGACTTGGTCTTTTACCAAATAGTGCTATCTTCTGTATACCACCCCTACCTTGTCACAACACAACTGATTGGCTCAAACGCATTAGGAAGGAATGAAGTTCCACAAATTAACTTTTAACAAGGCACACCTGTTAATTTAAATGCATTCCAGGTGATTACCTTATGAAGCTGGTTGAGAGAATGCCAAGAGTGTGCAAAGCTGTCTGGTACTGTATATTAAGCTGAGAGGTTATAGGCCTACAGTCAGTGTCCATTTTTCAGTTACTATTACATTTAACCAATATGAACTTAAATGAGGAATATTCTGTTTATTCATGGCTACAGGGATACTCATGAGCGGGATATCAAAGGTGCATGTAAACCGCTTGTCCCGAATAAGACCTTAAGCGGGATATGAACTACTAACCGTATTCTGCATGTAAACGTGGTCATTGACCTCCAAACAAAAACCCCTTGCTTGGTGGGTTAATGTCACGTTCATTGTAACGAAGAACACTTAAACTAAACAAAATGAACGTGACGCTATATACAGTGGGGCAAAAAAGTAATTAGTCAGCCACCAATTGTTCAAGTTCTCCCACTTGCAGTAAAATTATTCAATTTTTTAAAATTTTGTCTCTGGAACAGGAGTGGAGAATTTATGTATTTATTTCAGCAGCTCTTGAGAAAATGAAAATACAATGAATGTAAGGTTATTTGTGAATGTAAAAATCGAAATCTACTGTTTTTTAAGGTTGTGTCATTATATTTGTGGTGCGGTCACGAGAAATTATTGGGGTCCCCAGAAATTGTGGTGGGAAGTCCCCCAAAAAACCATTGCCATAGCCAAACCTCCCCACAACAAGGGTTAACATATTGGAAAGGGTCATGTCTATGATCCCCGATCCCCCAAGTGTACATAGCGCAGCCCTGGGGAGGAAGCTTGGTCATGTAGTACTCTGTCACACCCTGCCGCTTCTCAAACAGATGAGATCAGAAGATCATCAGCATAGTCCTTCCATCACCCACTCTGCCCCCCCCCACCCCCCTTCCAGTACCAATGACCCCTGTAAAAGATTGGCTTGAAATAATTGATTAGACTATATTTACTTAGGTGGTGCCAGAGTTGGTCCGGTGGTAGTGCGGACTCTAGACTAAACATTGCCCTATGGAGCAACCCACCCTGTGACTTTCCTAATCTGTTTCCCCATCTCATTCCTCTCTATATGAATCCATTAAATTATTAATAATTAGCCTACACTTTATTTAAATTATTATTATTTAAAAAAACGTTAAAAATAGACTATAGTAAGAATGGTTGATGTGGTTAACCAATCATCGGATGTCTTAACTGTAGGTGTGCATTGTACAGAGTAACACACTTCATTTACCACACGTGGTGTAGTGGAGAGATGGAGAGAGACATCCGACCGTTTTAAGCAGTGGTAGCTGTTGTAAGTGGTGAATAATTCATAGGATATAAATGTTGTTCCAGGTTGACTACGCGGAAAGGCCGTTTAGGACGGTGTAGTAGAGTTGTCAGCCAGGCTGAGCCAGCTTGTCTTCATAGATTATTCATAGATTCATCCCCAAATAAATACAGTAACATCATTTTAGCTTGAAAACTAAGTAAAAACCATGTGTGTCAGGGTCTGGCAGTAACAACTATAGTAGGTATCCCAAACAAATCTCAAAGTACTTAAATGTCATAGCAGAGGCCCTCAGGAATAAATACAAATGAAGTTACAGTAGCCGTCGGATACATCATTATTTAAATGCTACTAGATGGTGTTGTAGTTTGCTTTGGCTGAATGCATTATTAGTTTTTCCAGAGAGTTTCAGTGTCTCAACCATAATATTAAATAATGGAAAGCATAATATTCAATTGATTTATTTCATTTTTTTCTTTAAAACAACAACACTAACAATGTTAAAGTGGTGTGTGACAATATCTGTCACGGTGGACTCTCCTGCTGCACAATCTTGCATAAACATTCCATTTTCATAACATCAAGAGACATCACTTCATCTCATTACGATAGAAAATAACATTACGACTATAGCAAAGCAACAAAAAAATATTTAAAGGAAAAGCATTCAACAGGTAATGCACATACAAAGTATTCCACAATTTCAGTTTTGTTTTGGCACATTTTGATCAGAGAAAGAAGAAAAAGAAAAACAGATTCTTAAGTAAAAGTGACAGTGCATGTGACTACCTACCCTTGGCAGCCACTAGTGGGCCTTATGGATCTCTTCTATCGTCTGGCTTGATATGCACAGCCGGTAATACACTCACGTCCCCCTGCGACCGGTTCCGACATAAAGCATTCGCCATTCAGGCTACAAAGGCTTCAACTTAATTTAATGGCGAGAAGGCGGGGAAAATATGCATACTTTCTTTATGAAACAATTTTCCTCCACCATGCTAGTCGTTAATACCTAGGAATGCTACTTCCTGATGTTGCGCTCCGCGTTCAGCCAATTAGGTTGTAGCAGTCTTGTATTTCAAACCCAGACGATTCAATTATTTGTATTTGTCAAATAAATATCATCATTTCACCAAAATAAGACCCTCAATATTTATTGGAAAGGAGCATCAAGCTCAACACCGTGCACTTTCGCCACCCTGTGAAATTTAATTTAATCTGTACCCTAATAAACTGCATGCTTTCCCAAGTTGTAGAGGGAGGACCACACAACATATCATTGTGTGACTTTACTTCGATACAATGGTTATGATATCAATATTTGCGAATAATGGCGCTTCCACCGCCATTTCTCGCATAATGAATTTGACCTACACAAAAAGATGTCTATCGTATTTTGTTTTGTCAACATTTGGAAAGTTGACTGAAAAATGTTCCGTTTCCATCAGGCCTGTAATGAAATGTTTTATTGGACATGTACTTTACTCACCTGAAAAGGTTGGATGGAAACCTGATAATTGGTACAGCATATCTTGTATATTGAATTCACAAACTCATCTCAGGGAGTGTGGTTTGACATAAGACTCATCTGTAGGGATGCTAGACACTAAGACTATTTATAGAATTTAAAATGTCATTTTTGGCAAATTTCAGTAGAACATGTCAAAGTGTGAATCAAATAACAGATCATATAACTAACATACAGTGCATTCAGAAGTATTCAGACCCCTTGACTTTTTCCACAATTTGTTATGTTACAGCCTTATTCTAAAATTTAATTAAATAGTTTTTCCCCCCTCATCTTTCTACACACACACACACACAGCAAAAACAGGTTTTTAGAAAAGTTAGCCAATTTTTTACAAATACAAAACGGAAATACCACGTTTACATACGTATTCAGACACTTTACCCAGTACATTTTTGAAGCACCTTTGGCAGCGATTACAGCCTCGAGTCTTCTTCGGTATGACGCTACAAGCTTGGCACACCTGTCTTTGGGGAGTTTCTCCCATTCTTCTCTTCAAATCCTTTCAAGCCATGTCTGGTTGAATGGGGAGCGTCGCTGCACAGCTATTATCAGGTCTCTCCAGAGATGTTAGATCGGATTCAAGTCCGGGCTCTGGCTGGGCCACTCAAGGAGACTTGTCCCGAAGCCTCTCCTGCATTGTCTTGGCTGTATGCTTAGGGTTGTTGTCCTGTTCGAATGTGAAACGTCACCCCAGTCTGAGGTCCAGGTTTTCATCAAGGAGTTCTCTATACTTTGCTCCTTTCATCTTTCCCTCAATCCTGACTAGTCTCCCAGTCCCTGTCGCTGAACAACATCCCCACAGCATGCTGCTGCCACCAACATGCTTCACCCGTAAGGATGGTGCCATGTTTCCTCCAGATGTGACACTTGGCATTCAGGCCAGAGTTCAATCTTGGTTTCATCAGAATCTTGTTTCTCATGGTCTGGGAGTCTTTAGGTGCCTTTTGGCAAACTCCATGCGAGCTGTCATGTGCCTTTTACTGAGGAGTTGCTTCTGTCTGGCCACTCTACCATAAAGGCCTGATTGGTGGAGTGCTGCAGAGATGGGAGAACTTTCCAGTAGGACAACCATCTCCACAGAGGAATTCTGGAGCTCTGTCATTGAACATCGGGTTCTTGGTCACCTCCCTGACCAAGGCCCTTCTCCCCCGATTGCTTAGTTTGGCCGGGCAGCCAGCTCTAGGAAGAGTCTTGGTGGTTCCAAACTTCTTCCATTTAAGAATGATGGAGGCCACTCTGTTCTTGGGGACCTTCAATGATGCAGAAAAACATTTTGGTACTCTTCCCCAGATCTGTGCCTCAACACAATCCTATCTCGGAGCTCTACGGACAATTCCTTCGACCCCGTGACTTGGTTTATACTCTGACATGCACTGTCAACTGTGGGACCTTATATAGACAGGTGTATGCTTTTCCAAATCATGTCCAATCAGTTGAATTTACCACAGATGGACTTCAATCAAGTTGTAGAATAATCTCAAGGATGATCAATGGAAACAGGATGCACCTGAGCTCAATTTCAAGCCTCATAGCAAAGGGTCTGAATACTTATGTAAATAATGTAGCAGTTTTTTTTATTTTAATAAATTTGCAAACTTTTTGAAAAACCTGTTTTCGCTTTGTCATTATGGGTTATTGTGTGTCGATTTGATGAGGATTTGTAATTTTTTTAAAATCCATTTTAGAATAAGGCTGTAACGTAACAAAATGTGGAGAAAGTGAAGGGGTCTGAATACTTTCCAAATGCACTGTACATGTTTGTGTCAGTTATCATACCAGATCTCATATCGTCAAGTTAAAGAATTGATATGGCAGTTTGCTGACAGGTTTCATTGTAGCCAATAGAAATTTGTAAAAAAAAAATTAAAAAAAAAAGATTCATAATAAAGAGGTTCAGAGATATTTGATGTAAGTCACAGTAAAACAAGAGGGATAATACAAAAATGAAATAGTCTCCCATTAGAACCATCCCAATAAATTTCAATAAACTTGGCTGTATGCAAGATGGAGAAGACAGAAGTTCCTCTGTTACATACACATTTCATTTGAGGCTGGGATGAGAGTAGAAATCTGCTTTGAAAAGGCTATACAAAGGGTGCGTCTGAAATGCCATCCTATTCCCTATATACTGTATTGCACTACTTTTGTTACCCTATTCCCTATGTACTCTACTCATTTTGACCAGAGTCCTAGTCAAAAGAAGGGATTCTGTTTAAAAGTAGTGGACTACATAGGGAATAGGGTGACAGAAGTAGTGCAATATATGGACTAAAGTGACCCTTTGGAAGCTCTGTCCTGAGGAAACCATCAGGATGTTGTCATTGCTGCTGTCAGGCCAATGGGGTGCAAGAGTGGTTTACAAGAGACTAGCCCAGTGAAGCTCCTAATGAAAGACGAGCCACATGGCACTGTTCAAAACAAAAGCGCCTAGTGAGGGAACAAAATACTGGACGCTCTGCAAAATATAAAACTCTCCAAATATTTGTAAGGGTCCAAGTATTCAACCATGAGGTACCCCCCCAACATATTGTTTATAAACATAACCAGAAAAGAGAACATACATTTAGAAAACAAGTGAAAGGAAAGTGATACTAAGCACACCAAATGATATATATTTTTGTTCTATCTTTTCATATCCCCATTCATATCCCTCTGTGGTCAGTTGTTACACCAGTATTTAGTCTCCAAGTCCCTCAGGTGGATAAAAGGCCTGAGGACGACACACTTTCGTTCAAAAGAGTCCCGCTAAACGGAAACGATCGGTCTGGCAATGGCCCGGGAGAAAAAAAAAACACTGATGATATTCATTCAAATACTACCAAGGAAACATATTTTTGCATTTAAGTCCTCATTTTAGAACGGCTGATCCACGGGAGCCAGAGGAAGGGGTGTTGGGTTAAGGAGAGGAGAGGGGCAAAGAAAGAGTACCTGTCTCTGCTTGATGTCTACAGTAGGACGTCGACTGTGTTTGATTGTCAGGCTTTGCTGCCATTTTGCTGGGTTCCTCCTCCTCTCCCTTTGTTGTTCTTCGTAAGCTCATTCTCCTTTGTTATTTGCTACATCTCAAAAGAGGCGCACTTCCATTTCCTAATCTATATTGGAGGTTCAAAGTTCAAGTATGGGGGATTTAAGGTATAGGGACATTGCTGGGTTGGAAAAGCACCACAGAGGAGTCTGTCCACCACCTAAAGAGACCGCTTTGATAACCTTTGCTCCACATCCAACATCCCATTAGTCTAGCCAGGCAAGACATTACGATGGTGTTGCAGCACAAGAGGTCAACCTCACTGACCTCAAGATGACACCAGTTCTATTGACCCAAGACATGTCGGGACACTTAGTCTACTCACCGTTGGAGAACAACCCTGGGATGTCCTGTATTTATTTAATCTGAGATCCAAAAATGGGATCTGTGATCCAAAAATGGTGAGCTCACATTGGTTAGATATGGAATCAAATCAACCACCGTGTGCGATGTTGGTGCAGATTTAAGATTCGAGGGCAGGGACGACCTACAATTCTCTGTATGTAATTTGACCTGCAGCTAAGCCTTACAGTAAGAAGATCTGTGAAAAGTGTAGGAGAAAATCTCTGGGCATCTAAGGTGTCAGGGTCTAACATCTAGTGTTGAAAGATTAACTAAAATCTAATTGACCAACGTCGGTTCAATTATTAGAATTCTATTTAGTTGCTAGAGATAAATCAGATCAAGCGCAAACTGCGTGGTATAGTAGGGAGATGTAGTTTCCAACAGGCCAATATTCAACAGTGCAGAAAACGTGGTAATGAACTACAATTACCATAATCCATTGTATGCCTACTTATCTGGTCTGTGTGGTTTGATCGAGAGGAAGAAACTACCAAAATAGTGATTTTGTCAGAGAGCATAGGCAGCAGCTCTATAGAGATGAGATGACTTGGAATTAAATAAAGTCGTCAAATAGGCCTAAAACAACTAATATACACAGCAACTGAAATATTTTATTAAAGTAATGTGAATAAATTATGGTTCATAAGTGATACACAATAATGGGCAGCCACTACCGTCATTGGACTTGTATTAATTGTTTTATTCTCTGCTGTTACAGCATTTAATGTAAAAAAAAATCTAAATCATGAACAATGATTATTTTTCAATTCCTTGACAGAATAATTATTCTTCACAATGACTGTGTGCATTTTCGGCAGTTCTTACTTTCGCAACTAGATAGCGATTGGCTGATTTCTAGGGGTCTTTTGTTTGCCAGTTAGCTAGCAGTTCTCAGCTATTAGCAGCCAAAGGCTTGCAGTTTCTCTTACTGGCGGTAACAACTGATTGCCATCCTTTTTTAGAGTCATTACAGAATTATTTAATGTAATAAATCAAACATTAAGCCTTGTTAACAATTCATAGCAATTCATGGTAACATTGTAAACAATTAATTTAGACCCGGGGTATATTTGAAACAGGTGTTTATTCGCTGAAATGTGTGCCTCTGCCCAGTTATTAAAAGGGACAGGCGGCTATTTGAGACGGTTTCATTTAAGTTTTATGGTACTCTGGCCTGCTTTCACAATGATATTAAGATGACCGTATGAAAAACAGAGGCTATTTTGCTTGTACCATTAGGTTGCGATAGACTCATTTTTCTTTCATACAGCAACAAATGTTCAGCTAATGTTATGCAACCACTGCTAGACATGTCTTAACCTTGTTTAACTTTCACTAGGGTTTTCCTCATTCTTTGGTTTGGGACTGTGAAGTTTACAATTTTCCCAATCGAAGGTATGAATGATAATTCAGGAATATAAAAAGACCAAGGACTTAACACCAACACATTTTAGGGGAGATCCATCGCCTGGTCAGAAAAATGGCTAGCTGACGTCTGACATTTTTAAACACTATGGCAGGCGGGAGATCGAATTCGCGTTTTGTAACATTGTTGCCGAGGTCGGAGTGGCAAACAGCAAGGTTCATACAAATCTGTTGCAAACTAAATGCTAGCTAAAAGCAAGAATAAATCATGTGTTTTAATCAAAACATATACTCTTAGATAAAAAAAAAAGGGGTTCTATGTAGAACCTTATGATCTATTCAAATGTTAACTGCCATTCTGATTCAAAAACCAACTGCCATTCCAGCATGACGGTGGTTAAACTTGCAAATAGCCTACCAATAAGCATGTTATTTTTCCATTTTCCAATAAGTAAACTTTATTATTTCATTCAAATATGACACCAGTCATATGATAAACTAGCTATTCTAGATAGATAGATAAAGTTGTATTAGAATTTGAGCACCATTTGTTATCTAGCTAGCTAGACAAGAAATTAGCCTAGTTTAATTAGACACTTTACAAGCTAGTTAGCTCAGTTATTAGTAACTCTTACAAAAAAACATTACTTTTTATTATTGAATATGACAAATAGAGCTACAGACCCAGCCTGACATTGGCTATTAGATAATTGTTACTTTTATTTCAGTATTTCACAGTAGTCAGATGAGGGGACTATGTTTCATGAAGCCATTAGAAGACTGTTGCTGACCTCTAAAGAATGCAAGTGATGGGCAGTGGGCTGACAGAGGAGGTATGCATCTAAATTATTCCTCATTATTTATAAGTCTTGGTGATTCAATAGCCTAATCGCCTAATAGTTAATCATTACATGACTTTTAACACACTATCTGTTTTACTCAGTCTGGCAGTAACCCAACTATCAGAGGATCTCTTTCGGCTGCTGCTGACAACTCTATGTACGTTGTTCTTCTACAATTTTGTCTTCATTTTGGCAGATCAACTCATGCTTATTTCTGAAGATTAAACTCGGGTTTTTGGTCCTTTTTTTCAGGAACCAGCCTAGAAAACAACCCTTACTGTACTGTTCCATACAGAAGTCAGCTAGAGTTGGTACCAATATTGACGTGGCCCATCATTCAAACAGATGCCTCCTTGGCCACCAGTGCATATTTCCAAACTATGTTTGTATATAATGACAGTAAAATCTCAAAACTATGCTGGTATTCTTTTCTCCATCATTTATTGTTTATTAAATTATATTGTTAGCTAAAAATATGACAATTTATTAGCATTAACCATAATTCATAAATGGCACCATACAGGGTTATGGAACCAATTTTGTTTCAGTGAAAAATAACCCTTGGAGTTCTGATCAAAGAACCCTATAAAAGGGTTCCATATTTGAAACAAGTGATAGAACCAAAAAGGGTTCTATCAGAACCCTTTTTTTCCTAAGAGTGTGAGTTTAGATGCAGGACTGTGACTGAAATTCTGTAGATTGAAAGAGTTGACAGCAGTGAAGTCTTTTCTTTACAATGCCTGTCAATTAATTCGGTCCATTACCACTGTCGTTGCTCCTGTTGGCTTTTCTGGTTCAAGGATGTTGGTAGATCAAATTACACGGGGAGAAGAGAAGAAATGGTGCAGATAATCCACACTTCCTTTTTCCAAGACGATGATCAGAAAGGGGTTGCTATTCCGAAGGGTTTCAAGGGATGATAATTATGGGGTAATAAATGCTATTTCTACCCTGTTTCCATAGAAACACCTTATTTACACGTCTTTTTCTTTTGTATTTCCTGGGACCAGACCTCATGTACAAAAAGGGGGAAGTTGAAAATCTGTCAGAAAAAAAGATGGTCTTCAAAATTACTGTCGCTGTACAAAATTCTTGTTTGTGTTTTTTTCTTCCTTTTTTGTCTTCTTTTATTAGATATCTCAGAAGTAGCACCCACTTGTACAAATGCACTTCTTAAAAGGTTATTTTTAAAGCTGGAAATGACTCATTTTCCATTCTGAATAAAAATATGTAGATTTTCATAGAATATGCCTGCTGCAAGCATCATCATTAACTTCATTACCTTTATTATAGTAATATTATGTGATAATTAATTAATACTGTATATCAATTTTTTTCCCCGGAGTTGTATAAAGCTGATCATATTCCTTTTTATCATTTCTATTTCAAATTGTTTCTCTTTTTAAATATCTTCCATTTCAGTTCTATTTTACAGACAGCTCCACTCTGAGATCAGTTGTTAGACCTGAAGAGCTATGGTCTTTGGGGGCGAATGAGCAGAGGAGATGAAGAGGAGGGTCTGAAACTGTTGGGGGGAGGGGGGGTGCTCAGTGGAACCGTTGGACTCCGTATCGTGGATCCTTGGTCTCCCGGATTTCAATCTGTGAAAAAAAAGAAAATATAAAAAGGTAAGAGGACTCCAGAAGGTAAGGCAACACATGGGGGGGAAAGAGAGAATGGGAGAATAACAAGGAAGTAGCATGGACGGATCTGGTCTGGAATAAGGGGAATGACACAAAGGTTCACACAATGGGTTCAGGATCATTCATGCCCGATTTTATTCTTGAGTCAGGAATTCACTACCCACTGCCGCCCCACCGGCCACCCCCCTGCTTGTGTTGTGTGCTCAGTTATTAGTATTACTGTCCATCCCAGCGCCATGCTGAAACAACCAATAACAAAAGGTGCTGGGGCGGACAGTAACACTAAATAACCGAGCACACAACCAAAGCAGGGCGGTGGCCACGAGTAGCGGATTCTTGCTTTAACAGAAAACAAATTACTTGATTCCTCTAGTGGCTATTATCATAATTTTGTATAATCCTGTGAAATTATTTTCATTTTATCCAGCGGATATGGTATGTCATTGTGGATGAGAAAGGAGCAACACAAGGGGCATGAAACACGAGTCACTGTCAGTAACCGAGGTGTGGAATATGAAAAAAACAAAAAAAGCATACAAACGCAGTACTGTTTAAAGGTCACAGATTACATTTTCTCTGACATTTCAGACCAAATCCCTAAAAACAACATTTCATTATGTTTTTGTATGGGACCATCTTGTATATAACTTTTCATTATGTTTGATATATATATTGAATGGGACTCAGCGCTGCGACAGTGATAACCACAGTAACTGCGCTACAGCACATAACAAAACTTGGATGTGCCTCAGAACGTACAGCTGCTCTCCTTGTTTACATGTTATCATTGTCTTTTTGCCTGGTTTTAAAAATAGTGTTTGCATAAACACAATGTGCATGTGCTTGACTTGTTTTGTCCTTGACGCTTTGCAAAATACACAGAAATCCAGCTGACGTTTTCAAGCACAATGGCCATTAACGTTCCGTACAAAACGGCTATGTTGCCTAACGAGGACTTTCAAAGTAACGAGTCAAACCACATAGTGTGTCACATCCTGCTCTATTCCCACATCATTAGTCCGCTTGGACCTGAGACTACATTAACTTCCTGTTTGCGACTCAGCGTGCCTTGCGAGGATAATAATAGCTGTAGCACTTTGCCAGGATGACTCATCCTCCACGCAAGCCAATTTAATGAAAATCAGATTACGCCAAAAATGAATCAATCAGGGGCGGGGGCTGTGGATGAATAGGTGGATGGAGTAGAAAAGGGATTACAGTGTTATTAATCTGTTTAAGAGCCCAGCTCTACCTCCGCCACCCAAGCAGGTGTCACATTTGGCTGGGGGCCAGGACGGCCTCGGCGCAGACTGAATTAAGTCATCGCATTCCTCCCCCACTTTGGAAACATACCAGGGAGTGCTAAGGCTCCACCTGGAACACTACATTACACCTCACCCCCAACTCCAGCTGCCCCTCTCTCTACACATAGGTTGGTCTGCTTGCCCGGAGCATCAGTTCTTCCCCCCAATTTATGGGGAGATCTCTAAGTGCCTTCCAAAGACAGGCTTTGTGAGCTCATTAATTACAATAGTTTGGGACATGTCGGCCATTTTGTTTTGAGTTGGTGTCTGACCTGTGCTCTATGAAAAACTATATTGATGAATTATTGTATGATCAAAAATGCTGATTCACTGAGAAAAGTATCAACTTGTCTGTAGCAGGTTAGAGAAAATATCTAGAGAACAATGTCAAGATGTCTGATGTGGTCATGAAAAAAATGGCATCACCTTTCTCTATCAAGAAGAGAATATGAACATAGTGATATCTAGATGTCTATTTTGCTGACTTATTTTTGACAAGCTAATTGATGCCTTTAATATGGGAGCATCACGCACAGGAAATATGAGGAGAGGTTGAGGGAAGGAGTGCACAAATCACCAGTACTACTTATTACAAACAGAAGCAGTCACATCAAGACATCCAAAACAGCTACAAACAGGTTCCATGTGAATGCTAGGGTAAGTCACATGCACATTGGTTGATTGACAAGGTCATATTCCCCTGTGATTGAGTGGGAGAAGCTGATTGGTCTTACTCCGTCCATCCTGAGGGTGGAGCCAAGGTGGAGATGCTGGAGGGGAGGAACGTAGCGTTATCCCTGTGCATCGTCATGACAACAATAGGTACTGCTATTGTCTACCACACCCAATTACTCATCATTAGCATTTATAGCACTAAATAAACAAAGAAAATGTACATAGTTTTTGTAAATTATTATAGCAAAGAGGTTCAGAATCTGATAAAAACGCAGAAACATAGCCAACCAGTGCCTAGGTTACCTCTGTAGACTCTAAATTATAATTTCGATTTTTTTTACTGCAGCCAGAGTGAAAATTAACCTAGAGGTGTGCTGTCCGGCATCCATATTGGGAAGTCATCAGTTCTCAGACAAAGCGGATGACTTCTTAATACGGATACCGTACTTGTGACCAAAATTCTGGATATTGCATTAAAAATGACCTCCGGAGTGTCTTTGTAGAGCAGTGTCATCAGCTTACTACTGTATATTAAATACCAGCCCTCAGGCTCTATCCATATTGTATGCTGACTCATTACTTTCGCCACCTGACGAGCACAGTTGTCTCCTATGTGCAAATAAAAAGGCCTCAGGGTTCAATTTGGACCATTTCTATTGATTGAAGCTATGAATCAGCATTTTCAAGGTAGACACTCAATCTACTGTGGACAAGGAGTTCATTTCTGCACTCCTCTAATAGACGTCTCTACTTTGAGGTTATTATCTCTCCTTCCCTCCTCCTTAACCAAGAATGAGCCTTTTTCCAGAACAAGTGAACAGAAACTAAAAATGCTGAAAACGGTTCTTAAAATATCCCTGACATTAAATATTCACATATTCAAGGTACGATTCCTTTTCATTGCGAGACATTTAAGACATAAGCAGAATTTTTTCCCCCCAGCACATTAAAAGTTATTGCGCCGGCTTCTTTTCTGTGGAATAGAAAGAGGTGGACATGTTTCTCCCCTTAAGCGTCACTACTAGTACTTTTAACAATTCATTTTTCATGGACCACAGTGCTGGTGCTCACAGCTCACATCATATTTCTGTTTGTGAGAAGAAAAAAAAATAGATATTTTTTTTTAAAGACCGCTCCACTCGTAATTAGGCTAGCATTTTCCTCTGCTCCCTTTCTCTCCCCCTCTTTCTCTTTTTCTTCCCAGATCTGAATCAGAGTGGCTACACACTAGCCCCAGGTCCTGTAGCTTCTCCTGCAGACAGAGGCTCAGTGATATGAGTTACTCGACTTGACGGCTCCTCTCCACTCGCGGTATGCCTCGCTCCTGTGGGAGTGCATTCTGCCCCAGGATATTCTAATACAACATGCTACCACCTTTGTTTCCACTAACCTCTCTCCCCCCCCCCCCCCCCTCTCTCCACTCCCTTGTCCCCCCCAGCGGGGATGAGAGAGGATTGAAATCACTGTGGAATATCACTTAGCGAGGCATGCGCATGTGACCATCTCACAGGAACGAGTGGAATGCTGAGGGGTAAGACAACCGACATAACACCAGGTTGCGTTAGTAGAGGCAGTAACACAAACACCCAGGCTGAAGCAGGGGGGGGGGTGGTTCTACTCAACTCGCAAACCCACCTGGACAGCAGAGGTCACTGTAAACACCAGAGGCTGATGGGAGAAACAGTGTAATGGCGGAATGGAACGATATCATACACATCAAGCAAATGGAAACCACGTTTGACTCCCTTCCATTCATTACGAGTCCTCCTATAGCTCCTCCCACTGGAACAAACTAGTGGTGCGCGGATCAGCTTTTTGTTCACTTGCACCCACCTGCAATTGCTAATAACCCATCCGCAACCACTTTATATGTGAAGGGAAATCTGAGACAATGCGCTGTAGGATACAGTCAGACGGCAGAACAATTTTTTGTTGTTGCCTGATTTAGATATGTTTCTGCTTAGAATTTCCAACACTTTGGTCAGCTATTTTCAGGTCAACTTGTCTATAACTAGATACATACAGCTTCTCTTCTGACATTATACAGTTGAAGTCAGAAGTGTACATACACCTTAGCCAAATACATTTAAATTCAGTTTTTCACAATTCCTGACACTTAATCCTAGTAAAAAGTCCCTGTCTTAGGTCAGTTTGGCTCACCACTTTATTTTAAGCATGTCAATGACAGAATAACAGCAGAGAGAATGATTTATTACAGCTTATTTATTTATTTAATCACATTCCCAGTGGGTCAGAAGTTTACATACACTCAATTAGTATTTGGTAACATTGCCTTTAAGTTGCTTAACTTAGGTCAAACGTTTCGAGTAGCCTTCCACAAGCTTCCCACAATAAGTTGGCTGAATCTTGGCCCATTTCCCCATGACAGAGCTGGTGTAACGAACTCAGGTTTGTAGGCCTCCTTGCTCGCACATGCTTTTTTCATTTTTTCACATTTTCTATAGGATTGAGGTAAGGGCTTTGTGATGGCCACTCCAATACCTTGACTTTGTTGTCCTTAAGCCATTTTGCCACAACTAAGGAAGTATGCTTAGGGTCATTGTCCATTGGAAGACCCATTTGCGACCAAGCTTTAACTTTAACTGATGTCTTGAGATGTTGCTTCAACACATCTATTTTGTGAAGTGCACCAGTCTACCCTGCAGCAAGGCACCCCCACAACATGATGCTGCCACCCCCGTGCTTCACGGTTGGGATGGTATTCTTCGGCTTGCAAGCCTCCTCCTTTTTCCTCCAAACATAAAGATGGTCATTATGGCCAAACATCAGACTAGAGGACATTTCTCCAAAAAGTACGATCTTTGTCCCATGTGCAGTTGCAAACCTTAGTCTGGCTTTTTTATGGCGGTTTTGGAGCAGTGGCTTCTTCCTTGCTGAGTGGCCTTTCAGGTTATGTCGATATAGGACTCGTTTTACTGTGGATATACATACTTTTGTACCCGTTTCCTCCAGCATCTTCACAAGGTCCTTTGCAGTTGTTCTGGGATTGATTTGCACTTTTCACACCAAAGTACATTAATCTCTTCCTGAGCGGTATGACGGCTGCGTGGTCCCATGGTGTTTATACTTGCATACTATTGTTTGTACATATGAATGTGGTACCTTCAGGCGTTTGGAAATTGCTTTTTTTCTGAGGTCTTGGCTGATTTCTTTTGATTTTCCCATGATGTCAAGCAAAGAGGCACCGAGTTTGAAGGTGGCATAGAAATGCATCCATAGGTACACCTCCAATTGACTCAAATGATGTCAATTAGCCTATCAGAAGCTTCTAAAGCCATGACATAATTTTCTGGAATTTTCCAAGCTGTTTAAAGGCACATTCAACTTAGTGTATGTAAACTTCTGACCCACTGGAATTGTGATACAGTGAATTTTAAGTGAAATAATCTGCCTGTAAACAATTGTTGGAAAAATTACTTGTGTCATGCACAAAGTAGATGTTCTAACCGACTTGCCAAAACTATAGTTTGTTAACAAGAAAAGTGTGGAGTGGTTGAAAAACAAGTTTTAATGACTCCAACCTAAGTGTATGTAAACTTCCAACTTCAACTGTATGTTGCCCTAGAAGACTATAAACCCTCACCAGAAAATGTCATAAATCTGACTGAATATTTCAATCTAGTTGACGTCAGTAAAGTTCTGTGATCTCTGCGTCTTTCACCAAGCAAAGACGTTTTGGGCCGGGGAGAAAAAAATATAAAAGTGCAAAATATTCAAATTACATCAGTTTGACCGGTTCTAAGGAAATGAAATGCACTGGAAACAACCTAACATGTTTCTGATAAGATTTCAGTTCGGCTTGGATGCATATCTTGTGGTTTAAATTCTATTGGATTTTATGATGCTGATTAAGATAACGGTATCTACACTACCGTTCAAAAGTTTGGGGTCACTTAGAAATGTCCTTGTTTTTGAAAGAAAAGCAAATTTTTTGTCCATTAAAATAACATCAAATTGATCAGAAATACAGTGTAGACATTGTTAATGTTGTAAATGACTATTGTAGCTGGAAATGGCAGATTTTTTAAATGTAATATCGAAAATAGGCGTAGAGAGGCCCATTATCAGCAACCATCACTCCTGTGTTCCAATGGCACGTTGTGTTGGCTAATCCAAGTTGATCATAAAAGGCTAACTGATCATTAGAAAACCCTTTTCCAATTATGTAAGCACAGCTGAAAACTTTTGTTCTGATTAAAGAAGCAATACAACTGGTCTCCTGTAGACTAGTTGAGTATCTGGAGTATCAGCATTTGTTGGTTCGATTACAGGCTCGAATATTGCCCGAAACAAAGAACTTTCTTCTGAAACTCGTCAGTCTATTCTTGTCAGTCTATTAGTTTTCCGCACTAATGCTAGTTAGCCAACAATAATGAAAGAAAAACCTTAATGTAGCCTTATGATATAAATGCATGCATATTTTTTCACATTGTTTTCTATTTATCAAACCCACCCACCCGCCCGCCACCCACACAATATAACCCTAAACCTGGCCTTCCTGCAGATATAACCCAGAGAACTGTGGGTTATGAGTCAACCTGCTCCTCACTAGTACACATCACACACACGCCGGTGCACAAGCACAAGCACACAACACAGATACCTTACAACAACAACACACAACAAGGCACACAAAAAAGCCATAATAACAATTGAACTTACCCTGGACACTGCAAAATCTGTGAAGACAGAAGGAGAATTGTTTTGAGTCAACCTCCTTTTGTAGGACTGATGTGCAGTCAACCATTTCACCCTGTTCACATGTACAGTGCCTTCGGAAAGTATCC
This sequence comes from Oncorhynchus mykiss, assembly GCF_057628025.1. NCBI lineage: Eukaryota > Metazoa > Chordata > Actinopteri > Salmoniformes > Salmonidae > Oncorhynchus > Oncorhynchus mykiss. Next base: position 27,794,481 of record NC_143038.1, read on the forward strand.
AATCAATTTATAATTATGTTACAGCCTTATTCTAAAATGGATTTAAAAAGAATAATCCTCTACAATCTACACACAATAATGACAAAGCAAAAACATGTTTGTAGAAATACCTTTTTTAGATTAGTATTCAGACCATTTGCTATGAGACTTGAAATTGAGCTCAGATGCATCCTGGTTTCCATTGATCATCCTTGAGATGTTTCTGCAACATAATTGGAGTCCACCTGTGGTAAATTCAACTGATTGGACATTTGGAAAGGCACCTGCCTATATAAGGTCCCACAGTTGACAGTGCATGTCAGAGCAAAAACCAAGCCATGAGGTTGAAGAAATTGTCTGTAGAGCTCCGAGACAGGATTGTGTTGAGGCACAGAATGGGGAAGGTCCCCAAAAACACAGTGGCTTCCATCATTCTTAAATAGAAGTTTGGAACCACCAAGACTCTTCCTAGAGCTGGCCGCCCGGCCAAACTGAGAGATCGGGGGAAAAGGGCCTTGATCTGGGAGGTGACCAAGAACCAGGTTGGTCCCTCTGACAGAGCTCTAGAGTTCATCTGTGGGGATGGGAGAACCTTCCAGAAGGACAACCATCTCTGCAGCTCTCCACCAATCAGGTCTTTATGGTAGACTGGCCAGACAGAAGCCTCTCAGTAAAAGGCACATGACAGCCCACTTGGAGTTTGCCAAAAGGCACTTAAAGACTCTCAGACAATGAGAAACAAGATTCTCTGGTCTGACGAAACCAAAATGGAACTCTTTGGGTTGAATACCAATGGTCATGTCTGGAGGAAACCTGGCACCATCCTTACAGAGAAGCATGGTGGTGGCAGAATCATGTTGCTACACGCTTCAGCACTCACTGGTCCCGTTCTGTGAGCTTGTGTGGCCTACCACTTCGTGGCTGAACCGTTGTTACTCCTAGACGTTTCCACTTCACAACAGCACTTACAGTTGACCGGGACAGCTCTAGCAAGGCAGGAATTTGACAAACTGACTTGTTGGAAAGGTGGCATCCTATGACAGTGCCACATTGAAAGTCACTGGGCTCTTCAGTAAAGCCATTCTACTGCTAATGTTTGTCTATGGAGATTGTATGGCTGTGTGCTCAATTTTATACATCTGTCAGCAATGGGTGTGGCTGAAAAAGTATGTGGACATCACTTAAAATTAGTGCATTCGGCCATTTCAGCCAAACACTGACAGGTGTACAAAATCAAGAAAAAAACTATGGAACTACCCAGGCTCATAGAGCTGGCCATCTGGCCAAACTGAGCAACGGGGCAAGAAGGACCTATAGAGGTCCTTGGCTGAGATGGGAGAACCTGCCAGCAGTCTCTACAGCACTTCACCAATCTGGGTTTTATGGGAGAATGGCCAGACGGAAGCCACTCCTAAGAAAAAGGCACATGACAGCACACCTGAAGTTTGCAAAAAGGCACTTGATAGACTGAGATCATAAGGCAAAAGATTCTGTGGTCTGAAGGAGACAAAATGTAACTATTTGGCCTGAATGCAAAGCACCCTGTCTGGAGAAAACCAGGCACATCTCATCATTTCCACCTGACTGATCCACGGACGAAGCAATCGCACTGCACACTGCCCTCACCCACCTGGACAAAAGGAATGCATATGTGAGGATTCCGTTCATTGACTACAGCACGGTCTTCAATAACATATTGCCCACTAAGCTCACCACAAAGTTCCCGGCCCTAGGACTGAACTCCTCCCTATGCAACTGGGTCCTGGACTTCCTGACAGGCCATCCACATGTGGTGAAGGTAGCCAACATTACCTCCTCCACACTGATCCACAACCAGTGGAGGCTGCGGAGGGGAGAACTTCTCATAATAATGGCCATAAAGGAGCTCATAGAATGGCATCAAACACCTGGAAACCATGTGTTTTTCATACCATTCCACTGATTCCCCTCCAGTCATAACCACGAGCCCATTCTCACCAATTAAGGTGCCAGCAACCTCCTTTGTCCTCAACTGTCGGGCTAAATCACAGCCTGGTATGGCAACTCCGCCGCCTGTCACGACTCCGACCGAAGGTGGCTCCCCTTCCCGTTCGGGTGGCGCTCGGCGGTCGTCGTCGCCGGCCTACTAGCTGCCACTGATTATTTCCTCCCCCTCCCTTATGTGTTCATTGAGTGCACCTGTTTTGAATTATGTATAATTAGTGAGGCTTTATTTAGTCAGCCGGCCCGCCTGGTTCCTTGTGCGGGACTAATTATTGTGACCTTCTGTGTTGTGTAAACTTGTGTGCACGTCTGTGAGTTACGTGCTTTCCCATTTCGTGGGTCTTTTCTGGACAGTTTAAGTCCCCCTGTTTGGGGCGTTTGTTTTGTATTACGCCCTGTGTTTTCGTGGGGTTGGCTTATGTTCACCGTTGTGGTGCATTAAAATAGCACTCCCCTGAATTCTCTGCTTCCTGCGCCTGACTTCTCACCCACTACACTCAGAACGTTACAGAATCCCGCACCCTGAGGAATGGAGTCAGCAGGAGCAACAGCCAATCCCCTCCCATCGATGGAGGAAAGGGTTCTACATAATACCACCATTCTCCATCGGATCGGAACGGCTATGGATCAAGTGATGGAGAGAATGGACCGATGGGAGAGAAGTGGTCTCCTCTCTCCACCTTCGGCTCCCCCCCCTCAGGACTCCCCATCTCCCGACTCCAGCACCCTCCGTCTTACGCTCCCGAGGGTCTATGATGGAGCGGCGGCGGGGTGCCAGGGGTTCTTACTCCAGCTGGAACTGTACCTAGCCACCGTCAGACCCACTCCCTCGGGAGCAGAGAGGGTGAGTGTCCTCATCTCCTGTCTCACGGGTCGTGCTCTGGAGTGGGCGAACGCAGTCTGGAATGGCCCAGACTCAGCGAAGGAGCACTACCCAGAGTTTTCCCGCCGCTTCCGCGCCGTGTTTGACCACCCTCCAGATGGCCGAGCAGCGGGAGAGCGACTATTCCATCTCCGGCAGGAGAAGAGGAGCGCCCAGGATTACGCGTTGGAGTTCCGGACCTTGGCAGCAGGATCTGGGTGGAACGACAGGGCTCTTATCGACCACTACCGGTGTAGTCTCCGGGAGGACGTCCGCAGGGAGCTAGCGTGTCGGGACACCGCTCTTTCCCTGGATGAGCTAATTGACATGTCCATCCGACTGGACAATCTGCTGGCTGCCCGCGGGCGTTCGGAGAGGGTCCTGTGTGTTCCACCACCCAGCACCGCCACTCCCGTTCCGATGGAGTTGGGAGGGACTGTGCTGAGGGGTACCGGAGGAGGAGGCTCCCTCTGCACCAGCTGTGGTCGGAGAGGACACACGGCCGATCGGTGCTGGGGGGGTCCGTCTGGGAGTCGAGATGGCAGGCGGAACATTTCTCGATCACCCCAGGTGAGTCAGCACCAAACTCACCCAGAACCCCCTGTTGGTCACATGTTTGTCTTGATTTTTTTCCTTAAATTTTTCCCCTCTTCCCAGCATAGGGCGCTAGTCGATTCAGGCGCAGCTGGGAACTTTATGGATCGCGGACTCGCTACTAAATTAGGTGTTCCGCTTGTGCCGATAGATTCTCCCTTTCCCGTGCACTCCCTAGATAGCCGGCCATTAGGGTCAGGGGTGGTCAGGGAGACCACGGTTCCACTGGACATGGTAACGCAGGGGAATCATAGGGAGCGTATCAGTCTCTATATTATTGATGCACCTGCGTTTCCAGTGGTGCTAGGGATTCCCTGGCTGGCCCGGCACAATCCTAAAATTTCGTGGAGACAGGGGGTTCTCCAGGGGTGGTCAGAGGAGTGTTCTGGAAGGTGTCTGGGAGTTTCCATCGGTGCCACGTCGGTGGAGAGTCCAGACCAGGGTCCCACGGTGTGCATCCCCCCCGAGTATGCCGATTTGGCAATCGCTTTCAGTAAAAAGAAGGCGACTAAATTACCACCACATCGACCGGGAAGGGATTGTGCGATAGATCTCCAGGTAGACGCTGCGCTTCCCAAGAGTCACGTGTACCCATTATCCCAGGAGGAGACGTTGGCTCTGGAGACATATATCACGGAGTCTCTGGGACAGGGGTACATTCTGTCCTCCATCTCACCCGTCTCCTCGAGTTTCTTTTTTGTGAGGAAAAAGGAGGGAGGTTTGCGTCCGTGTATTGATTATAGAGGTCTAAATGCCATCACGGTGGGATTCAGCTACCCACTACCTCTCATTGCTACGGCAGTGGAATCATTTCAGGGAGCGCAGTTCTTCACAAAATTGGATCTCAGGAGCGGGTATAGCCTGGTGCGTATTCGGAAGGGAGACGAGTGGAAAACCGCATTTAGTACCACATCGGGCCATTATGAGTACTGCGTCATGCCGTATGGGTTAAAGAATGCTCCAGCTGTTTTTCAATCCTTTGTAGACGATATTCTCAGGGACCTGCACAGGCAGGGAGTAGTTGTTTATATCGATGATATTCTGATCTACTCAGCCACTCACGCCGCGCATGTGTCTCTGGTACGCAGGGTGCTTGGTAGACTGCTGGAGCATGACCTATGCGTCAAGGCTGAGAAGTGTGTGTTCTCCAAACGAGCCGTCTCCTTTCTGTGTTATCGCATTTCCACCTCGGGGGTGGAGATGGAGGGTGACCGCAGTAAGGCCGTGCGTAATTGGCCGACTCCGACCACGGTAAAAGAGGTGCAGCGGTTTTTGGGTTTTGCCAACTACTACCGGAGGTTTATCCGGGGTTTTGGCCAGGTAGCGGCTCCAATTACCTCACTGCTGAAGGGGGGTCCGGTGCGGTTGCGGTGGTCAGCAGAGGCGGACTGAGCTTTCAACAAGTTGAAGGCGCTGTTCACGGATGCACCCGTGTTGGCCCATCCGGACCCCTCTCTAGCATTCATAGTGGAGGTGGATGCGTCCGAGGCTGGGGTGGGTGCCGTGCTATCACAGCGCTCGGGTATGCCACCAAAACTCCGCCCCTGCGCTTTCTTCTCGAGGAAGCTCAGCCCAGCGGAGCGTAACTATGATGTGGGTGACCGGGAGTTGTTAGCGGTGGTCAGGGCTCTGAAGGTGTGGAGACACTGGCTTGAGGGGGCTAAGCACCCCTTTCTCATCTGGACCGACCACCAAAATCTGGAGTATATTCGGGCAGCTAGGAGACTGAACCCGCGTCAGGCAAGGTGGGCCATATTTTTTACCCGATTCTGGTTCACTTTATCGTATAGACCGGGCTCCCAGAACGTGAAAGCGGATGCACTGTCCCGCCTTTACGACACAGAGGATAGGTCCACCGAACCTACTCCCATCCTTCCCGCCTCGAAGCTGGTAGCACCAGTGGTATGGGAGGTGGACTCGGACATCGAGCGGGCGTTACGGGCTGAACCCGTGCCTCCTCAGTGTCCGGCGGGGCAGAAGTACGTGCCGCATGGTGTTCGGGACCAACTGATTCGGTGGGCTCACGTCCTACCCTCCTCGGGTCACCCTGGGGTGAGGAGGACAATAGGGAGCCTTCGGGGGAGGTATTGGTGGCCTACCTTGGCTAGGGACGTTAAGGTTTATGTCTCCTCCTGTTCAGTATGCGCCCAGAGTAAGGCTCCTAGGCACCTTCCTAGAGGGAAGTTACAACCCCTCCCCGTTCCACAACGGCCATGGTCACATCTATCCGTAGACTTCCTGACCGATCTTCCCCCGTCTCAGGGGAACACCACGGTTCTGGTGATTGTGGATCGGTTCTCTAAGTCCTGCCGTCTCCTCCCGTTGCCCGGTATCCCTACAGCCCTACAGACTGCGGAGGCATTATTCACCCACGTCTTCCGGCACTACGGGGTGCCGGAGGACATCGTTTCTGATCGGGGCCCCCAGTTCACGTCCCGAGTATGGAGGGCGTTCATGGAGCGTCTGGGGGTCTCGGTCAGCCTGACCTCCGGTTATCACCCTGAAAGTAATGGGCAGGTGGAGAGAGTAAACCAGGAGGTGGGTAGGTTTCTACGGTCGTACTGCCAGGACCGGCCAGGGGAGTGGGCGAGGTACATCCCCTGGGCCGAAATGGCCCAGAACTCACTACGCCACTCCTCTACTAATGTGTCCCCTTTTCAGTGTGTGTTGGGGTACCAGCCGGTCCTGGCACCGTGGCATCCGAGCCAGACCGAGGCTCCTGCGGTGGAGGAATGGGTGCAGCGCTCCAAAGAGACCTGGAGGGCCGTCCGGGAATCCCTTCAACAAGCTAGTGGACGGCAGAAAAGGAGTGCTGACCGCCACCGCAGTGAGGCCCCCGTGTTTGTACCGGGGGACAGGGTCTGGCTCTCGACCCGAAACCTGCCCCTCCGCTTGCCCTGCCGAAAGCTTGGGCCGCAGTGTGTAGGGCCTTTCAAAGTCCTGAGGAGAATAAACAAGGTGTGTTATCGATTACAACTCCCTTCCTATTATCGTATTAACCCCTCGTTTCATGTGTCTCTCCTCAGGCCGGTGGTAGCTGGTCCCCTACAGGACGGTGAGGTGCCGGAGGTCCCTCCTCCCCCTCTGGACATCGAGGGGTCCCCGGCGTATACGATACGGGCCATTCTGGACTCGAGACGCCGGGTGATGGGCCTGCAGTACCTCGTGGACTGGGAGGGGTACGGTCCGGAGGAGAGGTGCTGGGTACCGGTGGGGAACATTTTGGATCCGTCAATGTTGAGGGATTTCCATCGCCTCCATCCGGAGCGCCCTGCGCCTCGTCCTCCGGGTCGACCTCGAGGCCGGTGTCAGCGCGCTGCGGGAGCCGCGCGTCAAGGGGGGGGGGGGGGGGGGGGTACTGTCACGACTCCGACCGAAGGTGGCTCCCCTTCCCGTTCGGGTGGCGCTCGGCGGTCGTCGTCGCCGGCCTACTAGCTGCCACTGATTATTTCCTCCCCCTCCCTTATGTGTTCATTGAGTGCACCTGTTTTGAATTATGTATAATTAGTGAGGCTTTATTTAGTCAGCCGGCCCGCCTGGTTCCTTGTGCGGGATTAATTATTGTGACCTTCTGTGTTGTGTAAACTTGTGTGCACGTCTGTGAGTTACGTGCTTTCCCATTTCGTGGGTCTTTTCTGGACAGTTTAAGTCCCCCTGTTTGGGGCGTTTGTTTTGTATTACGCCCTGTGTTTTCGTGGGGTTGGCTTATGTTCACCGTTGTGGTGCATTAAAATAGCACTCCCCTGAACTCTCTGCTTCCTGCGCCTGACTTCTCACCCACTACACTCAGAACGTTACACTGCCGCTGACCGCAAGGATCTACAGAGGGTGGTATGCTCAGGCAAACGTACCATTGGGTGCACACTGCCTGCCTTCCAGAACACCTACAACACCAGGTGTCGCAGGAAGGCCAAGAAGATCGTCAAGGACCTCAGCCACCCGAGCCATGGCTTGTTCTCCCCGTTTCCACTCATGCACAGGCAGTTTCGGAACTTCATGGCAAAAACTGTCAGACTAGCTAACAGCTTCTACCCCCAGACCATCAGGCTGATGAATAACCACCACTAGAAAGGAACCTGCTACCCCTTTACCCTTCCTGCTCCCCAGACTTCCAAACTTTTACTACTGAACTTATTTAGGCTTGCATGCTTTTTGACTCAAGACATTTTAGGGTTTCATTTTTTATTAATTTGTAAAAATATTTTAAAAAACGTAATTCTACTTTAACATGGGGTATTGTGTGTAGGCCAGTGACAAAAAAAAACTTGATTTTAAATGCAGACTAACAACAAAATGTGGAAAAAGTCAAGGGGTGTGAATACGTTCTTAAAAAGGCACTGTAAGTCAAGGAGTATGAATACTTTGTGAAGGCACTCAGTTGCAGTAGATTAGGTACACCACCCTGTTCATGAAAATGGATTGCTCCTACAGACAGTGAGTCAAGTGGCCGTGGCTTGCTATATAAAGGCGGCAGATGGGCATTGAGGCATTCAGTTACTGTCCGAATCAACATTAGACTGGGCAAAGCGAGTGACCTAAACGACTTTGAGCGTGTTATGATCTTCAGTGCCAGGCACGCTGGAGTCAGTATCTCAGAAGCATCTGCCCTCGTGGGCTTTTCACGCAGGCAGTTTCTATGGTTTACCGAGAATTGTGCGACAAACAAAAAACCTTCAGTCAGCGGCAGCCCTGTGGGCGAAAACAGCTCGTTGATGAGAGAGGTCGAAGGAGAATGGCAATTATCGTGTAAACTAAAAGGTGGGCCACAAACAGACAAATAATGACGCAGTACAACAGTGGTGTACAGAACGACATCACGGAACGCACAACCAGTCAATCCTTGTCACAGATGGGCTATTGCAGCTCCTATCAGCTAAAAATAAGAAGAATCAGCTCCAGAGGGCACACAGTCACCAACACGGGACAATTGAGGAGTGGAAAAACATTGCCTGGTCATGCTGAGTCAGGATTTGGACCCATCCTGCCTGGTGGCGGTCCACTCTGCAGCAACTGCATGATACCATCATGTCAGCATGAACCAACATCCCTATAGAATGTTTCTGACTTGTAGAATACGTTCCCCAAATAATTCAGGCTGTTCTGGAGGCAAGGGGGTGCCCGACCCTGTACTAGATGGGTGTACCCAATAAACTGAGTATATATATTTTTTTGTCTTTCGAAATTGATCCTCTGAACAAAAAAAGGGGACCCCGGGCAGCCAGTTGCCCATCCCTGGACTATACATTAAATTATTTACCTGAAATTAAAAACACAATGTACATTAAATAAATATTTTCAATTGTGGGATAATAATAATCATAGTCCACCCCTGCATTGCATTTATTAACATTTATGTTTAATATTATACAGAGCTAATACATGTTTGTTAGTCTGTATGTAGTCATTTACTAACTCACATCTTAATTTTATGTAGGCTACAGGCACAACATCACTGTTGTCTTTATACAGTTCTACTATTGCACGCGCCCAGTGTCAAATAGAGACTAGTTCAATGTGATAATATCGAAGGGTGAAAAAAAATTCCATGATATAAATGTATTAAGTATAGTGTATTTTCCTCCTATAGCAGGTTAAACCAGCTGTTTATCCCCAAGGGTTGTTGAATAAGACTATTTCTCTTGGCTGCCTCAAATAAGATTTGCAGCTCCGTCGGAATTCTATCCAAATTCTGGCCTCCTGCGGTGAGAACCAGTGGGAGGTCTGGAGCGGGAAGCAGGGGAGGGAGACCCTCTGAAAAATGTGGCTGGAAATTATCCCTCGGAATCCATCGGACACGAGCACGGCTCCCAACACACAAATATGCCCACATCTGCCCTTCATCGTATCTTATTCAAACAAAAAAAGTGGCCTAAAACAAATCTGATTTAGGTTTATATTTCATGTATAAATTGTTTTTATAATTGCATTCAGGGCGGGATATTTTTTATGACAGAGAAGCAGTCTTATCTCAATGAAACGAACCATGACACTGTGACTGAAGTTATTATATCTGATGAAGAATAAATAAATACAGATGGGGGGAAACAGCAGAGTGGATTAAGGCAAAAACAAATACCGCCAGAGGAGTTCTGGCACAGTGCCACCAGGTTGTTATTGTTGATGCAACACCGATCCTCAGGCAACTACAGATGCTTTGACATCCCCCTCCACACACACACACACCCCAGAATCTAATCTAGTGCTATCCCAGAGCCCACCCAACCCTCCATCCCCCGTCTGGCCCCCCACCCCCTCCGACCTCATTTACCCCCTTAAACCTGATGAAACAAAATGAACATCCAGATGAGGGATGGTGGAGTGAGAGGGAGGGGGGGTGGGGGGGGAGAAAGACAAATCGATAGGGGGAGAATTGAGGAGGAATGATTGGAGGAATATTAGAAAATGTATGTGAGAGAGGGAGAGGAAGGAGGGAAAGCAGGCACAGCTGCAGAGTGCCGGGTCGCTGGGGAGAGAGAGCAACCTCAGCCTTATCCTGCTTGAATCTGACACGTAACCATGGAAACTTCCTCAATAGAATCAGAGGGCTATGAAGGAATTGGGGGGGTAAAACATTTTTTTTTAAAGGAAGCTCAACGCGCTCTCCGTCTTTTCCTGGCTCTGATCATGCTGCAACACCCCTCATCACGACGCTAACTATATTTATGGTAAATCGTACAAATATACAGACGCACCGAATCTAGATAGCGCAGCGTTGTCTCGTTATGCAACCCTTAGACACACATAGAAATATTTCATACACTGAAATGTTATAAAGGGAACAGTGGGTAGATGATTGAAAACCTGGATGATGTAATGCACACGACTGAAATGCAAGATCAAATATTTATGAACATGTGTCTCCTGAAGCTTAAATCCCCATCACCATTTTCAAGTCAAACAAGCAGGGGAACCAGCCCTGATTGTGCAAACTACAAGAAAAACACATCCTGACCTGGTTAAGTATGGTGTAGAGTTCCCCCTGCGATGTTCAAGTAGGTTACTTTCTAAATGTAATCTGTTACTAGTTACCTGCCCCTAAAGTGTCATCAGTAACATAACTTTTGGATTACCCAAACTCAATAATGTAATCTGATTACATTAGATTACTTTCCCCTTTAAAGGCAAAAAATTTACAAAAATGTTTGTTACCAATTGAACAACATCTATTGCAGGATAAATCAATGTTAAAGTTTACATAGCTGGCTTTGTGTTGGTAATGTAAGCTTCTTCTAACCCATCACTTTCTACTACATATACTTTAATTTTACCTTTATTTAACTAGGCATTCTAGAAATTCTTATTTTCAATGACAGCCTAGGAACAGTGGGTTCCAACTGCCTGTTCAGGGGCAGAACAACAGATTTGTACCTTGTCAGCGCGGGGATTTGAACTTGCAATCTTCCAGTTACTAGTCCAACACTCTAACCACTAGGCTACCCTGCCGCACCAGGGTTAATCTTAACTTAATATGATTAAGTTATCTTTACACTAAAAACCAAAGTCTATCAGATGTTCAGTTATTCCAATTAATTTATTATCCCTTGATCTTCAAGAATAGGACTTGGAAATATGGAAGTATATATTAGCCTAATTGTTTTACCTGAGCATAACCCAATAACGAAGGACTTATTAACCAGACCTACTTTGTTGTTTATGATTTTGTTGTCATGGAGGACTGATTGGACTCATTGATTCAAGTTGAAAAATGCGGAGCTCATGGAATGTCATGCTTTGAGCACTACTGAAAAGTGCTATTTACATGTGAAAAAAAAATGTCATAGGCAGCATTTGCTATAGGCCTATTGTTGACCTTTTATGTTGGTGACACTTTGATATCTTGATTATATGCGGCTGTTTAAAGGGTGAATCCACAGTTGAGGGGTGGGCCTGGAGAAATGTAAGAACTCTCAGATTAATAGACAGAGCTATGGATGCAAGGACTGATTATTCATATCATCAAAATGATTGTTTTAACCATGTAATGAGGCTATACAGTGTTTGTTTACAAACATCGGAGAAAAAAAACAAGCTTATATTTTGGGTTCTCATGTGGTGTGACAGTCGAACTAAGCTCATGAGGCATTTGTAAGTTAAATTCTTCAAGAATCAATGGATATACACTGTGGCAAGAAAAAGTGTGTGAACCCTTTGGAATTACCTGGATTTCTGCATAAATTGGTCATCAAATTTGATCTGATCATCTAAGTCACAACAATAAACAAACAGTGCTTAAACTAATAACACAAATTATTGAATTTTTCTTGTCTATATTGAATACATAATTTAAAACATTCACAGTGTAGGTTGGAAAAAGTATGTGAACCCCTAGGCTAATGACTTCTCCAAAAGCTAATTGGACTCAGATAACCTGGAGTCCAATCAATGAGACGAGATTGGAGATGTTGGTTAGAGCTGCCTTGCCCTATAAAAAAAACTCACAGAATTTGAGTTTGCCTGATGTGAACCATGCCTTGAACAAAAGATATCTCAGAAGACAAATAAGATTAAGAATTGTTGACTTGTATAAAGCTGGAAAGGGTTACAAAAGTACCTCTAAAAGCCTTGATGTTCATCAGTCCACGGTAAGACAAATTGTCTATAAATGGAGAAAGTTCAGCACTGATGCTACTCTCCCTAGGAGTGGCCGTCCTGCAAAGATGACTGCAAGAGCACAGCGCAAGAATGCTCAATGAGGTTAAGAAGAATCCTAGTGTCAACTAAAGACTTACAGAAATCTCTGGAACATGCTAACATCTCTGTTGACGAGACTACGATACGCAAAACCCTAAACAAGAATGCTGTTCATGGGAGGACACCACGGAAGAAGCCACTGCTGTCCAAAGAAAACATTGCTGCACGTCTGAAGTTTGCAAAAGGTCACCTGCATGTCCCAGGCAAAATAGCCAGGCAAAATATTCTGTGGACGGATAAAACTACAGTTGAGTTGTTTGGAAGGAACACACAACACAATGTGTGGAGGAAAAAAAAAAAGGCACAGCACACCAACATCAAAACCTCATCCCAACTGTAAAGTATGGTGGAGGGAGCATCATGGTTTGGGACTGCTTTGCTGCCTTAGGGCCTGGACAGCTTTCCAGCTTGCCATCTTCGACAGAAAAACGAATTCCCTAGTTTATCAAGACATTTTGCCGGAGAATGTTAGGCTATGTGTCCGCCAATTGAAGCTCAACAGAAGTTAGGTGACGCAACAGGACAACAACCCAAAACACAGAAGTAAATCAACAATAGAATGGCTTCAACAGAAGAAAATACGCCTTCTGGAGTGGCCCAGTCAGAGTCCTGACCTCAACCCGATTGAGATGCTGCGGCATGACCTCAAGAGAGCAGTTCACACCAGACATCCCAAGAATATTGCTGAACTGAAACAGTTTTGTAAAGAGGAATGGTCCAAAATTCCTCCTGACGTTGTGCAGGTCTGATCCGCAGCTACAGAAAACTTTTGGTTGAGGTTATTGCAGCCAGAGTGTGAACCAGTTATTAAATCCAAGGGTTCACATACTTTTTCCACCCTGCACTGTGAATGTTTACATGGTGTGTTCAATAGACATGAAAACGTATAATTATTTGTGTGTTATTAGTTTAAGCAGACTGTTTGTCTATTGTTGTGACCTTGATGAAGATCAGATTCAATTTATGCAGAAATCCAGGTATTTCCAAAGGGTTCACACTTTCTTGCCACTGGATATAATGTTTTATCATAATGAATTAGATTGAACAATAAAAAGCCCCACTTTTATTCCATCGGCTGGGATCCGCACTATGCAGCTGTTGCAAGAGCGCATTTTTCACCGGCTGTCCACTGGTTGCAAAAACAATGGTTGATAGGCAGCTTAGATTTCTTGGGTTCAAATACACATTTAGATTTGTGTACAGCCATTCACAACAATCGCGATCCATACTAGCTAAATGAGAGAGCAGCAGTGTGATTCACATCAATGCACTGTATATATCAATAATAAGTGATATCAGTATCGCACGTAGACTACACCACAGCATTGTAAGACACAGCTTTGACTGTAGCCTACAAAAGCCTACTCCTGCTCTTTTCCCGCAATCCATCAAACACATTTGGTGCGTCATCATAGTCTCTGACTTGTGGTCAGACTCGCTCAGGTGGAACAAACTTAAACTTGCGCCTTTTTTCAAAGCTGATTTGAATGATATTGAGAAAACAGAGAAGTGTCAAATATTTTTCTCGCAAACATCCTTTCTGAATTGAAAAGTAATCCTAATATATTTTTTCAAAAGTACCTGTAATCTGATTACAATATTTTAGCTGCTAATGTAAAGGATTAAAGTTCGTTTTTTGTAATTCATTACATGTAACCTGTTACTCCCCAACCCTGGCGGTGTTGCATTGGCTAACGGTTTTCATTTTTAAATAGCTATAGCTACACTACATGACCAAAAGTATGTGGATACCTGCTCGACAAACAATCTCATACCAAAATGTGAATTTGGGCAGGTAGCGTTCTCCTTGCATTCGACAAACCCAGATGTGTCTTTCGGACTGCCAGATGGTGAAGTGTGAATCATCACACCAGAGAGCCTTTTCCACTGCTCCAGAGTCCAACTCAAGCTGACACCTGGCATTGTGCATGTTCATCTTAGGCTTGTGTGCAACTGCTCGACCATGGAAACCCATTTCATGAAGCTCAAGACAAACAGTTATTGTCCTGAGGGAGTTTAGAACTTGGTAGTGAGTGTTGCACGGCAAATCTACTGGCAATGTTTGTCTATGGAGATCGCATGGCCGTGTGCTAGATTTTATACACCTGTCAGCAACGGGTGTGGCTGAAATAGCCAAATCCACTCATTTGAAGGGGTGTCCAGATGCTTTTGTATATATATTTTATTTTTTTTATTTTTTTTACCTTTATTTTTAACTAGGCAAGTCAGTTAAGAACACATTCTTATTTTCAATGACGGCCTAGGAACAGTGGGTTAACTACCTGTTCAGGGGCAGAACGACAGGGGTTTGAACTTGCAACCTTCCGGTCCAACGCTCTAACCACTAGGCTACCCTGCCGCCCCATAAATTACCTATATAGCTAGCTACGTGGAGACTTGTTAGTGCCAAATTTCAAACTCAAAACCACTACATTGAAACTTGATACTCACTAAAATAATACAAAAGGACTGGGCTGGTTTTGAAATTTCATCACTTTAAAACATAGCTTCATAGCATTTTGTAAACCCAGTGTATTGCCTGATATGACAACAATTAGCATTAGCCACTGGTGTCTTAATAACCTAGCCCATCTGGTAAATGGGCAATGCTTTATTTTACAGTACTGCTGGTAAAATGTGGGAAAAAAATAATTTTGGCGCATAATAAAACAAATATTAGCATTAGCCTAGCAGTCAGCCTAGCGTCATTAGCGTCTCACCTTTTTGTTCTGCTTTAAGCTGCTCCTCCAGCTGGAAGTCGTTCTGCCGGTTGCCCAGCACGAAGGCCAGGAAGGAGAGGATGAGGGCGTCCATGATGCCAACGATAGCCAGCATGTAGGCCCAGCGCACCGAGCAGTTCCCCAGCGTGTACTTCCCTGTCTCCTCGCCACACATGTCGCGCACCACTTCCGAGTCCCAGCCATCCGGAAAGATCATACAGCCCAGGATCAAACACACAGCTATGGGAGAGAGAGCAGGGGGGAGAGAGGTGAGGCCTAGCTATAAGAGGTGCGTGTCGACTACCACACACAACATAGTCATCTATAATCAGGTTGAAAGACCACAGTTCCACTGTATGGTTTAGCGTACTCGCTTGAGAAAGGATGAAGTGTATAGTTTCAGGGGACAGGGTTAAGGAGATAGATAGATAGATAGTACGAAGTGTACCATTTGGGGTGGGGTTGTATGGGAAGTGTCATGGGGAGGGCTGAAGAGGTAGATTGGGGGGGGGGGACAAATGGGAACGGTGTTGTGTTGGTAGGGGTACAATAGGTAGGATAGGTGAGATTTAGGCAAGGAAAACTGGTTTTTGGAGTAAGGAAAGGGAACAAAAGAAGGAGACATGGAGAGAAAAAAGTATATAATTGCTCAATTTCACACTGCATCTGTAAGTCAACCCTCATTGCCATTGGAATTGCTTCGCAAGCATCCCTCTCTGTCTTGCTCTTGCACTCGACCAAGGCTGAGCCAAAGAAAGAGGGAGATGGGGAGAGAGAAAATACTAATAAAGATAGCAGAAAGAGGAACAGAATGTTATTGTGCTGACAATCGTATTCATCTTCAGCAAAGGGCCAGTGGAGAACACTGACACTGCACTGCAGCTGAGCCCAGTGAAAAGACCCCGGCTAAAGAGGTGCGAGCGTTTGTCGACTACCACACCACACAGTCATCTATAATGAGGTTGAAAGACCACACTGCCATTGCACTGCCAATGTAAGTTTGAGCGTACTCCGCTCAAGGCAGGGTCAATTTATATATGGATTCCTGCGGCCAAAGGGATCAACTTGAAGCAGAGATACACTGCTGCACTTGCACTGTTTGTGGAAGGCATCACTCATACTGTATCAGTGTCTTCTTCCAATGTAGCTTGCGAACTCTGACTTACACTGTACATATTACTTGCAATGATACAAGCGAAGACAGAAGTCGCGTAATATCGTACGCCGCCATATAACATACAATCTGATGTAGTGTGTTACATTACAGTGTGTTACATTACTGAAAAAAGGTCAAATAAAATACAATATTCTCTCTGCACTATGTATCTCGATTGCACTAGGAACAGGCCTAAACTATGGCTTTTACTTACAGATAAAGATGTGTTTATCGGCTTCAGAACCAATATAAAAAAACAAGTGTCTCCAGACAGTAGTGTTGTTCATCTGCAGTATACAACAGGAGGAAAAGGAAAGTAAACGGATCACTTCGTTTCTATCTACTTTTTTAAAGAGGAGCAGGGGAGACAGGTTGTTTCCTGTCAGCGGCAAAGACCAATGAGCGCCGATCTACGCTGTGAAGGTAGAAGAAGCTTTGATCCACCACTGTCACAAACACACACACACACAGCCGAGGAGAAGAGGGGGCAGAGCGCTTTATGAATTATTGATCATGAGGAAGGGAGGGATGGAGGGAGAATGCCGGAGTGAAATAAAGCCTCAAAAAGGAGTAGGAGAGAGAGAGAGAGGGAGGATGAAGAAATGGAAGGAAAGGATGAAGACAGTCCGAAAGGAGAAAGACAATGCTTCGAAGAACTGAAAAGAGAGGGAACATTTGTGAGAAAAATAAGAGGGAAAGAGATTTAGGGAGTCTGACATAAATAAGAATGTGATAATGATTCATATTTATCAATACTATTCTCCCCCTCTAACCTCATATTCACTACATGGCCAAATGTATGTGGACTTTGTTAGTTGCTGTTAGGGGGTTTTAGGCTAGGTTTCTGTATAGCACATGGTGACATCTGCTGATGTAAAAAGGGCTTTATAAATACATTTGATTGATTGACACACAACATACGCTGCTGCTACTGTCTATCTATCCGGTTGCCAAGTCACTTTACCCCTACCTATATGTACAGTACATACACTACATGGCCAAAAGTATGTGGACTCCCCTTCAAACTGGTGCATTCAGCTATTTCAGCCACATCCGTTGCTGACAGGTGTATAAAATCGAACACGCAGCCATAGACAAACATTGGCAGTAGAATTGCCCATACTGAAGAGCTCGGTGATTTCAATGGGGCAGTCATAGGATGCCACCTTTCCAACAAGTCAGTTTGTCAAATTTCTGCCTTGCTAGAGCTGCCCTGGTGAACTGTAAGTGCTGTTATTATGAAGTGGAACTGTCTAGGAGTGTAACAGTTTTGCTTCCATCCCTCTCCTCGCCCCTACCTGGGCTCGAACCAGGGACCCTCTGCACACATCACCAACTGACACGCTTGAAGCATCGTTACCTATCGCTCCACAAAAGCCACGGCTCAGAGCGAGTGACATCGCCGATTGAAGCGATATTAGCGCACACCCCGCTAACTAGTTAGACATTTCACACCGCATACAGGAGCAACAACGGCTCAGCTACGAAGTGGTAGGCAAGACAAGCTCACAGAACAAGACCACTGAAGTGCATAGGACGTAATAATCGTCTGTCGCCAATTCCAACACTCACTACCAAGTTCCAATCTGTCTCTGGAAGCACTGTTTCAGTAGCTTCATGAAATGGGTTTCCAATTGCTAGGCCAAGCGTCTGCTGGAGTGGTGTAAAGCTCACCGCCATTGGACTCTGGAGCAGTGGAAACACGTTCTCTGGAGTGATGAATCACGCTTCACTATATGGCAGTTCGACAGACTAATCTGGGTTTGGTGGATGCCAGGAGAACACTACCTGCCCCAATGAATAGTAACAAAATGTAAAGTTTGGTGGAGGAGGAATAATGGTTCGGGCTAGGACCCTTAGTTCCAGTGAAGGGAAATCTTAACGCTACAGCATACAATGACATTCTGGACGATTCTATGCATTCAACTTTGTGGCAACAGTTTGGGGAAGGCCCTTTTATGTTTAAGCATGACAATGCCCCCGTGCACAAAGTGATGTCCATACAGAAATGGTTTGTTGAGATCGGTGTGGAAGAACTTGACTGGCCTGCACAGAGCCCTGACCTCAATCCCAAAACACCTTTTGGGAGAATTGGAACACCAACTGTGAGCCAGGCCTCATCGCCCAACATCAGTGCCTGAACTCACTAATGCTCTTGTGGCAGAATGGAAGCAAGTCCATGTACAATGTTCCAACATCTAGTGGAATGCCTTCCCAGAAGAGTGGAGGCCGTTATAGCAGCAAAGGGGGGGACCAACTCCATATTGATGCCGATGATTTTGGAATGAGATATTCGATGAGCAGGTGTCCACATACTTTGGGCCATGTAGTGTATCTCCATGGTAATTCATTCATAACACTGTGTCTTATAGGCATATGTCCTCTTTTTCTGGAGCAGGACTTACAACTGTTCATCCATCACATAACAGGGAGCACAGTCCCTCATCCACCGCTGCCCTCTTGTAGACACGCACACACGCCACGTGCACTTACAAATAAACGCATTAATAATTCACGTGTGAAAAAAAAAATACTGTGGTTTTCGGACACATGTGAGTGAACAAGTTAATTCACCTGTTTTTCATGTGTTTTTGCTATCAATACTTTTAGGGTTACGTTTTGCTTTAAATATCATTATTTTTGTTGGCAATACTAAGAATTTTGTTCTCGAATTCAGACGTTTTGCTTGATGGCACAAAAGTACTCGCTCACTACAGGATTGCAAAATATAACACCACCATGGACTCTATTAAAGGTGTTAATCGACAATCCTTAATTGAAACATTAACAAAGTGCCTCCCCACAGTTTCAGTAAAAGGCTGACGGATGGGGTTGGAGAAATGCAACCACTCAAATCCATAGATTATGCTTTGGATGCAAGGACTGAAAATCCATTAAATCAAAATTATAGTTTTAACCATGTTTTTAGACTATAAATTGATTGTTTACATTTACTTTGTTTAAAAACATTTGAGTAAAACAAACTTAAAACACTGAGCAAAATATAAACGCAACATGCAACAATACCAAAGATTACATACAGTTGAAGTCAGAAGTTCACATACACCTTAGCCAAATACAAATAAACTCTGTTTTTCACAATTCCCGACACTTAATCAGAGTAAAAATTCCCTGTCTTAGGTCAGTTAGGAACACCACTTTATTTTAAGAATGTGAAATGTCAGAATAATAGTAGAGAGAATGATTTCCTTCCTGTTTGGCCCTGTCTGGGGGTGTCATCGGATGGAGCCACAGTGTCTCCTGACCCCTCCTGTCTCAGCCTCCAGTATTTATGCTGCAGTAGTTTGTGTCGGGGGGCTAGGGTCAGTTTGTTATATCTGGAGTACTTCTCCTGTCCTATCTGGTGTCCTGTGTGAATTTAAGTATGCTCTCTCTAATTCTCTCTTTCTCTCTCTTCGAGGACCTGAGCCCTAGGACCATGCCTCAGGACTACCTGACATGATGACTCCTTGCTGCCCCCAGTCCACCTGGCCGTGCTGCTGCTCCAGTTTCAACTGTTCTGCCTGTGATTATTAATATTTGACCATGCTGTTCATTTATGAACATTTGAACATCTTGGCCATGTTCTGTTATAATCTCCACCCGGCACAGCCAGAAGAGGACTGGCCACCCCACATAGCCTGGTTCCTCTCTAGGTTTCTTCCTAGGTTTTGGCCTTTCTAGGGAGTTTTTCCTAGCCACCGTGCTTCTACACCTGCATTACTTGCTGTTTGGGGTTTTAGGCTGGGTTTCTGTACAGCACTTTGAGATATCAGCTGATGTACGAAGGGCTATATAAATAAATTTGATTTGATGTGATATCATTTATTTCAGCTTTTATTTCTTTCATCACATTCCCAGTGGGTCAGAAGTTTACATACGCTCAATTAGTATTTAGTACCATTGCCTTTAAATTGTTTAACTTGGGTCAAACGTTTCAGGTATCCTACCACAAGCCTCCCTTCAATAAGTTGGGTGAATTTTGGCCGAGCTGGAGTAACTGAGTCAGGTTTGTAGGCCTCCTTGCTAGCACACACTTTTTTCAGTTCTGCCCACAAATTTTCTATAGGATTGAGGTAAGGGCTTTGTGATGGCCACTCCAATACCTTTACTTTGTTGTCCTTAAGCCATTTTGCCACAACTTTGGAAGTATGCTTGGGGTCATTGTCCATTTGGAAGACCCATTTGCGACCAAGCTTTAACTTCCTGACTGATGTCTTGAGATGTTGCTTCAACACATCTATTTTGTGAAGTGCACCAGTCCATCCTGCAGCAAAGCATCCCCACAACATGATGCTGCCACCCCCGTGCTTGCTGCCACCCCCGTGCTTCACGGTTGGGATGGTATTCTCCATCTTAATGATGGTCATTATGGCCAACCATTCTATTTTTGTTTCATCAGGCCAGAGGACATTTCTCCAAAAAGTATGATCTTTGTCCCCATGTGCAGTTTTGGAGTAGTGGCTTCCTCCTTGCTGAGCGGCCTTTCAGGCTTTGTCGATATAGGACTTGTTTTACTGTGGATATAGATCGTTTTGTGCCTGCTTCCTCCAGCATCTTCACAAGGGCATTTGCTGTTCTGGGATTGATTTGCACTTTTCACACCAAAGTACATTCATCTCTAGGAGACAGAACGCGTCTCCTTCCTGAGCGATATGACGGCTGTGTGGTCCCCATGGTGTTTATACTTGCGTACTACTGTTTGTACAGATGAATGTGGTACCTTCAGGAATTTGGAAATAGCTCCCAAGGATGAACCAGACTTGTGGAGGTCTACAATTTTTTTCTGAGGTCTTGGCTGTTTTTGTTTGATTTTCCCATGATGTCAAGCAAAGAGGCACTGACTTTGAAATACAGCCACAGGTACACCTCCAATTGACTCAAATTCTGTCAATTGGCCTATCAGAAGCTTCTAAAGCCATGACATCATTTTCGGGAATTTTCCAAGCTGTTCAAAGGCACAGTCAACTTAGTGTATGTAAACTTCTAACCGACTGGAATTGTGATACAGGGAATTATAAGTGAAATAATCTGCCTGTCAACAATTGTTGGAAAAATTACTTGTGTCTTGCACAAAGTAGATGTCTTAACCGACTTGCCAAAATTATAGTTTGTTAACAGGAAATTTGTGGAGTGGTTGAAAAATGTGTTTTAATGACTCCAACCTAAGTGTATGTAAACTTCTGACTTCAACTGTATAAGGAAAATCAGTCAAATGAAATAAATTAGGCCCTAATCTATGGATTTCTCATGACTGGGAATACAGATATGCATCTGTTGGTCACAGATACCTTAAACTGACAGTTGTGGCTGCTTTGTGTGATGTATTATTGACTCTACCTTCTTGCCCTTTGTGCTGTGGTCTGTGCCCAATAATGTTTGTACCATGTTTTGTGTTGCTACCATTGTGTTGCTACAATGTTGTTGTTATGTTTGTTGTTATGTTATGTTGTGATGCTACCATGCTGTGTTGTCAGGTGTTGCTGCCTTGCTATATTGTTGTCTTAGGTCTCTCTTTAAGTGGTGTTGTGTTGTGATGCGTGTTTTGTCCTATATTTATATTGTATTTCTTTTTTATTCCAGACCCCCGTCCCCGCAAGAGGCCTTTTGGTAGGATGTCATTGTAAATAAGAAATTGTTCTTAACTGACTTGCCTAGTTAAATAAAATAAAAAGGTAGGGGCATGGATCAGAAAACCAGTCAGTGTCTGGTGTGACCACCATTTGCCTCATGCAGTGCGACATCTCCTTTGCATAGAGTTGATCAGGCTGTTGATTAGGGCTGCGGAATGTTGTTCCACACCTCTTCAATTGCTTTGTGAAGTTGCTGGATATTGGCGGGAACTGGAACACGCTGTCGTAAATGTCGGTCCAGAGCATCCCAAACATGTTCAACGGGTGACATGTCTGGTGAGTATGCAGGCCATGGAAGAACTTGGACATTTTCAGCTTCCAGGAATTGTGTACAGATCCTTGTAACATGGGGCTGTGCATTATCATGTTTAAACATGAGGAGGGCTGCGGATGAATGGCACGACAATGGGCCTCAGGATCTCATCATGGTATTTCTGTGCATTCAAATTGCCATCGATAAAATTGAATTGTGTTCATTATCTGTAGCTTATGCCTGCCCATAACAAAACCTCACCGCCACTATGGGGCACTGTTCACAACGTTGACATCAGCAAACCACTCTCCCCCACACAACGCCATACACGCTGTCTGCCATCTGCCCGGTACAGTTGAAACTGGGATTAATCTGTGAAGAACACACTTCTCCATCGAAGGTGAGCATTTGCCCATTTTAGTCAGTTACGACGCCAAACTTCAGTCAGGTCAAGACCCTAGTGAGGACAGGATGCACGCAACTGAGCTTACCGGAGAAAATCTTCAATTGTGCAAACCCACAGTTTAATCAGCTTTCCGAGTGGCTGGTCTCAGATGATCCCACAGGTGAAGAAGCCGGATGTGGAGGTCTTGGGGTGGCATGGTTGCACGTGGTCTGCGGTACTGCCAATTCTCTAAAATGATGTTGGAGGCGGCTTATGTTAAAGAAATTAACATTAAATTATCTGGCAACAGCTCTGGTAGACATTCCTGCAGTCTGCATGCCAATTGCACTCTCCTTCTAAACTTGAAGCATCTGTGGTAATGTGTTGTGTGACAAAACTATTTTAGAGTGGACTTTTATTGTCCCCAACACAAGGTGCACCTGTGTAATGATCATGCTGTTTAATCAGCTTCTTGATATACCATACCTGTCAGGTGGATGGAATATCTTGGAAAAGGAGAAATGCTCACAAACAGGGATGAAAACAGATGTGTGCACAGAATTTGAGAGAAATAAGCTTTTTGTGTGTATAGAGAATTTCGGGAGTACACTACATGACCAAAAGTATGTGGACACCTGCTCATCGAACATCTCATTCCAAAATCAATGGCATCAATATGGAGTTGGTCCCCGTTTGCTGCTGTAATGGCCTCCACTCTTCTGGGAAGGCTTTCCACTAGAGTTTGGAACATTGCTGTGGGGACTTGCTTCCATTCAGCCACAAGAGCATTAGTGAGGAAAGGGCCTTCCCCAAACTTTGCCACAAAGTTGGAAGCACAGAATTGTCTAGAAATGTCATTGTATGCTGTAGTGTTAAGATTTCCCTTCACTGGAATTAAGGGGCCTAGCCCAAACCATGAAAAGCAGCCCCAGACCATTATTCCTCCGCCACCAAATTTTGCAGTTGGCACTATGCATTGGGGTAGGTAGTGTTCTCCTGGCATCCGCAAAACCCAGATTCGTCCGTTGGACTGCCAGATGGTGAAGCAGGATTCATTACTAAAGAGAATGCATTTCCACTGCTCCAGAGTCCAATGGCGGTGAGCTTTACACCACTCCAGCCCACTCTTGGCATTGTGCATGGTGATCTTAGGCTTGTGTGTGGCTGCTAAGCCATGGAAAGCCATTTCATGAATCTCCCCACGATCAGTTGCTGTGCTGACGTTGCTTCCAGAGGCAGTTAGGAACACGGTAGTGAGAGTTGCAACCGAGGACAGACCATTTTTTTGCACACTACAAACTTCAGCACTCAGAGGTCCCGTTCTGTGAGCTTGTGTGGCCTACTACTTCACGGCTGAGCCGTTGTTGCTCCTCGACTTTTCCTAGTCACTGAGCTCTTCAGTAGAAAATGTAATAGCCGAATCCACTAATTTGAAGGGGTGTCCACATATTTTCATATACATAATGTATTTTATTTCAGCTCATGAAATATGGGGATTACATGTACTTTACATGTTGCGTTTAAATTGTTGTTCAGTATATTTGGGATTCTGATGGGGTACGACAGTTGAACTAAGCTCATTTATACATTATATTCTTCAAGAATCATTGGGTTCATATAATTAATTTATGAGTCCAAAAATGTATGTAAAAAATAAGGACTGAAAACCGCAAATTTCACGTGAAACTGCAATTCACATGTGAGGTGAAAATGTTCATCACATGTACAAAGGTGATGTTAACATATGTGAACTCTAAATGTAATACATGTGAAAATATGGTTTCAAGTTAAAATTTCTAAAAAGCTGTTTTTGCTTTGTCATTATGGGGTATTGTGTGTAGATTGATGAGGTGAAAAAAACAATGTAATCCATTTTAGAATAAGGCTGTAATGTAACAAAATGTGGAAAAAGTCAAGGAGTCTGAATACTTTCCGAATGCATAGTAACAAAAGCAAATACCTTGCCAGTTTTATTGCTGGTCTTATTACAATTTTAATGACTGCACTCGAATTAAAAACATCATCAGGGAACCATGTAGTGTTGCCATAGTGCACATCAACAGTGGGTTGGATCCTCACGCACTACCCATCATGCCCTGGGGCGGCACTTTCTCTCTCCCTCACTCTCTTTCTACCTCATTCTTTCTCTCTCGCTGCACTAACCACAATGTATTCCACTTTGGCGAGCACAAATAAAAGGGTATTTCAGTGTACTGTAGACTAATAATTGATTCAGGGATAACCTTTTAGACGAGCGTGTGCATCGAGATAGGAAGAGCACTATTAACCTTCTATTACTTCATTAGATGACACAGAGAACTGAGCGTTGCCAACAACGACCATGAAGAAAAATGTGCACATATTATACAGTAACGACAACATATTCTGTATGTACTATACATACCAGTATGCTCATACATACATACATACATACATACATACATACATACATACATACATACATACATACACAAACACACATATATATATATATAGTACCAGTCAAACATTTGGACACACCTACTCATTCAAGGTTCTCCTTATTTTGACTATTTTCCACATTGTAGAACAATAGTGAATACATCAGTGAAAATAACACATGGAATCATGTAGTAACCAAAAAAAGTGTTCAACAAATCAAAATATTTTTTAGATTCTTCAAATAGCCACCCTTTGCCTTGATGACAGCTTTGCACACGCTTGGCATTCTCTCAACCAGCTTCACCTGGAATGCTTTTCCAACAGTCTTGAAGGAGTTCACACATATGCTGAGCACTTGTTGGCTGCTTTTCCTTCACTCTGCAGTCCTACTCACCCCAAACCATCTCAAATGGTTTGAGGTCCGGTGACTGCGGAGGACAGGTCATCTGATGCAGCACTCCATCACTCTCCTTCTTGGTCAAATATCCCTTACCCAGCCTGGAGGTGTATTGGGTCATTGTCCTGTTGAAAAACAAATGATAGTCCCACTAAGCACAAACCAGATGGGATGCCGTATCTCTGCAGAATGTTCTGGTAGCCATGCTGGTTACGTGTGCCTTGAATTCTAAATAAATCACTGACAGTGTCACCAGCAAAGCACCCTGACACCGTCACACCTCCTCCTCCATGCTTCACGGTGGGAAACACACATGCATAGATCATCCATTCACCTACTCTGAATGGAGTTTGGAACCAAAAATCTCAAATTTGAACGCTTCAGACCAAAGGATACATTTCCACCGGTCTAATGTCCATTGCTCATGTTTCTTGGCCCAAGCAAGTCTCTTCTTATTTTTGGTGTCCTTTAGTAGTGGTTTCTTAGCAGAAATTCAACCATGAAGGCCTGATTTATTCAGTCTCCTCTGAATATGAGATGTTACTTGAACTCTGTGAAGCATTTATTTGGGCTGCAATCTGAAATTATACTCTGCAGCAGAGGTAACTTTGGGTCTTCCTTTCCTGTGGCCAACCTCATAAGAGCCAGTTTCATCATAGCGCTTGATGGTTTTTGCGACTGCACTTGAAGAAATGTTCAAAGTTCTTGACATTTTCCGGATTGACTGTCTTAAAGTAATGATGGACGGTAATTTCTCTTTACTTATTTGAGCTGTTCTTGCCATAATATGGACTTATAGTGCTATCTTCTGTATACCATCCCTACCTTGTCACAACACAACTGATTGGCTCTAACGCATTAAGAAGGAATGAAATTCCACAAATTCACTTTTAACAAAAAATTGTGAACTCTAAATGTAATACATGTGAAAATATGGTTTTCTGTTAATTGAAATGCTTTCCAGGTGATTACTTCATGAAGCTGGTTGAGAGAATGCCAAGATTGTGCAAAGCTGTCATCAAGGCAAAGGGTGGCTACTTTGAAGAATCTCAAATATATGATTCCATATCAGTTAAGAACAAATTCTTATTTTCAGTGACGGCCTAGGAACAGTGGGTTAACTGCCTGTTCAGGGGCAGAACGACAGATTTGTACCTTGTCAGCTCGGGGGTTTGAACTTGCAACCTTTCGGTTACTAGTCCAATGCTCTATCCACTAGGCTACCCTGCCGCCCCTTCACTATTACTCTACAAAGTAGAAAATAATAACATTAAAGAAAAACACTGGAATGAGTAGGTGTGTCCAAACTTTTGACTGGTACTGTGAAAACAGTGCATTCGGAAAGTATTTTGACCCTGTTATGTTACAGCCTTATTCTAAAATGTATTAAATCGTTTTTCCCCCACACCAATCTACACACAATAGCCCATAATGACTAAGCAAAAACAGGTATAGACATTTTTGCAAATGTATTAAAAATAAAAACCATAAATATCACATTTACATGAGTATTCAGACCCTTTACTCAGTACCTTGTTGAAGCATCCTTGGCGTGTTCTTGGGTATGACGCTACAAGCTTGGCACACCTGTATTTGGGGAGCTTCTCCCATTTTTCTCTGCAGATCCTCTCAAGGTCTGTCAGTTGGATGGTGAGCATTGCTGCACAGCTATTTTCAGGTTTCTACAGAGATGTTCGATCGGGTCCAGGCTCTGTCTAGGCTACTCAAGGACATTGAGACATGTCTTCCTCCTGCATTGTCTTGGATGTGTGCTAAGGGTCATTGTCTTGTTGGAAGGGGAACCTGAGCGCTCTGGAGCAGTTTTTCATTAAGGATCTCTCTGTACTTTGCTCCATTCATCTTTCCCTCGATCCTGACTATTCTCCCTTGTCCCTGCCTCTGAAAAACATCCCCACAGCATGATGCTGCCACCACCATGCTTCACCGTAGAGATGGTGCCAGGTTTCTTCCAGATGTGACACTTGACATTCAGGCCAAAGAGTTCAATCTTTGTTTCATCAGACCAGAGAATCTTGTTTCTCATGGTCTGAGAGTCCTTTAGGACCTTTTGGCAAACTCTAAGTGCGCTGTCATGTGCCTTTTATTGAGTAGTGGCTTCCGTCTGGCCACTCTACCATAAAGGCCTGATTGGTGGAGGGCTACAGATATGGGAGTACCTTCCAGAAGGACAACCATCTCCACAGAGGAACTCTGGAGCTCTGCCAGAGTAACCATCTGGTTCTTGGTCACATCCCTGACCAAGGCCATTCTCCCCCGATCGCTCAGTTTGGCCGGGCGGCCAGCTCCGGAAGAGTCTTGGTGGTTCCAAACATCTTCCATTTAAGAATGATGGAGGCCACTCTATTCTTGAAGACCTTCAATGCGCAGAGATGTTTCGATACCCTTCCCCAGATCTGTGCCTCGACACAACCCTGTCTCGGAGCTCTATGGACAATTCCTTCGACCTCATGGCTTGGTTTTTGCTCTGACATGCACGGACAGAGCAAAAACCTTATATAGACAGGTTTGTGCCTTTCCAAATCATGTCCAGTCAATTGAATTTACCACAGGTGGAAGAAAACATCAAGGATGATCAATGGAAACAGGATGCATCTGAGCTCAATTTAGAGTCTCATAGCAAATGGTCTGAATACTTATGTAAATAAGGTATTTCTGTTTATTTTTTATAAAATGGGCAAAAATGTCAAATCTGTTTTCGCTTTGTCATTATGGGGTATTGTGTGTAGATTGATGACAAAAAAAAGAAAATGTAATCAATTTTAGAATAAGGCTGTAATGTAAACAAAATGTGGGAAAAGGGAAGGGGTCTGAATACTTTGCAAATGCACTGTACGTTTTATTAGCTAAACAATGCGTCAATCTCCTTGCCCTGCATGCTAAACATGTGCACGTGTGTGTGTGTGTGAAGCAGGCAGCTTGGGAGTTCTCTCTATGGGCCTGAGAAGTCCCTGTGTGGCCTACAGGCCAGATGTGACCAAGCCGGGTTATTTTATTGGGCCGTTCCTCCTGATTAACCCCCTCACTCTGATTCAACGTTAAGGAAGGAGAACTCTTGCTATAATGGAACTCTCAGCCCACACTAATAAAGCATCTCGGGGTAGGAGTGCTGATCTAGGATTAGGTCCCCCCGTCCAACCTATTCATTATATTACAATCTAAGAGGAAAAAGTGTTCCTGGATCGGCTTTATGAATCCGGGCCCTGGACTTGTGATTCTGGACTTTAGACAATTAATTTAGACCCAAATTCTAACTTGATCTGTGAACCCTTTTCACACTGACATTGATGTCTGATTAATGTACTCACATTCTTCTCAATTTCTGTTCATCTATTCCTGGTCATGGTTAGAAGGGATCCAGCTTTTGTCAAATTAATGTCAGATTTGATGTTTCGTAGCAGGTTAGGAGAATGTACGCAGCAGGTAAGGATAATTAACACAACAGGCTAGGAGAATTAGGCTAAGGTTAGGAAAAGGGTTAGGGTTAGCTAAAATGCAAAACATTGAAACTTTTGATGTTAATTTGACCAAAGCTGGAGCCCTTTCTAGCCATGACCTCTATTCCTTGTCAATTGGTCCAGGAAGTATTTCTGGATTCTGATTGGTTGTTTTCTGCTTGTGGCCAAACACAGGTTAAGATTTAGACTTAATAATTAATGGCCAATTATTTACATCGGTGTCAGGGATGGTGGAAGAGTCTTCAATAAATGTAAGCACATGCTCTCTGAACTTGATTGTATGTATTTACAGTGAGCTTGTCACGTTCTGACCTTTATTCCTTTGTTTTGTCTTTATTTAGTATGGTGAGTTGGGGTGGGCAGTCTATGTTAGTTTTTCTATATTTTCTATTTCTGTGTTTGGCCTGATATGGTTCTCAATCGGAGGCAGCTGTCTATCGTTGTCCATGATTGAGAACCATATTTAGGTAGCCGGGTTTTCATTTGTGTTTTGTGGGTGGTTATTTTCAGTCTTTGTGTGTCTGCACCAGATAGAACTGTTTCGGTTGTCACTTTGTTGTTTTGTATTTTTGAAGTGTTCAGTGGTTTAAAAAAAAAAAAGATGAACACTAACCACGCTGCGCTTTGGTCCTCTCCTTCTTCCACCCAAGACAGCCATTACAGAGCTCCAAAAGTATTGGGACAGTGATCCACATTAATGTGGATGCTACGGTGATTACAGACAATCCTGAATAAGGACGCGTGAGAAAGTTACAAACGCACAAATACCATACCCCCCCAAAATGTTAATCTCCGATGTTATTGTAATGTTGAGAGGTTAGCATGTATTGGGGATATGATATTTGTGCATCTGTAACTTTCTCACTCATCATTATTCACAATTCATTCAGGATTATCCGTAATAATGGTATCATCGACATTAAATGTAAAAGTGTTTAGAAACATATTCTATTCTTATTTACAATAAAAGGAACTCCAAAAATGACACAATACATTATTTACCATTAATTTCTATTGGGCACAATTATAACCTAAAACACAACCAAAACAAACAGCAAATTCATCCAACAAGTTTGTAGAGTCACGATCTTGATGTAATCCTTGCGTGCTAGGAATATGGGACCAAATACTAAACTTTTGACTACTTTAATACACATAAGTGAATTTATCCAAATACTTTTGGTCCCCTAAAATGGGGCGACCATGTACAAAAAGTGCTGTAATTTCTAAACGGTTCACCCGACATGGATGAAAAAAATGACAGTATGCACTTTAATTTACCTCATAATTGTATCATTTCAGATCCGAAGTTCTGAAGTACAGAGCCAAAACAACAAAAAAATGGGCCACTGTCCCAATACTTTTGGAGCTCATTTTATATATATATATCTATATATATATACATACACAGTGCCTTGCGAAAGTATTCGGCCCCCTTGAACTTTGCGACCTTTTGCCACATTTCAGGCTTCAAACATAAAGATATAAAACTGTATTTTTTTGTGAAGAATCAACAACAAGTGGGACACAATCATGAAGTGGAACGACATTTATTGGATATTTCAAACTTTAACAAATCAAAAACTGAAAAATTGGGCGTGCAAAATAATTCAGCTTAATACTTTGTAGCGCCACCTTTTGCTGCGATTACAGCTGTAAGTCGCTTGGGGTATGTCTATCAGTTTTGCACATCGATGGACTGAAATTTTTTCCCATTCCTCCTTGCAAAACAGCTCGAGCTCAGTGAGGTTGGATGGAGAGCATTTGTGAACAGCAGTTTTCAGTTCTTTCCACAGCTTCTCGATTGGATTCAGGTCTGGACTTTGACTTGGCCATTCTAACACCTGGATATGTTTATTTTTGAACCATTCCATTGTAGATTTTGCTTTATGTTTTGGATCATTGTCTTGTTGGAAGACAAATCTCTGTCCCAGTCTCAGGTCTTTTGCAGACTCCATCAGGTTTTCTTCCAGAATGGTCCTGTATTTGGCTCCATCCATCTTCCCATCAATTTTAACCATCTTCCCTGTCCCTGCTGAAGAAAAGCAGGCCCAAACCATGATGCTGCCACCACCATGTTTGACAGTGGGGATGGTGTGTTCAGGGTGATGATCTGTGTTGCTTTTACGCCAAACATAACGTTTTGCATTGTTGCCAAAAAGTTCAATTTTGGTTTCATCTGACCAGAGCACCTTCTTCCACATGTTTGGTGTGTCTCCCAGGTGGCTTGTGGCAAACTTTAAACAACACTTTTTATGGATATCTTTAAGAAATGGCTTTCTTCTTGCCACTCTTCCATAAAGGCCAGATTTGTGCAATATACGACTGATTGTTGTCCTATGGACAGAGTCTCCCACCTCAGCTGTAGATCTCTGCAGTTCATCCAGAGTGATCATGGGCCTCTTGGCTGCATCTCTGATCAGTCTTCTCCTTGTATGAGCTGAAAGTTTAGAGGGACGGCCAGGTCTTGGTAGATTTGCAGTGGTCTGATACTCCTTCCATTTCAATATTATCGCTTGCACAGTGCTCCTTGGGATGTTTAAAGCTTGGGAAATCTTTTGTATCCAAATCCGGCTTTAAACTTCTTCACAACAGTATCTCGGACCTGCCTGGTGTGTTCCTTGTTCTTCATGATGCTCTCTGCGCTTTTAACGGACCTCTGAGACTATCACAGTGCAGGTGCATTTATACGGAGACTTGATTACACACAGGTGGATTGTATTTATCATCATTAGTCATTTAGGTCAACATTGGATCATTCAGAGATCCTCACTGAACTTCTGGAGAGAGTTTGCTGCACTGAAAGTAAAGGGGCTGAATAATTTTGCACTCCCAATTTTTCAGTTTTTGATTTGTTAAAAAAGTTTGAAATATCCAATAAATGTCGTTCCACTTCATGATTGTGTCCCACTTGTTGTTGATTCTTCACAAAAAAATACAGTTTTATATCTTTATGTTTGAAGCCTGAAATGTGGCAAAAGGTTGCAAAGTTCAAGGGGGCCGAATACTTTCGCAAGGCACTGTGTATATATATATATATATATATATATATATATATATATATATATATATATATATATATATATATATATATATATATATATATATATCAGCAGAGCTGATCCCATTTTGAGACACAGCACTTTTAAGTAATTTTCTTCCCATCTCTCTGTCTTTCTCTCACACACACAGGCACACACACACACTGCTACCATTGTAGGGGTTAAACACAAGGGAAGTGCACTGTGGATGTACATAAAGGTTATACCTTCACCGAGGGAATTGGAGATAGCTAGCTACACTAGTGACCTCCAACTGAGAGCTGTACCTTAAATACAGTTACTATTATCACACTCTCTGTGTGAAAAAATAAACTCTAATCTTTCTGTACTATTTCTAGCTTCGGGGCTTTTGAGCAGCTTGAATTCTTTTTGAATGAAAAAAGCTTTACTAGGCATCGATTTGATTTGGAGACAAATACTAAACAGTGAAGAGAGATATGTTGTTATTGCGTCAGACATATCCTGTGGAGTGAAAAACAAACACACAGGCTGTTCAGAGGCTTGACGACAAACAAACAGCATGACGAATTGCCCGTCAGTTATTAACGTCCCCCAATTGCGGTCCTCTGAATGGAAATCCAATTGACTCGCTCTACCCTAACGTTGCAAGACAACAACTGGATGAACAAAACCAACTCGATTCAATTAACTCTGACCGTTAGTGTTAAACCCATTCACAGTCGCTGTGGAGTGTATGAGATACATTCTAATAAACAGAGCAAAGGAAATGAGAATAGGGCGTCCGAACAACATGCTTTGGGTGCTTCGGTAAAGCATCAAGCCGGTCCCTCAACATTGGAAATAGCTTGTTTGAAAAGTGCTAGTATGAATATAAATGGGCTATTCTGACAGGGATTTACAATATATCTGCCATGCAGCCTAGTGTGATTTGTACAGTATATATGGCCAGTCAGCTGAGAGATTTTTCCCCCTCGCTCTATGAAAATAACTACATTTCCCAGATGCCCTCGAGGCCTTGGCGTTCCAGAGGTGTTCATTATATTTTGTTTGGCCCAGCTGGGAAGAGGGGGCGTGAGGGGGAGGAACAAATGACTAAATCGATGAATCTTAATCCAAGGCTAATGCCAGACAGCACATACACACATTCACAAGCTCATGAACATACATGAATGCATTAATGGCACACAAACATACATCTACTGTAAACATATACATACTGTAAACATACATATGACAACTACACAACTACTATACCCAAACCTTTACCAGAAAAAACATCCTGTGTAGTGCTGCCCTTCTAATAAGAACAATATATTCTTAATCTGCTTGTGTTATATTTATACATTATATACCATACCAGTCAAAAGTTTGGACACGCCTACTCATTCATATGTTTCTTTATTTTCTACGTGGTAGAATAATAGTGAAGACATCAAAACTATGACATAACACATGTAATCGTGTAGTAACCAAAAGTGTTCAAATAAATAAAAATATATTTTAAGATTCTTCAAAGTAGCCACCCTTTGCCTTGATGACAGCTTTGCACACTTGACATTCTCTCAACCAGCTTCATGATGTAGTCACCTGGAATGCATTTCAATTAACCGGTGTGCCTTGTTAAAAGTTCATTTGTGGAATTTCTTTCCTTCTTAATTCGTTTGAGCCAATCGGTTGTGTTGTGACAAGGTAGGGGTGGTATTGTCATGTACTGTCATGTTGTGTCTTGTTTCTGTCCTTTCCCTTCACCCTGTCTCCCTCTGCTGGTCGTTGTTAGGTTACCTTTTCTCCCCCTCTTTTCCCCAGCTGTGCCTTGTCTCCTCCTAACTACCTCGTCACCCCTTTTCCCACCTGCTCCCTTTTTCCCTCTGATTAGTCCTCTATATCTCTCTCTGTTTCTGCTCCTGTCTTTGTCGGATTCTTGTTTGTGTTGTTCATGCCTGAACCAGACTATCGTCATGTTTGCTGCAACCTTGTCCTGTCCTGTCGGAACCTGCCGGTCCATCTGAGCCTACGTTTTGTTTTGTTATTAAAGAAGCTCTGTTTACGTTAATTCGCTTTTGGGTCCTCATTCACGCACCGTAACAGAAGAATCCGACCAAGAATGGACCCAGCGACTTCGGATCCTCTCCACTCAGCCGTCGAGATCCAGGGAGCGATGCTAGGCAGACACAAGCAGGAATTGTCTGCTGCTCGGCATGCCGTTGAGACCCTGGCCACCCAAGTCTCCAACCTCACAGAACAGGTTCACCATCTCCGCCTCGATCCACCGGCCACTTCCAGGGCTTTCGAATCTCCGGAGCCCAGAATCAATAACCCGCCGTGTTACTCTGGGGAGCCCACTGAATGCCGCTCGTTCCTCACCCAGTGTGATATTGTGTTTTCTCTCCAGCCCAACACTTACTCCAGGAGCACTGCTCGTGTCGCCTACGTCATATCTCTCCTTACTGGACGGGCTCGTGAGTGGGGCACGGCAATCTGGGAGGCAAGGGCTGAGTGTACTAACCAGTATCAGGACTTTAAGGAGGAGATGATACGGGTTTTTGATCGATCTGTTTTTGGGGAGGAGGCTTCCAGGGCCCTGTCTTCCCTATGTCAGGGTAATCGATCCATAACAGACTACTCTATTGAGTTTCGCACTCTTGCTGCCTCCAGTGGCTGGAACGAGCCGGCTTTGCTCGCTCGTTTTCTGGAGGGTCTCCGCGCAGAGGTAAAGGATGAGATTCTCTCCCGGGAGGTTCCTTCCAGCGTGGATTCCTTGATTGAACTCGCTATTCGCATTGAGCGACGGGTTGATCTTCGTCACCGAGCTCGTGGAAAGGAGCTCGCGTTCTCCGTTGCCCCCCTCTCCGCATCACTACCATCTTCCTCTGCCGGCTCGGGTGCTGAGCCTATGCAGCTGGGAGGTATCCGCATCTCGACTAAGGAGAGGGAACGGAGAATCACCAACCGCCTCTGTCTCTATTGCGGTTCTGCTGGTCATTTTGTCACTTCATGTCCAGTAAAAGCCAGAGCTCATCAGTAAGCGGAGGGCTACTGGTGAGCGCTACTACTCCTGTCTCTCCTTCAAGATCCTGCACTACCTTGTCGGTCCATCTACGCTGGACCGGTTCGTCAGCTTCCTGCAGTGCCTTAATAGACTCTGGGGCGGAGGGCTGTTTTATGGACGAGACCTGGGCTCGGGAACATGACATTCCTCTCAGACAGTTAAGGGAGTCCACGGCCTTGTTCGCCCTGGATGGTAGTCCTCTCCCCAGGATTCAGCGTGAGACGCTACCTTTAACCCTCACTGTTTCTGGTAATCATAGCGAAACCATTTCTTTTTAAATTTTTCGTTCACCTTTTACACCTGTTGTTTTGGGCCATCCCTGGCTAGTTTGTCATAATCCTTCCATTAATTGGTCTAGTAATTCTATCCTCTCCTGGAACGTCTCTTGTCATGTGAAATGTTTAATGTCTGCTATCCCTCCTGTTTCCTCTGTCTCTTCTTCACAGGAGGAGCCTGGTGATTTGACAGGGGTGCCGGAGGAATATCACGATCTGCGCACGGTGTTCAGTCGGTCCAGGGCCACCTCTCTTCCTCCACACCGGTCGTATGATTGTAGTATTGATCTCCTTCCGGGAACCACTCCCCCCCGGGGTAGACTATACTCTCTGTCGGCTCCCGAACGTAAGGCTCTCGAAGATTATTTGTCTGTAGCTCTTGCCGCCGGTACCATAGTCCCCTCCTCCTCTCCCGCCGGAGCGGGGTTTTTTTTTGTTAAGAAGAAGGACGGGTCTCTGCGCCCCTGCATAGATTATCGAGGGCTGAATGACATAACAGTGAAGAACCGTTATCCGCTTCCTCTTATGTCTTCAGCCTTCGAGATCCTGCAGGGAGCCAGGTTTTTCACTAAGTTGGACCTTCGTAACGCTTACCATCTCGTGCGCATCAGGGAGGGGGACGAGTGGAAGACGGCGTTTAACACTCCGTTAGGGCACTTTGAATACCGGGTTCTTCCTTTCGGCCTCGCTAACGCTCCAGCTGTCTTTCAGGCATTAGTCAATGATGTCCTGAGAGACATGCTGAACATCTTTGTTTTCGTTTACCTTGACGATATCCTGATTTTTTCACCGTCACTCCAGATTCATGTTCAGCACGTTCGACGTGTCCTCCAGCGCCTTTTAGAGAATTGTCTTTTTGTGAAGGCTGAGAAGTGCTCTTTTCATGCCTCCTCCGTCACATTTCTCGGTTCTGTTATTTCCGCTGAAGGCATTAAGATGGATCCCGCTAAGGTCCAAGCTGTCATTGATTGGCCCGTCCCTAAGTCACGCGTCGAGTTGCAGCGCTTTCTCGGCTTCGCGAACTTCTATCGTCGTTTCATCCGTAATTTCGGTCAGGTGGCAGCCCCTCTCACAGCCCTTACTTCTGTCAAGACGTGCTTTAAGTGGTCCGTTTCCGCCCAGGGAGCTTTTGATCTCCTCAAGAATCGTTTTACATCCGCACCTATCCTTGTTACACCTGACGTCTCTAGACAGTTCATTGTCGAGGTTGACGCGTCAGAGGTGGGCGTGGGAGCCATTCTTTCTCAGCGCTCCTTCTCTGACGACAAGGTCCACCCTTGCGCGTATTTTTCTCATCGCCTGTCGCCGTCGGAACGTAACTATGATGTGGGAGACCGCGAACTGCTCGCCATCCGCTTAGCCCTAGGCGAATGGCGACAGTGGTTGGAGGGGGCGACCGTTCCTTTTGTCGTTTGGACTGACCATAGGAACCTTGAGTACATCCGTTCTGCCAAACGACTTAATGCGCGTCAGGCGCGCTGGGCGCTGTTTTTCGCTCGTTTCGAGTTCGTGATTTCTTATCGTCCGGGCTCTAAGAACACCAAGCCTGATGCTTTATCTCGTCTCTTCAGTTCTTCAGTAGCCTCCACTGACCCCGAGGGGATTCTCCCTGAGGGGCGTGTTGTCGGGTTGACTGTCTGGGGAATTGAGAGGCAGGTAAAGCAAGCACTCACTCAAACTCCGTCGCCGCGCGCTTGTCCCAGGAACCTTCTTTTCGTTCCCGTTCCTACTCGTCTGGCCGTTCTTCAGTGGGCTCACTCTGCCAAGTTAGCCGGCCACCCTGGCGTTCGGGGTACGCTTGCTTCCATTCGCCAGCGCTTTTGGTGGCCCACCCGGGAGCATGACACGCGTCGCTTCGTGGCTGCTTGTTCGGTCTGCGCGCAGACTAAGTCCGGTAACTCTCCTCCTGCCGGCCGTCTCAGGCCGCTTCCCATTCCCTCTCGACCGTGGTCTCACATCGCCTTAGATTTTGTCACCGGACTGCCTTCGTCAGCGGGGAAGACTGTTATTCTTACGGTTGTCGACAGGTTCTCTAAGGCGGCTCATTTTATTCCCCTTGCTAAGCTTCCTTCTGCTAAAGAGACGGCACAAATCATCATCGAGAATGTTTTCAGAATTCATGGCCTTCCGTCAGACGTCGTTTCGGACAGAGGTCCGCAATTCACGTCTCAATTTTGGAGGGAGTTTTGCCGTTTGATTGGGGCTTCCGTCAGTCTCTCTTCCGGCTTTCACCCCCAGTCTAACGGTCAAGCAGAACGGGCCAATCAGACTATTGGTCGCATCTTACGCAGTCTTTCTTTTCGCAACCCTGCGTCTTGGTCAGAACAGCTCCCCTGGGCAGAATACGCCCACAACTCGCTTCCTTCGTCTGCGACCGGGCTATCTCCTTTTCAGAGTAGCCTCGGGTACCAGCCTCCGCTGTTCTCATCTCAGTTCGCCGAGTCCAGCGTCCCCTCCGCTCAGGCTTTTGTCCAACGTTGCGAGCGCACCTGGAAGAGGGTCAGGTCTGCACTTTGCCGTTATAGGGCGCAGACTGTGAGGGCTGCTAATAAGCGTAGAACTAAGAGTCCTAGATATTGTCGCGGTCAGAGAGTTTGGCTCTCCACTCAGAACCTTCCCCTTAAGACCACTTCTCGCAAGTTGACCCCGCGGTTCATTGGTCCGTTCCGTATTTCTCAGGTCATTAATCCTGTCGCAGTTCGACTTCTTCTTCCGCGATACCTTCGTCGCGTCCACCCGGTCTTCCATGTCTCCTGTATCAAGCCCGTTCTTCACGCCCCCACTCGTCTTCCCCCCCCCCCCCCCATCCTTGTCGAGGGCGCACCCATCTACAGGGTCCGTAGGATTTTGGACATGCGTCCTCGGGGCCGTGGTCATCAGTACCTAGTAGATTGGGAGGGGTACGGTCCTGAGGAGAGGAGTTGGGTTCCCTCTCGGGACGTGCTGGACCGTGCGCTGATCGATGATTTCCTCCGTTGCCGCCAGGTTTCCTCCTCGAGTGCGCCAGGAGGCGCTCGGTGAGTGGGGGGGTACTGTCATGTACTGTCATGTTGTGTCTTGTTTCTGTCCTTTCCCTTCACCCTGTCTCCCTCTGCTGGTCGTTGTTAGGTTACCTTTTCTCCCCCTCTTTTCCCCAGCTGTGCCTTGTCTCCTCCTAACTACCTCGTCACCCCTTTTCCCACCTGTTCCCTTTTTCCCTCTGATTAGTCCTCTATATCTCTCTCTGTTTCTGCTCCTGTCTTTGTCGGATTCTTGTTTGTGTTGTTCATGCCTGAACCAGACTATCGTCATGTTTGCTGCAACCTTGTCCTGTCCTGTCGGAACCTGCCGGTCCATCTGAGCCTACGTTTTGTTTTGTTATTAAAGAAGCTCTGTTTACGTTAATTCGCTTTTGGGTCCTCATTCACGCACCGTAACAGGTATAGAGAAGATAGCCCTATTTGGTAAAAGACCAAGTCCATATTATGGCAAGAACAGCTCAAATAAGCAAAGAGAAATGACAGTTCATCATTACTTTAAGACATGAAGGTCAGTCAATTCTGAAAATGTCAGGAACTCTGAAAGTCTCTTCAAGTGCAGTTGCAAAATCCATCACTCGCCATGATGAAACTGGCTCTAATGAGGACCGCCACAGGAATGGAAGACCCAAAGTTACCTCTGCTGCAGAGGATAAGTTCATTAGAGTTAAATTCACCTCAATTTGCAGCCCAAATAAATGCTTCACAGAGTTTAAGTAACAGACATCTCAACATCAACTGTTCAGAGGAGACTGCGTGAATCAGGCCTTCATGGCCAAATTGCTGCAAAGAAACCACTACTAAAGGACATCAATAAGATGAAGAAACTTGCTTGGGCCAAGAAACATGAGCAATGGACATTAGACCGGTGGAAATAAGTCCTTTGGTCTGATGAGTCCAAATTTGAGATGTTTGGTTCCAACCGCCACATCTTTGTGAGACGCAGAGTAGGTGAACGGATGAGCTCTGCATGTGTTGTTCCCACCATGAAGCATGGAGGAGGAGATGTGATGGTGCTTTGCTGATGACACTGTCGGTGATTCATTTAGAATTCAAGGCACACGTAACCAGCATGTCTACCACAGCATTCTGTAGCGATACGCAATCCCATCTGGTTTGCTCTTAGTGGGACTATCATTTGACCAAGAAGGAGAGTGATGGAGTGCTGCATCAGATGACCTGGCCTCAACCCAATTGAGATGGTTTGGGATGAGTTGGACTGCAGAGTGAAGGAAAAGCAGTCAACATGTGCTCAGCATATGTGGGAACTCCTTCAAGACTGTTGGAAAAGCATTCCTCATGAAGCCTTTGAGAGAACGCAAAGAGTGTGCAAAGCTGTCATCAATGCAAAGGTCGCCTACTTTGAAGAAACTAAAATCAATTTTGATTCATTTAACACTTTTTTGGTTATTACATGTGTTATTTAATAGTTTTGATGTCTTCACTTTTATACAACAATATAGATCCTGTATATACACTGCTCAAAAAAATAAAGGGAACACTAAAATAACACATCCTAGATCTGAATGAATGAAATATTCTTATTAAATACTTTTTTCTTTAAATAGTTGAATGTGCTGACAACAAAATCACACAAAAATTATCAATGGAAATCAAATGTATCAACCCATGGAGGTCTGGATTTGGAGTCACACTCAAAATTAAAGTGGAAAACCACACTACAGGCTGATCCAACTTTGATGTAATGTCCTTAAAACAAGTCCAAATGAGGCTCAGTAGTGTGTGTGGCCTCCACGTGCCTGTATGACCTCCCTACAACGCCTGGGCATGCTCCTGATGAGGTGGCAGATGGTCTCCTGAGGGATCTCCTCCCAGACCTGGACTAAAGCATCCGCCAACAGTCTGTGGTGCAATGTGGTGTTGGTGGATGGAGCGAGACATGATGTCCCAGATGTGCTCAATTGGATTCAGGTCTGGGGAACGGGCGGACCAGTCCATAGCATCAATGCCTTCCTCTTGCAAGGAACTGCTGACACACTCCAGCCACATAAGGTCTAGCATTGTCTTGCATTAGGAGGAACCCAGGGCCAACCGCACCAGCATATGGTCTCACAAGGAGTCTGAGGATCTCATCTCGGTACCTAATGGTAGTCAGGCTACCTCTGGCGAGCACATGGAGGGCTGTGCGGCCTCCCAAAGAAATGCCACCCCACACCATGACTGACCCCCGCCAAACCGGTCATGCTGGAGGATGTTGCAGGCATCAGAACGTTCTCCACGGCGTCTCCAGTCTGTCACGTGCTCAGTGTGAACCTGCTTTCATCTGTGAAGAGCACAGGGCGCCAGTGGCGAATTTGCCAATCTTGGTGTTCTCTGGCAAATGTCAAACGTCCTGCACGGTGTTGGGTTTTAAGCACAACCCCCACCTGTGGACGTCGGGCCCTGTATATACAGTGGTATGCCACCCTCATGGAGAATGTTTCTGACCGTTTGAGCAGACACATGCACATTTGTGGCCTGCTGGAGGTCATTTTGCAGGGCTCTGGCAGTGCTCCTCCTGCTCCTTCTTGCACAAAGGTGGAGGTAGCGGTCCTGCTGCTGGGTTGTTGCCCTCCTACGGCCTCCTCCACGTCTCCTGATGTACTGGCCTGTCTCCTGGTAGCGCCTCCATGCTCTGGACACTACGCTGACAGACACAGCAAACCTTCTTGCCACAGCTCGCATTGATGTGCCATCCTGGATGAGCTGCTCTACCTGAGCCACTTGTGTGGGTTGTAGACTCCATCTTATGCTACCACTAGAGTGAAAGCACCGCCAGCATTCAAAAGTGACCAAAACATCAGCCAGGAAGCATAGGAACTGAGAAGTGGTCTGTGTTCACCACCTGCAAAACCACTCCTTTATTGGGGGTGTCTTGCTAATTGCCTATAATTTCAACCTGTTGTCTATTCCATTTGCACAACAGCATGTGAAATTTATTGTCAATCAGTGTTGCTTCCTAAGTGGACAGTTTGATTTCACAGAAGTGTGATTGACTTGGAGTTACATTGTATTGTTTCAGTGTTCCCTTTATTTTTTTGAGCAGTGTATTTACCAATATCCAATTGGTAGTCACAGTCTCCACCTGACAAAGATCCGTTTCGGATCAAAACGTCGTCAATAAAGCGGTTAACTGGGAGCTTTAACGGTGTGCGGGCCTTCTTGTTCTATACTATTATTTTTTAATAGCACAGCACCTGTTTTTAAGGATGTGCGTATGACCAAACTTTTCTAGTTACAGTCTTGTCCCATCGCTGCAACTTCTGTACGGACTTGGGAGAGACAAAGGTCAAGAGCCATGCGTCCTCCGAAACACGGCCCTGCCAAGCCACACTGCTTGCTTAACCCGGAAGCCAGCCGCACAAATGTGTCGGAGGGAACACCGTACAACTGGCGACCGAAGTTAGCGTGCATGCGCCCGGCGCGCCACAGGAGTCGCTAGAGTGTGATGAGACAAGGACTTCCAGGCCGGCCAAACCCTCCCCTAATCCGGACGACGCTGGGCCAATTGTGAGCCGCCCCATGGGTCTCCCGGTTGCGGCTGGCTACGACACAGC
Organism: Oncorhynchus mykiss; assembly: GCF_057628025.1. Classification (NCBI taxonomy): domain Eukaryota; kingdom Metazoa; phylum Chordata; class Actinopteri; order Salmoniformes; family Salmonidae; genus Oncorhynchus; species Oncorhynchus mykiss. The sequence goes on from NC_143038.1 coordinate 27,835,952, forward strand.
CTTAATCGAACCCAGGTCTCTAGTGACGCCTCTAGCCCTGCGATGCAGTGCCTTAGACCACTGCACCTCTCGGGAGGCCGCTGCTTGTGTTTGATTTACATTTACAGTGCATACATACTGGTCCCCCGTGGGAATTTAACTCACCACCCTAGTGTTGCAAGCACCAACTGCCAAAATAATGGAAACTCTTGAGTAAATGAGGAATACAAAAGTATATTGAAAGCAGGTGCTTCCACACAGGTTAATTAAGTAATTAACATCCCATCATGCTTAGGGTCACGTATAAAAATGCTGGCCAGGCCATTATTTTTGCTACTATGGCTATGCCCCCATAGGATGACAATGCCCCCATCCACAGGGCATGAGTGGTCACTGAATGGTTTGATGAGCATGAAAAATATGTAAACCATATGCCATGGCCGTCTCAGTCCCCGGATCTCAACCCAATTTAATACTTCTGGGAGATTCTGGAGCGGTGCCTGAGACAGTGTTTTCCACCACCATCAATTAAACACAGAATTATGGAATTTCTCCTGGAAGAATGGTATCGCATCCCTCCAATGTAGTTCCAGACACTTGTTTTTTTTATTTTTTTTTTATTTAACCTTTATTTAACCAGGAAGGGCTCATTGAGATTTAAAATCTCTTTTTCAAGAGCGTCCTGGCCAAGATAGGCAGCACCGGGTCATTACAAAATGTACAGACAAACATGAAAAACTACAAGTAATCTAGTAAAAACCATAGAATTCACAAGAGTTTAACAAAATCAAAAACAGAAAATTAACAACATTGACAGGTCAGGGAATCAGTCTCAAGATCATTCATCAGTGATTTAAAAATAACAAATCGGGACAAGTTCTTCCAGTTTAAAAGTATTTTGTAAGGCGTTCCAAGACGATGGCGCAGAGTACATAAAAGCCCTTTTACCATATTCAGTTCGGACATTTTGAATAGTTAGCAGGATAAAGTCCAGCGAATGAAGAGAGTACCCACCACAACCTCATAATGGCTTTATAAATAAAAGTATACCAGTGACTGAGCCTACGAGTGACTAGAGAAGGCCAGCCAACCCTGGTATACAAAGTGCAGTGGTGCGTAAGGGATTTGCAGTTTAAAATAAATCTCAAAGTGCCATGGTAAAGGGTGTCAATTGATCTCAAACACTTGTAGAATCTATGCCAAAGTACATTGAAGCTGTTCTGACTCATGGTGGCCCAACACCCTATTCCTTTATTTAGGCAGTTACCTGTACTTCCCTCCTCAATATAACCTTTTACTAATTTGATGTTAGGTATCATTTGATTGAATGAATGCGAATGAATTCAATAATGGCACCATTCATTCGACTTCCTAGTTCCAATTCCAGCTCTTTTGAATTAGCCTTATATTTCCTATCAGTATCATTGTCCATTCCTTTTCATAGCACATGGATCAAAAACTGAAAGTGGCGAATCAAAGAGCTTTATTTCGAGGGGGATATAATCCGCTCTTTAGTTTAACATATGGACCACAGTTGACCAGATGGAACAGATTTGGAGAGAGCCATCCAGCAGTGAACCAGGTGCTATAGACGTGGGTGTGTGTGTGTGTGTGTGCGCACATCCTCCTAGATCCTCAAACATTATATGCAATTCACAACCTTCTTGCTGTCACACACCGTACTAGGTCTCTCTCAATGTATGAGAGGGAGAGAGGGAATTAGGAGACAGAAGGGATGAGGGAGGAAGAGTGAGGGAAGGGAGAGAGAAAGAGAAGGAGGGACAGTGAGACAGAGACAGGGAGGGAGAAAGAAGGAATAAGTGATGAGGAGGAAGGACAGAGACATAAACAGAGTGGCAAAGAAGAAGTTGTCTCGAGTCGGGAGCGCTGCGGTAAGAGGAAGGTCAGGAAACCATGGCAACCGGCTAGGCCCCGAGAAGGGAGGAGCAACTCTACCACGACTCGCCTCTCAGCTCAGGCACTGTGCAGCGTGGGATAGAGGGAATGGGCCACCGGGTGGGAGAAAGAGAGGGGGAGGAAGGAGAAAGATAGCAGAGCCAGACAGAGGAAAGTAACAAGGGAGAAGTGGGAGGAAGAGAGCGATATATACATGCACACACAACCCCCCGCCCCCGAACACACACACACACACACACATACACAGACATTACCCTAAATGGTTGATCAGAGTTGATTTCAGATGATGAGTCATTTGAATGGAAAAAGGCCCAAAGACTATACCACACACACACACACACAGTACTGGAAGCCAAAACACAGCAAACACACAGTACAAACAGCCACTGCGCCATTACTGCTCCTGCTGTGTGTTGGAGATACGGCTTTGATTGGCAGTATCTAACAAATACCCTACTGTTGACGGGACAATATTTAGAGCAGCCAGTTATTATTTCAGAGTAGAGTTAAAGGGCACACTTATGAACCATGGACAAACATAATGTGCTACCGTAACATGTCCTCTTTCATGCCGTCAACAAATACAATGCATCTCAATTCTGCACAATGTAACTGCCTCCATTCATCAAAGCCATTCTCAAACCGTATGCAAAGCAAAGCATATGAAGCTTCAAACAATATGAGTCTTCACACACACACACACACACACACACATATGCGCGGACACACACTTTCACTTTGTTCCACATACATATAGAGCACTTTATGGGATTATTCTCGCTCATTATTTTTCACAGGGGTGAGAGTTCAAGCATGAAGTGGCATTTGTTTATTGTTTTGGATCACGAGTAGCGAGGGGCCAAATATAAACTATTAAAATTGTTTATAAGCTTTCGTTACGCAACTCTTTATTCGGCAATGAGTCCACCAAAGTCTGGTTAAGACTGCGGTGAAAATGAACAGACCAGACACACGACATCGCTCCTCCCCTCCAGTCTCCAGTCATATGCCTCCTGTTCTGGGAGATGTGACTCCAGATTGGGATTAAAGGTGTTTCAATGGAAGAAGTCTATTGATGGGATTAAGATTAGACGATTGATATCTAGACTGTAGGGACGGTAGTAATCTATTTTAACGGAACAGGGAACGACACTGACCAAACCTGTCTTTGTCTTAAAGTAACTAACTTTTTCCCCTGGTATAGATCTATTGACGTAAATCAACAATTACTACGGTAAAACATTAGGCAACATTGCCCAGTTTCTGAATGAACTACAGATAGGGAATGTGGTGATTTCCGTTGAACAGTGCTTACAATGATTTCTAAGTCATTTGGGTAACAAATGACTAAGTACCCGCAAGCAGCAATGAAATGGGGTATTGTCTTATGTGCAGGCTGAAAGAGACAGTTACATGGAAGCATTATATACAGTGGGGAGAAGAAGTATTTAATACACTGCCGGTTTTGAAGGTTTTCCTACTTACAAAGCATGTAGAGGTCTGTAAGTTTTATCATAGGTACACTTCAACTGTGAGAGACATAATCTAAAACAAAAATCCAGAAAATCACATTGTATGATTTTTAAGTAGTTCATTTGTATTTTATTGCATGACATAAGTATTTGATCACCTACCAACCAGTAAGAATTCCGGATCTCACAGACCTGTTAGTTTTTCTTTAAGAAGCCCTCCTGTTCTCCACTCATTACCTGTATTAACTGCACCTGTTTGAACTCGTTACCTGTATAAAAGACACCTGTCCACACACTCAAACAGACTCCAACCTCTCCACAATGGCCAAGACCAGAGAGCTGTGTAAGGACATCAGGGATAAAATTGTAGACCTGCACAAGGCTGGGATGGGCTACAGGACAATAGGCAAGCAGCTTGGTAAGAAGGCAACAACTGTTGGCACTATTATTAGAAAATGGGAGTTCAAAATGACGTTCAATCACCCTCAGTCTGGGGCTCCATGCAAGATCTCACCTCATGGGGCATCAATGATCATGAGGATAAGGTCATGTGGTCTGATGAGACAAAAATAGCCTTTTGGTCTAAACTCCACTCGCCGTGTTTGGAGGAAGAAGGATGAGTACAACCCCTAGAACACCATCACAACCGTAAAGCATGGAGGTGGAAACATCATTCTTTGATGCTTTTCTGCAAAGGGGACAGGACGACTGCACCGTATTGAGGGGAGGATGGATGGGGCCATGTATCGCGAGATCTTGACCAACAACCTCCTTCCCTCAGTAAGACCATTGAAGATGGGTCGCGGCTGGGTCTTCCAGCATGACAACAACCCGAAACACACAGCCAGGGCAACTAAGGAGTGGCTCCATAAGAAGCATCTCAAGGTCCTGGAGTGGCCTAGCCAGTCTCCAGACCTGAACCCAATAGAAAATCTTTGGAGGGAGCTGAAAGTCCGTATTGCCCAGCAACAGCCCCGAAACCTGAAGGATCTGGAGAAGGTCTATATGGAGGAGTGGGCCAAAATTCCTGCTGCAGTGTGTGCAAACCTGGTCAAGAACCGTGTGATCTCTGTAATTGCAAACAAAGGTTTCTGTACCAAATATTAAAGTTCTGCTTTTCTGATGTATCAAATACTTATGTCATGTAATAAAATGCAATGCGATTTTCGGGATTTTTGTTTTAGATTCCGTCTCTCACAGTTGAAGTCTACCTATGATAAAAATGACAGACCTCTACATGCTTTTGTAAGTAGGAAAACCTTCACAATCGGCAGTGTATCAAATACTTGTTCTTCCCTCATACATGTAACAATTCAAGACACTTTTTGTCCAAGCTTCAAGTTGATAGAGCGAAGTGGAGTTATTAGGGTTTAGCTATTTACAAATGTGCCACGTTCAATGAGATATTGGAAGATTTGATTTTTTTTTTAAATCCAATATCGTGGAAAATCCAATATGGCAGAAGTCATTGGTCCGTGAAGCAAATTGGGCCGTGTCTGGTGTAGCAACTTTTTTTAATCTAGTCATATTTTTTTTTTAACCAATTTGGGCATTGAGATATTGCGAAATAATATTTAATTGCAGCTTCACTGCCAGCACCCCTAACAAGTAATTACATAATAGGTATTTTACAACTGCTCATAACATCCAGTGCATCTGTACCATTCTTTTTATGGCATGGTGTGATCCTCATTATGTGTTCCTACATGTCCATGCCTCTTCTGCCACTAGGGATAACAAAGTGTATATCACCAACTGAACTCGAATACAATCCAACTTTATTTAAACTGGGCCTACATTTTAAAATGACAACACACTTTACAATACAGTATCTACAACATAATCTACATCATAGACAGCAATATGCCAGAGACTGTTGGCTAGTAAGCATTGGGTCTTCAGCACCTCCATCCATTCTCCCTACCTTGAGGCTTTGACAGCAAGCAGGGACTTTGACAATTTGTCACTGGATGGCCACTCAATTGTCTCTGTCGATAGGACACGTCCCACAGCCCTTCCTTTAGGAGAGGGACGCAATCTCCTGCTTCCCAAACAGTGGAATGTAAAACATTTAAAAAATCCATAAGCGGTTGTGATGATTTACTGCAAGACGGAGCGAGGCGCTGAGATCACTTCTCGCTCGGTGTGAACGCACACACTGTTAATGTCCTCCACTGTTAGTGTGGCAGGTAGCCTAGCAATTAGAGCTCTGGGCCAATAACCGAAAGGTTTCTCTAAAATCTATGACAGCACCTATCCGTGTGTATGTGACATTAAAAACATATATACATGTTCGCCTAGGGTGCCATTCCAATGTTGGTTAAATATTTATTTTTTAATTGTACCACATATGCCACAATGTTATAATTTAGACACTGCATCTAACCATAATCAAAACAACATTGCCTCAATGTCAAATGCATCTTGGAAATGATGACGAGACGATGAAATGGCAAGCACCCTGGGGTAGCATTTTTTGAATTTCTCAGTCAGTTATTGAGTCAGGACTTTTTTTTTCTAAATACTAGTAGGTCTGAAATTAGTCCTGACAATTCACAAACCTAACAATTAGAAAAAGAGGGCTTACAATTAGAAAAAGAGGGCTTCCTACCACAGTTGGCATGGTAGGCTAACCCACTGGCTTAGCCAGAAATGTTGACTTCAGGTTTCTTCTCATAACTGTCACGTTCACTGTCTTCAAACTCCCTGTCATAGATGAGCCAAGGCACAATGTGCATGTAATTCCACATCTTTAATAGAAGTGAAACCTTCACAAAAAAAAAAAAGGTAAACAGAATACGACCGTGGCGCACACAAACACTCACAGAAAATAGATCATTAGCCACAAACACTGGTGGGAAAAAGGCTGCCTAAGTATGATTCCCAATCAGAGACAACAATAGACAGCCTGCCTCTGATTGGGAACCATACCCGGCCAACAAAGAAACAGACAAACTAGAATGCCCACCCAAATCACACCCTGACCTAACCAACTAGAGAAATAAAAAGGCTCTCTAAGGTCAGGGCGTGACAGTAACTGGAAATGTTTTTGCTAAATGATCCATTAATTGAGGTCAATGGAGATTTACCCTTAAGGTTGCCTTTTAAGTTCACATTTGCCCCTCGGTTACCCCCACTGTCCAAAGCCCGAAAATGATTGTGGAACGGGAAAGGTATAGTTAGATAGGCTTATTAATGATTCCCAATAGTGCCTGTGGGCCACCCATTTGTATTTATTTATATTGTACATGGATGGATGGAGAAGTACACTCAGTTAATCAAGCTTTCTTTGGACGTAATGCACACATAATCACCTTAATGACCATTATGTGTCACATGCATTTGCAATTCAATGGGACAGCAATGGGAACTTCATTCCTGCATGTTGTACAAAACAAGAGCTATTGTACAAAACCAGACCTGTCCCCCTCATTATTGGGCTTTATCTTTAACTATTACTCTGTTGTTTCCCGGAGCTGAACACAGTCCACTTTAACAGCAACAAATGAATGCTAAGTAGGCCAAGTCCTGCTTAGAAGTGTGTGGCCAAAAGCAAAATAACAATGGCGAGAGAGGAGAGAAAGAAAGAGAAAGATCTCGAAAGATTGGTATTCTCCAAATGTAGGCTAATTAGACACAAATAACCACAGTTCCCCGCAGGCCCAGAGGTTTCTGTTTCTCTCTCTCTCTCTCTCTAATTCACAGATGAAGGGAGGAGAGAAAGAGAGAGGGAGACAACCTCCGTGTGTTTAGGAGTGTGTGTTGTGTCGCCGGGCCTCACAGGGGAAGTGTTGTCAGTAGAATGTTTTTCGTGACGAGCAAGAATGTGATGCAGCTGGTTGTATAAGTGGTCAACTTTATTGTTTCAAGAGCACTAAATCATTGCCACTTGGAGAATCCTAGCCACGCTGACTGCCATCACCTGCCATCTGAATACACTGAATCTCCAGCTCCAAGGGAAATGAAACAACCCAGGTAATCAGGGTTGGAATTGGGTGGGGAGTGAAATTATTAAAAACGGTATGTTTTAGAATTGAATGGAATGAAATGGAATACAGGATTTTCATTGGTGTGTTCCCAGAGGGACTTTTTCCTCTCCAATTGAATCCCTGCAAGTGACATGCTGCATGTCGTCACGTCGTCATTTTGTTTCAAAACAAAATCACCACGCTGTTCATACCTGACAGACAGCCTGTGCACTTCACAAAACTCAGAGCAGTCCCCACAGATGACCCAGAACATTTGCAACATTTCAACTACAATACATTTGTGGATGTGTTGGGGTAGCTGAGGGGGGGGGGGGGGGGGGGGGGGGGGGTCTTCTCTTACCGCAGTCATCACAGGCCTCTCCCCTGACCATGCTGCAGTGGAATGTGAAGTTGTTGAACTGCAGGCAAATGACACCCTGAAAGCGGAGTCGAGAACAGGTTTTTCCCACTTCTGGAACACGGTCCCTGACTAGGCATCAGGATATATGATAAACAGAGTAGCAGCAGCATATATGATGATTGCATGTGAGTGTGTGTGCAGAGTCAGTGTAAATGTATGTGCATATTATGTGTGTATGCGTGTTGGAGCATTAGCGTGCGTAGTGTGTAGGGCCGTGTGAGTGTGCATAGAGATAAGAATAAAATCCAAGGGTCAACTCAGTCCATGTAGCCATTTTGTGAGCTATTTAGTTAGCTATTTAGCAGTCTTATGGCATGGGGATAGAAGCTGTTCAGGAGCCTGTTGGTGTCGGACTTGATGCATGGGCACAGCTTGCCATGCGGAAGCAGAGAGAACCATCTATGGCTTGGGTGGTTGGAGTCTTTAACGATTTTCTGGGCCTTGCTTTCACAGTGCCTGATATAGAGGTCTTGGATGATAGGGAGCTCGGCCCCAGTGACATACTGGACTGTCCACACCACTCTCTGTAGCGCCATGCGATCGAGGGCGGTGCTATTGCCATACCAAGCAGTGATACGTCTCTCCTCTTCGTCTGATGATGAGGAATAGGAATCATCAGACCAACACGCAGCGTGGTAAGTGTTCATAGTCAATTTTAATTAAATAAACTGACCACTGAATGACAAAAACCAACAAAGCTCGTGAATGCCACGAAACAGTCCTATTAGGTGAAACAACTACCCACAAACACAGGTGGGAACAGGCTACCTAAGTATGGTTCTCAATCAGAGACAACGATTAACAGCTGCCTCTGATTGGGAACCATACCAGGCCAAACACATAGAAATACAACACACAGAACAAAACATAGAATGCCCACCCCAACTCACGCCCTGACCAAACCAAAATAGAGACATAAAAAAGGAACTAAGGTCAGGACGTGACATGCAGCCAGTCAATATGCTCTCAATGGGACAGCTGTAGAACTCTGAGGATTTGAGGGCCCATGCCAAACCTTTTCAACCTCCCTTTAAAAAATATATATATTTCACCTTTATTTAACCAGGTAGGCCAGTGGAGAACAAGAACAAGAACTAATTTACAACTGCGACCTGGCCAAGATAAAGCATAGCAGTGCGACAAAAACAACAACGCAGAGTTACACATAAACAAACGTACAGTCAATAACACAAAATAAAAGAAAATAGAAATCTATGCACAGTGTGTGCAAATGTAGGAGAGTAGGGAAATAGGCAATAAATAGGCCATAGAGGTGAAAATAATTACAATGTAGCATTAATGCTGGAGTGATAGATGTGCAGATGATGATATGCAAGTAGAGATGCTGGGGTGCAAAAGAGCAAGAGGGTAAGTAATAATATGGGGATATCTTCGTCCTGAAGGGGAAGAGGCGCAGTGCAAACTACACTGCAGCCCCATCGATGTGGATAGGGGAATGCTCACCCCCCTGTTTCTTGGAGTCCATGATCAGCTCCTTGCTCTTACTGACGTTGAGGGAGAAGTTGTTGTTCCGGCTTCACACTAACAGGTCACTGACTTCCTCCCTGTAGTCTGTCTTGTCGTCGCCGGTGATCAGGCTTACTACCGTTGTGTCGTCAGTAAACTTGATGATGGTATTAGATTTGTACATGGCCACGCAGTCGTGGGTCAACAGGGAGTACAGGAAGGGATTAAGCAGACAGCCCTGAGGGGCCCCAGTGTTGAGGGTCAGCATGGCGGAGGTGATGTTACCTACCCTTACAACCTGGAATCGGCCCCGTCTGGTAGAGAGGCATCGTTGGCCAGATCACGGCTGGGTCTTCCTTTGTAATCCGTAATGGACTGTAGCCATGTGAGTAAGACCTTTAAACAGGTCAACATTCACAAGGCCACAGGTCCAGACGGATTACCAGGACGTGTATTCAGAGAATGCGCTGACCAACTGGCAAGGGTCTTCACTGACATTTTCAATGTGTCCCTGACAAGAGTCTGTAATACCAACATGTTTCAAGCAGACCACTATAGTCCCTGTGCCCAAGAACACCAAGGTAACCTGTGTAAATGTTTACCGACCCGTAGGGCTCACGCCTGTAGCCATGAAGTGCTTTGAAAGGCTGGCCACGGCTCACATCAACACCATCATCCCAGAAACTCTAGACCCATTCCAATTCGCATACCGCCCCAACAGATCCACAGATGACGCATTCTCTATTGCACTCCACACTGCCTTTTCCCACCTGGACAAAATGAACACCTACGTGAGAATGCTGTTCTTTGACTACAGCTCAGCATTCAAAACCATAATGCCCTCAAAGCTCATCACTAAGCTAAGGACCCTGGAACTAAACACCTCCCTCTGCAACTGGATCCTGGACTTCCTGATGGGCCATCCCCATTTGGTAAGGGTAGGCAACAACACATCTGCCACGCTGATCCTCAACACGAGGGCCCCTAGAGGGGTGTGTTCTTAGTCCCCTCCTGTACTCCCTGTTTACCTACGACTGTGTGGTCAAGCACGACTCCAACACCATCATTAAGTTTGCTGACGACACAACGGTGGTAGGCCTGATCACTGACAACGATGAGACAGCCTACAGGGAGGAAGTCAGAGACCTGGCAGTGTGATGCCAGGACAACAACCTCTCCCTCAACGTGATCAAGACAAAGGAGATGATAGTGGACTGCAGGAAAAGGAGGGCCGAGCACGCCCCCATTCTCATCGAAGGGGCTGTAGTGGAGCAGGTTGAGCGCTTCAAGTTCCTTGGTGTCCACATCACCAACAAACCTAACACACCAAGACAGTTGTGAAGAGGGCACGGCAATGCCTATTCCCCCTCAGGAGACTGAAAAGATTTGGCATGGGTCCTCAGATCCTTAAAAAGTTCTACAGCAGAACCATCGAGAGCATCCTGACTGGTTGCATCACCGCCTAGTATGGCAACTGCTCGGCATCCGACCGCAAAACGCTACAGAGGGTAGTGCGTAGGGGCCAGTACATCACTGGGGCCAAGCTTCCTGCCATCCAGGAGCTCTACACCAGGCGGTATCAGAGGAAGGCCTTAGAAATGGCCAAAGACTCCAGCCACCCAAGTCAAAGATTGTTCTCTCTGCTACTGCACGGAAAGCGGTACCGGACAGCCAAGTCTAGGTCCATAAGACTGCTTAACAGCTAATCAAATGGCTACCCAGACTATTTGCATTGACCCCCCCCCCCCCCCTTTTTTTACGCTCCTGCTACTTGCTGTTTATTATCTATGCATAGTCACTTTACCCCTACCTATATGTACATATTTAGTTGATTTAACTCGTATTTTTCTTAAAACTGCATTGTTGGTTAAAGGCTTGTAAGTAAATATATTCGGCAAATAGAGCCTGTGTAATATGATTCCACCATAATCCTATATTGTATTTTTGCTCGTTTGATGACTCTGCAGAGGTCATAGCGGGACTTCTTGTACTTGTTCCTGTCCTCAGCTGTAGCCTTATGGTTGCCTGCGATAGCCCTGTGTGAGTTAGCCCTATCCTTTAGTTTAATGCCAAAATCAGCGTTGATCCAGGGCTTTTGATTGGGGAAGCAGCGAACCGTGACAGTGGGGACAAGGTTGCCGATGCATTTCCTAATGAAGCCAGTGAAGGAGGTGGTTAGCTCGTCGATGTTATCGGCGAAGTCCCAAAACATATTCCAATTAGCGCTAGCAAAGCAGTCCTGTAGCATAATCTCTGATTCTGCAGACCATTTCTCAACGGAGTGAGTCATGGTTAATTCCTGTTTGAGCTTCTGCTTGTAACCAGAAAGCAGGAGTACAGAGTCATTATCTGATTTGCCAAATGGCGGACGAGGGAGGGCCTTGTAGGCTTGCTTGTGGGTAGAATACCTGTGGTCTAGGCCTTTATCATCCCTAGTGGCGAGGGAGACTTGTTGATGGAAGTTGGGCATCACGTGTCTCAATGACGTGGAATTAAAATCGCTGGCAACCAGAAAAGCAGCCTCTGGATGTAAGTGTTCCTGCTTGGCTGAAAACTCCCTTGGGAGGTAAAAAGGTTGGAATTTGACCATCAGGTATTCCAAGACATGTGAACAATGGGTCGACACTTCCACCGCACTCGAGTCTGCACATCAGTTGTTGTTGATGGAGAGGCAATCCCCTTCCCTTGATTTCCCTGACTCCACTGTCCTGTCAGCTTGGTGAATGGAGAATCCATCGAGTTGGATAGCCATGGGGGATATCTTGTCCACGAACCATGTTTCAAAAAAGGAGAGAATATGGCAGTTTCGAGAATCCAGTTGGTAGCAAATCCGCGATCGGAGGTCCATCATATTATCAAGTGACTGTATATTGGCCAGTAGAATGGATGGAAGAGGTGGCTTGTTCTCCCTTCGCCTTAATCTTGCCTCTGTAACATTGGCCTTTCCTCTTGGGTAGCCCAAAAATTGGGTCGGAATTACAGAAAGAGCCAAGGCAAGATGAAAATAGCAGGAGTATGCAAAACAGCATTTTAAGCTATTAAGAAGGCTATTAAGCAGGTTTGCTCTTATATAGGGGTGTATGTACCTGGCTGTTTGTTTTATGTGCTGTATTTGGAGTGCATTTGTATTACAAATATTACATTAGCAGACAAAACTACTTAATTGAGGTATGCTATTTTAATGTAAGGTGGCGGCTCTCTCAGTGATTGAATCCTGCCAATGTGGCACCCTGGCAAAAATGTGCGACTAATGTGTTTCTTTTTGGCCTCGAACCGGGCCTGCATTGCCTCCAGAGTTGAACCAAACAACCCTGTGGGAGAAATCGGCTCGTGGAGGTACATCTGTCTGTCCCTTTCCGGCCCCTGCGAAAGCGCCAGCCAAAAACGACGCTCTCCCACCACAGTAGTTCCCATGCTCTTCCAGAGCGCCAGAATGGTGTACCGGGACATGCGCAGAATGAAGTTGGCTGTAACAAGGATCTCATCCAGGAGCTCTGCGCAGAGCTTTCCTGCGGCCAAAGCCGTGCCTGTGTGTGTGTGTGTACCTCCAGCATAGTGACAGACGAGAGAGATTGGGCAGCCACCCCCTCTGCATGATACACCTTATCCAGCTGAGCTGCCGAAAAGCGACAGTGCTTGTTAGGGAGCGTAGGATTCGCATTAGCCATGCCCTTGTTAGCCAACGGGGCTAGGTAGCTAGCTAGCTTTCTATCCACCGGAGGCATGTGCACCAGCCATGCCCCCTCCATCCCCCACAAATCCATGAACGGGGCACAGCCATGCAGCATCAGTTTAGCTGAATGCGGGTTGGACCAGGTTACTGTCAATGCTTTGACGATGTCAGGAAACAGGGTTAGGTTGTGCTTGACTGTGGCAGCCACATGGGGAAGGTAATTCCCATCTAACCTCGATGACTTCTGCCAAGGGCGTGAACACGGCCATACAATAGATGGCCCTTCATCACCCCCAGACACACCTGGCTAACTTGATTGGTCATGTAATCATTTGGCGAAGTGGAGTCTTTTGTTTAGACATTAGCGTGCGTAGTGTGTAGGGCCGTGTGAGTGTGCATAGAGATAAGAATAAAATCCAAGGGTAAACTCAGATAGTTCATGTAGCCATTTTGTGAGCTATTTAGCTAGCTAAACAATGAACCGGCATATTCCCAACTCATACGACTACCAACACAAACTGATTGTCATAGCTGTAGTATGAATCTGCAGTTAGCTAAAGCTAACCAACTAGGTTTAATGTTCACTAGCTAGCTAACAGGTTATAACTAGCAATGGAAATGGATTTCTGATTTGAATAATATTACTACACAGATCATACACGTAACGTTCGCTAGCTACCTAACAGTGCGCTTTAACTTGCAAATGAAAACGACGTTCTGACAAAATTAAAAATGATAATATCTGAAAATAGTAGCTAGACTCTTACACATGGATGAACGCTTCACGGCAGACTGGAACAAACAATTTAACTCTGTTTTATTTGTATCTACATCTTGTTAGGCTAGCGTTGTGTCAAGTCTCTCCAGTTCACACTGATCGTGGCATGTGTAGAAAGTAGCCCATCATAACTTTTTCCAATTGATCTGTCAATAGCGCCTGCTAAATTCAGGGTATCAATGTTTTTGAGAAAAGTACCTAAACTTTTGTAGTTCTCAATGGCTAATGCTATATCTTTAAAAAAAAAGCCACAATAGAAAGGAGTATCAACACATACTGAGCAGCTCATGCTATAAACAGATGCATGCTACATGGAAGACCAATCCTAACTCATCTCCCGGCATGTCCAGCCCATCCATTATCTCAGCCAATCTGTATACTGTAGCTAGCGAGAAGGTTCCTGTATTTTTCGGCATTTTGATGGAGGGAAAAAAAGACAGTCAAATGCCTCTCCTGTGAAGAGACAGCAACCCCTCACGTGCGACATACACCTACCTTCTTGAAAACGGGTCACTTCGCTATTTTTCCCTCCTTCCCTCTCTTTCCATCCTTCCATCTCTCTCTTTCCCTCCTTCCCTCTCTCCTTACGAGAGGAGTTTAGGTGCTGGCCTGGTCCTGGGCTCCGGTGTGGAGCAGCTGTCCCTCTCCTGTCTCTGACTGGGCAAGCGTCTGGCCTGCCAGCCTGCAGCCTGGCACACAGCGGAGCTCCACCGCAGATCCTAGTGAAGAGGGGAGGCCCCAACTCAGAGCTGCACCACAGAGCTGATTAAACTATCATCTCCACCCGGCCTGAGCGCATTAGGCCCATATCCAATCCTATTAGGCAGCTCGCTCTCTTACACACACACACACACACACACACACACACACACACACACACACACACACACACACACACACACACACACACACACACACACACACACTCTCTCTCTCAAACATAAACATCAAAAAGCATTATTTTCTATTCTCTCTTCCACACACATTTTACAGGGGGCTTCTGAGGCTCCATTCTGCTTGAAAATATCAACAAACCTATTGAACCCCCTCAAGAAACACACATGCACACACATTCACAGCAACCCCTCACCTATCTCTTATTAATGAGACAGAAATAATGTACATGTTGATTACACACATCCAGACAATTACCTGTGAACTCCTCTTCACTACATTTCCCTTAACTCTGAACTGTTCCAAAAGCCCCTGCCAATGAATTTAACATGTACTACCCTTCCCTCTCTGCTTCCTTCTCCTCTCTCCTTCTCTATTTCACCTCTCTTCCCTCTCTCCTCTCCTCTACCCTGGGAGGTGTGTGTGTGTGTGTATGCGTGTGTGTGTGTGTGCCGTGCAGCGGTGATCTGCCATCGATAATGGGGTTTCGTGGGGAGTGTACAGTAATTGGCGGAGGCTTAACGTCTGGGGGAAAGGAGAGGATTATGGGAGAGAGAGTGGGCTGCCACGATGTGAAACCCTGGGCAGGCACCCCCTCTGATTGGAGCTTAAATCTGCATTAACAGGGTCCCCACTGGCACCCACACAGAGCCACAACGTACTCACATTTTCGCCTAGTTTCTTTCCCTCTTTTACTTTCCCCTCTCCCTTCTTTTGTTCTTGATTCTGTCCTTCTAATCTCCTGTTATCCTTCCGCATCTTTGTCTGTCATTTGTTAGTTTGTTCATTAATTTGGTCTGTCTTTGGTTGGCTCATTTAGCACAACATACTCCCCATAAAACAGCCATTTTCATGAGGTTGTTGATCGAGAGATGAAAGGGAGGGAGAGAGAAAGAAGTACAAAGATGGAACGAGTGAGAGAGAGAGTAAAAGGTGCAGGGATGGAAAGATAAGAGGCAGTAAACGGTAAACAATGAAGGAACTCCTGGACCTGCACGCACCCCTTGTACGTTGAAATGTAAATGAACATTTCAATCTGACTTAAGGTCTGTGAACCAAATTGTTAGCTTTGGTGCAGTGCTTTATCGCAATTTTATAATCAATCCCAGTGTCAGACCGCAAAAACTACACAGGCTTTTGTTTCCAATATAACTTTGATGATTTTTAAATGTTTCTAATTTAATTTATTAGGATCCCCATTAGCCGACGCCAATGATGGTTTATATCAGCAATTGAAGAGAGAGAGAGAGAGAGAGAGAGAGAGAGAGAGAGAGTGTGTGTGTGAAGGGACCAGGTGAGTGTGGATGATTTCATGAATTACCTCATACCTCGTGTTCCTCGTCCTCTAGGCCTATTTATCGCTCTGTCCCTGAATGGTTATTGTGAGCTCTCGGTCGATGATGGAACAACATTCTCTCCCACGCACACAGACAGAAGCAAAACAGCTACAATGCCACCGCTGAAGGTGACAACACGAAATCGTGACTCTCGTATGTGTCTAATAAGATAGGACCATATTATCCAACCTAACATTTACAGGGGGTCTCAGAGTGATGTCATTACGTAAAGCTACTGTAAATACCTGGATATGGCCCATTTCTTGACATGGTATGGCGATGAGTGTCTCTTAAGATTACAACATTGTAAATGATGTTTGTAAAATAGTGCCTTTAAAAGAGCAATTCCACATGTTTCAACCTCATTTTCATTATATCCAGTGTCTACAAATGTGAAAATGGCACATTTCTATGTTTTGTAGAAAGTATATAAAGTTTAAGAGTTCTACCCAATGATATCATCAAAACTCCAAAGTCCCAATGCAGCCGTTTTTATACCCAATATCATATTAACCGATTTACCACATGGTGACGTCACCCTGGAAAGCTGAATGTCCCGCCCAGACAAACCTGCTGATTAGTAGGTCCTGTGTAGATTGTATTTTCAACCAGCAACTGTCAGGAAATAACATTTTTTATCACAATTTTACAGCTGTTGTACAATATGATACAAAACACAGGAGTTTGACTGCACTGGGCCTTTAACTTCTCAGTCCATAAATACTGGAGGAAAACTGTCACTGGGAGAAATGCTGCCCGTCTGCACACTCGTTAGCACCTTTCGAGCCGACAGTCAATATCTCATTGAACTCAGCAAATCACCTATGCGGCCTATCTTTTAGAGATAACTGAGTTACTGCTGAGCTTGTACTAGTGTTAAAAAAATACATTTGCAGAAAGACACTGTAGTAGCCTGCTACATTTTAAAAGAATGTTGCCAATAACCGTTCTACTTTTTAAGCAATGTCATCTAGGCCTGCACCAGTCCAGCATGCCTTCTTGTAGTCTTCCCTACACTCTCTTACAGAAGTCTATTGGAGGATTTCACTCATTGCTACGTGCTCGAAACGTACTTGCTCTCATGATTGAAGACAGCTACACTTTGGGTATAGAAGGCATGTAGTCAGTAGAGGATGAGGAAGGCTAATACATAGAATCAGTACTCCTGCAAGAGCAGCTCTGATTACATGTTTTTTTTCCCTTCAGTTTTGAGCAGCTTCCAAAGTAGTCCACTACAAAAAAAGATATATATATATATATAATATATATATGTTGATTTAAAAAGAAAAAAGAAAAGCACAAGTGCTAAAAGCCGAGATCGAACGAGACGACAACAGTCCTCTGAGCTTGTTCCATGCGAAAGAGACAGAAGGTTCAAAACGAATGTACAGCGAGAACAGCCACAGTTTCATACCGTCTGCCTACCTGATCATACACACGTTGGATCATGGGAAGGACAAACGATGGACAACTTTAATGGGGGTGGGGGCCACAAAAATTGGAAACTCATCATGAGGGCACATTAGTGGCTCGCGGGTCTGCGTACACACATCCATACCCACACATGCAGTCAGAGCCAGCCCTAGCCTTTTGGGGGCCTTAAAATACATGTTGTTGCCTCCCAAACCCCTCCCCCATTGTGAGCAAAACATTTTAGCGACCACCATATTGACACCTGATAACACATTTTTGCCAATGGCCATTTAAAAAAATAATAATGTCAAAGCTGGTTTGCTGCAATTATACAGATTTTACCATGGGGTGGAGAGAGGACTTTACACTTTTCTAACTAATTTAATGCAATTCTACACATTTTACCATGGGGTGGAGAGAGGACTTTACACTTTTCTAACTAATTTAATGCAATTCTACACATTTTACCATGGGGTGGAGAGAGGACTTTACAATTTTCTAACTAATTTACTGCAATTCTACACATTTTACCATGGGGTGGAGAGAGGACTTTACCATTTTCTAACTAATTTAATGCAATTCTACACATTTTACCATGGGGTGGAGAGAGGACTTCACCATTTTCTAACTAATTTAATGCAATTCTACTCATTTTCCATGGGGCAGAGATAAATTTGGGGCAGTTTTAATATGATATTGGGGGCCCCCCAGTCAGTAATTAAATCATGATTAATACAAGTTTAGACAGTTGGCCACTAAAAAATCAACAACAACAGAAAATTGCTGACATGGGCTAATTGAGTGACTGCCACACTTAGGTATTTAAAAAATGTTTTTATAAATTGGCAAAAATGTCTAAAAACCTGTTTTTGCTTTGTCATTGTGTTGTATTGTGTGTAGATTGTTGAGGGAAGAAATACTAGAATACATTTTTGAATAAAGCTGTAAAGTAACAAAATGTGCGTGTGGGGGGGTCGATCCGCAGGTATACAAAGGGGGACAGTTTCCCATCCCTGGACCAGAGAGAAGGAAGAGGAGGGAGGGGCGACAGAGTAAGAGAGAGTGAAGGGGGGAAGAGGAAAATAAGACACTCTACATTTGCGGCTTGTAGAGAGCTTTTCATACTACAGCCGAACCGAGTATAGCCAAACCAAGCTGTACTGAGCTGGCCCACCATAGTAGCTGGAATCGTGCAGAAAAGGTGAAAAGTAAATATCCAACACAGTTTGGCTTGGTTCGGCACGATCGTGTGAAATGGTTATACTGTAGGAGCCCCTAAAAACCAATTCCATGTTATGTCATGTCAAACATAACCTTTATGGCAGAAAGGGGGAAACTGAAGCTGGAGGATGCAAATGTAAGCACACTGCATGAGAAACGGAACTACATGTACAGTGCCTTCGGAAAGCATTCAGACCCCTTGACTTTTTCCACATTTTGTTACGTTACAGCCTTTTTCTAAAATTGATTCAAACGTTTCCCCCCCCCCCCCTCATCAATCTACACACAATAACCCATAAAGATAAAGGGAAAACAGATTTCTGGAAACGTTTGCTAATTTATATATATATATAAAAAAAAAATATATATATATATATATATATATATATATATATATATATCACATTTACATAAGTATTCAGACCCTTTACTCTGACATGCACTGTCAACTGTGGACCTTATTTAGAAGTGTGTGCCTTTCCAAATCATGTTCAATATTAAGTTTACCACAGGTGGACTCCAATCATGTTGTAGAAACATCTCAAGGATGATTAATGGAAACAGGAAGCATCTTAGCTCAATTTCGAGACTCATAGCAAAGGGTCTGAATACTTATACAAGTAAGGTATTTCTGTTTTTTATTTTTAATAAATTAGCAAACCTTCGCTTTGTCATTATGGGGTATTGTGTGTAGATTGCTGATACATTTTTTTTATTTAATCCATTTTAAAATAAGGGTGTAACGTAACAATATGTGGAAAAAGTCAAGGGGTCTGAATACTTTCCGAAGACACTGTATACCTTTGTTTTTCTAGAATTCCATAGAATAACATTACACTGAATGAAAACATCCTGCTATCAGTAAAGCTGGAGTGCGTTCAAATGAGTCTGTTGCCTACTGTTGCATTCCTGGTGACAGAGGTGCTGATGGAACTCCACAGTTTACCATTCAATTGATATGTAGCATCACAAATGGAATCCTATTCCCTTTATAGTGCACTACCTTTGAACAAGGCCTTGGTTCCAGTATATCCTATCCCAGTGTCATCCAGCTGTGAACTACTACCTATGCCATCTCCCCATCTCCCCATCACGCCAAGAAATATCAAAGCTAATACTCACCATCCAGACAAATCACCATTTTGTTTTACACGTCCTTCACTGGGTTCCATTCAAAACTAGTCAAAAAAGCTAATCATATTATATCATATTCAATTGTCTGATTCATGGTCGTGACAGAGCTATATACACCAGTGCCATTACCATGTTATACGCATGTAATTACGCAGAAATCCAGTTTGAAACCACAACAGGAATTCAAGAAACCACGACAGGAATTCAGTTGTGCGTTCCCAATGATGAGAACTAAATTAACTTGACCAAGACTTTGTGAAAAATATCAGCTATTAAAATCAGGCTTTGTGTAGGCTATGGCTATATGGGCACTTGGTCACATACATAGAACATGTGATCGCTGTTGCAATACTTCCAAGGAAGTTAATGGGCATAATTTCATATAATTACACTATAACAATTTGTTTCATCCCCGATGTCACGTGGCCACAGTGATCAAGATTAAAACTTGAATCGGCAAGGGGTTTGATCGTCAAGGGGTTTCCCCTTCTCTGTTTTTCACTCTCTCTATCTCGCTCTCTCTCTCTCTCGCTCTCTCTCGCTCTCTCTCTCACACACACAGCCCACAAGCCATATGTTTTACTTTCCATTGAAAATCATATTTCCCCTAACCCTAACCTTATCCCTTACCCTAATCCTAACCCCCAATCACAATGTCTAACCATAATTGTAATCCTCACTCTAATTGTAACCCTAACCCCAAACCTAACCCCTAATCTTAAAATAGCCTTTGTCCTCGTAGGGATTTCGGGAAATGTCCCCATGAGAGAGAATTTTCCTTGTTTTACTATCCTTGTGGGGACTTTTGGGGATTTCCGGTACCCAGTAAAACAAGACCACACACACACACACACACACAGTAGGCTACAACAGCACACCCAGGTGTTGTTGAACAGCGAGGAAAGTAATGGACCCCTCAATGTTTGTGAGCAGAATACATGCTTTGCTCCATCCATGGTGGTTGCTACCCAAACGCCAATATCTTACCACATAACAGCTGCATCCAAGCGCAGGTCTTGTAGACAGTGGCGGTGTTGCAGAAGAAGAAGAGGATGAAGCAGGCGATGCATCCCAAGATCAGCACCATGGACAGCAACACGAAGAAGGTTGCCGCTTTAAATGCGCTCGAAGGGATGCTGCTGAATTCGGCGAAGGTTCCTTGGCAGGTGAGCTCCCGGTTGGAGTTCCCAGTGCCCACGCAGTAGTGGAACAAGCCGAAGTAGCCGGCGTGTGGGGTGTTCACGCTGTCCCCAATCCAGTAGGGCTGAATGAACACCACCACGTTAATAATGGCCAAACATATGGTGAAAATAGCCCACAGAACCCCAATGGCCCGTGAATTTCGCATGTAGTTGTCATGGTAAATCTTGGAGGCTTCTTGCGAAGGCAGCATTTTCCCCACCCCTGGCGTTACCTCGTAATCTCCTCGTCTCCCCCCTTTCTTCTTCAATGGTCCCTCAGCTACGCTTTTGATATGCACACTCCGGGGTCTCTAAAATATGGAGATAAAAATGTTTTTATACAAATTACACAAAGGTCTGCACTGTCTCCCCAGGCCCACTGTCTCCCCAGGTCCAGGTCCAGGTTTCTGGCTTTATTTAGTATCACATCCAAATGGTTTCCAAATGACGGAAGACCGAAGCGTTAAGCCCAAAGCGTGATTCAACAATGATGGGGAAGATCCTCCCTCCTCTCAACACGTAACGACACAGCAGAGTCGATCAAGCTCACATTGCACAAAACAATGGTCTTGGAAAAACTGGATTAGACGCATTATTTGTCATTCACCACCACCGTCAGAGTGTTAATAATGAAGCTATACGACTCCCATTAGACCGAACGGTTCAAATGAGAGACAAGCAGCGCTGCCGAGCCCCACTGATGAATCTTCCGCGAACGAATTGAGATGTAAGGAAAACGGGAGCATTCGTTGCAAACGCCTGTCATGTTGTTACATATAGCCGGAAAAAGAGACCGATACTTGTCCTTTGAAGAATGAAGACGAGAAAAGATGGGCTTTAGTCGTATCACCACTGTACATACAAGACCCCATGGTCGTGGGTTTTAATACTATCTCCTGGTTTTCCCTCTCGCTCTCTCCGCCGCCTCTCTTCTCCGCGCGATCACGCTCACCGGGGGATTTTGAGGGTTGTCGATGATGGCGCGCACACGTTTGAATATTGCAGAAATGTGAACGCCTCCAGTGCCCATACCTCACCGGTAATTCTCAAATCCCAACCAAACACAAGTTGATGTATAGCCTACAGAGAAAACAATTGTAAAATTGTGCATGTATAGGCTATGCTACGGGGATTTACAGGGCTAAACAAAACCTGCTGGGCTACTTATCCATTGACAAAATAATGAATAGGTGTTTAAACATGGCAATGATTTAAAGGCAACGTCAAGTTGGTTAATTTTCTAACCACATTGCATCCTGCACATTAAAAACAAATGGTTACATATAGTGCCAAATAAGGGTTATAAATGCTTTTAACCATAGGGGATCCCTTTTTGGTGCTATATATACTGAACAAAATATGAACGCAACATGTAAGGTGTTGGTCCCATGTGTCATGAGTTGAAATAAAAGATCCCAGAAATGTTCCGTATGCACAAAAATATTATTTCTCTCAAATTGTGTGCACAAATGTGTTTACATCCCTGTTAGTGAGCATTTCTCCTTTGCCAAGATATTCCATCCACCTGACATGTGTGGCATATCAAGAAGCTGATTAAACAGCATGATCATTACACAAATGCACCTTGTGCTGGGGACATTTAAAGGCCACTCTAAAATGTGCAGTTTTGAGGGAGCATACAATTGGCATGCTGATTGCAGGAATGACCACCAGAGCTGTTGCCAGAAAATTGAATGTTCATTTACCTAACATAAGCCACATCCAACGTCGTTTTAGAGAATTTGGCAGTACGCCCAACCGACCTCAAAACCACGCCAGCCCAGGACCTCCACATCCGGTTTCTTCACCTGCAGGATTGTCTGAGACCGGCCACCCGAACAGCTGTGTTTTTGTCAGTAATAAAGACCTTTTGTGGGGAACAACTTATTCTGATTGGCTGGGCCTGACTCTCCAGTGGGTGAAATCCATAGATTAGGGCCTAATTTATTTATTTCAATTGACTGATTTCCTTATATTAACTGAAACTCAGTAAAATTGTTGAAATTGTTGCTTGTTGCGTTTATATTTTTGTTCAGTAAATAATCATTTTTTGTAGGTTCGATAAAGAACCCTTATGGTGCTATAAGGAACTATTTTTAATGGTTATTTATAGAACCTTTATTGAGAATGGCTCTATTAAGAACATTTCTTAATCTCAAAAGTTCTACAAATAACCTTTTGAAGAACCATACAGGGTTATTTTTCCTCGTCAGTCATATTATATTGTTAAAATTCCATAAGTGGTGTTAATTGAGGAGTTTCATGTAGTTATCATGGTAAATCTTGGAGGCTTCTTGCGAAGGCAGCATTTCCCCCACCACTGGTTCTCAGTTGACACAATGCCACACAATCATAGCCGCAGGAAATAGGGGTGCACCCCTACTGTGGGCTATTTTCACCATTCACCCTGGTGGTGAAATAGTACAATTGCAGAAGAGGTGTAAGAGTTTGTGTTGCAATAAAAAACAATGAAACTATTTTTCAGCTTCATTATTGATATAAATGATAATGGGATATTTATATATGGGCCCCATTCTGCACAACGAGCTCTCAGATCTGTTTTGTAAGCGGTGCACTCATGATATATGTTCAATTGTGGGGGGTTGGAGTTAGTTTGAGTTTGAGTTGAGTTCGGTCTCTCTCCCTTTCTTTCCATCTCCCCTTTCTCTCTCCCGCTTCTCCTCTCTACCCCTTGTGTTGGATATCAAGTTATCTGGAGCGCAGCCTGCAATAGTCTTCCATGTATATTTTCTATTAGTTTACCAATCTAAATTTGTCGAAAAAGGAATGGGAACCATATCAAGCAAGGAATAGGGCATTCTCTCGCCTTCGGGGTCGGAGGCCTGCTCCTGCCCATGTCAAACACATAGGCGTACTAGCCCACCAGTCCAGCAAGCAGTACAGTGTTGGGTGCTGCCCAGCGAGTGACGCTTTCCACCTGCCGGTGCTGGATTGGGTTGAGCACTTTTCTCCAAAATGGATCGCAAAGCTGTCCATTTGTGCTGTTTTAATAGGCACCACTCTTGTTTTCTCTTTCTCACATACACACACGTTGTAGTTATGCAGTAGAAAGCAATGTGTGCTTTATTCACATCGGTCTATTTGTTTTGCAAACAGTCATGAGTTAAATTAACAAAGGCTGCAGTGACTACCATTGCCCAATCTTGTCCTATGCTTAGGCTACTCACCACATTAGGAAATTTATTTTATTGTTAGCCTGCAAATGCCTGTGTCAGCACCTCTTATTCAAAACATCTTCTTGTAGCTATACATACAAGACACCGTCACTGGCCATCAGGGGCGCAACTTTCACTGGGGACGGGGGGACATAAACCCCCGATATTCTCAAATTGCATTTTTGTCCCCCCCAGTTTTCTCATTGCACTTTGATACAAAAAGCTGCAAAGGTGTGCTTGCCTCACAGCAGTCAGGTAGGCTGTTTGGTGGTTTTAAGCAGGTTGGATTTAGGACCCCCGTGGACACCACAGAGTGTGTGCTTTTTCTCCAAGTTGCAAACCAAGCAGAGCAGAAACTGGCTACTATTTATTTGACTGATGTAGCTGGCAAGGTAACTACTGTTTGACTTGACAGAAAAAAATTGTATTTAAGAGCTGAGTTAGTAGTGTAACTCAAATCAAATCAAATCAAAGTTTATTTGTCACGTGTGCCGAATACAACAGCCGCAGGAAATAGGGGTGCACCCCTACTGTGGACCTTACAGTGAAATGCTTACTTACAGGCTCTAACCAATGGTGCGAAGAAAAAATAAAGAAATAAAACAACAGTAAAAATACATTTGAAAAAAGAGTAGCAAGGCTATATACAGACACCTATTAGTCAGGCTTAATAAGGTAGTATGTACATGTAGGTATCGTTAAAGTGACTATGCATATATGATGAACAGAGAGTAGCAGAAGCGTAAAAAGAGGGGTTGGCTGGTGGTGGGACACAATGCAGATAGCCCGGGTTAGCCAATCTGCGGGAGCACTGGTTGGTCGGGCAAATTTAGGTAGTATGTACATGAATGTATAGTTAAAGTGACTACCCTCTGAAGTGCCTTGCGGTCGGAGGCCGAGCAATTGCCGTACCAGGCAGTGATGCAACCGGTCAGGATGCTCTCGATGTTGCAGCTGTAGAACCTTTTGAGTATCTCAGGACCCATGCCAAATCTTTTTAGTTTTCTGAGGGGGAATAGGCTTTGTCGTGCCCTCTTCACGACTGTCTTGGTGTGTTTGGACCAATCTAGTTTGTTGTTGATGTGGACACCAAGGAATTTGAAGCTCTCAACCTGCTCCATTACAGCCCCGTCGATGAGAATGGGGACGTGCTCGGTGCTCCTTTTCCTGTAGTCCACAATCATCTCCTTAGTCTTGGTTACATTGAGGGATAGGATGTTATTCTGGCACCACCCGACCAGGTCTCTGACCTCCTCCCTATAGACTATCTCGTCATTGTCGGTGATCAGGCCTACCACTGTTGTGTCGTCAGCAAAATGAATGATGGTGTTGGAGTCGTGCCTGGCCATGCAGTCGTGGGTGAACAGGGAGTACAGGAGGGGACTGAGCACACACCCCTGGGGAGCTCCAGTGTTGAGGATCAGCGTGGCAGATGTGTTGCTACCTACCCTCACCACCTGGGGGCGGCCTGTCAGGCAGTATTCTCACATAGGTGTTCCTTTTGTCCAGGTGGGAAAGGGCAGTGTGGAGTGCAATAGAGATGGCATCATCTGTGGATCTGTTTGGGCGGGAAGCAAATTAAGTGGGTCTAGGGTCTCTGGGATAATGGTGTTGATGTGAGCCATTACCAGCCTTTCAAAGCACTTCATGGCTACGGATGTGAGTGCTACGGGTCTGTAGTCATTTAGGCAGGTTGCCTTTGTGTTCTTAGGCACAGGGACTATGGTGGTCTGCTTGACGCATGTTGGTATTGCAGACTCAATCATGTTGAAAATGTCAGTGAAGACACCTGCCAGTTGGTCAGCACATGCCCGGAGCACACGTCCTGGTAATCCGTTTGGCCCGGCAGCCTTGTGTATGTTGACCTGTTTTCAAGGTCTTAGTCACGTCGGCTACGGAGAGCGTGATCACACAGTTGTCCGGAACAGCTGATGCTCTCATGCATGCACCAGTGTTGCTTGCCTCAAAGCGAGCATAGAAGCGATTTAGCTCATCTGGTAGGTTCGTGTCACTGGGCAGCTCGCGGCTGTCCTTCCCTTTGTAGTCTGTAATAGTTTGCAAGCCCTGCCACATCTGACGAGTGTCGGAGCCAGTGTAGTACGATTCAATCTTAGACCTGTATTGATGCTTTGCCTGTTTGATGGTTCGTAGCAGGGCATAGCCGGATTTCTTGTAATCTTCCGGGTTAGAGTCCCGCACCTTGAAAGCGGCAGCTCTACCCTTTAGCTCAGTGCGAATGTTGCCTGTAATCCATGGCTTCTGGTTGGGGTATGTACGTACAGTCACTGTGGGGACGACGTCCTCAATGCACTTATTGATAAAGCCAGTGACTGATGTGGTGTATTCCTCAATGTCATCGGAAGAATCCCGGAACATGTTCCAGTCTGTGATAGCAAAGCAGTCCTGTAGTTTAGCATCTGCTTCATCTGACCATTTTTTTTATAGACCGAGTCACTGGTGCTTCCTGCTTGTAAGCAGGAATCAGGAGGATAGAGTTGTGGTCGGATTTACCAAATGGAGGGCGAGGGAGAGCTTTGTACGCGTCTCTGTGTGTGGAGTACAGGTGATCTAGATTTTTTCCCCCTCTGGTTGCACATTTAACATAGAGATAGAGATTTGATAGAGATTTGGTAGAACTGATTTAAGTTTCCCTGCATTAAAGTCTCTGGCCACTAGGAGCGCCGCCTCTGGGAGAGTGGTTTCCTGTTTGCTTATTTCCTTATACAGCTTACTGAGTGTGGTCTTAGTGCCAGCATCTGTCCGTGGTGGTAAATAAACAGCCACGAAAAGTATAGCTGAGAACTCTCTAGGCAAGTAGTGTGGCCTGCAGTTTATCACAATATACTCTACTTCAGGCGAGCAAAATCTAGAGACTTCCTTAGATTTTGTGCACCAGCTGTTATTCACAAATATGCACAGACCTCCCCCTCGTCTTAGTCTGCTGTTCTATCCTGCTGGAGCAGCGTGTCTCCCGCCAGCTGAATATCCATGTCGTCATTCAGCCATGATTCCGTGAAGCATAGGATATTACAGTTTTTGATGTCGCATTGGTAGGATATATTATATTCGTGATCTTACCTTGTCTAGTTTATTTTTCAATTATTTCACGGTGGTGAGTAATATTGACGGCAATGGCTGCTTTCCTAGGTGCCTTCTGCGGGTCTGGACGAGGCATCCGGCTCTTTGTCCTCTGCGTCGCTTCCTTTTGCAAATAATTGGGATGTCTGCCCTGTGGGGTGTTTGGAGAATGTCGTTTGAGTCCTGCTTGTTGTTGTTGTTGTTGTTGAATACATTTTTGTCTAATCTGAGGTGAGTGATCGCTGTCCTGATATCCAGAAGCTCTTTTCTTCCGTAAGATACAGTTGCAGAAACATTATGTACAAAATAATTTACAAATATCGCAAAAAACCCCACATAATAGCACAATTGGTTAGGAGACCGTAAAACGGCGGCCATCTCCTCCGGCGCCATTTTCACAAAATGACATGTAACTGACCTGATAATGCATTACATGTTTAATCACCTCTCGACTGAAGTTCTGTCTGAAGTGAATTAACTAGCTAGCTAGTAGCTACCACAGCCAGTTCAGCTCTAGCCTCTAGCTATCTGTCAGGTAGCAGTATCTAACAGCTGTTGTGTGTATGGAAATGTTTTGACGCCTTTGTTTTGTCCCATTTCAACAGAAGTAAATTAACTTGGCTAGTTTTCACTAACTTTAGCTATTAATTTTGCCTCAATCATACTAGACCCAAATAAAACGATGAAACCAGCACAATGTGAGTTTTTATTAGCCAGTACAGCAATGTAATGTTGTTGATCTGTCAGTTTCCCAAGCTATTTCCCTACTTTCCCACTGACATGGTATAAACAGCTCTACAGGCTTCACTGTCATGGTGCAGTCAGTCCACAACACTATGCTCATCATGCCTTAGCAGGATCAGATGGGGACAGTTGTCCCAGCAGATCAGACAGCCAGGGAAGACCAGTCTACAGAGCTCAGGTGAATTTTGCAATATATTATAACAACCAGTGAAATGATGCAAAGTTCCAATCTTGAGTTGATGGGTAGGCTACAGTCTGGGATCTGGGAATAATGCTTGTTTCAATTATTGAACCATTGATTCTATTCTTGGATAATATAATGTACTAATGTACACCAAGGTAATTCTTTGTCATGCTTCATCTGAGAAGGATCAGATGGTGACAGGGGTCTCAGCAGGCCAGGGTCAGGCAACAAGGGAAGACCAATCTGTGACGGCGCTGACGTGAACTTTTGCAGATACAACACTTTATTCTCTCTGTGCAGCAAACACTGGACAAGCCAGAAGCTTCAAAGATTGAAACTATTTTAAGACAGTCTGACAAACCTCTAAAGTTGATTTCCAAACTGTATCAAGGGTTGATAAAGGTTTTTCCCCATGACACAAAATATGTCAAACAAAAATGTGAGAAAGACCTGGGAGACACCATTGATGATGATGAATGGATACAGATATGCTTGAATGCCGAGTCATGTTCATATAATCACAAACATAAATTACTGCAGTTTAAGACCATCCATAGAACGTATTATGTGCCAGTGAACATGAATATAATGCATTCAGAAATGTTATTCCACTGCTGGAGGTGTAAAACACAAAAAGGGGACCCATTTGCATATGTTATGCTCTTGTGAAGGCTGGCTGAATTCTGGCAAAGAGTATGTTCTTTTATCTCAGCATATTTACAGATTCACCCTTCTCCCTGTTTTTGTTTGCTTGGAAATGTTGATACTGAAGACTCTTATCAGAAGAAACTGTGTAACCTAGCATTGCCATTAATCGGAAGGTTGGTTATCCTCCCACAACGTCACAATGAATGGCAGAAATGTCAAGTTATGTATCACTAGATTTGATTTATTACAAGATTAAGGGTATACTGTACAACTTCCATAAGGTCTGGATGCCTTATATGGAATACTATACGACAAACGGAGTCTGTATTGAAAACATGTCCACGTCAGGGGAGATACCTATTTAGGCAATCCCTAGCTGCTGGGCTGCTCAGTCCTGGCCCTAGGTTCTGCCATAGAGTTGGTTGTCACTCTGGTCTTGGCCTAACAGACTCGAAACTAATAACGAATGTTTTACTAAGATTCTAAAGCTGAGTGGGGTGTGTTGGGTATGAACGCTGAATCCTCTGTAAATATTGGGACTGTGAATCATTTTTTTTTTCTTTTGGCTCTATACTCCAAAAGTTTGAAATCAAACAATGACTGTGAAGTTAAAGTGCAGACTGGCAGCTTTAATTTGAGGGAATTTTTATCCATATCGGGTGAACTGTTTCGAAATTACAGCACTTTTGTACACAGACCCCCATTTCAGGGGAGCAAAAGTATTAGGACAAATTCCCTTGTATGTGTATTAAAGTAGTAAAAAGTTAAGTATTTAGTCCGACACTCATAGCATGCAATGACTACATCAAGCTTGTGAATCTACAAATTTGTTGGATACGTTTTCTGTTTGTTTTGGTTGTGTTTCAGATCATTTTTTGCTCAATAGAAATGAATGGTAAATAACGTATTGTGTAATTTCAGAGTCCTTATTGTAAATAAGAATAGCATATGTTTCTAAACACTTCTACATTGATTTGGATGCTACAATGATTATGGATAATCCTGAATGAATGATGATGAGTAAAAAAGATAGATGCACAAATATCATACCCCCAAGACATGCTAACCTCTCAACATCACAATAATTTTTTGGGCGGGTATGATATTTGTGTGTCTATAACTTTCTCGCTCATCAAAAGGGTCATATTATATTGTGTAGAAATGAAGGAAATTAGCTTTAGATGCCCCCAAAAATTATAAGGGAAAACCCCCAGACCCACAGCCAGGTTCTAAAACCAAAGTTACACCCCTGCTGGTCATTGTCATATTTAAAAAGTAATGGTATAACACAACAGATTACATAAACTGGAATGACACTCTCACTCATCGTATTTTAATGAGCCGCCTTACATTTTAATTATCACTAAAAAGAGAGAAAAAACTTTTCTGAAGTGCAAAGAACCATTGAATGGCTTAAAACGGGCAATCTAATCTAATTAGTATAAAAATTAAAATAAACATCCCCCTGTGTAACACTTCCTCATCTGCGGTGAAAGGTGACAGAGCCAGAGTGTCACGACTTCCGCCAAAGTCGGCTCCTCTCCTTGTTCGGGCGGCGTTCGGCGATCGACGTCACCGGCTTTCTAGCCATCGCCTCTCCATTTTTCATATGTCCATTTGTTTTGTCTTGTCCCATATACACCTGGTTTTCCTTCCCTAATCAACCTACATGTATTTAGCCCTCTGTTTCCCATCATGTCATTTTCTCCAAGATCGCATAGCAGTTCAGACGTCTTTTGTCCTCGTCTTGTCGTGTCCTGTATATATATATATTTACAACTTTTTTCACATACATTTTATTTTTATTTTCCATCAACTCATCTTCTAAACACTCTCCTGCAACCAGCCTCACCAATTTATATTTATAAAAAAGTATTATTTACCTCAGATCTGCAATCCTTCAGGAAGCTAGCCAGAAACTCCAGGAGGCTGGCCAGAAACTAGCCAGAAGCTAGCCAGGAGCTAGCCCAGAAGCTAATCCAGAAGCTAATCAGAAGCTAACCACGGTTTGTGGTCATCGGCTGTCCTTTAGCTCGAAAATCTATCGAAAATCTATCGCCAGTTTTGTACGGCACAGGGCGGCTCGGAACGGAACATACCGGACCAATTTTTCTCTCCATGTCCCTGGATTTCAACTGCTCTCTGGACATTCATACCCGGATCTCACAGCTAGCTAGCTGCTATCCGTGTGACAGTCGGCTTTCGTCGATTCCGGAGCAAACATCGATTGTTCCGGTGCTAGCCAGCTCCGTCAATCACTCCTGAGTTCCATCATTCACTCCTGGGCTGCAGTCACCTATCCGGACCCGTTTCACTGCCTACGCGGAGCCCCACCGGGCCTTCACAACCGGACTGCCGACGTTATCTACCTGAATGAGATCCGGCTGGCTCCTCTGTCGCGACGTTACCTGAACGCCCATCTGCGGCCCGCTAACCGTTAGCTGTCTTACCGGCTGCTAACTGAATAGACAATCGGACAATTTATTTATTTTTATTATTATGTTTTCTTCTCGGGCCTCTATAACTATATATAACTATAACTATCTATTGTTCTTATTTTTGTTGTTGTTGTGTGATTTGGATTAATCCCCTCTACCACACGGAACCCCACTAATCTACTGACCGAACGCAAGAGGTGGCTAACAACAGACTCCATCCTATGCTAGCTTGCTACCGGTTGGCCTGGCTAGCTGTCTAAATCGCCGTGACCCTAAACCAACCTCTCCACTCACTGGACCCTTTTGATCACTCGACTAAGCATGCCTCTCCTTAATGTCAATATGTCTTGTCCATTGCTGTTCTGGTTAGTGTTTATTGGCTTATTTCACTGTAGAGCCTCTAGTCCTGCTCACTATACCTTATCCAACCTATTAGTTCCACCACCCACACATGCAATGACATCTCCTGGTTTCAATGATGTTTCTAGAGACAATATCTCTCTCTTCATCACTCAATACCTAGGTTTACCTCCACTGTATTCACATCCTACCTTACCTTTGTCTGTACATTATACCTTGATGCTATTTTATCGCCCCCAGAAACCTCCTTTTACTCTCTGTTCCAGACGTTCTAGACGACCAATTCTTATTGCTTTTAGTCGCACCCTTATTCTACTCCTCCTATGTTCCTCTGGCGATGTAGAGGTGAATCCAGGCCCTGCAGTGCCTAGCTCCACTCCTATTCCCCAGGCGCTCTCTTTTGACGACTTCTGTAACCGTAATAGCCTTGGTTTCATGCATGTTAACATTAGAAGCCTCCTCCCTAAGTTTGTTCTATTCACTGCTTTAGCACACTCTGCCAACCCGGATGTTCTAGCTGTGTCTGAATCCTGGCTTAGGAAGACCACCAAAAATTCAGACATTTTAATTCCAAACTACAACATTTTCAGACAAGATAGAACTGCCAAAGGGGGCGGTGTTGCAATCTACTGCAAAGATAGCCTGCAGAGTTCTGTCCTATTATCCAGGTCTGTACCCAAACAATTTGAACTTCTACTTTTAAAAATCCACCTCTCTAAAAACAAGTCTCTCACCGTTGCCGCCTGCTATAGACCACCCTCTGCCCCCAGCTGTGCTCTGGACACCATATGTGAACTGATTGCCCCCATCTATCTTCAGAGCTCGTGCTGCTAGGCGACCTAAACTGGAACATGCTTAACACCCCAGCCATCCTACAATCTAAACTTGATGCCCTCAATCTCACACAAATTATCAATGAACCTACCAGGTACCTCCCCAAAGCCTTAAACACGGGCACCCTCATAGATATCATCCTAACCAACTTCCCCTCTAAATACACCTCTGCTGTCTTCAACCAAGATCTCAGCGATCACTGCCTCATTGCCTGCATCCGTAATGGGTCAGCGGTCAAACGACCTCCTCTCATCACTGTAAAACGCTCCCTGAAACACTTCAGCGAGCAGGCCTTTCTAATCGACCTGGCCGGGGTATCCTGGAAGGATATTGACCTCATCCCATCAGTAGAGGATGCCTGGATATTTTTTAAAAATGCCTTCCTAACCATCTTAAATAAACATGCCCCATTCAAGAAATTTAGAACCAGGAACAGATATAGCCCTTGGTTCTCCCCAGATCTGACTGCCCTTAATCAACACAAAAATGTCCTATGGCGTTCTGCATTAGCATCGAACAGCCCCCGTGATATGCAGCTGTTCAGGGAAGCTAGAAACCATTATACACAGGCAGTTAGAAAAGCCAAGGCTAGCTTTTTCAAGCAGAAATGTGCTTCTTGCAACACTAACTCAAAAAAGTTCTGGGACACTGTAAAGTCCATGGAGAATAAGAACACCTCCTCCCAGCTGCCCACTGCACTGAAGATAGGAAACACTGTCACCACTGATAAATCCACCATAATTGAAAATTTCAATAAGCATTTTTCTACTGCTGGCCATGCTTTCCACCTGGCTACTCCTACCCCTGTCAACAGCACTGCACCCCCAACAGCAACTCGCCCAAGCCTTCCCCATTTCTCCTTCTCCCAAATCCATTCAGCTGATGTTCTGAAAGAGCTGCAAAATCTGGACCCCTACAAATCAGCCGTGCTAGACAATCTGGACCCTTTCTTTCTAAAATTATCTGCCGAAATTGTTGCCACCCCTATTACTAGCCTGTTCAACCTCTCTTTCGTGTCGTCTGAGATTCCCAAAGATTGGAAAGCAGCTGCGGTCATCCCCCTCTTCAAAGGGGGGGACACTCTAGACCCAAACTGCTACAGACCTATATCTATCCTACCATGCCTTTCTAAGGTCTTCGAAAGCCAAGTCAACAAACAGATTACCGACCATTTTGAATCTCACCATACCTTCTCTGCTATGCAATCTGGTTTCAGAGCTGGTCATGGGTGCACCTCAGCCACGCTCAAGGTCCTAAACGATATCTTAACCGCCATCGATAAGAAACATTACTGTGCAGCCGTATTCATTGATCTGGCCAAGGCTTTCGACTCTGTCAATCACCACATCCTCATCGGCAGACTCAACAGCCTTGGTTTCTCAAATGATTGCCTCGCCTGGTTCACCAACTACTTCTCTGATAGAGTTCAGTGTGTCAAATCTGAGGGTCTGTTGTCCGGACCTCTGGCAGTCTCTATGGGGGTGCCACAGGGTTCAATTCTTGGACCGACTCTCTTCTCTGTATACATCAATGAGGTCGCTCTTGCTGCTGGTGAGTCTCTGATCCACCTCTACGCAGACGACACCATTCTGTATACTTCCGGCCCTTCTTTGGACACTGTGTTAACAACCCTCCAGGCAAGCTTCAATGCCATACAACTCTCCTTCCGTGGCCTCCAATTGCTCTTAAATACAAGTAAAACTAAATGCATGCTCTTCAACCGATCACTACCTGCACCTACCCGCCTGTCCAACATCACTACTCTGGACGGTTCTGACTTAGAATACGTGGACAACTACAAATACTTAGGTGTCTGGTTAGACTGTAAACTCTCCTTCCAGACCCATATCAAACATCTCCAATCCAAAGTTAAATCTAGAATTGGCTTCCTATTTCGCAACAAAGCATCCTTCACTCATGCTGCCAAACATACCCTTGTAAAACTGACCATCCTACCAATCCTCGACTTTGGCGATGTAATTTACAAAATAGCCTCCAATACCCTACTCAACAAATTGGATGCAGTCTATCACAGTGCAATCAGTTTTGTCACCAAAGCCCCATATACTACCCACCATTGCGACCTGTACGCTCTCGTTGGCTGGCCCTCGCTTCATACTCGTCGCCAAACCCACTGGCTCCATGTCATCTACAAGACCCTGCTAGGTAAAGTCCCCCCTTATCTCAGCTCGCTGGTCACCATAGCATCTCCCACCTGTAGCACACGCTCCAGCAGGTATATCTCTCTGGTCACCCCCAAAACCAATTCTTTCTTTGGCCGTCTCTCTTTCCAGTTCTCTGCTGCCAATGACTGGAACGAACTACAAAAATCTCTGAAACTGGAAACACTTATCTCCCTCACTAGCTTTAAGCACCAACTGTCAGAGCAGCTCACAGATTACTGCACCTGTACATAGCCCACCTATAATTTAGCCCTATCAACTACCTCTTTCCCAACTGTATTTAATTTATTTATTTATTTTGCTCCTTTGCACCCCATTATTTGTATTTCTACTTTGCACATTCTTCCATTGCAAAACTACCATTCCAGTGTTTTACTTGCTATATTGTATTTACCTTGCCACCAAGGCCTTTTTTTGCCTTTACCTCCCTTCTCACCTCATTTGCTCACATTGTATATAGACTTGTTTATACTTTATTATTGACTGTATGTTTGTTTTACTCCATGTGTAACTCTGTGTTGTTGTATCTGTCGAACTGCTTTGCTTTATCTTGGCCAGGTCGCAATTGTAAATGAGAACTTGTTCTCAACTTGCCTACCTGGTTAAATAAAGGTAAAATAAAAAATAAATAAATAAAATGTCTTTGTGTGTAACTGTTTATTGTTATGTGGTTTGTCAGGCGCATTACTTTTGTTGTGTCCGTGGTTTTGGCACCTGTATGTATTTATTGTGCTGTCAATTTGGAACGGAATTAAAGTGCGCCTGTTTGCTACACTCTGCTCTCCTGCACCTGACTTCGCCTCCGCTACACACGCTTAACACAGAGAGGTGTTTGTCATACCATGAGACATCTCAAAAATCGGTCTTCCCACGAAATTGTCTGTGGAGTCCAAACGGTTTGGCCTACAAACTACCCCTCTATGGAAAGATGGAACTCTCACAGACACATATATGTTTTGCTTTAGGACGCCCACAGGACTCGTCTGAATGTCCCCCGGAACCAGTCCATTTTTTTTATGGAAGTACAGAATCTGCCAATGGGTGAATAGAATATTTCAGAAACGCACGAATGGTCGATATTGTGTTGTTTAACGGTTTGGCTATAAACTATAGAGCAATTTTTCATTCATTCACCTCTGAAACATACAGTTGAAGTTGGAAGTTTACATACACTTAGGTTGGAGTCATTAAAACTAGTTTTTCAACCACTCCACATATCTCTTGTTAACAAATTACAGTTTTGGCAAGTCAGTTAGGACATCTATCTACTTTGTGCATGACACAAGTAATAATCCCAACAATTGTTTAGACAGATTATTTCACTACCAAATACTAATTGAGTGTATGTAAACTTCTGACCCACAGGGACTGTGATGAAAGAAATAACAACTGAAATAAATAATTCTCTACTATTATTCTGACATTTCACATTCTTAGAATAAAGTGGTGATTCTAACTGACCTAAAACAGGGAATTTTTACTAGGATTAAGTGTCAGGAATTGTGATAAACAGAGTTTAATTGTATTTGGCTAAGGTGTATGTAAACTTCCGACTTCAACTGTATATTTCTTTCAGTAAACATGTGCAATGCACCTTCATTCATACCACACCATATTTGGCTTTATGTTTGCCTTGGCAATAAGGAAAGCAATTTATACCCCAGTAAGCACGGACCGACGCGACACCTATTCAAAGTCGTTTTCAGGTCCTGACCGAACATCTTTCCTGTGTCATTTGTTTTGGTGCGGCCCAAACATAGACTTCTATAATTGGTTCAGATTTGGTCCGGTCAGATGTGTTGTGACAAGGTAGGGGTGGTATACAGAAGATTGCCCTATTTGGTAAAAGACCAAGAACAGCTCAGATAAGCAAAGAAAAATGACAGACCATCATTACTTTAAGACATGAAGGTCAGTCAATCGGAAAATTTCAAGAACTTTGAAAGTTTCTTCAAGTGCAGTTGCAAAAACCATCAAGCACTATGATGAAACTGGTTCACATGAAGACCACCACAGGAAAGGAAGACCCAGAGTTACCTTTGTTGCAGAGGATACGTTCATTAGAGTTTCCAGGCTCAGAAATTGCAACCCAAATATGTTTTTCACAGAGTTCAAGTAACAGACACATCTCATAATCAACTGTTCAGAGGAGACTGCATGAATAAGGCATTCTTGGTCAAATTGCAGCAAAGAAACCACTATTAAAGGACACCAATAAGAAGAAGAGACTTGATTGGGCCAAGAAACACAAGCAATGGACATTAGACCGGTGGAAATCTGTCCTTTGGTCTGATAAATCCAAATGATAGATTTTTGATTCCAACCGCTGTGTCTTTGTGAGACGCAGAATAGGTGAACAGATGATCTCTGCATGTGTGGATCCCACCGTGAAGTATGGAGGAGGAGGTGTGATAGTGTGGGGGTGCTTTGCTGGGGACACTGTTAGTGATTTATTTAGAAGTCTAGGCACACTTAACAAGCATGGCTACCGCAGCATTCTTCAGCAAAATGACATCCCATCTGGTTGCGCTTAGTGGGGCTATCATTTGTTTTTCAACAGGACAATGACCCAACACACCTCCAGGGTGTGTAAGGGCTATTTGACCAAGAAGGAGAGTGATAGAGTGCTGCATCAGATGACCTGGCCTCCACAATCACCCGACCTCAACCCAATTGAGATGGTTTGAGATGGGTTTGACTGCAGACTGAAGGAAAAGCAGCCAACAAGTGCTCAGCATATGTGGGAACTCATTCAAGACGGTTGGAAAAACATTCCAGGTGAAGCTGGTTAAGAGAATGCCAAGAGTGTGCAAAGCTGTCATCAAGGCAAAGGGTGGCAACTTTGAAGAATATAAAATATAAAATATATTTGGATTTGTTTAAACCTTTTTTGGTTACTACATGATTCCATATGTGTTATTTCATAGCTTTTATGTCTTCAGTATTATTCTACAATGTAGAAAATAGTAAAAATAAAGAAAAACCCTTGAATGATTAGGTGTGTCCAAACTTTTAACTGTTACTGTATGTGTATATGATTGGTTTAGATTTGGTCCGGACCGGACCAAATTTGAACCATGCTTAGACATCTACACTATGTTTCACAGGTTTCACGTGCCAATATGCCCTCCAAACACCGACTTCGAGGGCATTATAACTTTTCAAATAAGGATTTACATATTTTAATTAATAAAGTTATTTTTATTCATTTATTCATACTTTTTCATCCTTCCACAAGATATTGTCCCAACACAAATCTAGGGTTGCTAGCCAATCCGGTTGGTCGTTCCTTCTTTCGGTTCAGTTGCCATAGATGTGACCCAGTCGTTAATTCTTTTTGCTCTATATCCATGGACGTGACCCAGTCGTTCGTTCTAAATGTTCTATTGTCATACTGGCTTATAATGTTCTTATCCCTTGCTTGCTAGCTAGCCAACTACGGCTAACTTAGTCACTTCAAACAGTGCAGCCAGAATAACAACAAAGTAGCTTCATTTGCATTTGTTTAAACTGTTTTCTAGTGACATTTATTTGGAGACATCCATAACAATGAGCTAATGATGTGTGATTTCACTTGGCATAGAAAATGTGTTCTCTTGTCAGGACACTGTTGTTCAGAGGAGCTAGTCAACCACACAGCTAACAGCCACTTCAAATTGAAGCTGGTAAGACTGCAAAATAGCTGCACTTTGTTTCATTTGACCTGTTTTCTATTGATATTTCTATGTATACAGTGCATTCTGAAAGTATTCAGACTTCCCACATTTTGTTACATTACAGCCTTATTCTAAAATGGATTTAAAAAAAATCCTCATCAATCTACACACATTACCCCATAATGACAAAGCAAAAACTGTTTTTTAGAATATTTGCTGATTTATTACAAGTAAAAAACAGAAGTATCACATTTACGTAAGTATTCAGACCCTTCGCTCCGTACTTTGTTGAAGCACCTTTGGCAGCGATTACAGCCTGGAGTCTTCTTGGGTATGACGCTACAAGCTTGGCACACCAGTATTTGGGGAGTTTCTCCCATTATTTTCTGCAAATCCTCTCAAGCTTTGTCAGGTCGCTGCACAACTATTTTCAGTTCGCAAAACACCAGTCTCAACGTCAACAGTGAAGAGGCGACTCCGGGATGCTGGCCTTCTGGGCAGAGTTCCTCCGTCCAGTGTCTGTGTTCTTTGCCTATCTTAATTTTTTATTTTTATTGACCAGTCAGAGAAATAGCTTTTTCTTTGCAACTCCTGAAGTCGCTTCTTCACTGTTGACGTTGAGACTGGTGTTTTGCGGGTACTATTTAATGAAGCTGCCAGTTGAGGACTTGAGAGGCGTCTGATTCTCATACTAGACACTCTAATATACTTGTCCTCTTGCTCAGTTGTGAACCAGGGCCTCCCACTCCTCTTTCTTTTCTGGTTAGTTTGCACTGTTCTGTGAAGGAAGTAGTACACAGGCTTGTACGAGATCTTCAGTTTCTTGGAAATTTCTCACATGGAATAGCCTTCATTTCTCAGAACAAAAGTAGACTGACGAGTTTCAGAAGAAAGTTCTTTGTTTCTGGCCATTTTGAGCCTGTAATCGAACCCACAAATGCTGATGCTCCAGATACTCAACTAGTCTAAAGAATGTCAGTTTTATTGCTTCTTTAACCAGAACAACAGTTTTCAGCTGTGCTAACATAATTGCATAATGGTTTTCTAATGATCAATTATCATTTTAAAATTATAAACTTAGATTAGCTAACACAACGTGCCATTAGAAGACAGGAGTGATGGATGCTGATAATGGGCCTCTGAACGCCTATGTAGATATTCCATAAAAAATCTGCCGTTTCCAGCGATTTTTACAACATTAACAATGTCTATACTGTATCGCTGATCAATTTGATGTTATTTTAATGGACAAAAAACTTGTTTTTCTTTCAAAAAGTAGGAAATGTCCACCGGGCCTCCCGGGTGGCGCAGTGGCTAAGGGCTACTGCAGTGGCTACTGCAGCGCCAGCTGTGCCACCAGAGACTCTGGGTTCGCGCCCAGGCTCTGTCGTAACCGGCAGCGACTGGGAGGTCCGTGGGGCGACGCACAATTGAACTAGCGTCGTCCAGGTTAGGGAGGGTTTGGCCGGTAGGGAAATCCTTGTCTTATCGCGTACCAGCGACTCCTGTGGCGGGCCAGGTGCACGGTGTTTCCTCTGACACATTGGTGCGGCTGGCTTCTGGGTTGGATGGCGCTGTGTTAAGAAGCAGTGTGGCTTGGTTGGGTTGTGTATCGGAGGATGCATGACTTTCAACCGTTGTCTCTCCCGAGCCCGTACGGGAGTTGTAGCGATGAGACAAGATAGTAGCTACTAAAACAATTGGATACCACAAAATTGGGGAGAAAAAGGAGTAAAATGTTAAAAAAAATTTAAAGTAGGAAATGTCCAAGTGACCCCAAACTTTTGAACGTGTAATTTTTAAATGGTTTTCTAGTAAATGAGTAAGAATGCTCAAGAATGGCCTTTTCCACTTTATTCACTATCGGTTATTTGAAAAATAAATAATCTCCAAAATGTCATTATTTTTTAAACAAGTTGGTTGCAATTTCAGTTTAATCCACCTGAAAAGACAGAACAAATAATACAACAAATATTGTTGTTAAACTCAAATATACTAATTGATTAAAAAACATATTTTTTTATAAAATTTCAAAAAGGTAAAAATCTTTGTAAATGATATCATAAATAGGACTGGTGGAATTATGTCACACATGCAGCTAACAAAAATGTATGGAAATGTCTGCTCTACCCAAAGTTACAACCAACTAATTGCAGCATTACCACAAAAATGGAAGAGGCAAGTGGAAGGAGGAAATAGTAAGGAACTTGTCTGTCGGCCCTGCATTGAAGACCAAAAATTATGAAAGAAAATTGTGATAAATAAACATATATACCAGATTAATTTAAGGACCAAATAAATGACAGCTGTGCCATATAAATTGCTAAATAGTTGGGGAGAGATTTTCAATGTACCGATTCCATGGCACATGGTTTATGATTTGACACGCAAAACGACACTGGATTCAAAACTTAAAATGTTTCAATTTAAATTATTATACAAAATTCTTGCAACCAATAGAATGTTATATATATATATATATATATATATATATATATATATATATATATATATATATATATATATATATATATATATATATATATATATATATATATGGAAGATACAATCTTCTCAGCTCTGCAGATTTTGCTGCAAGGAGGCGGAGTCATTAGATAATTTATTTTGGTACTGTCCATATGTAGCTCATTTTTGGTCACAGGTCCAGGAATGGCTGAAGAATTGCAACATTTACCTAGAACTAACGCTGCAGATAGCAATGCTGGGTGATTTGAAAAGTTATAGTCAATCGATCAATAGCATAATAATTATTTTAGCAAAAATTTGTATCTTTAATTTACAATCTGTAGAAGCAATGAGAATAGAAAGGTTCAATATTTTGTGAAGCATCACAGCACAGTTGAAAAATGTAAGGCAAATGGAAATCCAAAATGGATGGTGTTAAGAGATAGATGGGAAGGGGTTGAATGGAGCTGAAGGGTGGGATTAATAACAACAAGATAACAAATGTAAAACATACTGGGTCTGTAAAATGTATATAGGTTCAGACATTTTGTGAAATAGCACAGTTACAAATAGAAATCAAACTGGATGGACATCAAAAATAGAGGAAGGCCAGGACTATAACCAAACAAAATAGAACTATTGTAAAATAGATTGTGTCTGTAAAATGTGTATAGTATGTATAATTTGAAGGTAGAAGCATAAGTGATATTGTTTATTAGTTTACTCCAATTGTGCGAGGGATGGTAGGGTTTGCAGGGAATAATAAAGGTATATTTAAAAAAAAATGTGTATATGTATTTTCCCTTTATTTATAGGCAAGTCAGTTAAGAACAAATTCTTATTTTCAATGACTGCCTGTTCAGGGGCAGAACGACAGTTTTGTACCTTGTCAGCTCGGGGATATGAACGTGCAACCTTTCGGTTACTAGTCCAACGCTCTAACCACTAGGCTACCCTGCCGCAGATATGTATGAATGTTTATGCATATATGTATATGGGTATATGTATATGTTTGTTTTTAGAAAGATATATTGACCCCAAAAAATATATGGGGGATTGGAAATTATGCAGACAATTACGTTGATGGAAGCAACAATCTATCTGCAATATTAATGCTGATTACCCCCTAAAACGGAGACGTGGCTGAGTCAAATAGGAAACCTGACTTAATGAACTTAAAATATCACACTTTATTGCAAATCTGTGGTTTATGTAAGAAAGCCCCACTTTAATTGACAATTGGCTGTTAATTAATGAGCGTTTAAGAATTGAGTGCCTTACGTCATTGTCAGGGGGCGATGGTGGTCACGTGCTGGTTTCAATTTCCTGTTTACCACTTGTTCCTTGAGACAGTTCAGTTCAACACTTGCACATTCGTGTGATTTTGATCGAGAACAACAAATACGCATTTGAATCCCTGCAGCTACGGAATTAATCGTTTTGGAAACGTTCATATTTTTCTGTCATCTTTGCCTTGCGGAAATTAAGACGTGACATTGAGGAAACGCGTGACTAGGCCAGGAGTCCTTGAGATTTCCTGAGTCAGGCCCCCGGACTACATGATTGAAGCTCGTAGCGTTAGTATTACTCTGTCAACACCAAACATACGCGTGATGAGGGCAAGGACTACAAACAAGTCAGCTGGGTGATCGTCTGCATTCAATTTTAAAGGCTAACTTTTGGTAATGTGGTGGTTTTAACTTGGAGCGTGGATACGTTCTAAAATGAGCTAAGTTAACTAGATAAAGTTAGCTAACGTTAGTCAACCAAATCATCTACCTCCGGCTAAGTTAGCCACGTTACCTACAGCCTTCTTGCCTGGACAGTTTTGCCTGGAAGATTTAGTTAGACGCCCTTGTTTGTAGAGGGTTCCAACCCGGCGGTGCCCTGCATTCAGGAAAAATACCCGGTTCCGGCCCCTTCAAGCGGGCAGTCAGAAATAAACTGGCTGGGAAGGGATGGCCTGGTGGCTCTTCCCGTTCCCAATGTGCTGCGGTGTTTGAGGGCGGACGAGTTCGGATAGAGCCCAAGGTGGGTCGCGGAACGATGATGGCTGCATCCCCGTCTGTGTCTGGGAGCCTAACGGCCTCCGGACAAACGTTATCCGGCAGAAAGAGCGAGGAAATAGCGGATTTGATAGATTTGTTTTCGAAGACACAGTACAGAGCGAAAGAAGTCTCCCGACGGGTAAGTTAGCGGCCCTCAACATGCATATTTTTATATTATCATAATTTCTGCATGTCACATAATAGCCCAGCTTTAGCTATGTATTTTCCCAGAGATGGTCTACCATTAACTCTCGATCACGACTCTCCGTTCATATTGCATTACACAAGTCACTCGACGAAGGCGTCTTCTGTAGTGTTTTTTTTGTTAAGATCCCTGACTCTCGGTCTAAATTAGCATACATTTCATTTCTGCGTGAAATAATTTTAACAATACAAAATATTAAATTGAGGCACACCTTGATAGGGTTAGGGTCGGTGTACCCACACAGTCATGCGGTGCCTTAAAGTATGCATACCCCTTGACTTACTCCATATTTTGTGTTACAGCTTAATTCACAATTGACTTTAAATATTTTTTTCTCACCCACCTACACACGATATCCCATAATGACAAAGTGGAAACATGTTTTTAGAAATCTTTACAAATGTATTAAAATTAAATACAGAAATATCTAATTTACATATACCACCCTATCCCTGAGTCAATACATGTTCGAATCAGCTTTGGCAGCAGTGAGTCTTTCTGAGTAAGTCTCAAAGGCCTTTCCACACCTGGATTGTGCAACATTTACCCCAAATTCTTCCAGCTCTGTCAAATTGGTTGTTGAGCATTATTAGGCAATCATTTTCAAGTCTTGCCATCGGTTTTCAGGCAGATTTAAGTCAAAACTGTAGCTCGGCTACTCAGAAGTAGTCCCTGTCTTTTTGGTAAGCAACTCCCATGTATATTTGGCTATGTGTTTTAGGTAATTGTCCTGCTGGAAGCTAAATTCCCAGTGTCCCGGTGGAAAGCAGACAGAACCAGGTTTTCCTATAGCATTTTTCCTGTGCTTAGCTCCATTCCTTTTTCTTTTCTTGTTCTAAAAAAAAAAAACTCCCCAGTTCTTACTGATTTTCAAGCATACCCATAACATGATGCAGCCACCACTATGCTTGAAAATATGGAGTGATAATCAGTAATGCGTTTGGAGCAAATCCAATTCAACACATTTTGTATTCAGGATGGTGAATTGCTTTGCCACATTTCTTACAGTATTACTTTAGTGCCTTGTTGCAAACAGGATCCATGTTTTGCAATATTTTTTTATTCTGTTCAGCCTTACTTTTCACTCAGTCAATTAGGTTAGTATTGTGGTGTAACTAGTGTTGATCCGTCTTCAGTTTTCTCCCATCACAGCCATTAAACTCTTAATTGTTTTAGTCATCATTGGCCTCATGGTGAAATTCCAGAGCGGTTTCCTTCCTCCATCAATTGAGTTAGGAAGGACGCCTGTATCTGCGTAGTGACTGAATTGATACACCATCCAAAGTGGAATTAATAATAACTTCACCATGCTCAAAGGGATATTCACTGTCTGCTTTTCAAAAACATTTGACCCATCTAGTAATGGGTGCCCTTTGCAAGGCATTGGAAAACCTCCCTGGTCTTTGTGGTTGAACCTGTGTTTGAAATTCACTGCTTGACTGAGGGTGCTTACATTACGTATGTGTGGGGTACAGAGATGAGGTAGTCCTTCAAAAATCATGTTAAACAACCCCATCAAACAGTGCACACAGAGTGATTCCATTAGTGCTGTCCCCGACCAAAAACAAATATTGGTTGACTGAAAGTTGTCTGTTCTTTCGACCAATCGATTGGTTGAAATTTTAAATGTGTATTTTTCCACATCTATGCATTGAGCTTGTCTGATGCTTGAAGTGCACTGTTTGATGAAATAGGAACGGTTTCATTTAATTTATAATGTCATCGTATCTTAATATGATTGTCATGTGGTTAATTAATTTTCTAAATGAAAATTATACAAACCTAAAAAGTAACTATTGCCATTGCCGACTATGTAAAAATAGCATATAAAGCCTGCGAATAAAAACATTGCAGCCTGC
This sequence comes from Oncorhynchus mykiss, assembly GCF_057628025.1. Lineage (NCBI taxonomy): Eukaryota > Metazoa > Chordata > Actinopteri > Salmoniformes > Salmonidae > Oncorhynchus > Oncorhynchus mykiss. The sequence continues at coordinate 27,880,686 of NC_143038.1, forward strand.
AGTTAGAGAATACCCTGATAAAAGTTAATATCCTATCACATTGGCTACGCATGGCCTATCTGCAATGAAATTGAAACATTAGATCAACAATTTGTCTGACCCAAAGTGCATACTAGGGTACTTGCAACATTGTATAAAATATTCTGGGTCCTCAGTTTCCCATGCCAGTGAGCTCTGGACAGGCACAGCTGTAGGCTTTTTATGTAAAGCATAAGAAGTAATCAGGTAGGCATATTTTTATGACGTTTCTAATGGATCATAGCATGACATTTTTCCCTTTCACGCTGAACGGTTATCGAAAGTGAGAGAGCTGAAAAATATATTTCAAATGCCCTGAGGAACTATTTTCATTATCAATGGATGTAAAACCAGACTTTGTTTGCTTGCTGTTTGAGGTGAAGAAAACATTACTTTGAGAAACTCCACAGCTCATCAGTGGTGGTCCGTCAAGCCAATCAGAAATACACTCAGAGCCCCAAATGGGCAAATTTGTGACCCACCGCCTTGATTCGGGCTTATGAAATTTTTTATTTTATTTTTCACGTTGGATCAAGGTAGACTCAGCGCTACAAAATCGTATATCATAAACTTCAGCTGATGTTCTGAAAGAGCTGCAAAATCTGGACCCCTACAAATCAACTGGGCCTGACAATCTGGACCCTCTCTAAAATTATCTGCCACAATTGTTGCAACCCTTATTACTTGCCTGTTCAACCTCTCTTTCGTATCGTCTGAGATCCCCACAGATTGGATAGCTGTCATGGTCATCGTCCTTTTCAAAGGGGCTGACACTCTAGACCCAAACTGTTATCGACCTATATCCATCCTGCCCTGCCTTTCTAAAATCTTTGAAAGACAAGTTAACAAACAGATCACCGACCCCTTCGAATCCCACCTTACCTTCTTCACTATGCAATCTGGTTTCTGAGCTGGTCATGGGTGCACCTCAGGCACGCTCAAGGTCCTAAACGATATCATAACCACCATCAATAAAAGACAGTACTGTGCAGCCGTCTTCATTGACAGAGTCGAAAGCCTTGGCCAGGTCAATCACAGCATTCTTATCGGCAGACTCAATAGCCTTGGCTTCTCAAATGACTGCCTCGCCTGGTTCACCGATTACTTCTCAGAGTTCAGTGTGTCAAATCGGAAGGCCTGTTGTCCGGACCTCTGGCAGTCTCTATGGGTGTGCCACAGGGTTCAATTCTTGGGCCGACTCTTTTCTCTGTATACAGTTGAAGTCGGAAGTTTACATACACTTAGGTTGGAGTCAACTAGTTTTTCAACCACACCACAAATTTCTTGTTAACAAACTAGTTTTGGCAAGTCAGTTAGGACATCTACTTTGTGCAAGACACAAGTAATTTTTCTGACAATTGTTTAGACAGATTATTTCACTTAACTCACTATCACAATTCCAGTGAAGTGAAGTCAGAAGTTTACATACACTGAGTTGACTGCCTTTAAACGGCTTGAAAAAATTCCTGAAAATTGTCATGGCTTTAGAAGCTTCTGATAGGCTAATTGACATCATTTGAGTCAATTGGAGGTGTGTCTGTGGATGTATTTCAAGGCCTACCTTCAACCTCAGTGCATCTTTGCTTGACATCATGGCTGATTTATTTAGATTTTCCTAAGACCTCAGAAAAATGTTGTAGACCTCCAAGTCTGGTTCATCCTTGGGAGCAATTTCCAAACACCTGACGGTACCACGTTCATCTGTACTAACAGTACGCAAGTATAAACACCATGGGACCATGCAGCCGTCACACAGCTTAGGAAGAAGGCGCATTCTCTCCTAGAGATGAACGTGCTTGGGTGCAAAAAGTGCAAATCAATCCCAGAACAACAGCAAAGGACCTTGTAAAGATGCTGGAGGAAGCAGGTACAAAAGTGTCTAAATCCACAGTAAAACGAGTTCTATATCGACATAACCTGAAAGGCCGCTCAGCAAGGAAGAAGCCACTGCTGCAAAACCACCATTAAAAAAAGCCAGACTATGGTTTGCAACTGCACATTGGGACAAAGATGGTAGTTTTTGGAGAAATGTCCTCATCTGATGAAACAAAAATAGAACGGTTGGCCATAATGACCATCGTTATGTTTGGAGGAAATAGGGGGAGGCTTGCAAGCCCAAGAACACCATCCCAACCGTGAAGCACAGGGGTGGCAGCATCATGTTGTGGGGGTGCTTTGCTGCAGCAGGGACTGTGCACTTCACAAAATAGATGGCTTCATGAGGGAGGAATATTATGTGGCTATATTAAAGCAACATCTCAAGACATCAGTCAGGAAGTTAAAGCTTGGTCGAAATTGGGTCTTCCAAATTGACAATGACCCCAAGCATACTTCCAAAGTTGTGGTAAAATGGCTTAAGGACAACAAAGTCAAGGTATTGGAGTGGCTATCACAAAGCCCTGACCTCAATCCCATAGACAATTTGTGGGCAGAACTGAAAAAGTGTGTGTGAGCAAGGAGGCCTACAAACCTGACTCAGCTACACCAGCTCTGTCAGGAGGAATGGGCCAAAATTCACCCAATTTATTGTGGGAAGCTTGTGGAAGGCTACCCGACACGTTTAACCCATGTTAAACAATTTAAAGGCAATGCTACCAAATAATAATTGGATCTATGGTAACTTCTGACCCACTGGGAATATACTGAAGGAAATAAAAGCTGAAATAAATCATTCTTTCTACTATTATTCTGACATTTCACATTCATAAAATAAAGTGGTGATCCTAACTGACCTAAGACAGGGAATTTGTGCTAGGATTAAATGTCAGGAGTTGTGAAAAGCTGAGTTTAAATGTATTTGGCTAAGGTGTATGTAAACTTCCTACTTCAACTGTATATCAATGATGTCGCTCTTGCTGCTGGTCATTGTCTGATCCACCTCTACGCAGACAACACCATTCTGTATACATCTGGCCTTTCTTTGGACACTGTGCTAACAAACCTCAACGAGCTTCGACACCATACACTCCTTCCGTGGCCTCCAACTGCGTTTAAATGCTAGTAAACGCAGTTGTAATTATTTCACCTCTTGCCTTACCTCCCTACTCTTCTACATTTGCACACACTGTACATAGATTTTCTATTATTGACTGTGCGTTTGTTTGTTACTCTGTTGTTTTTGTCGCACTGCTTTGCTTTATCTTGGCCAGGTCGCAGTTGTAAATGAGAACTTGTTCTCATCTGGCATATCTGGTTAAGTAAAGGTGAAATTAAAAAAGTTGAGGAACAATGGGGAAAAGTTATTTTCCTTTGACAGTTGATTAACTTGTATCCCCACTTTTGAGATTGTCTCTTGAATGTTTTGGTTCACCTAATGGAGAGCTTGTTCACACCCTCTTAAGCCCCACCCATATCTTTACATTAAGGATAAATTCCAGGTAAAAATACACTAGTTCTTGGCATTACATTTTATTGGTCACATACAAGTGTTTAGCAGATGTTATTGCTGGTGTAGCAAAATGCTTGTGTTTCTAGCTCCGACACTGCAATAATATCTAACAAGTAATATTTTACATCATATACACATGTCTAAGTAAAGGAATGGAATTAAGAATATATACATTTATGGACGAGCAATGTCAGAGCGGCGCAGACTAAGATACAGTAGAATAGAATACAGTGTATACATACATACGAGATGATTAATGCAAAATATGTAAACATTATTAAAGTGGCCTGGGATGTCAGTCTATGTATTTAGGCAGCAGCCTCTAATGTGCTAATGTTGGCTATTTAACAGTCTGATGGTCCTGAGATGAAGCTTTTTCAGTCTCTCGGTCCCAGCTTTGGTGCACCTGTACGGATGATAGTGGGGTGAAAAGGCTGTGGCTCGGGTGGTTGTTGTCCTTGATGATCTTTTTGGCCTTCCTGTGACATTGGGTGCTGTTGGTGTCCTGGAGGGCAGGTAGTTTGTCTCCGGTGATGCGTTGGGCAGACTGCACTACCCTCTGGAGAGCCCTGTGATTGTGGGCGGTGCATTTTCCATAGCAGGCAGTGATACAGCCTAACACAATGCTCTCAATTGTGCATCTGTAAAACTTTTGAGGGTTTTAGGTGCCAAGCCAAATTTATTCAGCCTCCTGAGGTTGAAGAGATGCTGTCTCCCCTTCACCACACTGTCTGTGTGGGTGGACTATTTCAGTTTGTCAGTAATGTTCAATCTTCTCAACTGCGGTCCCGTCTGTGGATAGGGAGGTGCTCCCTCTGTTTCCTGAAGTCCACAATCATCTTTTTTTGTTTTGTTGAAGTTGAGTGAGAGGTTATTTTCCTGGCACCACACTCTGAGCCCTCACCACCTCCCTGTAGACTGCCTCGTCATTGTTGGTTATCAAGCCTACTACTGTTGTCGTCTGTAAACTTGATGATTAGGTTGGAGGCGTGCTTGGCCACGCAGTCATGGTGAACAGGGAGTACAGGAGTTGGCTGAGCACGCACCCTTGTGGGGCTCCGGAGTTGAGGATCAGTGGAGTGACTGTTTCCTAATTTCACCACCTGGGGGCGGCCCGTCAGGAAGTCCAGGACCCAGTTGCACAGGGCGGGGTTCAGACCCAGGGCCTCAAGTTGAATGCTGAGCTATAGTCAATGAACAGCATTCTTACATAGGTATTCCTCTTGTCCAAATGGGATAGGGGCAGTGTGTGAGGTGTTCTAGGTAGAGGTTGACCGATTTTATGATTTTTCAACGCCGATACCGATTATTGGAAAACTCCAAAAAAAGCTGCTTTTTAATTTTAAATGTATTTACATTTTAATTTTATATATATTTTTTATTTGTAATAATGACAATTACAACAATACTGAATGAACACTTAACTTAATATAATACATCAATAAAAATCAATTTAGCTTCAAATAAATAATGAAACATGTTCAATTTGGTTTAAATAATGCAAAAACAGTGTTGGAGAAGTAAAAGTGCAATATGTGCCATGTAAAAAAAGCTAACGTTTGAGGTCCTTCCTCAGAACATGAGAACATATGAAAGTTGCTGCTTCCTTTTAACATGAGACTTCAATATTCCAAGGTAAGAGGTTGTAGTTAATATAGTACTTATAGGACTATTTCTCTCTATACCATTTGCATATCATATACCTTTGACTATTGGATGTTCTTATAGGCACTTTAGTATTGCCAGTGGAACCGTATAGCTTCCATCCCTCCTCGCCCCTACCTGGGCTCGAACCAGGAACACATCGACAACCGCCACCCTCGAAGCAGCGCTACCCATCGCTCCACAAAAGCCGCAGCCCTTGCAGAGCAAGGGGAACAACTACTCCAAGTCTCAGAGCGAGTGATTTTTGAAACGCTATTAGCACGTACCCCGCTAACTAGCTAGCCATTTCATATCGGTTACACCAGCCATTACGCTGATAGGCTTGAAGTCATAAACAGCTGTGCTTGCGAAGAGCTGAGGGCAAAACGTACGAAAGTGCTGTTTGAATGAATGCTTACGAGCCTGCTGCTGCCTACCATCACGCAGTCAGACTGCTCTATCAAATCATAGACTTAATTATAACGTAACACACAAATACGAGCCTTTGGTCATTAATAGTTTCCGGATTCGACCATATCATTTCCAATACAACATTTATTATTTCAGTGAAACACGGAACTGTTCGGTATTTCATCTAATGGGTGGCATCCCTAAGTCTAAATATTCTTGTTACATTGTACAACCTTCAATGTTATGTCATAATTCCGTAAGATTCTGGCAAATTAGTTCGCAATGAGCCAGGCTGCCCAAACTGTTGCATATACCCTATCTCTGCGTGCAATGAACGCAAGAGAAGTGACACAATTTCACCTGGTTAATATTGCCTGCTAACCTGGATTTATTTTAGCTAAATATGCAGGTTTAAAAATATTTACTTCTGTGTATTGATTTTAAGAAAGGCATTGGTGTTTATGGTTAGGTACAGTCGTGCAACGATTGTGCTTTTTCCGCAAATGCGCTTTTGTTAAATCATCACCCAGTGTTGCATCGATTATATGCAATGCAGGACACGCTAGATCAACTAGTGATTATGATTGATTGTTTTTATAAGATAAGTTTAATGCTAGCTAGCAACTTACCTTGGCTTCTACTGCATTCGTGTAACAGGCAGGCTCCTTGTGGAGTGCAATGAGAGGCAGGTGGTTAGAGCGTTGGACTAGTTAACTGTAAGGTTGCAAGATTGAATCCCAGAGCTGACAAGGTAAAAATCTGTCGTTCTGCCCCTGAACAAGGCAGTTAACCCACCGTTCCTAGGCCATCATTTAAAATAAGAATGACTGACTTGCCTAGTTAAATGAAGGTGTAAAAAAAAAAATCTGAGTCCAAAAATATCGATTTCCGATTTTTATGAACTTGAAATCGGCCCTAATTAATCGGCCATTCCGATTTAATCGGTCGACCTCTAGTTCTCGGTTGGGTGAACAAAAGGACTTGAGTTCCCTGTATGGTATCACAATCGCACCATGAGTCGTTACTAATGAAACATACACCCCCGCCCTTCTTCTTCCCGGAGAGACATTTATTCCTATCTGCGCGATGAACTGAGAACCCAACTGGCTGGACCCACTAAGACAGTATATCCCTAGAGAGCCATGTTTCTGTAAAACAGATTGTTACAATCCTCGATTTCTCTCTGGAAAGAAACCCTCGCCCTGAGCTCGTCAACTTCATCTATAGACTGAACATTAGCGAGTAATATACTCGGAAGCGGTGGGTGGTTTGCGCGCCTCAGTCGGACTATAAGACCACTCCGAATACCTCTCCTCTGCCGGCGGTGTTTTGGGTCACCCTCTGGAATAATTTGATTTGCCTTAGGGGGTGTGAACAAAGGATCTGTTTCAGGGAAGTCATATTCCTGGTCGTAGTGCTGGTGAGATACCGCCGCTCTGATATCCAATAGTTCTTCCAGGCTGTATGTAATAACCCCAAAAATGTTCTGGGCTAATAATGTGTCAGAAATTATACATAAACTAAATGCTGCCAAGTTTCCTAAGAGCTAGAAGCACGACAGCCCTCTCTGTCGGCACCATTTTTACACAACAATATCCTAATCTGATTTTGAAAGTGTTCAGGTAAAATATTATGTAATTATTAGATACGGGGGGCAAAAAAGTATTTAGTCAGCCACCAATTGTGCAAGTTCTCCCACTTAAAAAGATGAGAGGCCTGTAATTTTCATTATAGGTTCACTTCAACAGGAAAATACCTAAAAAATCACATTGTAGGATTTTTAATGAATTTATTTGCAAATTATGGTGGCTTCTTCCTTTCTGAGCGTCCTTTTACGTTATGTTGATTATAGAACTCGTTTTACTGTGGATATAGACACTTTTGTACCTGTTTCCTCCAGCATCTTCACAAGGTCATTTGCTTTTCTGGGATTGATTTGCACTTTTCACACAAGTACGTTCATCTCTAGGAGACGGAATGCGTCTCTTTCCTGAGCTGTATGACTGCTGCGTGGTCTCATGGGTGGTCTATTGTTTGTACAGAAGAACGTGGTACCTTCTGGCGTTTGGAGCAATTTCCAGACTTGTGGAGGTCTATTTTTTTTTCCCTTCTGATTTTGGTGATATACGTAATGGGACATTAGTAGACACTAACACACAAACAACTCTCACACTTAATTTATGAAACAATAAATGTGCACATATTGGGGTGAGTGTATTCTGGAGAGAGACTTGCATTGTGCATCTTAGCCACACTCTCCTTCTTGGACTGTGCCATCCCCGCTGCCTCCACATTGGCTTAGTCTCTGCCTCCGCAATGGATTAGTTCGATGAGATGGCGCAAATAAAACGGGCGTCTCTGCTTGACTAAAACAATATCTTGGTCGACAAACAGCCTATCGACCATACAATCTACCAGTTCACTAATTAGGGGTAGCCCCTGAGGCCATACAAGTTATGATGTGACTTGTTAAGCACATTTTTACTCCTGAATTTATTTAGGCTTGAGAACAAAGGGGTTGAATACTAATTGACTCGAGACATTGCATCTTTTCATTTTTAATGAAAAAGAAAAAACATTACAAAATAATTCCACCTTGACATTATGCGGTATTGTGTGTAGGCCATTGACAACTCTCAATTGAATCCATTTTAAAATTCAGGCTGTAACATAACCACGTGGAAAAAAATCAAAGGGTGTGAATACTTTCTGAAGGCATTGTGTGTCCATGTTAAACCGCTCGTTTCCCGGGATAGCATTCCACGAGAGAAACAATTGTGTTTTTAATTTGAAGCTAGACCTATACATCGTTGGTTTACAAAGTCTCCTTTGACAACATAGACACAGGCTACACAACGAAGTAATGGGTCTGGGATAATGATAAAACAGTCATCTTATCGGTTCATATTCTTAAGTGGGATTTCATATGTCATTAGTTGAAATGACCAAACAAGCAGTGGGAAATCTTAAAAATGACACTTGCATACATTATGTATGCATTTTCTTATTAATGTCACCGCACTCTTGACAGAAACCATGGGGGATGGAAATAAAATGTTGGACTTGGGACAAAAAACATACATTGACCTTGTTTGTGTCCACATGATTAAGATGCACGTCCTTTTTTTCCTTTCCCAGGGGGAATTTTTGACTAACAGACTAACAATAACCACTTTGATATATTTGTGCCTTACAGGTCGAGACGATAGAGAAGCGTTGCTTGGAACTCTTCGGCCGAGACTACAAGTACAGCGTCATCCACAACACCAACGGCGAGGTGTGTGGCCACTACCCACAGCAGATAGTCTTCCTGGAGTATGAAAGCACCGAGCTCCATAAAGACAGGTATTTAGCTTACTACCTACGTTACCTTAGCCTCGGTGATGACCTTGTTGTGTCAGAAAATATTAGGCCTGCTAGATGTCCAATCCGTGCTGCTTCCGTACTTGTTTCCTCAACTCCTCTCAAAGGTCATTGGAGGAGGAGGTCCAAGGGACGGACCATGATCCTCTTTTCCAATGCGCTTTCAAACCAATGGAGGAAACAAGCAAGGATTTGACAGTTAATCAAGGACACTTAGTAACTAATTACACTGTTGTTTATTTGTGCCTTCCATAGTCCACTGTACATATTCACACAGTCTTAGTAAGAGTGTTGATCTAAGCCCCTAGGATCAGGTCCCCCTGTCCATATAGCCCAATCAATTCATGATCTTAAAAGCAAAGTCCTTCTACTCTGAGATGCTTTGTGAATATGGGCCCTGACCTGTTTTTGGACAGAGAAACTAAACAGATTTAATATAGTTCAGTCCACATTGTCACGAGTCATGATTCATGACACGAGGTTTAAAATGATATGCCCATTTTCATGTCCGAGGTCATATGTATTGTGTGAATCAGCAGGAAACATTACGGGAATGTTCTATTTTGGTACGTGTTTGGGAAATAGAATATGTGCTTTTGACCTATGAGCAGAGCAGCGCAATACTAATAAGATCCACACAGTGAAGATGTCTCGACGTTCCAAAATGTGCTTGTCAGGCAAGATGATGATGTTTATGGGGAGAATGCCCTCCCTTCAGGCATTATGATTCTGGATGCGTGTCTGTGCCCTGCTCCGTAGTTTCCCTCTACGCAAATTCACTATTTAGGGAAATTAGCCACTCAATAATTCATAAAAACACCCCCATAACGTTTTCACCCAACCGTAATATCTAGAGCAAACGCGTTACTTTTAGTTGAGCGGCTTCACTGCAAGTGGATTGTGTTTTTTTAAATGTTAAGAAATAATAGGGAATAGGATGCCATTTAGGATTCTACATCTTGAGTTGGAACGTCCTCCTCCATTCACCCACCCCTGCACGTCCTGCACTGTTTACTTTTCTAATTACAAGCACCCCTGGGGTTTGTGGTATATGGTCAATATACCACAGCTAAGGACTGTATCCATTGCTATATTGAGGATTATGATCCATATATTGCTTTGTAATAATAGAGCCACGAAGATGATATATTGCTGATCTATTTATGATGATCCATATATTGCTGGGTGTGTCCCCAGGTTTGAGAGCACGGTCCAGATCACCAAGCTGCAGGACCTGGTGAACCGCAGTAAGATGGCCCGCTGCCGAGGGAGGTTCGTCTGCCCAGTCATCCTCTACAATGGCAAAGTACAACTTTGAGATATATATTTATTTTTATCTTTATGTATTTCTTTTCCTATGTCTCGCCTTCATTTCACCAGGAAGTTAGTCCCTTTGCGGTCCGGAGACCTCAGCCCTGTTTGAATACTTTTTCAAATGCACCCTTCTTTCCTCCATTCCTTGGGGTAATCACTGATCTGGTCAGACATAATTAGTGAAGTCAATGCAGTGGAATGCTTGCCAACACTAGCCTAATCCTGTCACGTCAGATCAGTGATTGCTTCGTGGAAGGATGTATTTTTAAGAGCATTTGAACAGGGCCCTCAAGTCACCTCTAGCCGGCTTGGCACATTCCTTTCTGAGATCTTTCATTTATAGAAGTGTAATTTTGTAGTTAATAGCTTTTTTAATGCAATACTTTCAGACAGTAATTTAGATTGAGTTCAAATGCTGTCTTTACTTCACTTATTTTAACAGCTAGGCTTGTTACTGCTTTGCTATTAGCCTACTATGGTTATTACGACCACGTTTGTCATTTGTAATTAAGGAGGGGGGTGAAAGCTTCTCTTAACTTTGCCTTTCTAGTTTGGAACTGTTTTAGCCTGGGCTGCTGTATGTTCCCTTTTCTGTTTTGTGATCTGTCACAATGTTTAAAAATGGCCTCTCCCTTTGATTTTCTGCAAATCTTTGAAAACCTGTTGAGCATTGTTTTTAAATACTTCTTGCCTTTTTGAGCAAAGAAGTGAATGTGTCAAACAACAATAAGAAGGACTTGATTGACTGGTTTATAGACTATTGAGATGAGGAGTATGCTAACGTGTATGTGTGTCTAATACTTATCCTGTGTTGTCTTCCATTGCAGCATATTTGTCGGTCGTCCACATTGGCAGGCTGGGGGGAGCTATACGGACGCACCGGCTACAACTACATCTTCTCCGGTGAGACTGACAAAGTCAATCTTGTTAGCAAGGGAATCTAGTTCAGGGCCGTATTCACAAAGCGTCTCAGAGTAGGTCTAGGATCAGTTTTTCCCTTTTGCTTTATATTTAATAAGATTACATGGACAGGGGAACTTGATCCTAGACCAGTACTCTTTGGCGGATTGATGGATGGGGAGGTTTTTGGGTGGACTGTGGGAGGGGTCTTGGATAGTTGAGCGGCTTCATTGCAAGTGGATTGTGTTTTAAAATTCAATAAGAAATAGGGGGCCTCCTGAGTGGCGCAGCGGTCGAAGGCATTGCAGTGCTTGAGGCATCACTAGAGACCTGGATTTGATCCCAGGCTGTTACAGCCTGCTGTAATCGGGAGGCCCTTGAGGCGTCGCACAATTGGCCCAGCGCCTTCCGAGTTAGGGGAGAGTTTGGCCGGCTGGGATGTCCTTGTCCCATTGCGCTCGAGTGACTCCTTGTGGTGTGCCAGGCGCCTGCAAGCTAGCTTCGGTTACCAGTTGTACGGTGTTTCCTTCGACACATTGGTGTGTCTGGCTTTAGGGGTAAGCGAGCAGTGTGTCAAGAAGCAGTGCGCTTGGCAGGGTCGTGTTTCGGAGGACGCGTGGTTCTCGACCTTCGCCTCTCCCGAGTCCGTACGGGAGTTGCAGCAGCGAGACTAGGCTGTAACTACCAATTTGGATATCACAAAATTGAGGAGAAAAAAGGGGTAAAAGTTTGAAATATGTACATTTTAGGAATAGGATGCCATTTAGGGCTCTGTCTAAATCTTGAGTTGTAACATCCTCGTTGTCCTCCATTGTTCTCCTACCCTGCTCCAGGGGTGCTGCCTGGACTGCAGCTGGCCTTAAACTGCTGGCTTCCAGCCTATTATACTGCGTACGCCTGTTATTAGCATTGCCTGTTAACAAAATTGGGCAATGTTTATATGACCCCCTTACAAACAGGCCCGTTATTGCCACATTCTTGCCTGCATTCGCCTTTTAAACCTACCGTGCGCATGCCGGTGACGACTGGTTGTAGTGGTGTGCAGATGTGAGTGGGCGTCTATTTGAATAATTGTATTAATTCGTTCAGGCCAGTCCTAAGAAACATTAAGACTAATAAAATAATAGAATAGCTTATGTTTTGTTTAATTACATCCAAATTAAATAAATAGTTCATTATTTTTTTCATTTAACCAACAAAACATACCTGCCCCAATCAGTCAACACACACATATATATATATATATATATTATAGTAAGAATAAAATACAAATAATATTTTTCCCATACAACTGTTATCGCATTAACATGTGGAGCCACTGTCATAAAGTTTTATTTTTAAACAGAGCCCGTGTTTTTTAAAGTCCACGTTTCATCTCTTTCCAACCTTCACTCCACTTTGTTTAAGAGCAGGCGTATGGTGTTAAATTGGGATTATCTTCATCATGATACCAACCAGAAAATAACAGCCATCCTATTTTAAAAGCATGTGAGTCTCGTGCTCATATTCCACAACCTCCACGCCCTTTTTGGAGTTGCCTGTACCCGATGGAGCAAAATTATAGGCCTACACTTGAATTTTAGACTACATTATTGCATGCTAAATGTTTCTGATCTGTGATAGCTGTGCAAATGAATAGATGAGCTATACCACCTTCCACTTATTTGCCCAGCCAGAGACCAATTAACCAAATAGCCTGTACGGATGGCGAGTCACTGAAACAAAATCACATTGATTGAGCCGAGTCAGTGAAGGCACAGGCTTTTGATCCGGAGTAGGGCTAGGCTACTATGTGACTGCGAGTGAATAGCAAAAATGATCCACTTGTTAAACTACGTGTATAACTTGCTGGCAAAAGGTTCTAGTAAATGAGCCAACTAGAAACGATGATCACTAGCAGCCCTAACCTCAATTTAACTAACATTTCCCCAGCCTAATTGTAGCCTAATCCCAATATTTAAATGGAGCTTCGGTGAAAACAAATTGATCAAGGGTAGTCCCCACGTGTCTTAAAGCAACACGACGGCACTGTCCTAATCAAAATGTGGTCCTCAAATTATCGCCTAGTAGTTCGTGCGCGCTGTCGGTGAGTGCTAAGTGGTGGGCTCATCGAAGAGATGTGTGAAGTGACATGCCTCGCAAAGTTTAGCCGGGAGGACGGTTAGCGGATGGGCGCTGCCGAGCCACCGTCAAGAACGTAATGCTTGTCAGTTGATCTATCACACCTCTGGGAGCTCTGGAATGATCAATTCTGTTCCACGATCAAACAGTGCTGCTATATTTCCACTTGCGATCGCTGCCGTCGATTTCCCCATCAACTACTAAACTAAGCATTTGGATTAGTTTAGTAGTTGATAGTCATATTGTGGTTTTGTCAGTAGTACCGTTGGGCCCCATACATTCTGAAATAGATCTAAAACACCTTACAAACACTCCCGATTCAACTCCTATGAGAGAAGTATCCTCAGTTGAATCCACTTTTACACGGAACCCAAACCGTCTGTGTGCGTGCGCCATCGCGCATAAATGTATTTTGTCCCCCTACACCAAAATCAATCACGACACGCAGGTTAAAATATCAAAACAAACTCTGAACCAATGACAATTTGGGGACAGGTCGAAAAGCATTAAACATGTATGGCAATTTAGCTAGTTGGCTTGCACTTGCTAGCTAATTTGTCCTATTTAGCTAGCTTGCTGTTGCTAGCTAATTTGTTCTGGGATATAAACATTGAGTTTATGAAATGAAATGCACAAGGTCCTCTACTCCGACAATGAATCCACAAATAAAACGGTCAACCGAATCGTTTATAGTCATCTCTCCTCCTTCCAGGCCTTTTCATCTTTGAACTTATATTGTGATTGACATCTACACTTTCATAGTATTTCAATCACCCACATGGGTATAACCAATGAGATGGCACGTGGGTACCTGCTTCTATAAACCAATGAGGAGATGGGAGAGGCAGGACTTGCAGCGCGATCTGCTTCAGAAATAGGAATGACTTATATGTTAGCCCTTGGCAACGCAGATGCTCGTTGAAGCTCGCGAGCAGTGTGGGTGCAATAATTGAATAACATGGATTTCTACATTTATTTTGCAATGCTCGTGCACGCGACGTGTCCGGTCTGTTCAGCATGTAAGAATTATATGGTAGTGACGCATCTCTCGTTCTCTCATTCGCTTTTTCTCTCCCCCTCTAGGTGGTACTGATGACACGTGGGGGGCAGAGTCCGAGCCAGAGGTTCCAGAGGACGACGGTGTGAGGTTGGTGTCTTCTCACGCGATCCCGTGACGGTTGTTTGTTTTCCTTGCCTGATTTGAATGCTCAATATGCCCCGTACATTTTTGTGGTCATTGGATGACGTCTAACATTTTCTTTGAACTCTTTCTCTCCGTCCCGTCTCCCCCTTGCTACAGGAACGGGGACTCTCAGCTCTTTGACAAGGTGCGGGGTCTGGACATCAAGCTGCTGCGCTACCTCTCTGTGCGCTACATCTGTGACCTCATGGTGGAGAACAAGAAGGTTAAGTTTGGCCTTAAGTAAGTCTCAGCTCACAGCCAGGACTCTGAATTTATTTCTCCCCCCCCCCCCTGCACACACACATATACACACACAGGGGGATCTGTTCTGGGTCATTGGATCCTGCTCATGTTGGCCTTATGGTGACTTTATGTTATGTAATAAACAAGTGTACACTTGTTTGGACGTTGACCTTTGCATGTGTGGCGGTGTGTGTTGTCTGTATTTATGTAGCTGCCTGCCTGCGTGCTTGTATGATTGTGATGTAATGTTGACGTGTGTGAGTGCATGGCGTGTGTGTGTCTGTTCACATACTTTCTATGGTTCGCCGGTTGTGCAGCTGTGTGTACATGTGTCACTGACCGTTAAGTCAGGCATCATGTCATGTATACACGTACGGTTTTCATCACCTCCTGAATATTTTCTTTCTCTTTTCCACTTTTTTTATTTTTTATCGTCCCCTATCTTCTCGTCTCTTCTCTGTCCAGTGTCACCTCGTCTGAGAAGGTGGATAAGGCCCAACGCTATGCAGACTTCACCCTGCTCTCTGTGCCTTACCCGGGTAAAGACAATTCTTTCAACCCCAACCTACGTTTACATTTCAGTTTTGTTAAAATATTCTCCTTTTTATTAGGAAAAACAGGTTTCAGCAGTCTTGACAAATAAATCTAGTGTTAGGTAGATGACAGTAACTAGGCCTTACAATGCGTTTCTACATCTTATTAATAAACGTCTTCCCCAGAGAGATAGCTACAGACCTGGGATCAAATGCTATTTGCAATCATTTGAAACACTTAAACTGGGCTTGATTGAGTTTGACCGGCGCTATGGGTGACGCAAACTCCACCCATCTGCCACACCGGGCAGGCTAAAGCACTAAAAGTATTTGAAAGATTTCAAACTGTATTTGAACCCAGGACTGGATAGCTAGAGTTCCTGTACTGTTCTCAATGCATACAGTTGTATCGTGACACCGGACCCCTCTCTCTGTGCTTCCAGGGTGTGAGTTCTTTAAGGACTACAAAGATCGAGACTACACCGCCGAGGGACTAGTATTCAACTGGAATCAGGTATGCCGGTCGATTTTTAACATTTCCTGCATAGAAATATAGTTAATAGAAGGGATAAAAGACACTAAAACCTAGGCAATTTAACTGTCCTCGCCCATTCTAGTCGTTCTATGGTCTTCTGATCTCAGATTGTGATGTATCATATGTTCATCCAGATGAATGATTTTCAGATTTTGAAACATACCATTTTTTATTGTTGACAGGATTTTGTGGATGCTCCTTTGACAATCCCTGTGTGCTTTACCAAGAACTTGAGTATAAACTGGAGTGAATATCAGGTTAGTCTTTTTTTTCTTCCCTCTTATGAGTATTTCCTCAGTTTTGTTGATAGGGAGAGAAGGACAGATAGGAGATTGTATCACAGGGCACTAGGCTGGATTCGAACTTATGCCAACACGTGTTTATGTGTGTCGGAGGCAGTGGCCCAAACCACTAGACCACCATATCAGGTACGTCTAACTTTCCAATTATACTTCAGTGAAATGTGATTCCGATTGTGCCACAGTATTACTGGTCTCACAGTGACCTCTGTTGGCCGTGGAACGGCATGGTTGCCGACCATTAATTTCTCATGTTGTCTTGACAGTCTCTAAGACGGGTGTTTTCAAACCTCTCCTCAGGCACCCCCAGCCATTTCATGTATTTAATCCATTCCAGAGCGAGCACACCTGATTCAGTTTGTCAACTAATTATCAAGCCCTTGATTAGTTAACTCAAGTGAGCTAGTTCAGGGCTACAACAAAATTGTGAGTAGGTTGGGGGTCCCTGAGGAGATTTTAGAAAACCGCTGCTGTAAGACAGTTTGTTTTAATGCATATTTTAGGTAATAAGAGATGTAGTCGCCACACCAGGGCCACGTTCACTTGGCAAACGTTGCAGATAGAAATGTCATGAATCCGTATTCCAAATGTCAGAGAGGCATGTTTGTTCTACATAGCATATTTCTATCTGAACATTAGTGACGTGCTGGATGCGCCCCCGGTGAAAACGTGCTGAAAGTCCTCGTGTTCTCTGTCCTTGTGTTTCAGTCTTGGGACCTGGTCCATCAGACCCAGAACTACCTGAAGCTGCTGCTTCACATCATCAACAGCGACGGTCAGTATGTATGTGTGTGTGTGTGTGCCCGCGTGTTGGTTAAGGCTCCTTGGGGGCTGTAACCAATTTCTTCTTTCTGTCAGGAAGTAAAATGAACATGGTGTAAAGAGTGGGTAAGTCATATCATATCTCATATGGTCGTCTAGTGAGGGTCCCTGAGATGTAGGCCTCCAAAGTCAAACTTGACCCAGGGAAGACCAAAGGCTGATGTTGCCATTGTGCTGTTTAAATCCTCATCACTTACTAGTCGCTATAAAAACCTGGTTCAATCCTTTGTTTCTCAAGTGTTTGTTATTTGGTTGTCTGATTTAATCAGCCTGTAATACACAATGAATTGCTGTATACAGCCTTACTCTGCTGGTGGTCTGTCTTTCAGCCACTCGCAATTTGGGACAAAATATCCACAGGAAAGTATTGTTTTAAGGGAGCCGGTGGGTACGCTACCGTTCAAAAGTTAGGGGTCACTTAGAAATGTCTTTGTTTTTGAAAGAAAAGCTTTTTTTTGGTCCCTTTAAAATACCATCAAATTGATCAGAAATACACCGTAGACATTGTTAATTTTGTAAATTACTATTGTAGCTGGAAACGGCAGATTTTTTAAAAATGGAATATCTAAAATAGGCGTACAGAGGTCTATTTTCAGCAACCATCACTCCTGTGTTCCAGTGGCCCCGAAGGCCAGCATCCCGGAGTCACCTCTTCACTGTTGACGTTGAGGCTGGTGTTTTGCGGGTACGATTTAATGAAGCTGCCAGTTGACTTCTGAGAAGTCTGGTTCTCAAACTAAGCACTCTAATGTACTTGTCCTCTTGCTCAGTTGTGCACCAGGGCCTCCCACTCCTCTTTATATTCTGGTTAGGGCCAGTTTGCACTGTTTTGTGAAGGGGGTAGTACACGGCGTTGTACGAGATCTTCAGTTTCTTGGCAATTTCTCGCATGGAATAACCTTAATTTCTCAGAACAAGAACAGACTGACTAGTTTCAGAAGAAAGTGCTTTGTTTCTGGCCATTTTGAGCCTGTAATCGAACCCACAAAGGCTGATGCTCCAGATACTCAACTAGTCTAAAGAATGCCAGTTTAATTGTGTCTTTAATCAGAACAATTAACCTTTTTAAAATGATAAACTTGGATTAGCTAACACAATGTGCCATTGGAACACAGGACTGATGGTTGCTGATAATGAGCCTCTATACGCCTATGTAGATATTCCATAAACAATCTGCCGTTTCCAGTTACAATAGTCATTTACAACATTAACAATGTCTACATTGTTGAAAAAATAGACATTTCCTTGTTTTTGAAAGAAAAGCTAACTATGGAACGGTGGTGTATATGGTTTTGTTGGGATGTATTTCTGGTGTGTATTTTCAGTCTACTGACACACGCGATGCAAACACTTGCACAATATGTAAGCAATAGCCGAGCCACCAGAATCACAGAAGGAACGTTGCCTCGCAATGAGTAGTGGCAAACCTATCTCTAAAAAGTCAGGTCAACAATACTTTCCTGTGGAGATTTTTTTCTCAAATTTCAAGCTGCTGAAAGACCAACCACACAGATAATCGGTAGAGTAAATTAAAATGTAATTTTAATCAGCATTCTGGCTTGTAAGAAACATTTACTGATTATGCACTGTTTCAGGCTGTGTATGCCAACTAATTGTGTATGACAGCCTGATTAATCAGTGATTTGATTTGCCCTGTAGATGAGAGCGGTCTCCTGGTTCACTGCATATCTGGTTGGGACCGGACGCCTCTTTTCGTGTCCCTCCTGCGGCTCTCACTGTGGGCAGTAAGTGTTCTCGCTCTCATTCCTATCACCCTGTTTCTGTCTTTCCTTTCTATCCCACTTTTATCGCTCTGCCCCCCCCCCCCCCCCCCCACACACACACACACACACACACTACCGCCACCCAGATATCAGTTTTGTAATTCAATTCAAAAGGCACTTTTAAATCAATTTTTCTGGAATTCCACAATGAATTCATCTGCTTTCACCCCCGATGCCCCTCCTATTTGTCTTAACACGCAAGTCAAATTAAGATTCAAGACCCACTGCATGACACTAGAAAAGCCAGTTGAAATGGAGCTAATCACTTTAATTGAAAGAGTTATTTGGTAAGGGTTTTAGAAACCTCCAGAATCTACTCTTTCTGATGTAGGAGGATTTGAAAAAGTCACTCTACCGGTTGTCTGTTTGTCCTTCAGCCACTTAAAAAAAAATACAAAATATCCACAGGAAAGTATTGTTGGCCTGACTTTTTAGAGAGCTGGTAGGTACAGTGCATTGGGAAAATATTCAGATCCGCTGACTTTTTCCTCATTTTAAGCTGCAGCCTTATTCTAAAGTAGATAGATGTTTTGAGGGGATCCATCTACACACAATACCCAATAATGACAAAGTAAAAATAGATTAAAAACCTATCAAATGTATTTAAAAAGCCCTTCTCACATCAGTTGATATGTCAAAGTGCTGTACAGAAACCCAGCCTAAAACCCCATACAGCAAGCAATGCAGGTGTAGTGGCTAGGAAAAACTCCCTAGAAAGGCCAGAATCTAAGAAGAAACCTAGAGGAACCAGGCTATGAGAGGTGGCTAGACCTCTTCTGGCTGTGCCAGGTGGAGATACATTTTTTTCCTAATTTATCAGAAAATTAAAAACATACCGTTTTAACATAAGTATTCACACCCTTTGCTATGAGCCACAAAATTTAGCTCAGGTGCATCCTGTTTCCATTGGTCATCCTTGATGTTTCTGCAACTTGATTTGGAGGCCACCTGTGGTAAATTAAATTGATTGGACATGATTTGGCAAGACACACACCTGTCTATATAAGGTCCCACAGCTGACAGAGAAAAAAAGAAGCCATGAGGTCGATGGAATTGTCCGTAGAGCTCCGAGACACGATTGTGTCGAGGCACAGATCTGGGGAAGGGTACCAAAAAATGTCTGCAGCATTGATAGACCCCAAGAACACAGTGGCCTCCATCATTCTTAAATGGAAAAAGTTTAGAACCACCAAGACTCTTCCTAGGGCTGGCCGCCCGGCCAAACTGCGCCATTGAGGGAGAAGGGCCTTGGTCAGTGAGGTGACCAAGAACCCGATGGTCACTCTGACAGAGCTCCAGAGTTCATCTGTGGGGATGGGAGAACCTTCCAGAAGGACAACCATCTCTGCAGCACTCCACCAATCAGGCCTTTATGGTAGTGTCCAGACGGAAGCCACACCTCAGTAAAAGGCACATGACAGCCCGCTTGGAGTTTGCCAGAAAGCACCTTAAGACTCCTACCATGAGAAACAAGATTCTCTGGTCTGATGAAACCAAGATTGAACTCTTTGGCCTGAATGCCAAGCGGTGAAGGATGGTAGAGGCAGCAAAATGCTGTGGGGATGATTCAGGATCGAGGTAAAGCTGAACGGAGCAAAGTACAGAGATCCTTGATGAAAACCTGCTCCAGAGCGCTCAGGACCTCAGACTGTGGCGAAGGTTCACCTTCTAACAGGACGGCCCTAAGCACATAGCCAAGACAATGCAGAAGTGGCTTTGGGACAAGTCTCAATGTTCTTGTGTGGCCCAGCTAGAGTCCAGACTTGAACATGATTTAAACATCTCTGGAGGGACCTTCAATTTCTCTGCAGCAACACTTCCCATCCAACCTAACAGAGCTTGAGAGGATCTGCAGAGAAGAATTTGAGAAACTCCCCAAATACAGGTGTGGCAAGCTTGTAGAGTCATACCCAAGAAGACTCGAGGCTGTAATCGCTATCAAAGGTGCTTCAACAAAGTACTGAGTAAACGGTCTGAATACTTTTTTTTTTTTTTTTAAACCCAGAAGTATCACATTTACATGTGTCTCCTTTCGGGGCTAATTTGCGTGTAGTTTTTTTTAATGACATGTTGAAAATCTTTTAATGTATTTTTTTAATAGGATGGTGCTGTCCATGCCAGCCTGGAGCCTACTGAAATCCTCTATCTGACAATTGCCTACGACTGGTTCCTCTTTGGGTAAGGATTCTCACAACACCCCCATTACTCCTTAGTAATACTGAGGGGTGCGTTCACAACAGCAATCGAGGACTGTCTGAGTGGGGAGGGGAAAACCGAAACGTGACCAGACCCAGATGTGTTTGAGATGCATAATTGAGGAAAGGGCTTTATAGGAAGGACGACTCTGAGGAGAGGGTAGAGCGTGCCAAGTTAAGTACCCTGTCTCAATGAATCTTTCCTTGATTTCTCGCCTTCTCTCTCCTTGACCTTCTCAACACATTGGAGAAGAAATTCAGCGAGAAGGGACTTTGGACCCTCGCCTCCATTATACGGTAGTTGAGAAGGTGAGGAGATAGTATGCAAGGAATCGGCGAAAGGCGAATTGAGATGGAGCCCTCTTTCTCTCGCTCTTCCCCGCTCTCTCGAGGCTTTCCTTCATAATTACCGCTGTGCATCTCTCCAAAGTTTAACTCATCAAATGGAGTAAAAAAAATATTAACAAAAACAATCCCTGCCCCGGAGATGGCTCTATAGAGTAATTATTCCACGACAAACTTCTGAGACTGCGGCCAGGGACGAGGGATAAACTTGGGTGTCTCACACACATACACCAAACCTCTCCCCTTTAATAATATCTGTAATAATTGGTCTTTTTTTTACCAGCTATCAGTGTTATGATGCAGCGGTATGTATGGATTTGTGTAATCTTTCATTATGGCTTAAACTCCCATTGAGAGTTTGTTTATTTGTTGTTTTCCCTTTAAATGTAAGCAATAATGGTCAATTCAGGTTCTAAGCTGGAGATAAGAGAAAATGAGTGACAACTGGTCAGTTGGTAATTGATGTACTTTTTTTTTGTTGTAAATTACTTTGCTCTTTTGGACTGTTTGATTCAACAAGTATAGAAATTGGAAAGTAAAACTTACATTGTAACCATTGTAAAGGCCCAGTGCAGTCAAAGACGTGATTGTCCTGTGTGCTATTTATATTTTATTTATTTATTTATTTTATTTATTTATTTCCACACGATGAGGTTGGAAGACTGTAACAATTTGATAATGCCCTTTTTAGTTTAAGAGCTGTTTGAAAAGGCTGCCTGAAATTTCAGCCTGTTTTGGTTGTTTGGAGTTGTGGCCTGCTTGATGACATCATCAGGTTTAATAGACCAATAAGAAAGAATTCCCAACCTCTGCCAATAGCTAATTTTCAGTTTTCTCCTCCCCACTCAGACCACTCCCACACAGTCTTACCAAAATTCTTGCTTGAGAAATTTTAATTGAAAACTATCAATGTAAGTTACTTGATTGTTACCCAAAAATGTTTTGTTATTGAGATAAAAGGACGCATTGGACATTTAAATATGTTGGTTGGTGTTGGTAGCTAATCATCATATGTAATAGTGTTCTTTGATTTGTTTAATGGATTCGGTGATCACTCGTTTGTTGCTTCTACAGTCATATGCTGCCTGATCGTCTCACCAAAGGAGAGGAGGTCAGTTGCATTCTAACACAATATCAATGCCATGTCTCTCGCTCTCTGGTTATTACTTTCCTATTTAGTTAATATGGTTATTGCCCTCAAACAGTTATAACACTGTTGCTGTTTTTTTAGGAATTGACTGCCAATGTAGCTATAATGGCTTGTGAAGTTGAGAGTAAAATGTTATCTGATTTCTGAAACTGATATCCAATTTTCAACTTAAGTGATTGTTTGGGGTGTTTTTGAAAACTAGGGGGCAGCATTTTGTCATGCATTTAATTTCCTTTCATTCCTCCCGGCAGATTTTCTTTTTTTGCTTCAATTTTTTGAAGCACATTGTCTCAGAGAAGTTCTCTGCCAAGAAGAAACAGAGGTGAGTGAAATGTCATGAATCAACGGAGATATTTGAAATGTAAAAGCACTTCTATAAAATATTGTCCGCCCCCAAAATGGCACCCTATTCCCAATATATAGTGCACTACTTTTGACCAGAGCCCTGGTCTAAAGTAGTGGACTATATAGGGAATAGGCCTTACTATACCCTTAAGCCACTTATTTTTGTTTCAACTGTAGAGTTACAGCCACTCAGGGCAATAACACTGTTCTTTCATCGTCGAAAACCGACTGTGACGAAACAGTTTTTTTTTTTTCCCCTTTCACATTTCTATATTCTTTGATCTCTTTCTTTCTCTCTTTCCTTTTTAAGCAGTGTCAGTCTCTCTCTTGCTCTCCTTGCTCTCTTTCTGATTTCATCATCCTTTTTTCTCTTCCACAGGAGGAAAAACTCTCAATTCAAAGACACTGATTTCACAGTGGACGACCTCTGCAAGTTGAGTAAGTTGCTTCCCTGGAGATATAGTTCATTATTAAGTATATGTTACATGAGGATAGAGGTGCATTTCATACATTGAGTACAGTGGTGGTATGTTAAGACATGATTTTTTTTTTTTAAAGAACCCTTTAAGAGTTCCTGCTGTGCACTACAGTTCTGATGTAGGCATCTCATGTAAATGAATGTGATACATGATATGTTATGAAGAAACTTTTGAAAAGATGCAAATAGCGGCATATGCCCTTTTTTTATGAATTCCCACTGTGCACTACACTTCTGATATAACGTGATGCGCTTTTATGTCTTGTTCCCTCAACATGATGCACAAAGCTATGAATGCATAAGCCTAAATGGATATTGTCTATAAACTGTATCTGGCAAAAGGCTTATTATAGGCTATTGTTTGCATAAGCTAAGGACATGCGCCGAGTACAACAGGTGTAGGTAGACCTTACTGTGAAATTCTTGCTTACAAGCCCTTAACCAACAATGCAGTTCAAGAAAGAGTTTAGAAAATATTTGCTAAATAAAACAAGTGCCTCAATAAATAACTAGGCAGGTGGTACCGAGTCATTGTACGTGGTTATAGGTTAGTCCAAGGTAATTTGTACATGGGTAAAGTGACTATGCATAGATGACAAACAGTGAGTAGCACCAGTGTAAAACAAAGGGGGGGGGGGGGGGTTGTCAATGTGAGTAGTCCGAGTGGCTATTTGGACCAAGACTTTGCGCTCCGGTAATGCTTGCCTTGCGGTAGCAGAGAGAACAGTCTATGACTTGGGTGACTGGAAGGCAGGAAGCTTGGCCCCAGTGACGTACTTGGCCCTAAGCACTACCCTCTGTAGCTCCTTACGGTCGGAGGCCGAGCAGGTGCCATACCAGGCGATGATGCAACCGGTCAGGATGCTCTCGATGGTGCAGCTGTAGAACTTTTTGAGGATCTGGGAACCCATGCTAAATCTTTAGTCTCCTGAGGGGGAAAAGGTGTTGTCGTGCCCTCTTCACCACTGTCTTTGTGTATTTGGACCATGATAGTTTGTTGGTGATGTGGACACCAAGGAACTTGAAACTCTCAACCCGCTCCATTACATGCCCGTTGATGTGAATGGGGTCGTGTTCGGTCCTCCTTTTTCTGTAATCCACGATCGTCTCCTTTTTCTTGGATCACATTGAGGGAGAGGTTGTTGTCCCTGCACCACACCTCCAGGTCTCTGACCACCTCTCTAAGCAAGCATAAAAGTTATTTAGCCTGTTAGGATTAGTAGGATTAGTAGAGCCGGTGTGTTGACACTTTACCTGTTCGAGCCGGTGAAGTAGAGCTGGTGTATTGACGCTTTGCCTGTTTGAGGGTTTGTCTGAGGACTTAGTGGGATTTCTTACAAGCATCCGGATTAGTGTCCCGCTCCTTGAAGCGTCAGCTCTAGCCTTTAGCTCGGTGTGGCTGTTGCCTGTTATCCATGGCTTCTGGTTGGGATATGTACGTACTGTCACTGTGGGGACGACGTCAACGATGCACTTATTGATGAAGCCGGTGACTGAAGTGGTATACTCCTCAATGCCGTGGATGAATCCCGGAACATATTCCAGTCTGTGCTAGCAGAACAGTCCTGTAGTGTAGCATCTGTGTCACTGACCACTTCCCTCTGCAAAAGCAATAATGTTCCCTCATTACTGTCACAACATCTGAAGGCTTAAAACATTCAAAACTTTCAACTCAGGCAGAAAATCCAGACATGCTCTTTTATACAGCTATTTCATTTGATTCTTGTTTATTTTCCTTTTTCAAGCGGTTTGAGATGATTTTTGTAATAGAAGCGCTATAGAAGTTTAATAAAAATGTATAATTAGTATTATACATGCATATAAACCAACCGCAGGCTTCCAAAGTGTATCTTCAAGGAATCTGTGCCCTATAATTGTCCTCAAATCTCTCCTCTGTAATTGGTCCAAGGCCCTGTCCGCTAACCAATGTCTCCCGTGTGATTGGTGCAGAGTCCAGGGAGGCCAGGGGCAGCGTGACCAGTTTGAGCAGTGACTTCTCTCTGATCACGGAGGACGCGGGCGGAGCCTCCAGCCTCACCAATGAGGCCGTGGACCTGTTCTCCGGCCAGCCTCTGGGAGCCTCCAGCTGGTGAGTCCTCACCGTTTCTCTGGAAGTCAGTGTAACCCCAGCCAAAACGTTTCCTTTCACTTTTGAATATACCCCCATATGTATCAGGGATGTCACATGGATGAGTATTCCTTTAAAGGGTGATGGCACTTCCTGATTTGGCCTCATTTTAAATTTTTTCATTAAGATATGCTAGCAGCCATGACTGAATTCAAACGTGAGTTGGTTTGTGTGGTTTGATGCGTCTCTTGTGTGTGTGTTCGCAGGTGGGAAGAGTTAGCCAAATCATTTAGCTAATAGCTTCAGCGAGCTGGTGTGCGACCAGGGCAAAATTGGTTTGACTTTGGACAGCCTATCTCTGGGGCTAGTTAGGGACCGTCAATAAATGACACAATGTAAATTCGACATTATTTTTCACATTGCAAACCTTTTTTAGTTTTCACATTAACTGCTTTCAATATTTGGATAAGACATTTCTACAATGTGTAGTTTTGAGGTTTGTAGCACTTAACACTCCCTTTTGAAAATGGCAGCTAACATGCTATACATGACGTCAGAGCTCTCAGGGTCTCTACTTCACAGCTCTGTATGGGCTTTGACTGACAGCTATTCGTACCCCGTGCGTGACAAGTTGCCCCCATTCCTCCCACTAATTGGGCATTTTTGGTGAGGGAGTGAGGGAAATGCTGTAAAAGGACTCTATGTACAGTACCAGTCAAGTTTGGACACCTACTCATTCAAGGGTTTTTCTTAATTATTACTATTTTCTACATTGTAGAATAATAGTGAAGACATCAAAACTGTGAAATAACACATGAAATTATGTAACCAAAAATGGGTTTTCTTCAAATTAGCCACCCTTTGCCTTGATGACAAATTTGCGCTCTCTTGACATTCTCTCAACCAGCTTCACCTGGAATACTTTTCCAACAGTCTTGAAGGAGTTCTGACATGCTAAGCACTTGTTGGCTGCTTTTCCTTCACTCTGTGGTCCAACTCATCCCAAATAATCTGTTGGGTTAAGGTTGGGTGATTGTGGAAGCCAGGTCATCTGATGCAGCATTCATCACTGTCCTTCATGGTCAAATATATAGCCTGGAGGTGTATTTGGTGATTGTCCTGTTGACAAAACAAATGATATTCCCACTAAGCGCAAACCAGATGATGGCGTATTGCTGCAGAATGCTGTGGTAGACATTCTGCTTAAGTGTGCCTTGAATTCTAAATAAATCACTGACAGTGTCATCAGCAAAGCACCATCACACCTCCTCCATGCTTCACAGTGGGAACCACACATGCAGAGATGTTCCGTTCACCTACTCAGCGTCACAAAGACACACGGTTGGAAACAAAAATCTCATTTGGACTCATCAGACCAAAGGACAGATTTCCACCAATATAATGTCCATTGCTCATGTTTCTTGGACCAAGCAAGTATTTTCTTCTTATTGGTGTCCTTTAGTAGTGGTTTATTTGCAGCAATTTGACCATGAAGGCCTAATTCATGCGGTCTCCTCTGAACAGTTGATGTTGAGTTGTCTGTTACTTGAACTCTGAAGCATTTATTTGGGCTGCAATTTCTGAGGCTGGTAACACTAACTTATTCTCCGCAGTAGAGGTAACTCTGGGGCTTCCTTTCCTGTTTCGATCCTCATGTGAGCCAGTTTCATCATAACGCTTGATGGTTTTTGTGACTGCACTTGAAGAAATGTTCAATGTTCTTGACATTTTCCGATTAAGACTTGAAGGTCAGTCAAAGTAATGATGAACTGTCGTTTCTCTTTGCTTATTTGAGCTGTTCCTGCCATAATATGGACTTGGTATTTTACCAAATAGGGCTGTCTAATGTATACCACCCCTACCTTGTCACAACACAACTGATTGGCTCTAACGCATTAAGAAGGAAATAAATTCCACAAATGTACTTTTAACAAGGCACACCTGTTTAATTGAAATGCATTCCAGGTGACTACCTCACGAAGCTGGTTGAGAGAATGCCACGAGTGTGCAAAGTTGTCATGAAGGCAAAGGGTGGCCACTTTGAAGAATCTCATATAAAATGACACTTTTTTTTTTGGTTACTACATGAATCCATATGAGTTATTTCATAGTTTTTATGTCTTCACTATTATTCTAGAATGTAGAAAAAAAATAAAGAAAAACCCCGGAATGAGTAGGTGTCAACTTTTGACTGGTACTGTATTTTGAAAGATGAGACATTGAGGATTATAATAAATACTGCTTTGATGTCATATAAGCAAGCCAAACACCTGTATGTCCAAATTGTGCACTTCACATTTCTGTATCTTAAAACTAATGTAATATACAGTGTCAACGTTCATGATGACTTTGATGTACTGTTACAATATGACATGTAACTGCGTTGTCCTGAACAGAATGAGCCTGTTTGTTCATATTGTCATTTTTTTTTTTTTTTCTTCTTTTGCCACAACTACGCATCTGAATGCACTCATGACTCCATTTCTTGTACACTAAAATTACTTTCTGCTTCTCTGAATTTTATTGTGAAAACCTAACACTAAGTTCGTATTTTATAATTTAGCTAATTTCACTAGTTGGCAATGGAACAAGCTTTCAAATCATGCCCACCTGACCCATATTGCGATTTTTATAATGGACTGTTTCTGGATTGCGTAAACAAGAATAGTAATTGTGTAAAGGCAGAGATGCAGGACAGTTCCAAGCCAGTTCTAGTTCTTTAACGGAACAGCCAGGAGAGCTCAAAAAAGCACCTTAGAGTTGAAGACTAAAAGTGCATTGAAATAGCTTAGGAACTTGTGCACGCTTTGGAGAGGTGTGTGGCCATTGGGAGACACCAGTTAGACACCTCTCACTCTAACCCTTGTGATTTCTTTGTCTTGTGTTTTACCTACCCCACATTTTTCCAATAATATTCTTATGTTACAGAATGTATCCAGAGTATTGTCAGATTTCTTTATCAACAAAAGTGGCAAAGTACAGTAAATGCACATAAAATCAGCAGTAATGTTTGGATTAAGTATTGTCAGATGAACTGTTGTGTCCTCCACCATTTGGTCTAATCATTTTCAAATCATGTCTAAACTGTTCCCTTTCAATTGCTACCATGGTTGTGCATATGCTTTTCATAGTTCTAAGAAATGTTTCAATTTAGCCCTATCCATCTCTAGGCCAATTCCCACGAGTGTAAGGGGTTTAGTCATTGAAATTTGAAGCTATTGGAAATGTAACATATTGTCCCATGTACGTTTGTATAGTTTACCCATAGTCTCTAACTAGCCCCATAGGGTTGCGTGCAGCTGCACTCTGAATTGATTACTTTTGTGCTGCCAGTTGTGGATTGAAACAAACCAAACCTTTAATTTACCTTGTGATGCAGTCACAAACACAAGTCTCGCAAAACTCAGTTTTGGATGAGACCGACTTTATGACAAATTATCCTATTTACACTTTTCTAGTCAATTTGATAGTAGAATACGTGTTTCTGACTCATATCGATGCCACAGCCTCTTTTCTAAATTAAAGTTGGTTTTTAGGGAGAGTTGCTCTTTAACCCAATAAAGTCCAGTATGCCTCGTTTCTGGCTCCATGCTCTTACCAACTGAGCCACAAAGGACAGAACTGCCTTAAAATAAGGGTTGTCAAATTTCTCCTTTGTGGCCTCCCCAGGAGGAAGGGACACACCTCGTCCCCCCAGACGGTGCTGTGGAACCGTCCCGACCCCATGCATGAGCGTCTGGCCCATCCCCTCGGCCAAGAGGCCAAGTCTTCCAGCTCCTCCTCCTCCAACCAATCGGAGCAGGGCTTCACACGCGCCGGCAGCAGTCCTATGTCTGTGCCTGGGAGAAGGTAAGCTTCCACTTTAGAAGTCAGTCGCCGATTTTGTTTGAAAGATTTATATTCTGTATTTTCTGTTTATTCAGATGGGCACAGTATGAAATTAATGTGGAAAGGGAGATGCAGAATAGCGGTGGGGCCGGGATTCTGCGTACATGTTCTGCAGGTGAAGTTATTTGCTAGACCAACCTCAAGCACAGCCGGTTGCAGTTTATGGGCTCCGACCACAACGATGAGGGATGCCACGGTTTTTGTCTGCCCCTCTTTCTGTCTTTGTAAATGGATTGACTCCATACTGCATCTGTTTTCTCTCCGTGTTGCATGTTTGCCATTCTGCAATGAAAGGTGACTAACTGAATAACATCTAAGTGTGTGACTGTCTGCGGTGACACACGTACCCTTTACAGACATACTTTATGGTAATTTATTTTTCAAAAGAATAGAAGGTGGCATTGTGTTGGATAACAAAACTGCACCTTTTTATAGTGGCCTTTTATTGACCCCAGCACAATGTGCTTCAATCGGCTTCTTTTTTATGCCACACCTGTCAGGTGGATGGATTATCTTGGCGAATAAGAAATGCTCAGTAACAGGGTTGTAAACAAATTTGTGCACAAAATGTAAAAGCATTTCTGTGAAGCTGTGATTGACAAGGACAAGTTTGACGTCGGACAACAATAGAATGTTCATGATATAATGTGTGCCAATGCCGCCTCAGCACTACGGCTACAAGCTGTAGGCAGACCTTTACAGCAATCATGACTAGGTCAGTTGAAGGAAATAAAGGTTTAGTCTTTGATTCCGACAACACCTTTCAGATACAAAGAAAAGGCAAAAAAAGTTGGTAGCATGCTGAAGTTGGCGGTTTATTTTGGTTTGTTAGAGAACACAAGTACAAATACACGCATCCCCTGGTGAGACATTGTGGTGAGGCTGTGTTTTCAGTAGAATGTGTGAGACGGTGGGTCTCACAGTACAGCTTGATTATACCCTTCTCAGTATACGTGTATGTGTGTCTAGGGCTGTGGCGGTCATGATATTTTGTCAGCCGGTGATTGTCGAGCAAAAAACTGCCGGTCGAGGGCGTCCCGGGTGGCGCAGTGGTCTAGGGCATTGCATCGCAGTGCTAGCTGTGCCACCAGAGACTCTGGGTTCACGCCCACGCTCTGTCGCAGCCGGCCGCAACCGGGAGGTCCGTGGGGCGACGCATAATTGGCCTAGCGTCGTCCAGGTTAGGGAGGGTTTGGCCGGTAGGGATATCCTTGTCTCATCGCGCACTAGCGACTCCTGTGGCGGGCCGGGCGCAGTGAACGCTAACCAGTTCGCCAGGTGCATGGTGTTTCCTCCGACACATTGGTGCAGCTGGCTTCCGGGTTGGATGCGCACTGTGTTAAGAAGCAGTGCGGCTTGGTTGGGTTGTGTTTCGGAGGACACATGGCTTTTGACCTTCGTCTCTCCCGAGCCTGTACGGGAGTTGTAGCGAAGAGACAAGATAGTAACTACTAACAATTGGATACCACAAAAAGGGGGTAGAATTAAAAAAAAAAAAAAAAACACTGATGGTCTCACTGTAATTTACTGTTAATTAATATAAACACATTTAGCATCTCCTGGCTTCCACGCATAGCCTACAAGCTACTGATTCAGAACTTTGGAACATCTACATTTTAAAAAGTCGAATAAATCCATGTAATATAGCCTACACCATCACAATAAATCCCGCTACCAAAACCTGCGGCCTCTCCTTCACTGCAGCCAATGTGAGTAAAACATTTAAATGTGTTAAAGGCCATCCCCAGCCACATCCTCAGAGCATGCGCAGACCAGCTGGCTGATGTGTTTACGGACATATTCAATCAATCCTTATCCCAGTCTGCTGTTCCCACATGCTTCAAGAGGGCCACCATTGTTCCTGTTCCCAAGAAAGCTTAGGTAACTGAGCCAAATGACTAGCACTCACTTCCGTCATCATGAAGTGCTTTGAGAGACTAGTCAAGGATCATATCACCTCCAACCTTTCCTGACACCCTAGACCCACTCCAATTTGCTTACCGCCCCAATAGGTCCACAGACAACGCAATAACACTGCACACTGCCTAACCCATCTGGACAAGAGGAATACCTATGTAAGAATGCTGTTCAACAGCTCATCATTTAACTCCATACTACCATCCAAACTCGTCATTAAGCTCGAGACCCTGGGTCTCGACCCCGCCCTGTGCAACTGGGTCCTGGACTTCTTGACGGGAAGCCCCCAGGTGGTGAGGGTAGGTAACATCTCCACCCCGCTGATCCTCAAATCAAATGTATTTATATAGCCCTTGGTACATCAAATCAAATGTATTTATATAGCCCTTCGTACATCAGCTGATATCTCAAAGTGCTGTACAGAAACCCAGCCTAAAACCCCAAACAGCAAGCAATGCAGGTGTAGAAGCACGGTGGCTAGGAAAAACTCCCTAGAAAGGCCAAAACCTAGGAAGAAACCTAGAGAGGAACCAGGCTATGTGGGGTGGCCAGTCCTCTTCTGGCTGTGCCGGGTGGAGATTAT
Source organism: Oncorhynchus mykiss (assembly GCF_057628025.1). Lineage (NCBI taxonomy): Eukaryota > Metazoa > Chordata > Actinopteri > Salmoniformes > Salmonidae > Oncorhynchus > Oncorhynchus mykiss. The sequence continues at coordinate 27,912,213 of NC_143038.1, forward strand.
AACAGAACATGGCCAAGATGTTCAAATGTTCATAAATGACCAGCATGGTAAAATAATAATAAGGCAGAACAGTTGAAACTGGAGCAGCAGCACGGCCAGGTGGACTGGGGACAGCAAGGAGTCATCATGTCAGGTAGTCCTGGGGCATGGTCCTAGGGCTCAGGTCCTCGAAGAGAGAGAGAATTAGAGAACGCACACTTAGATTCACACAGGACACCGAATAGGACAGGAGAAGTACTCCAGATATAACAAACTGACCCTAGCCCCCCGACACATAAACTACTGGAGGCTGAGACAGGAGGGGTCAGGAGACACTGTGGCCCCATCCGAGGACACCCCCGGACAGGGCCAAACAGGAAGGATATAACCCCACCCACTTTGCCAAAGCACAGCCCCCACACCACTAGAGGTGGTGGCTGATATCTCAAAGTGCTGTACAGAAACCCAGCCTAAAACCCCAAACAGCAAGCAATGCAGGTGTAGAAGCATGGTGGCTAGGAAAAACACTGGGGCCTCACAAGGGTGCATTCTCAGCCCTCTCCTGTACTCCCTGTTCACCATGACTGCGTGGCCATGCACGCCTCCAACTCAATCATCAAGTTTGCAGACGACACTACAGTGATAGGCTTGATTACCAACAACGACGAGACGGCCTACAGGGAGGAGGTGAGGGCCCTCGGAGTGTGGTGTCAAGAAAACAACCTCACACTCAACGTCAAGAAAACAAAGGAGATGATCGTAGACTTCAGGAAACAGCAGAGGGAGCAGCCCCCTATCCACATCGACGGGACGGTAGTGGAGAGGGTGGATTTTTTTATTTTTTTTATTTTACATTTTTTAAGTTCCTCTGTGTACACATCACGGACAAACTGAAATGGTCTACCCACACAGACAGCGTGGTGAATAACAACCTCAGGAGGCTGAAGAAATTCAGCTTGTCACTGAAAACACTCAAACCTTTACAGATGCACAATCGAGAGCATCCTGTCGGGCTGTATCACCGCCTGGTACGACAACTGCTCTGCCCACAACCGTAAGGCTCTCCAGAGGGTAGTGAGGTCTGCACAACGCATCACCCGGGGCAAACTACCTGCCCTCCATGACACCTACACCAGCCGATGTCACAGGAAGGCCAAGAAGATCAAGGACAACAACCACCTGAGCCACTGCCTGTTCACCCCGCTATCATCCAGAAGGCGAGGTCAGTACAGGTGCATCAAAGCGGGGACAGAGAGACTGAGAAACAGCTTCAATCTCAAGGCCATCAGACTGTTAAACAGCAATCACTCGTGGCTGCTGCCAAAACACCAACTCAACTCTAGCCACTTTAATGGAAAAGTCGCACTTTAAACAATGCCACTTTATATAATGTTTACATACCCTACATTACTCTTCTCATATGTATATAATGTACTCTATACCATCTACTGCATCTTGCCTATGCCATTTGGCCATCACTCATCCATATAGTTTAATATACATATTCCTATTAATTCCTTTACGTGTGTGTGTATATAAGGTAGTTGTTGTGGAATTGTTAGATTACTTGTTAGATATTACTGCATGGTCAGAACTAGAAGACACAAGCATTTCACTGCACTCTTTAACAACATCTGCTAACCATGTGTATGCGACAAATAAAATGTGTTTTTAGACAGAAAATGTAGTCTCTTTCAGAAGAACACTGAGATGTACTTATGTTAAGCCCTGATATGACTGTGATATGACTGTGGGCTACACTAATTAATTTAGCGGACAAGAATTGCTTCGAATTCCGTGGCATTATTTGTATTTTATACTATGAAGAATACAATTGAACATTGCTTAATAAAATATAAAAGTATATTTTCTCCAAACGATTTCAAAGAAAATGCGCACACGCGGCTATTCTGTGTTGAGCAGTTAACAAAGAAACAGGTCCTCCTTTTTGCTTAATTTATTTATGCAACTGTAGTTGTGAATCAAACATTGGATTATATGTTTTGATGTTTTATACATTCTAATGCTACATGATAGGACTCTAATGATGATTTGAAAAAAGTTTCAAGCTGCACACACTTCATCAGTCTCTCATTCACAATTTGGCAAGCACTTGATAATATTCTCACCAGACCTCGAACTTCCCAGGGGCATCCCTCTTGTGTGGCCGTAATGCTCCCTAAAAATCTGCATGCCTTTTGCTGAATAAAATAGGCTAATTATAATTCCCTTCTGCCAGCTGCTGTGCTCTGAAGCACCTCTCACTCACATGGCTCGCTCAGATGTAGCTAATACCCGTCACGTGATTGGTTCCTTCTCTCAGGTGTTTCAGCTAAGAAGTAGGCTACAAGGGAATGAGGATGGACACATCGGGTACGCAAGCATTCCTCTTATCGAATTCCTTGCCGCATATTGAAGATGTTAGATCTGTCCACATTTAGCTTTCTTATTGTCAGCCAACAACGAATAGCAAAAGCACTAGCCTATGTCAGTCTACTATCCCCCATAGTACAAAAGTTGACTTATTCTATTGGTCAATTTGTCCTTCTGTGCAAGAAATAAATATTCCAAACATATTCTGGGACAGTTGTGGGATGCGATAGATCCCAAATGAATACAACACGGCAGATTTTTTTCCCCTGCATTATAATCGCAGCAATGCACGCATGGCAGTATGCTATAAGTGCGACGGTTCCAAAATGCAACGAATTAGCGGGAAAACACTTATCGAAAATGACGGCAAATACTATTATGCATCTAGTACTTTATTATAAAGGTGCATTTTTATGGTGAAAAGGATCTTCCCCAAACTTGAAACTCACGTGCTGCGTATGTATGCTAGTTAGGCACTACACCCAATTTTAATAAGTTATTTGACCACTAGTTGTGATACAAACCTTATCAAAATATAGGCATGTGGGCTAGGATACATGAGGTGTGCGACTATGATTTGAAAAAAAAGAAGGTATGCCCTGTTTCTTGTCTTCCTGCACAAGCTGGACATCATTCACAAGTGAGGGGCTAATATTGTCACCAAATCAACTATTCTTAGTGTTGTCTTTACATATACTAAATAATATGTGTGAAATTAATTTTGATTACCCTTATCATGCACCTGTCTCGAAGGGGCATGGGGGGAAAAATACATGTACTCTACGCACTTAATATTCAAATGGAGGACGCTTTTCCCATGGTTCATTTTCATGCCAGGTAGGCTATACTCCTGTTGTAAAGTGAAGCAATGTGCTTAATATTAGGAAAGTTGCTAAATAAATATAGGTGGCCTATCCCATAAAGCTGATGGGATCCTCTTTTTAATAGAGGCCATCAACTCTGTTTTCTCACCTAATGGCATAGCCTATGGAAATGTTGGCTTATAGGCTCGCATGAAGTGTTTATTTAGATTTTCGATTACATTTGCATTGATGTCCGAGTGATTTTTAGAGGGACAATAGTGCTGAGTACTATGCAGGAAGCAAGTTTGGAAGGCTACTAATGACCAGCAGCAGCATCAGAGCTTGAAGAAGGCTAATTACCGTGACTAAACGGTCACATGGATTTTGACTGCCGTCATGACTCATGACTGCCGGTGTGGCGGTAATACAGTCACTGTAACAGTCCTGTGTGTGTCTCACTGGTTTATTAGTACAGCTCCTTACTCCAGAGCTCCTTGTTCGTTTGGTCAATTTGCATGACAATGGAAGGTGCGTTGGTGTTTTGGTAGTTGGTTCAAACTCCATTCATTGTCATTCCACTGACATTGGGGTATGCCGTATGTGTAATATCCATATGACGTTTCTGTGCTTGTTGACTTGCCTTGTTAATTCCCCCTGAGGGTATTATTCTAGTTCTGGATTGAATTGACGTGAGTGTTGTACCTTGACCGTTGACTTTTGCCACTGAGGTCGCGACACCGTGCCGTGAAGCCCCCCCCTCCCACTGACCTCAAAGCTCACGGCTGGATTCTCGCTCGTCTCACTTCTCCCAATTGAATTTCCTTATTTTTTTCCCCCCTCTCCTTTGGCTCTTTCACTTTCCTCTCTCTGTATTCGCTGCATTCCCTGCTCTCTCCATTCTCTTTTTCCACTCTTTCTCTCTCTGCATCTCCCTCTACTCTGGCCAGGCTGGCGGCGGAGTACGCCCAATCCGGCTCTTCCCTCTCCATGGACTACGGCAGCTGGCAGCTCGTGTCGGGCTGCGGCTCCATCCACGACCATGGACAGGTCGCCGCCGCCAACGACTCGCCCCTCCCCTTTAGCTTCCAGGACGAGGGGCCCAGCGGACGCATGTGAGTCTATGGGCTGCGTCACAAAATAGCACACAATCCCCTATGTAGTGCACTACTTTTGACCGGGGTTCGGTAGGCTGTGGGCTATGTAGGGAATAGGGTGCCATTTGGGACGCACACACGGATCGCATTCCGATTCTTGACCTTTCTCCTGGAAGTGTGCACTCGTTCACCCCCACCCCCCCCCCGTGCATTGGATTGGTGCAAGCATGGCTGGAGGGAGTTATCGCCATATTGCCCACACCAGTGTGTGTTCCTTTTAAATTCACGAGGGGGAATGTACGAGTACCCTTCGGCGTAGTGGTCGAGAATCGGACCCCTGCTACGCACACCTCTAACCCTCAGGAATATCTTTCTCTCTCTTTACCTCCTTCTCCGCCTTTATTCACCTCCTTTCTCTCCCCCATTCCTTTGTGGAAGAGGAGGCGGTGGCAGGGCTCAGTGGGTGGGGGCTGACGCCTCCTGTTGGGCTGGTCCACCATTGTGTGCGTGTGTGTCACACCTGCAGGGTTGGATAGAGTTGGTGTGTGTTTGAGTGACAAAACAGAGAGAGAGTCTGTTCTGGAGGATGTGTGCGTGGGTACCTGGTATGTGCAAGTGTAGACACACAGACACAAGTGTTTGGCAGGCTGTTTATGCAGTCTTCGTATATACACACCGATGGCCTGAGCTGTTGCTCTCTCTCTGTGTCTGTGCGCGCGTGTGTGTACTGTATCTTGGGAGACAATGGTACGGAATATTTGCTTCATCATTCTCTGTCCCCTGCGAACTGGAGGTTTAAGTACAACTGAAAGAGGGGAACGAGAGACTGAGTTCCTTCATCATTCATTTTTTTTCTTCTCCAGACTGCCTCTCTTCCCAGTGGGGGGACACCTTTCCATTTCCATTTTGATCTGGCTGCCAAATTGAGTGTGTCCCGAGAACAAGGCGGCATGGGCAAATTACATCTATCTTTCTTGATTTGAAGGGAAGGGAGAGGGGGAACAAAGGAGGAGGAATAGAGGAGGAAGTGTGCAGTCTGGGATTGCTCAGATTTAGAAGTACACTGTCCTTTCATAACTAATTGGTGGAGCCTCTTCTCTCGCCAGTTACCTGTCCTTTTTAATTTATTTTCATCTGGTCTTCCCTCTCCCGTCTCCTCTAACTTGTTTTTTTCCCCCTATCTCTCTTTCACTCCTCCCTCTCTCTCCCAGGTGCCCGTCCCCCTCGGAGCGTCAGGTTCGTCTGGAGGCGGTGAGGGAGGTGTTCCTTGCAGCCTACAGCTCCACCGTGGGGCTCAAGTCCAGCGCGCCCAGCCCCTCCGGCGCCATCACAGGCCTTCTGGAGCAGTTTGCCCGCGGCGTTGGCCTCCGGGGCACCAACAGCATCATCTGATCTAGGATTAGGTCACCCACTGCAAATGTGAAATCTGGGCCCGTAGTTATCGTATTCATAAAGCGTCTGAGTAGGAGTTCTGATCTAGGATCAGTTTTTCCTCTTCGATCAAAATGAATACAATCATATCGGCAGGCATGACCTGATTCTAGATCTAACCTCCTAGGCTCTTTGTGAATATGTTCCCCTCCCCCTCCTTCACCTCCCTTCCGCTTAACCCCGTCCTGTAACACCTTGTGGTTGAATTGCGATCCACGATCAGCGTTCATTTTGTCGGGGAAAGCCACATCCTGTTTCGTATGGTCTTTAATCAAATAAAAAGTGCAAATTTCACTACTCTATCCAGGTGCTGAAGCGTCTTTAAAAAAGCATTTTTATAGATATCTATCAAACCCAGATAAAATAAAAAAAAATCTCTTTCCATTTTTTTATTTTTTTTTATTCATGCCTTCCAACTTATTCTCTGGACTTTTTCCTTTTTTTGTTTGTTGCACATTTTTTGTCAATTCAGGGAGTGGTTCGGGGGGATAACAATGCCAGCCACAGTATCAAAAAGGGACAGCTGGCCATTGTATAAAAAAAAATGTGCAGCATGGTTTAGAACAACTTGTCATTTATCTTTGGTTGGTGCTAAGAACGTGGTCAGAGTACAAAGAACTTTTTACATGGACACCTTTTTTATGTGGAGTTCTTCCTTTTCTGTTTTTTAAAATAATTATTTGGGATTCAACGTGCTGATCGTCCTAAATGGAGGAGACCACCCTTCTCTTTTCTTCAGTGACAAAACTCGAAAGCTGCTATTCAGTGCTGAATCAAGCGGAAGCATAAACCATATCATTGTAGTGGATACTGTGGTTTACATACAAACAGCACTAGTCAAGTGTGTCAGGGCAACAGAACAACAGATGTTTCTTTTTATAACCTAATTCGGCGTAGAAAAGTCTGTCAAGCTGGATGTAGCTTTATTTTGTAGAATGTAATATGTTGAATCCTAAAACACCATCAGTGCAAACCTTTAGCTGATTTTTACAATTGGTTAATTATCTTGAATAATCAAACTTGTGGTCAGATAAGTCACTTATGTGCAGACTTAAAAGCAAAGATCAGTTTAGCATTGTCGCCATACAAAACATTTTTATACGGTTTTCCTATGTTTTAAATTGATTTAAACCGCACATACACACCATTTAGACCGGTCCCAGATCTGTTTGTGCTCTCTTACGGTAACCAATATGGGATCAAGCTACACCATCATTACTGGTGCTTAAGACCGCAAGCCAGGAGAAGTCAGTCCCATTGCTGGGCTGTGTTAGGTCTTTTAAGGTGCTTGTATTTGAGCCCACTTCTGACAGCTATTCATACGGTCAGTCACTTCATCTCAACTTTTGTCTCTCAGTTTTGTGACATGACGGCTCCAAGCCACACCGCTTTCGGTCTTTGTTATTGCTGTACGTAAGTTTATGGCCTCGTTCCAGGCTGACTACTTTGCAGTAGCCAGATCTCCCAACACATGGATAGGTGTTAAACATATTGACTTACTGCATGATCATCTCTAGCAATATGAAAGACATGGCACAGAACCATTGGTTGATGTGAGCAGTGCGACTGCAATATAAGCAGCCTGGAACACATCTCTTTCTGTGACTTAAGCGCTCTATTGCTGCATGAACAAGTGAACTTGGGGCCTACTTTGGATTAGTTAACTGCCACTGAACAATTGGCCTTTCAGATCACGTGGACAAGTCTTTGGCCACATTCCAGACCAACTACATCGCGGTTACCTGCCAGATCTCACAACGCCTGGATAGGTTTTTAACATACAGCTAACCGCATTATTTGATATAGCAATCTGATGGCCGTCTGCTAAGTTGGTTGATGCATGCAGCACGACTGCAATGTAGTCGGGCCTGGAACGCGACCACGGGGGAGGTAGCGATTATGCAGGAAAATGGCAGTGTTGTGGCGCCATTGCGTTGAAAGATTCATTTGAGGCAGCACTTACTGTGATTTGTTTAGCTTGTTTGCAACGCCAAATGGTTTTGACGGCTGCTGTACTGTACCTCAGGACCTTTTTTTGTGCCTTTTCAGCGGTAGCAGTGGAAGAGATTCACCCTTTTTTTTAATATTTTTTTTTTAACCTTTTTTCCAAAGTAATTTCTGTTTCTTATACATTTAAAGAGCTTGTTTTTTTAAATGCTTTGGGAGAATCCACAACTAAGAGCTAGCTACTACACTTTAACACATAGCATTGGTCAGTTGAAAGGCAAGCTAATGGCTTAATCCTTCAATCACTTGAATGCAAAATGATTTATATTTTTTCAGTCTTTGACCATAGACAAACATTGAACAATGGCAATTGATCATAATGTACAATATTGTTTCTGCAAAGTCTGTGAGATCTTTCTGTCAATCAGTTGGGTTTAAGGGGAGATGGGGTGAAGGTTCAGGAATATCGGTGTGAGAAGTTACCTTTTTTTTATAGAGTACTCTCGCTTGTCAATCAGTGTGCAGACTGATGTAGTATTGGGACATCTGGTTTTAACTCATTTGTACATTCTCTGTCTCACTGGATCTTCCAACAGTCTACTTTGTTGGAAGCTTACTTGGCGACTTTCTTTCACTTGTCCAATCCTTTGAAATCAAAGAAAGGAAACTACTTTGGGCCCTCCTCACCTTTCCTGAACATAACCCATCTGGAAGTATTTCAGAGACTATTTAGCAAAAACATTTGAACTACATCGCATCCTGTTATCAAACTTCGATGTGATTTACCACACCAGAGAAATGATTGAAAACCGGCATGTCCATGGTAGGATACATTGGTGACACTTGGGTCTATTCCTAGGTCCCTGTTTGTAGGCAAAAGGCCCAGAGCCCCTAGACAATTTGCAGTTGACACATTCCTTTCAGTTCACACTTTTCACTGGGTACATTATTTACCTTTAGGATTACGCAAGCACCTCACGTGATTGTTCAACTCATCCATGTTTTTGCATGTAATTTCCCCCAACTAATTGAAACTAGTGGAATATACAGTACATGGATACATTTTTCCTAAATTAACCTTCATTTTTAGTATGATTATTTTCTTTTGATTTTACAGAAATGCTGCATAGCACTCATCTTCCTTTATTGACGTGTCAATCTCTTTACACAGACATCTTCGAGTCGAGTCATTTTTAAGTCATTTTATCTTGTTTTTTGTTTTAAATTGCTCTTAATTCTCGCCAGAGAGAGAATCGGCTACATTGAGAAAGGTGAATTGATATGCAGGTGGTTATTATGAATAAAGAAAAACAAAATGTATGTACAATCATTTCTACCCTGAATCATTGGTCTTATATTTTAGGCTTTATACGTGTTGACTTCCTTCATTAATCTGATGACTTATTTTTTTTTACCTGATTAAATTAATCAGGTAACAATTAACTCATTAGGATTTGGGGCACCACAGAAGAAATAGCTTGGAGTTACCATTTCCAGAATTAAACTCTTAAGGTACATGTTTACAGTGCCTTGCAAAAGTATTCATCCCCATTGTCATTTGTCCTATTTTGTTACATTACAACCTGTAATTTTTAAATGGATTTGGATTTCATGTAATGGACATAAACAAAATAGTCAATTGGGGAAGTGAAACTTAAAATAACTTTCTAAAATTTACAAAATGGAAAAGTGGTGCGTGCTTTTGTATTCTTTCCCTTTGAAGCCCCTAAAAAAGATTTGGTGCAACCAATTACCTTCAGAACTCTCACAATTACTTAGATTGCACACAGGTGGACTTAAGTGCCACATGAGAGAGATCATAGATCATATATATATATATATATATATATATATATATATATATGAGATCTAAGTTCTGTTCTGAAAGGCCTGCAGCACCATTAAGCAAGGGGCACCATGAAGACCAAGGAGCTCTCCAAACAGGTCAGGGACAAAATTGTGGAGAAGTACAGATCAGGGTTGGGTTATAAAAAATATTGAAAACTTTGTACATCCCACAGAGCACCATTAAAAACATTATTAAAAAATTTAAAGAATATGGCACTACAATAAACCTGCCAAGAGAGGGCCGCCCATCAAAACCAGGCAAGGAGGGCATTAAGCAGAGAGGCAACAAAGAGCCCAAAGATAACCCTGAAGGAGCTGCAAAGCTCCACAGCGGAGATTGGAGTATCTGTCCATAGGACCACTTTAAGCCACACTCCACAGAGCTGGGCTTTACAGAAGAGTGGCCAGAAAAAAAGACATTGCTTAAAAATAAAAAAAATAAGCAAACACATTTGGTGTTTGCCAAAATGCATGTGGGAGCCTCCCCAAACATATGGAAGAATGTACTCTGGCTTTTTGGCCATCAAGAAAAATGCTGTGTCTGGCGCAAACCCAACACCTCCACTCACCCTGAGAACATGAAGCATGGTGGTGGCAGCATCATGCTGTGGGGATGTTTTTCATCGGCAGGGACTGGGAAACTGGTCAGAATTGATGGCGCTAAATACAGGGAAATTCTTGAGGGGAAACCTGTTTCAGTCTTCCAGAGATTTGAGACTGGGATAGAGGTTTACTTTCCAGCAGGACAATGACCCTAAGCATACTGCTAAAGTAACACTGGAGTGGTTTAAAGGAAAACATTTAAATGTCTTGGAATGGCCTAGTCAAAGCCCAGACCTCAATCTAATTGAGAATCTGTGGTAGGACTTAAATATTGCTATACACCAGCGGAACCCATCCAACTTGAAGGAGCTGGAGCATTTTTGCCTTGGAGAAAAGGCAAAAATCCCAGTGGCTTGATTTGCCAAGCTTATAGAGACATACTCCAAGAGACTTGCAGCTGTAATTGCTGGAAAAGGTGGCTCTTCAAATTATTGACTTGGGGGGGGGGGGGGGGTGAATAGTTAAGCACACTCAAGCTTTCAGTTTTTGTGTCTTATTTCTTGTTTATTTCACAATAAAAAATATTTTGCATCGTCAAAGTAGTAGGCAAAGTGGTAGGCATAAAATGATACAAACCCCCCAAAAATCCATTTTAATTCCAGGTTGTAAGGCAACAAAATATGAAAAATGCCAAGGGGGGAATAATTTCGCAAGCCACTGTATCTATTTTATCGAAGGACAGTCATCTTATTAATCATTACCTCTTATCATATGCATCATTCTGAACATCGTATACTCCTTGCATCTGCAAAAACCCCAGCCTTGATCATTATTCAGTACTACACAAATTGGGTTAATTATTTATTTACGAGCTAACAAAAAAATAACAGAATACACACACTTAATACAAGAGACAAAAGGTCCCTGGTGGACTCACACAATATGACATTTTACCCAACGACATGGAGAGAGAAAAAGGCACACTTATCGTCGAGACATTTCAGAATTATTCTCAGTAACGTTAATCATATACATTACCAGTCAAAAGTTTCAGAACATCTACTCATTCAAGGGTTTTATTTATTTTGTACTATTTTCTACATGTAGAATATTACCGAAGACATCAAAACTATGAAATAACACATATGTAGTAACCAAAAAGGTGTTAAACAAATCTAAATATATTTTATATTTGAGATTCTTCAAATAGCCACCCTTTGCCTTGATCACAGCATATTTCATCAAGGATCTCTCTGAACTTTGCTCTGTTCATTTTTGCCTCAATCCTGACTAGTCTCCCAGTCCCTGCCGCTGAAAAACATCCCCACAGGATGAATCTGCCACCACCATGCTTCACCATAGGGATGGGTGCCAGGTTTTCTCCAGGCGTGACACTGGGCATTCAGTCCAAAGAGTTCAATTTGGTTTATCATCGTCTGAGAGTCTTAAGGTGCCTTTTGGCAAACTCCAAGTGGGCTGTTATGTTCTTTTTTACTGAGGAGTGGCTTCCGTCTGGCCACTCTACCATAAAGGCCTGCTTGGTGGAGTGCTGCATATATGTTTGTCCTTCTGGAAGGTTCTCCCATCTCCACAGAGGAACTCTGGAGCTCTGTCAGAGTGACTATCTTGCTCTTGGTCAACTCCCTGACCAAGGTGCTTTGCCCCCGATTGCTCAGTTTGGCTGGGTGGCCAGCTCTTGGAAGAGTCTTGGTGGTTCCAAACATCTTCCATTTAAGAATTGGGGACCTTCAATGCTGCAGAAATGTTGTGGTACCCTTCGCTAGATCTGTGCCTCGACACAATCCTGTCTCAGAGCTCTAATTCCTTCGACCTCATGGCTTGGTTTTTTCTCTGACATGCACTGTCAACTGTGGGACCTCAAATAGACAAGTCTGTGGCTTTTGAAATCATATCCAATCAATTGAATTTCCCACAGATGGACTCCAATCAATTTGTAGAAACATCTCAAGGATGATAAATGGAGACAGGATGCACCTGAGCTAAATTTCGAGTCTCATAGCAAAGGGTCTAATAATTATGTACTTTTTAATACATTTGCAAACATTTCTAAAAACCTGTATTCACTTTGTCATTATGAAGTAATGTGTGTAGATTGCTGTGGATTTTTTTATTATTCATCCATTTTAGAATAAAGCTGTAACGTAACAAAATTTGGCAAAGTCAAGGGGTCTGAATACTTTCTGAAGGCACTGTATGTGTGCGTGTATATGAATGGGAATGTGAGGGAGGGGGAATATGAATATTTGCAGGAGGGCGGGAGAGAATGGGTATGTTAATGCATAGGGTATAGGTTGTATGTGAATGGATGAGTATATTGACGTATGGATGGCTCAATAATCCATGCTTTCTGGGAATTCTATAATGTCCGTAAATTGTGGGTGGAGCTAGAAAGTTGGCTGTCCGAAGTATTACAATGTAAACTTAATTTTAATCCGTCTGCATATTTCAAGAAATGGCATATGGGGGTGTAGTGATATACCCAATTGGCTGAACGATTCTCTTCTCATCACACATCTTGAAAAAATGTATACCATAAAACGTGGAAATCAATCAATCCGCCATCATTAACACAAATTGATACAATTTCAGGCCAAGTGGCAAACAATAATGCAGGCACTCGAGATGGGGGTGTGAGCTTGTGGGTCTGGGCAGATGAGATGTATTCATTGTTTGTGTGCATCTGTAAATTGTTGTTCGTTTGTATAAGATTGTATATGGTGTGAAAAAAAGGATTGGTGTAAGGGTGTATGAGAGGGAGGGTGGGAAAGATGGCAGGTTAGGACAAGCTTGGTTTGGGTGGGCAGGGATGTTCGCCGCCCTCATGACATGTCTGCAAACATTTTTTATCTGGTTCTTCAATGATAGATCGGAACAGACAAGGTTATTGTTGTTTCTTTACAAGGCCAACAAAATCCAACTTATTACATGGAATGTGCACGGGTTCCATGATGGGGGAAAAAAGCATAAGGTACTTGAACATTTAAAGAGATTGTCAGCGGATATAGTTTTCCTGCAAGAGTTACACTTAAAATAATGTTAAATGTTATATTTAAAGAGGAGCTGGGTTGGAGAGGCCTATACTGCCACCTACTGTAGTAACAGCAGAGGTTTGCATCCTGATAAATAAGAAGACACTCTTCTCCCATATATCCCAGCACACTGACCAAGAAGGTTGTTTTCTAATGTTGAATTATATATTACATGGAGAAAAATACACATTGATTTCATTGTATATCCCCTCAGTGGCAAATCTGGTGTTTTTACATAGAATTCAAGCTATAATCGAAGATGATTTTGAAAGAGAAGGATACAAATGTTTTAATTAGAAACAACAACGCTATTAATAACAATTTAAAAAACTTAGATTAAAATCTATTTAAATCAGAATTAAACATTTGGACTGATCCTACAGCTTTCTTAAACTTAATAACCCTTAAGCAAATATAAGCAGACAAAAAATGATCACAAAAAAAATGTAGCACCCAAAAATAAATATTTGACACTGTTAAAGCATTTGCGTAGAGAAAGGTACCAGGTATGGATGGCTTTCCCAAAATAATTTTATTGACATTCTGAGACAAGAAGCACTCCTATTTACTCAAATAACAACAAACATGTCAATCAATTCAGTGCTTCAGAGGTCCATGTATCAAACAGTTACTTCAGTTTTAAAACCAGGAAAATATGGAGAGTCCCCTGCAGAATACCCCTGCATAAATGTAATAAATTGTGATAATAAAATAACAAAACTCATAAGCAACAGAATGGCAAAAGTCTTACCAGACTTGATACATATTAATCAAACAGGGTTTATTAAAAATAGACACAAACAAATACAAGAACATGTTTCAGTATAATACAATATGCTAAAAAACAAGATGTAGATTTATCAATAATGGCTGTTGATGCTGAAAGAGCAAGCTTTTGACCATCTTGAATGGCCTTTTCTATTCAAAACTTTGTAAGCCTTCAACTTTCCAGCTAAAATTTTGCATTTCATAAAAATATAGAAATATCCTAATGAAAAAATATACACAAATAATAGATTATCTGATGAAATTGCTTTGGAAAGGGGCACAAGACAGGGATGTCCTCTCTCTCCCCTCCTGTTTGCATTGGCATTTGAACCCCTTGCAGAAATAATTTGACAGGATCCAAACTTAACAGGTATGGGTGTTGATGAACATGAATATCTACAGATATACCTGACTAATATTGAAAACTCAATGCCCCCTTTTTAAAAATATTTTCTGAATATTCTAAAACCTAAGGATATAAAAGTAAAGTGGAAAAAATAAATGAAATGGCAATAGGAAATTACCCCACTGAAGATATTTTTTAAATAAAGTATACTCGGTCATAACAGATCTTATATGGGCAAATAAAATGCATATAATTAAATTATAAGTTTTACATCTCCCTAAGTCTGAGGGTTGTTTAACCCTTCAGACATGGAATTGCTTTTACTTGCACTAAAGAGGAACAATGGGTACATATTGAAGATGCCCATGCACATCCCCAGAATCTTTGCACATGTCTGTTTTCAAAAGATAAAGCGAAGAACATTAACAACTTCTTAGTTAAGAACACCATGACAATATAACCAGTATCACACCCTAAAAACACAACCCCATGGAACAATCCTTGGATCTCTTTTCAAAATGAACCGATAAATTGGTCCACATGGAAAACTAAAGGCATAGAAACCATAAATTACTTTGTAATAGGAAATACAATTATTTCCATGACAATTAAAAAGCCATTTGAACTGACCAATGTAGACATTTTCAAATAGACGCAGCTTACATTTTCTATCTGAAATCTTTAAGACATAGCAATATTGAGGGAATACTATTCGAGTCAGAAAATGATGTTCATATGATCTGACAATCTCTTAGAAAACAATATAAACAATTGGAACCAAGACTTAAGAATAACTGATATAGGCCCAAGATGGAGGGAGTGTTGGTACATAACTGACTAAATTACAGTTAACGTAAATGTATGCTAAACTAATGTATAGAATGTATTATACAAGTGACAAAATTTACAAATTCTACAGCACAATGGCAGAGTCATGTCTTAAGTGTAAAATGAACAGTGACTCAATAATTCATGCCTTCTGGGAGTGCTATAAAGTCGAAAAGTTATGGGCACAGTTAGAAAGTTGTCTGTCAGAAGTTTTACAATGTAAATGTACTTTTAATCTGTCTAATTTGTTTTAACATATATCCGTCTATTTGCATATTTGAAGACATGGCATATGAGGGTGCAGTGAGATACTCAATGGGTTGGACCATACTTTTCTTATGAATCATTTTGGAAAACCTTTTTCTTAGCTGGAAATCAAATGATCCTCCATATTTAAGACATTGAATGGATCAAATGCATTATTATTTAAATATTGAAAATGTGTGGGCGACAGAAAAACTGAATAGTGCAATTTGAGGTATGGCATAGTTTTACAAGCACTGGAGATGGATGAGGTGGTAACATGTGATGTCATTGATATTTGTGTTCATCTGTCTGTTGTATATTGTCTGTATATATTTATTGTTTTAAATTCTATAAAGTTTTTTTTTTTTGCCCAACCGGGTGTTTCTCTTGAGATAAATCAAATCATTCACAAGAGAAAACAAGTCGAGAACTATATGGGGTGCTGGGCTGAAGGGTGTTAGGCAAATATTCAACCTAGTTCAGCTCAGAAACGTGTTAATTAACTACAATGAGCATAATCCATTAAGCCTGATTTTCCATCCCAGACAGAGAAGGAAACACTTTCATGCCTGCTATGCTAGGTTTGATACAGACAGACGCATATACCGCATGAGAGAGGAATATACACAACGCAACAAAGAGAGGATGGAGACAATTCATTAAAGTATGCTACTTTAAATAACTATTACAATTATTTTGTCAGACAGCTCTACTACATATAGGATGACTAACAGTACAGTATAGTGAGCATATATATATATATATATATATATATATATATATATATATATATATACAGTATATATATATAGATATATATACACACACATTTGTCTGGCTGGCTGCCGCCGCCTGAGCAGAGAGGAGATGATGACTTTAAAGAATGAAATTATTTTATGTTGATGTCCACCCAATGTGGACTTGACAGAGAATCACTTTAATGTCATTATTTCATAATGCATTTAATGTAAACATTTAAAAATAAAAAATCTCGAAACCGAAAATCGAAAACCAAGATGGTTTTGGCAAATGTGCTCTAGCCAACAGCTTGCAGATACAGTGCTAGATTATGTTAATTTGTCAAAGGCAGCCAAGCATCGATCATTATGTCACCAGAATAAGACTCTTAATATTTATTGAAAGGAGCATCAAGCTCATCATAAACAGCAAGTAGCAGCAGTGTAAAAACAAAGGCGGGGGGGGGGGGGGGGGGGTCAATTTAAATAGTAGAAGTTGTTAAGGAGCCTTTTGGACCAAGACTTGGCGCGCCGTTATGGCTTGCCGTTTTGTAATAGAAAGAACAGTCTATGACTTGGGTGACTGGAGTCTTCGACAATTTTTGGGGACTTCTTCTTACACCGCCTATTACATAGTTCCTGGATGGCAGGAAGCTTGGCCCCAGTGATGTACTGGGCCGTATGCACTACCCCCTGTAGCGCCTTACGGTCGGATGCATATCAGGCGGTGATGCAAGCGGTCAGGATGCTCTCTATGGTGCAGCTGTAGAACTTTTTGAGGATCTGGGGACCCATGCCAAATCTTTTCAGTCTCCTGAGGGGGAAAATTTGTTGTCATACCCTCTTCATGACTGTTACACTTATAAAGTTTAGAAATGTTTGTGAATGTTTGGTATGGTGTGGCTATTATAGAGCTTTAGCTACTGCAGGGCTATGATAAGAACGCAGTGCGCCCCGTCGCACCAACTGACTCCGACAGTTGAACTTGAGGTGAGGAAGTCAGTTTCAGGCCTACCAGAGTTAACGAATTAGCCTCCTTCTGTATGTCTATATCTGTATAGCCTACACGGTAACCATCTGCCATAAATAAATGCATGTCGGTGTAATAGCATACCACCGGCATATCTCTATTTCTCTCTCTGGGGTTAGACATAAGCTTCTCTTCCTTAATATAGGCTATATAAACACTACATGGTATGTGGGCACATGCTCATCGAACATCTCATTCCAAAAGTATAGGCATTAATATGGAGCTGGTCACACCTTTGCTGCTATAACAGCCGACACTCTTCTGTGAAGGCTTTCCACTAGATGTTGGAACATTGCTGTGGGGACTTGCTTCCATTCAGCCAATTCATCCATTCATTCCAATTCATCCCAAAGGTGTTTGATGGGGTTAAGGTCAGGGCTCTGTGCAGGTCAGTCAAGTTCTTCCACACCGATCTTGACAAACCATTTTTGTATGGACTTTACTTTGTGCGCAGGGGCATTGTAATGCTGAAACAGGAAAGTACCTTCCCCAAACTGTTGCTGCAAACTTGGAAGCACAGAATCGTCTAGAATGTCATTGTATGCTTTAGCATTAAGATTTCGCTTCACTGGAACTAAGGGGCCTAGCCCGAACCATGAAAAACTGCCCCAGAATGTTATTCCTCCTCCGCCAAACTTTGCAGTTGGCACTATGCATTGGGGGAGGTAGCATTCTCCTGCTCCAGGGTCCAATGGCGGCGAGCTTTACACCACTCCAGCCAAAGCTTGGCATTGCGCTTGGTGATCTTGTGCTTGTGTGTGGCTGCCCGGCCATGGAAATCCATTTCATGAAGCTCCCGACGAACAGTTCTTATGCTGCTGTTGCTTCAAGAGGCAATTTGGAACACAGTAGTGAGTGTTGCAACCCGAGGACAGACGATTCTTACGTGCTTCAGCACTCTGCGGTCCTGTTCTGTGGGCTTGTGTGGCCTACCAACTCGTGACTGAGCCGTTGTTGCTCCTAGATGTTTCCACTTCACACTAAAAGCACTTACAGTTGACCGGGACAGCTCTAGCATGGCAGAAATTTGACGAACTGACTTTTTCGAAAGGTGGCATCCTATGACGGTGCGGTGCCACGTTGAAAGTCATTGAGCTCTTCAGTACTGGCCATTCCACTGCCAATGTATTCCCAAACCTGCATCCTTTTTTTGCAATAAGGTACTGAAGTAAAACTGCCCAAAAATTGGTGAAGTAATTAACTTTATGTCCTGAATACAAAGCGTTGTGGTTGGGGAAAATCCATGACTTAGTACCACTCTTCATATTTTCAAGCATGGTGTTGGCTGCATCGTGTTACGGGTATGCTATTCATTGGCAATGACTAGGGAATTTTTTTATGATTAAAATAAATGGAATAGAGCTAAGCACAGTCAAAATCCTGGAGGAAAACCTGGTTCAGTCTGCTTTCCAACAGACACTAGGAGACAAAATCACCTTTCAACAGGACAATAATCTATAACACAAGGCCAAATATACATATAGTTGCTTACAAATGTGACATTGGATATTCCAGAGTGGCTGAGTTACCGTTCTGACTTAATTCGGCTTGAAAATCTATGGCAAGACTTGAAAATTGCTGTCATGCAGCTCAATTAAAAAAAAAAAAAAATGGGCAAATATTGTACAATCCAGGTGTGCAAAGCTCTAAGAGACTTAACCAGAAAGACTCACAACTGTAATCGCTGCCAAAGGTGATTCTGACATGACATAACACTCAGGGGTGTGGATTCCTATGTAAATTAGATATTTCTGTATTTAATATTCAATACATATGCAAAAACAAGTTTTCACTATGGGGTATGTGTGTAGATGGGTGAAAAATACTGAATCAATTTTGAATTCAGGCTGAAACAACAAAATGTGGAATAAGTCAATGGGGTATTAATACTTTCTGAAGGCTCTGTATGTGTGCTGTGCATGTATGTACTGTAATAGAATATAGGCTATGTATGTGAAATGTGTATGTAGGCTATGTGTATGTATTTGTATGTATTTATTTTTCTGGATTTTCTTGGCATTTCACTGTCTATCTAGGGACAAGCACTGATAATTAGCGCAAGCTAATGTGTTATGGTGCAATGCATTTTACTGTTGTAAATGTATCATTGGTATTGCAGCTCTCCCTACCCAAATGATATGATCATAATATAATTCATTATATGCAATTGTACTTCTAATCCTATTTGATCTTTTTTTTTAAAAACTACAGTACACAGTTGAGCTGCATAGACCACACACTCCAAATGCATTTGAACTTGAAATCCAACATTCTGCTTGCAGCAACTTCCCGAAAGTCTCTGCCTCCACCTGCTGATGGATAAGTAAAAGTACGGAGCGAAGGACCTCTATATGTGCACTCTCTCGCTCTCTAGCTTTCGCTCTCTCCTCGATGAATGAAATCCACCATCGCCACACCTCCAAGCAAGGACTGTCTCGAGCGCTGCCACTTGTCTCAACCACAGGTATGCGCCTCTCACTCAACTCTGCGAAGACGTTAGTCAACAAATGCCGATACTTGGTGCTTTTATCAAAAAAATTCCCATGTGAATGAATGGAACATATTTTCAAACAAGATATCGCTCAAGAGTATTTGCTGAACATAGCTGAGAAGTTCACATTTGTGAATAACTGATTTAAAGCCTGACCATGGCGACAATTGGAGATTTCGACCCGCTCAACTCAACGGTACCTGCGACCAAGATTGAAGTTACCGTCTCGTGCAGGTAAGATACTCATAACGTATCCAATAGTGTCATTATTGAAAGAAAATGTTATATATAAACTGTTGATAATGTTGTATAATGATAGATTATCACCTGGAATGAGTGCTGTAGCCTACATCTTAATTTGTATGGAGCCATTTGCGTTTCAATATATGTGCGCATAATTTGTGTAGGTTACCTCAACAAGACTATCTTCAAACATATGTAGGCTAACGGTCGTGATTTCAAACCATATTGGTTTAATAAGTGTATTTACATCTCTGTGCAAAACTCTGACTTTTGTAAGGAATTTGCATTAACAGTGGGTGAAGAGCTACGTGGGGGTGCAGCAGCATAACGGTATTTATTCTGAGTGATTTTGAGAGCCCCAACGCACGCAACTCACACAGATCACATGGATAGGCTATAGATATTAATACGCCGCTGTCCACTACATACAGTACACAGCGCAAGAGCACGGTTGGACAGGTTCTTCCCACTGGGCATAGACATAATGTCAACAACGCCTTGTTTTGTTTTACATTTGGTTGAGTAATTTTCAACTAATGTGAAGTCAACGTGAAATAAAAAAAACATTTCACCATGTCGTTGGATTTAGGTTCAAAGTTGGGTGGAAAAAAAACATGAAATTCCCTTATTTTGATTACTTTTTGCAAATCCAAACAATTTTCCACATTGATTCAATGTCATCACATTTCATTTTTGTTGTTGAAATTACATGGAAACAACGTTGAATCAACCAGATTTTGCTCAGTGGGTTATGACATTAATTCAAATGAGCTAGAGAGGGTGTGTGAGAGGTAGGTGTGGGTGCTTACATTTATTCAGGTGTGCCGTGCGCACTTCTCTATCACTTATTTTCGCAGTGAGAAGAATTGCTTAGGTAGGATACCACTGGAATCAAGATTCTGTTGATTCTTAGTGTATGACCGGGCAAATACAAGTATAGACTCTACACAGCCTACTTGTCGTATATAGCCTATTGAGCACTTAGTGCTCCTTGGTGCTTATTTAGTGGACTCTTCCACCACTCTTGTCTACTTGAAAAATGTAAGTATGCGGCATATAAAATAGGCCAAATGTAAAAAAAAAAAAAAAAAAATGCTGGGTCAATAATGACCCAACTTGGGTAATTTCTGTAACCCAGCACTGGGTTATTTTGACCCAGCATGGTTGGGTTACTTGATTTGCCCCAAAATGTGGTTAGTTTGACCCAGCAGTGGGTTGCTTTTTCTCTTTTGCTGGGCAATTGTTATCCATGTATTTTTGACCGAGCAGTGGGTTATTACTTACTTTATTGCTGGGTTATTTTTTTCTACCTTCTCTCTATTACAAAATCCATTCATTTTCTAAAGGTACAAATACTTCTAACAATAACAACCAATGTTACAACGTCACTACACAGTCTATTAAATTCTTAAAATGAAATATGGCTAATCATGATAAATTGTAGATACAATACAAAATATTTATTTTCAGATATTAATTTCAGCTACAAAATGAAGTCATGCAAAAGATAAACAAATAAGGAACACACAATTAAAAACAACTTTAGAAGCACAATCCATAATTTGAAAATCACAGCAGCCCTACCAATTAAAGCCGAGGAAAGGGGCTGAAGAAAAGTAAACACTTTACCCTCCGCCAACCCCTACCAGGTATCAATTTTCAATAGGAATTTATGTAAAACAACAACGAAACAAAGTCTTCTGCTCCAGTGTCTGGCCTTTCTGCCCTTACAGTAACGAGAGTATTTGTAATTAGTTACTTCCCAC
Source organism: Oncorhynchus mykiss (assembly GCF_057628025.1). Classification (NCBI taxonomy): domain Eukaryota; kingdom Metazoa; phylum Chordata; class Actinopteri; order Salmoniformes; family Salmonidae; genus Oncorhynchus; species Oncorhynchus mykiss. Next base: position 27,933,736 of record NC_143038.1, read on the forward strand.
CTCTGATTTAAAGTATTCCGTATGAAATAATATTCAATATTCTAAATGTATTCTCATCAATGCTTGGGCGGGCAGTCATCTTTCCAACTCGTTACACTGGGGTTGGGAAAAACACTCTCAGGATCATGTCGTCTTTAGTATCTGGGGGACAAAGACATAACAAGCTTTTAGGGGACAGCCAAAACGCATAAACGTGGATGAACATTTGAGACACTACTTTAATTTCAATATGTAGCTGCCTGCACTCTACACTGGGGGTGGGAGAAACACTCAAGGACCATGTCGTCTTTAGTATCTGGGGACAAAGACATAACAAGCTTTTAGGGGACAGCCAAAATGGATAAACGTGGATGAACATTTCAGAAACGACTTTCACTTTAATACTACCTGCATTCGGTACGCTTGGGGTGGGAGAAGCACTCTCAGGGCCATTCAGCCTCTAGTATCTGAGCAGTGGGGAGACATAACATTAACACAGTTTAAGTAGTGTCAAAATGGATAGCTTCAATTTGAGACAATCATTTCATTTCAATATAACGTTAAAGTAACTGTCTGTATCCAGACTGAGACTAGCTAACATAAACTCACGTAAACTCGTACATCGCCTTGGTCCGTACAATTGCCCTTATTTTAGTGCCCCAAAAACGTAATACTTCCAGATCAACTGTAATGTCAATACCATTGTAAAGCACAATTTCTCCCCTTTCCAACAGAATCAATTACATGACCTAAACACTGCCCATTTCTGCATAATTCAAGCAAGTAATGAGCCCCGTCGGGTCTTTTCTTAAATGGCGGGTGGGGAAGCGAAACTAGGAGAGATGTTGTGTGGGAAAATTGCTTTTTTTCACTCGATCTGTCCAACTTATCACCTTATCACCTCTAAAATGTAAATAAAACACCATAAAGAGTTTATATAATGTGTCATTACATACCTATTTGAAGGTTAGTGTCAAATTTGAATCGGGTTTTTAGGGAGGTGCTAAAGTCATCTTAGAAGTAAACAGCGGCTTTGAGAATGATGATCGCATGCAATGATGATGCAAAAAATGACTAGGTATCCCCCCCTTACCCCCATCACTGTCAATTTCTTGTTTTTAAAGGATGAGAGAAGTGCTACACCTGGTGGAGAGAGAATGTAAGACAGAAATAGTTGCTTTATTCGTGCTGTACGTTACGACATGACATGCCACGATGTAACGGAGGGTCTGTTTTTTTCAACTTTTCTCCAATACTATAGAGCCATTACCATGTCGATCAACACTTGAATAGAAACCTAGTTCACGCCCCCGATTTTGAAGTCAACACAGTCGCTACAGTCCCATTAGTTTTCTTTGTAGCATTGTTTGAATGTTGTGGTTGCGCACATTCGTACGGAACGGGGTGAGTTTACGTTAGCCAGCTAACACAGAAACAAACAGAATAAATGTACCACCATATAAACATCAGTTATAAGCTTGCCAACTAGCAACAACCATGTTAAATGTACCCGGAGACAGGGAATATGCCTAGCTAGCTTCATAAAATCTATATCTACCGCATGCACGCTAGCTTGAGATTTAGCTAGCATTAGCCAGCTAAGTTAGCAAATGCTAGCTAAATCTCAAGCTAGCGTGCATGCGGTTATTTGTTAGCTAGCTAGCTTGCTAGATAAGATTAGCTAAAATTGTCAATGACTGAGATAATTACATATTATGATAACTAGGTCTATTTAACCTGAATGGATAATTAGTAATGTAGGCTAGCTAGCTTTTTACTCACCGCCTTGCCCATTTGTCCATCAAAAAGTAATTCCACTCAGCCCAGGCTGCACTGTCTGGTAGACTTGCTGCACAGCTGCAACGATCCTCATTCATGAGCTTGACGGATCACTTTGATCTTCTGGATTTGGCGGGAGAATTAACCCACCCACTCAGCCAAATCTCAATAACCCAGCATTAACAACCCAACCTTTTTAAAGAAAACAACCCAACGGTCATCCAAACAACCCATATTTTTTTTGTGTAGACGTGAAAATAAATTAATTATGTTGCTTTCATTATTTATATCTATATTTTTCCCTTTAGATGTTGGTTGAATCACAATTCCCCTGATAAACTAGGCTAAACATACATTTGAATACAATCCCCTTGATAAAAGTAGAGTATAACATGCAGCTCATGACATCTGTTCAGCGACAGTTGAAAAGAGTTTTAAAAAGTGTAGATCAGCTACAGATATTAGTTGAAAGAAATAGCATACAAAGGCCATTTTCTTTGAACGAGCATGTTTGGGTGGCAAATGTAAAGAAGTTGGCGAGTTTAGCATTTTCAGCCTACCTTGTACCAGTGAACAGATAGGGCTGGTCTAGAGAGGGGTGAGGGGTGATGAGGGGGGTTTGTCTTCATTCCCTGACACTGACAGAATGGGGTTGGGTGAATTCCCCCATGAAACACTCACTCCATGGCAACTGGGCATCAGAGTGTACATGAGAGTGTAGAAACCCACAGGGTTGCTGCTCTGTCTTGACAGCAAAACACATTAATAATCAAAACAAAAATGCAAGTCCATATATGGTCATAGCAGCACTCTAAGATCTATTGGTGAGCCAATCAAGACAGCCCTAGCCTATCAACAGAGCGTGACAGATAACAAACAAGGATTGGGTATTATGTCAAATGTAAAGTAGACTTATTATTAGGTAACCTTTAGAAAACCTTATCTGTGCTTATTTATATGTTCTAACTTTGTACTTGTAAATTATGTCACACACAACAAAATCAATCACAATTATACAACAAGCCTACGTTTCTCAGTTTTGATCCCATTGAGCCTACATGGAGAGAGATTATTTTCTCTTTTCAGTTCAGTTACTCTTGGTGTCCTACAGCAGGACGGCTTGTGTTCTCCCTTCATCAAAAACAGGTGTCTGTCAGCCTACCAGATGTTGAATGATGTCTATCCACCTCGGAGTCTGAACTCGGTCTGATCTGAGAACACATTGCAACATAAAATAGGACTGGCTCTTCCACCAATTTCTTTCATCACTCTAGTTTGAAAAATAGATGTCAGCTTGATGACCCTCAAAAGCAGACTAAACATTTGATTCTTGAAAGATGCGTGGCATCTAGATTTTTTTGATTATGACAGCTTCGACATCAAAGGTAGGCAAACATTTAACATGGGGTACGATTGTTGAACTCAGCTCATGAGGCATTTCTAAGTTATATTCTCCAAGAATCAATGGCTATATATATTATTGATTTATAGCCATTATATATTATATATAATTGATTTAAAAGTCAACAAATACTAAAAATGTATCTAAATGTTGACCCAAAGTGTTTGAGATCCCAGCGACTGTGGGACACATGTTTTGGTCATGCCAATCTTTGAGGGGCTTCTGGGACCCCATTTTTTAGGCATTCTCACATATGTGTAATACAATTGTTAGCTCCAACCGGTTCACTGCCATTTTTGGGGTACTTCCCCTAGACCAGAATGCTACCACGCGTTGATGTCATCTCTGCCTCTGGAGAAGGTTAGGTACACTCCGCATGGGTCCCGACAAAAGATTGACTTAACCTGGTCTCCATTAATTCAATGCGTGGAGAGCCTGTCTTTTACCTGGTGTAACTTGCGTATGTTGGTAAGCAGTCATGTCTGTTCTAGTGGCCATATATTGTGCTGATAAGATTCAACTATAATTATGATACTGATTGTTTTTATTGAACTTTTCCTATTGTTTTTGTTTCTGTTACTGTTTTTTTCTGTCCTATTTAATTTAATTTAATTTAATTGACTTTTCTATGACATCCTTGTATGATGCCTTGGTGGGTGAATTGGAGGGAGGGATTGGAGGGAGGGACGAATGGGAGGGAGGGATGGATGGGGGAATGAGGGTTGGGTTGTACTGTTCTCATATCTGAAAATAATAAAGTACAATAATGGTTGTACCAATCCCAGATTGCCCCTTTAAACATCCTGGCCTCTGTACACTGCTGTCTTGGATAAGCTTGCTGTCCTACTGATAAGCGTTCTATAGAGTTCATGCTTATGTTCCCTCCATTTCTCTCTCTCCCTCTCCATCCTCGAGGCAATCCCTATTCCCCCAAACTCTCCCTTTCTCTCTTTCCGAGCTTCCCTCTGCATCTTCTTACTCTCTCTGTCTCCTTCTTTCTATTCCCCTTCTCTCTTTTCTTCAAGGTTTAACCCACTGATGTCTCACATGTTTCCTTCAGTAGTATCGCTTCGAGCCATTGCAGGGAGGGAACCAAATGAATTTAAATGGATTACTCTACCCATTCAGACTAAGACGCATGACACACATTGTTAGAGAGAGTAGGAGAGGGAAAGATAGCATGGAAAGAGCAGGGATACGGATACCAGAGAGACCCTGTGTGTGTGTGTGTGTATGAGCACACACGTGTGTGTTTGTGTGTGCTTGAGTGTGTGTCTGTGTGTGTGCACGAGAGCTCTCTGTCTCTCGCTGGTTTCTTATATAAGAGCTGAGGCTCCTGCCACCCAAACGGAGCTCCAGTGAGATCCTATTAGACAAGCAGAGCATGGCAGACACTGCAGGAGTTTACCTTGATTACCGCCAGGAGAGGATTGTTTCAATGAGTGGCCCGTAAAATACATTTCCCCCCTACCCCCCCCCCCCCCCTATAAAGCACCTATTCAACTCAAATGTCCCACTACTTTAGCTGCAACTGTTGGTTTGGTACGATGCCAATTAGGGTCTTGATATAATAACAGAAGGAATAGAGTTCCAATCATTTCTCATATTTCCCATACATATCCAATTTAATGATTTGCTAGAGCTAGAGTGAAGCCTCAACCAACCAGAATATATATTTTTTTGTTATGGCTTTTTTTATTCAATAATTATTTTTCATTTTCATTATCATTACTGTTTATTATTACAGTCATTCTATTAAGCCCTAGAAGATGCATTCTTTAATCGGTTCACTTGTTGTTATGGATCAACCTCAATTGTGGCCGACCTGCTCGATTCGGTCTTATGTAGCAAAATTTGACATTGTGTTCTTTACATTGGATAAAAGTAGATACTAAGAGCTAGAAAATTGTATATCATAAACTACAGTTGAGGAACAATGGGAAAGTAATTTTGCTTTGAAATTTGCTAAACTTGTAACCTCACTTTTGAGAAAATGGCCCTTGAATGTTTTGGGGAACCTACTGGAGAGCTCTTCTTTGCCTACACTCATTCAGCATCGTTCACACCCTTTTAAGCTTTAGCCCCACCGATCTCTTTAAGGATTCACATGTGAGACTATGTACTAAACAACCAAAGATTTAAAGATTAAAGGCTGGTTTATATTACGAGTGTGTTCGTAAATGTAATCTGGAGTGCCAGAGTGTGCTCTATGCATTCGTAAACTCAGAGCGTTGTCAGAGTGGTCGTTCATAAATTCAGAGCATTTCGCTCTCGGGGCGCACACTGGACGCTCTGGCTGAAAAGTAGGGCTGATTCAAGTGTTCTAACCTAACAACAGCAGTCAAGCACCCAAGCTAACTGGCTAACATTGGCTAGCTTGCTAGCTACTTTCAGAAACAAATGAGAGAACAAGTCACTTTGACCATTTTACTCGCCCGAGCAGAGCTGGTTAGTTTGTTTTTATATTATCCAGAGCATTGGTGACTGCAACTGTGCTGCTGGCAGCAATTTAATGATGTTTTTTTTTGCCAACGTTTACTGACACCGGCCATATTCAACAGGTGTTGAGCGTTCGTAAATGCGTCAGTTATTCTGCACTCTGGCACACTCAGACAAGAGTGATCTGAACACAGAGTAGATGGCCAGAGCGAATTTACCAGTTACATCTATCGACAGTTGTCGCAATGACATCATCAACATTCTATTGAAATAGAGTCTTTTGTTTAGACATGTAGCTAGCTAAACAATGAACCATAATCCCAACTCTTAATGTTACTACCCTGCATTAATCTACAGGTAGCTAACCAACCAGGTTCAATGTTAGCTAGCTAACATTAGGCTATAACTAGCAATACAAATGGCTCTGAGATACAAACAATATTACTACACAGATCATACACTTAACGTTAGCTAGCTAGCCGGCCAGCTAACAGTACATTTTAACTTGAAATTAAAACAACTATCTGACAAAATTCGAAACGTGTAATATCTGAAAATGTAACTAGCTAGACTCTCTTACCTGTATACATGGATGGACGCTGCTCCCTCTCTGTCATGGATACCATGGTTGCTCTTAGTTTGAAGCTGTAATCCGGAGCCTTCTGTGTGTTCTCTTTTCGACTCCGTCTGCATATTTGCAATCAAACGCCAGAATCTCCTTAGCTATCACACTCTAATTCCACTGATTTCAAAACTCGGTCCTCCAGAAAGAGCAACACTTATGCAGTTCTACCACGAGATTGTTATTAAGGTAATGAAAGTTAATGTGTTCCAGAAGGCATTTCTGCCAAAAAAAGTATACTATAAAATGGCGCTCCGTGAAATAGTGACATATGACTAATTTCTTGAAATGAGTTACAATTTATGTTTATGAAAGCCTCATAAGAATCTCTATATCATTGCATAATGAGGATTCTACTGTAATATTGAAGGTTATTCCAAACCAAATATACTTAACAAAAAATATAAATGCAACATACAGCAATTTCATTGATTTTACTGTTACAGTTCATATGAGGAAATCAGTCAATTTAAATAAATAAATCAGGCCCTAATCTATGGATTTCACATGACTGGGAACACAGATTTGTATCTGTTGGTCACAGATACCTTAAAAAATATGAGCTTCACAATGGGCCTCAGGATCTCACTGTATTTTTGTGCATTCAAATTGCTATCGATAAAATGTGATTGTGTTCGTTGTCCGTAGCTTATGCCTGTACATACCATAACCCCACCGCCACCATGTGGTACTCTGTTCACAACGTTGACATCAGCTTATGGTAGAGAAATGAACATTAAATTCTCTGACAACAGCTCTGGTGGACATTCCTGCAGTCAGCATGCCAATTGCATGCTCCCTCAACTTGAGACATCTGTGACATTGTGTTGTGTGACACACCTGTCAGGTGGATGGATTATCTTGGCAAACTAGAAATGCTCACTAACAGGGATGTAAACAAATTTGTGCACAATAAGTTTTTTGTGAGTATGGAACATTAATGGGATCTTTTATTTCAGTTCATGAAACATGGGACCAACACTTTATTTTGTTGCATTTATATTTTTCTTCAGTAAATATTCCTCATTGTTGATGTATGAGTCCTGGGTGAATGAATCTTGGAACATACTCCAATCAGTATTCTCTAAACAGTCCTGCAGCATTGAGTCTGCCTCCTCTGTCCAGCGCCTCACTATTTTCTGTGTTGGTGACTCCCTCTTTAGTTGCTGCTTGTAGGAGGTGAGTAGGAACAGAGAGACGTGATCTGATTTGCCCAAAGTATTTTTGTACGAGTCACGGGTGTTTGTATACAGTGGGGCAAAAAAGTTTTTAGTCAGCCACCAATTGTGCAAGTTCTCCCACTTAAAAAGATGAGAGAGGCCTGTAATTTTCATCATAGGTACACTTCAACTATGACAGACAAAATTAGTTTTTTTTTCTCCAGAAAATCCCATTGTAGGATTTTTTATGAATTTATTTGCAAATTATGGTGGAAAATAAGTATTTGGTCACCTACAAACAAGCAAGATTTCTGGCTCTCAAAGACCTGTAACTTCTTCTTTGAGAGGCTCCTTTGTCCTCCACTCGTTACCTGTATTAATGGCACCTGTTCGAACTTGTTATCAGTATAAAAGACACCTGTCCACAACCTCAAACAGTCACACTCCAAACTCCACTATGGCCAAGACCAAAGAGCTGTCAAAGGACACCAGAAACAAAATTGTAGACCTACACTAGGCTGGGAAGACTGAATCTGCAATAGGTAAGCAGCTTGTTTTGAAGAAATCAACTGTGGGAGCAATTGTTAGGAAATGGAAGACATACAAGACCACTGATAATCTCCCTAGATCTGGGGCTCCACGCAAGATCTCACCCAGTTGGGTCAAAATGATCACAAGAACGGTGAGCAAAAATCCCAGAACCACACGGGGGACCTAGTGAATGACCTGCAGAGAGCTGGGACCAAAGTAAGTAACACACTACGCCGCCAGGGACTCAAATCCTGCAGTGCCAGACATGTCCCCCTGCTTAAGCCAGTACATGTCCAGGCCCGTCTGAAGTTTGCTAGAGAGCATTTGGATGATCCAGAAGAAGATTGGGAGAATGTCATATAGTCAGATGAAACCAAAATAGAACTTTTTGGTAAAAACTCAACTCGTCGTGTTTGGAGGACAAAGAATGCTGAGTTGCATCCAAAGAACACCATACCTACTGTGAAGCATGGGGGTGGAAACATCATGCTTTGGGGCTGTTTTTCTGCAAAGGGACCAGGACGACTGATCCGTGTAAAGGAAAGAATGAATGGGGCCATGTATCGTGAGATTTTGAGTGAAAACTTCCTTCCATCAGCAAGGGCATTGAAGATGAAACGTGGCTGGGTCTTTCAGCATGACAATGATCCCAAACACACCGCCCGGGCAACGAAGGAGTGGCTTCGTAAGAAGCATTTCAAGGTCCTGGAGTGGCCTAGCCAGTCTCCAGATCTCAACCCCATAGAAAATCTTTGGAGGTAGTTGAAAGTCCGTGTTGCCCAGCAACAGCCCCAAAATATCACTGCTCTAGAGGAGATCTGCATGGAGGAATGGGCCAAAATACCAGCAACAGTGTGTGAAAACCTTGTGAAGACTTACAGAAAACGTTTGACCTCTGCCATTGCCAACAAAGGGTATAGAACAAAGTATTGAGAAACTTTTGTTATTGACCAAATACTTATTTTCCACCATAATTTGCAAATAAATTCATAAAAAATCCTACAATGTAATTTTCTGGATTTTTTTCCTCATTTTGTCTGTCATAGTTGAAGTGTACCTATGATGAAAATTACAGGCCTCTCTCGTCTTTTTAAGTGAGAAAATTGCACAATTGGTGGCTGACTAAATATTTTTTTGCCCCACTGTATATGTACAGTATATGGTCCAGCATGTTATTTTTTCTTGTGGGGCAGGATACATGTTGGTGATATTTATTAACTCCAGATCGGGTGAGCAGGAGCTTGAGATGTTTTAAACCTCGGTACACCAGAACAGCTGGTGCTCTCACGCATTGTTCAGTGTTGCTTTTCTCGAAGCAAGCATAGAAGGCATTTATTTTGTCTGGTAGGCTCGCGTCACTGGGCAGTTCACGGCTGGGTTTACCTTTTGTAATCCGTGAAAATTTGCAAGCCCTCCCACTTCTGACGAGCATCAGAGCCTGTATAGTATGATTTAGATGCTGTCAATCCAGACTTAACTTGTTGTGGGTTACAGCCGCAGTAAATTAACTCTCCATTTTTCTTTTTTGCAAACTGTTTTGGAATTCAAAGAATTTTGATTGATGCCTGCATGATATTCTGGATGTTAACTAGGTGTTTGCCCTCATTGTAAGTAAGAATTTGTTCTTAACTGGCTTGGCTAGTTAAATAAAGGTTCAATAACAAAACTACACTTACCACTGTTTGTCTGAATACTCGATTCAGATTTTTTATATCAGAAAAATAAGTTTGTCAAATATGCCGCTTCCAGGAGATGCGTTACTCCTTCCACGTTGTGAATTATGTCCAGAGAACTCATAACCCCTCGTTGTTTATGCCTTACATAATAATGTTGAATAAGGTTCTGTGAAATAAACAGGTGGTAAATGTATTGCAGTCGTAAAATTATATAATCATCTTTGTTTGGGCACTGTAAAAAGCAGTGTTTTAAGTCATATAGTTCCGGTACATTATTCAACGATGTTCCTATGATGTGAAAAATCATCGCCTGTTTTACTTTGTTCAAACAATCCATGCTTGATAGGTTCGAATGAATTGTACTTTTCTATTAAGAATTGTAATGTTTTGTACTCCGTCCTCTACCATCTTGCGTTGCTTCGGCCTGAACACTACCTTTGATATACAGTGGGGCAAAAAAGTATTTAGTCAGCCACCAATTGTGCAAGTTCTCCCACTTAAAAAGGTGAGAGGCCTGTAACTTTCATCATAGGTACACTTCAACTATGACAGACAAAATGAGAAAAAAATCACATTGTAGGATTTATAATGAATTTATTTGCAAATGATGGTGGAAAATAAGTATTTGGTCATCTACAAACAAGCAAGATTTCTGGCTCTCACAGACCTGTAACTTATTCTTTAAGAGGCTCCTCTGTCCTCCACTCGTTACCTGTATTAATGGCACCTGTTTGAACTTATTATCAGTATAAAAGACACCTGTCCACAACCTCAAACAGTCACACTCCAAACTCCACTATGGCCAAGACCAAAGAGCTGTCAAAGGACACCAGAAACAAAATTGTAGACCTGCACCAGGCTGGGAAGACTGAATCTGCAATAGGTAAGCAGCTTGGTTTGAAGAAATCAACTGTGGGAGCAATTATTAGGAAATGGAAGAGATACAAGACCACTGATAATCTCCCTAGATCTGGGGCTCCACCCCGTGGGGTCAAAATGATCACAAGAACGGTGAGCAAAAATCCCAGAACCACACGGGGGACCTAGTGAAATGACCTGCAGAGAGCTGGGACCAAAGTAACAAAGCCTACCATCAGTATCACACTATGCCGCCAGGGACTCAAATCCTGCAGTGCCAGACGTGTCCCCCTGCTTAAGCCAGTACATGTCCAAGCCCGTCTGAAGTTTGCTAGAGAGCATTTTGATGATCCAGAAGAAGATTGGGAGAATGTCATATGGTCAGATGAAACCCAAATATAACTTTTTGGTAAAAACTCAACTCGTTGTGTTTGGAGGACAAAGAATGCTGAGTTGCATCCAAAGAACACCATACCTACTGTGAAGCATGGGGGTGGAAACATCATGCTTTGGGGCTATTTTTCTGCAAAGGGACCAGGACGACTGATCCGTGTAAAGGAAAGAATGAATGGGGCCATGTATCGTGAGATTTTGAGTGAAAACCTCCTTCCATCAGCAAGGGCATTGAATATGAAACGTGGCTGGGTCTTTCAGCATGACAATGATAATCCCAAACACACCGCCCGGTCAACGAAGGAGTGGCTTCATAAGAAGCATTTCAAGGTCCTGGAGTGGCCTAGCCAGTCTCCAGATCTCAACCCCATAGAAAATCTTTGGAGGAAGTTGAAAGTCCGTTTTGCCCAGCAACAGCCCCAAACATCACTGCTCTAGAGGAGATCTGCATGGAGGAATGGGCCAAAATACCAGCAACAGTGTGTGAAAAACCTTGTGAAGACTTACAGAAAACGTTTGACGTCTGTCATTGCCAACAAAGGGTATATAACAAAGTATTGAGATAAACTTTTGTTATTGACCAAATACTTATTTTCCACCATAATTTGCAAATCAATTCATTAAAAATCCTACAATGTGATTTTCTGGATTTTTTTTCCTAATTTTATCTGTCATAGTTGAAGTGCACCTATGATGAAAATTACAGGCCTCTCATCTTTTTAAGTGGGAGAACTTGCACAATTGGTGGCTGACTAAATATTTTTTTGCCCCACTGTACATACTAAGGCGTGTACATGTGAGGGACTTGGTATAGAGAAGCGTGGGGGTAGTGAGGGGTAGTGTAGCGACCTTAACCCAGCACGTAGTGACCTCATCAAGAGGTTCAAACCCCTTGGTGCAATGGTTAAGGTGTTGGCCTGACAGTCACTGGACCTGGGTTCGAGTCCAGGTCGGGGTTACCCCCTGAATTTGCTAAACTAAATAGGTGATAAAGCTTTTTCTCAAGAGACAACCATAGCGTGCTCTTAAGGTGACCTCAGTGGTTTAACAAAAGATAACAAGTAGGTCAACAGTGAGCTGGCGATGGGGTGGCGGTGTGAGAGAATGTCAATCACAGCAGGGAAGCACTCTGATTGGATGCGTTCTCCTCATGTCCCCATTGGGCCAGGAAGGGATGAGACAGGTAGGAGAGGTAGTCATTCTCACAACAAAATGGTCGATCAAGACCTTAGAGTCCCATTGAGACCAAGGTCTCTTTTGCGAAAGAGTCCTACATCTTACAATTACATAACAATTACACAATCATGTCAGCATAGGAGCATAGCAAATTCACCAAGAGAATACAAAAATGCAAAACACAATCACCACATTCTATAGTAAAGACATTCTGAAAGGCAACAATACATCCTGTAGGGTAACAACTGTAGGTTATTCTGAAGATTGTTTCATAAATTAGGTGCGAAGAAACTAAAAGCTGTTCTTCCTACCTGTCAGTTACAGACAGAATTTCAAGAATCTGTCTGGACTCATATCCACAAAGAGTCTCAGAGAAGGTGTAGTGATCTAGGATAAGTTTAGCCTTTTAGATCATAATTAATAAGATTATATGGACAGATCCTAGATCAGTCTCCTACTCTGAGATAATTTGTGCATACGGGCCCTGGTCAAAGGAATAGGGAGTTTATCATTAGTGCTTATTGCAAACAGGTTATTTATTTGTCATTATGCTGGCTACAAGACGGGCTGCACAGCCTCCTCTTCCTAGTATCCTTCCTAGTATCCCGATGGCTAATGTCCAATCGCTGAGAAAATTAACTTTGTGAACTCAGAGTAAGGCTTCAATCGCAGAGGGACATCACGTGATGCTGTGTCCTTGTTTTTACAAAGGGACATCAGGGGATGCTGTGTCCTTGTTTTTACAGAGACGTGGCTTATGGGCAATACACCTGACTCTGCTATTCAACCAGACAGGTTTTCCTTTTTCCATATAGATCGAATAGCAGGTTCTGGTCAGAGTAGGGGGAGGGGTATGTTTCCTTATTGACAATACCTGGTGTACCGAAGTTTAAAACATCTCAAGCTCCTGTTCAGCAGATCTGGAGTTCCTAAATATCACCAACAAGTATCCTGCCCCACAAGAAAAAATAACTTGCTGGACCATCTATATACAAGCATTCGTGACTCGTACAAAGCCATCCCCGCCCCCACTTTGGCCAATCTGATCACGTCTCTTTGTTCCTACTCCCTGCCTACAAGCAGCAACTCAAGAGGGAGCCACTAAAACAGACAATTGTGAGGCGCTGGACAGAGGAGGCAGACTCAATGTTGCAGGACTGTTTTGAGAACACTGATTGGAGTATGTTCAAAGATTCATCCACCTAGGACTCATCCATCAACATTGAGGAATATTTACTGAACAAAAATATAAACGCAACAAAATAAAGTATTGGTCCCATGTTTCATGAGCTGAAATGGCGTTCTGCATTAGCATCGAATAGCCCCCGTGATATGGAACTTTTCAGGGATGTTAGGAACAAATATACACAGGCAGTAAGGGAAAGCTAAGGCTAGCTTTTTCAAGCATCACTTTGAATCCTGTAGCACAAACCCAAAAAAGTTCTGGGACACTGAAAAGTCCATGGAGAATAAGAGCACCTCCTCCCAGCTGCCCACTGCACTGAGGCTAGGAAACACTGTCACCACTGACAAATCCACTATAATTGAGAATTTCAATAAGCATTTTTCTACAGCTGGCCATGCTTTTCACCTGGCTACCCCTACCCAGATGAACAGCAGCAACTCGCAGCAACTCGCAGCAACTCGCCCAAGCCTTTCCCATTTCTCCTTCACCCAAATCCAGATAGCTGATGTTCTGAAAGAGCTACAAAATCTGGAACCCTACAAATCAGCCGGGCTAAACAAGCTGAACCCTCTCTTTCTAAAATGATCTGCTGAAATTGTTGCAACCCCTATTACTAGCCTGTTCAACCTCTCTTTCTGAGATTCCCATAGATTGGAAAGCTGCCGCGGTCATCCCCTTCTTCAAAGGGGGAGACACTCTAGACCCAAACTGCTACAGACCTATATCTATCCTGCCCTGCCTTTCTAAGGTCTTCGAAAGCTAAGTTAACTAACAGATCACCAACAGTTACGAATCCCACCGTACCTTCTCCTCTATGCAATCTGGTTTCAGAGCTGGTCATGGGTGCACCTCAGCCACACTCAAGGTCCTAAACAATATCATAACCGCCATCGATAAGAGACATTACTGTGCAGCCATATTCATCGACCTGGCCAAGGCTTTCGGCTCTGGCAATCACCACATTCTTATCGGCAGACTCAACAGCCTTGGTTTCTCAAATGATTGCTTTGCCTGGTTCACCAACTACTTCTCTGATAGAGTTCAGTGTGTCAAATCGGAGGGTCTGTTGTCCGGACCTGTGGCAGTCTCTATGGGGGTGCCACAGGGTTCAATGCTCTGGCCGACTCTCTTCTCTGTATTCATCAATGACACTGTGTTAACTAACCTCCAGACGAGCTTCAATGCCATACAACTTTCGTTCCATGGCCTTCAACTGCTTTTAAATGCAAGTAAAACTAAATGCATGCTCTTCAGCCGATCTCTGCCCGCCCGTCCATCATCACTATTCGGGACGGTTCTGACTTAGAATACGTGGACTACAAATACATAGGTGTCTGGTTAGACTATAAACTCTCCTTCCAGACTCACATTAAGCATCTCCAATCCAAAATGAAATCTAGAATGGGCTTCCTATTTCGCAACAAAGCATCCTTCAATCATGCTGCCAAACATACCCTCGTAAAACTGACCATCCTACCGATCCTCGACTTCAGCGATGTCATTTACAAAATAGCCTCCAACACTCTACTCAACAAATTGGATGCAATCTATCACAGTGCCATCCGTTTTGTCACCAAAGCCCCAAATACTACCCACCACTGCGACCTGTACACTCTCGTTGGCTGGCCCTCACTTCATATTCGTCGCCAAACTCACTGGCTCCAGGTCATCTATAAGTCTTTGCTCGGTAAAGCCCCGCCTTATCTCAGCTCACTGGTCACCATAGCAGCACCCACCCGTAACACGCACTACAGCAGGTATATTCTTCCTTTCTTCAAATTCTTCCTTTGGCCACCTTTCCTTCCAGTTCTCTGCTGCCAATGACTGGAACGAACTGCAAAAATCACTAAAGCTGGAGTCTCATATCTCCCTCACTAGCTTTAAGCACCAGCTGTCAGAACAGCTCACAGATCACTGCACCTGTACATAGCCCATCTGTAAATAGCCCATCCAACTACCTTATCCCCATACTGTATTTATTTATTTATCTGGCTCCTTTGCACCCCAGTATCTCTACTTGCACATTCATCTTAGGCACATCTACAATTCCAGTGTTTAATTGCTATATTGTAATTACTTCGTCCACCATGGCCTATTTATTGCCTTACCTTCCTTATCCTACCTCATTTGCACATGCTGTATATAGACTTTTTCTACTGTATGTTTGTTTATTCCATGTGTAACTCTGTGTTGTTGTATGTGTCAAACTGCTTTGCTTTATCTTGGCCAGGTCGCAGTTGCAAATGAGAACTTGTTCTCACCTAGTCTACCTGGTTAAATAAAAAATATATAAAGATAAAATAAAAGATGCAAGAAATGTTCCATACACAAAAAGCTTATTGTGCACACATTCTCTTTACATCCCTGTTAGTGAGTATTTCTCCATTGTTAATATAATCCTTCCACCTGACATGTGTTGGGTGGATGTGTACCTGGATGTGTACCACAGATGTCTCAAGTTTTCAGGGAGCATGCAATTGGCATGCTGACGGCAGGAATGTCCACCAGAGCTGTTGCCAAGAATGTTATGTTAATTTCTCTACCATAAGCCGCCTCTAACGTCATTTTAGAGAATTTGGCAGTAAGTCCAATCGACCTTACAACCACACACTTGTAACCACGCCAGCCCAGGACCTCCACATCCACCTGCGGGATCGTCTGTAATTAATCCCTTTTGTGAGGAAAAAATAATTCTGATTGCCTGGGCCTTGCTCCCCAGTGGGTGGGCCTGGCTCCCAAGTGAGCGGGCATGTGCCCTCCCAGGCCCACCCATGGCTACGCCCTAACCCAGTCATGTGCAATCTATAGATGATTGCTTAATTAATTAATTTTAATTGCCTGATTTCCTTACGTGAACTGTAACTCAGTAAAATCGTTGAAATTGTTGCATGTTGCATTTATACGTTTGTTCAGTATACATCATCAGTCACAAGCTTCATTAGGAAATGTGTTGATGATGTTGTACCTATAATAACAATCCGGACATACCCCAACCAAAAACCATGGATGAACTGAGATATCCATACCATGCTGAAAGCCCGTACTGCAGCATTCAATGTCATCAGAACAAACCCAAATGACTCAGTGGCGCGAGACACGTACAAGGAGACACGTACACGTACAAGGAAAGTAAGGACGCAAAAAGACAATACAGAATCAAACTTGAATTGATGTTCGACAACAAAGGACTACCGACTAACATGGACTACAAAGGCAAATCCAACTGTGTGGTGCCCACCGAATCCTCCCTCCCATATGAGCTTAACACACTCTATGCTCGCTTCAAGGGAGACAATACCGAGCCATCCAGGAAGACAGTAGCTGCTCTGGACGACCAGGTGCTTTCGCTCTCTGAGGCTGACATGGGCAAAACTCTCAAAAGAGTGAATACTCACAAAACTATTGGCCCAGATGGCATCCCTGGCCAAGTGTGTGCTGACCAGCTGGCGGGCGTCTTTTCCGACTTTTCCGATCTTCAACCTGTTCCTGTCCCAGGCTGTAATCCTCACATGCTTCAAGGAGAACATCATCATCCCAGTGCCCAAGAGAATACAGGTGACATGCCCAAATGACTATCGCCCCGTCGCACTCACCACAGTCATCATCAAGTGCTTCAAGAGGCTGGTCATGGCCCACATCATGGCCATCACACTGGACCCACTCCAATTTGCCTACCACTCCAACAGATCCATGGAAGATGCCATTTCCATCGCTATTAACATGGCCGTAACACATCTGGACAAGAGGAACACATGCATTATGTGAGAATACTGTTCATTGACTACAGTTCAGCATTCAACACTATTGTTCCCTCCAAGCTCGACAACAAGCTCAGAGCCCTGGGTCTGGACACCACCATCTGAACTGGATCCTGGACTTCCTGTTGGGGAAACCACAAAAGCTTGAGGATTGGCAACAACACCTCCTCCACACTGACTCTTAACACAGGGAACCCCAGGGGTGTGTCCTCAGCCCTCTGCTGTACTCCCTGTTCACTCACGACTGCGTGGCTTTGCATGACACCAACTCCATCATCAGGTTTGCTGACAACACCACAGTTCTAGGCCTGATAGCCAACAACGACAAATCAGCCTATAAGGAGGAGGTAAGTGAACTGGCATTGTGGTGCCTGGGCAACAACCTCTCCCTCAATGTCAGCAAAACAAAGGAGTTGATTGTTCTCTTCAGGAAGCAGAGGGAAATGCCCCGATCCACATAAACAGGACTGCAGTAGAGAGAGTCAGCAGTTTTAAGTTCCTCGGCGTCCACATCACTGAGGACTTGAAATGAACCAACACCACCACTCTTGTCAAGAAGGCACAACAACGTCTCTACTTCCTAAGGCGGCTGAAGAATTTCAGCATGCTACCCTGGGTCCTCTCCAAATGCTACCACTGCACCATTGAGAGCGTCCCGACCGGTTGCATCGCAGCCTGGTACGGGAATTGCTCCGTCCACGACCACAAGGCCCACAAGCGGGCGGTGAAGACGACCCAGTACATCACTGGGACCGTGCTCCCACCCATCCAGGACATCAACTTGAAACGATTCTTGAGATAGGCCCACAGCATCATCAAGGACCACACACACCACAGCCATGAGCTGTTTACTCCTTAACCGTAGGGCCTACGATATTGGAGGATGAGGTCTGATACCAACAGGCTCAGAGACAGTTTCTATCTACAAGCCACCAATCTGTTGAACACTTGAACTGGACAGACCACATGTTCTGATTCTCCGCACCTTAGCACACATGCACTCACTCATGCACACAGGCACTGCTACCAGACTCTTCTTATGATTGCTATATACTGCACAATTTAACCTGCCCCCCAAACATGTTTAAATATTGGACTCTAAATTGTGCCTTCCTGTATTATACTTATGCTAAAATATTTATTATAAACTGAGTGGTTCGAGCCCTGAATGCCGATTGGCTGAAAGCCATGGTATACCACGGGCATGACAAAAACATTCATTTTTACTGAATTACGTTTGTAACTAGTTTATAATAGCAATAAGGCATCTCGGGGGTTTGTGGTATATGGCCAATATACCACGGCTAAGGGCTGTAACCAGGCACTTTGCGTTGCGTTGTGCGTAAGAACTGCCCTCAGCACCCCCCCTACCACACCCCCTCGGGCCTTATTGCTTAATTCTATTCTATTGAGCGATTTACTTTTGTATTCTTTTATTATACATTTTCGTTGCATTATCGAGAAGGAACCTGCAAGTAAGCATTTCATTCAATGGTGTATACAATGCGTATCCCATACATCTGACTATACGAAAGAAAAGCAGAGCAAATCCTCCAATACATGTTCCTTCATTCGCCAGCAGCTACCAGCTACACCTCACCAGCCTGAGACATGCATACAGCTCCCTCTGAGTCTAAAGCCCCGGGAGGATCCCACCCCTAGAGAGGTGTTATATCCCCCCTTACCTTCCCTGTCATCCTGGTCTTCAGTTTAAAATGGCAGCACTCTCTATACAGGCAGTTACAGGTCTCACACAGGAGTGGGAGATTCAATTGTGGTTATTTAATTTAACAAACAACCTAAATTAAGTAAGGTTGATGTCTGCTATTAATTGTGTTATCCATGTACTGTATGATGATAAGCAAGACAGCACCAACACATCTGGCACTCAGGCTAGCATGACGCTCAGTTTGTTATCTTGTTTTATGTCATTTCTAACTTCCCACCGTCTCTTTAATTCAAACAGGAACCTGCTGAATATGGACACTTTCTCCAAATCAGACCCTGGTATGTGTTGCATGTTTTACAAGGGTTGCAAAGCCTATTATGAAAAGCTTATAACCAGGGTTGGGGTCAATTCCATTTCAATGAAAAATGTTAAGTCAAAATGTATATAAAATTCCAATTCCAAATTGAAATGCATTAAAGATCATTTGAATTTCAGTATACTTCCTGAATTGATTGGTATTAAAATTGAATTGTCCCCAAACCTGCTTATAACAATGCAATTTCATCTTCTGCATAGCATGTATACCATATATATGACATTCTACTGTTCCAATTCAAATTCGCAAAGTAGAACAATTGAACGGATTCCATCGTACTCCAAATACCAAGATGCGGGCATGTGCAGAAATAGGGCTTCACCTGTGCAGATCACATGCCCCTTTGCCCTTCCAATCTCCAAAATACATATACAGTACCAGTCAAAAGTTTGCACACACCTACTCATTCAAGGGTTTTTCTTTATTTTTACTTTTTTCTATATTGTAGAATAATAGTGAAGACATCAAAACTATGAAATAACACATATGGAATCATGTAGTAACCAAATAAGACGACCAGTTCTTATAGCCTTTAGCCGTACCCTTATCCTACTCCTCCTCTGTTCGTCTGGTGATGTAGAGTTTAATCCAGGCTCTGCAGCGCCTAGCTCCACTCCCATTCCCCAGGCTCTCACATTTGTTGACTTCTGTACACATAAAAGCCGTGGCTTCATGCATGTTAACATTAGAAGCCTCCTCCCTAACTTTGTTTTATTCACTGCTTTAGCACACTCTGCCAACCCAGATGTCCAAGTCGTGTCTGAATCCTGGCTTAGGAAGGCTACCAAAAATCCAGAAAGCTCCATCCCTAACTATAACATTTTCCGCCAAGATAGAACTGCCAAATGGGATGGAGTTGCAATCTACTGCAGAGTTCTGTCATACTATCCAGGTCTGTGCCCAAACAATTCGAGCTTCTACTTCTAAAAATCCACATTTCCAGAAACAAGTCTCTCACCGTTTCCGCTTGTTATAAACCACCTTCAGCCCTCAGCTGTGCCCTGGACACCATATGTGAATTGATTGCCCCCCATCTATCTTCAGAGCTCGTACTGTTAGGTGACCACCTAAACTGGGACATACTTAACTATTAATTGCCGTCCTACAATCTAAGCTAGATGCCCTCAATCTCACACAAATTATCAATGAACTTACCAGGTACACCCCACCAAACCTCCAAACGAGCTTCAATGCCATACAACTCTCGTTCCGTAGCCTCCAACTGCTCTTAAATGCAAGTCAAACTAAATGCATGCTCTTCAACCGATCGCTGCCCACACCTGCCTGCCTGTCCATCATCACTACTCTGAACGGGTCTGACTTAGAATATGTGGACAACTACAAATACCTAGGTGTCTGGTTAGACTGTAAACTATTTCGCAACAAAGCATCCTTCACTCATGCTGCCAAACATACCCTCGTAAAGCTGACTATCCTATCGATCCTTGACTTTGGCGATGTAATTTACAAAATAGCCTCCAATGCTCTACTCAACAAATTGAATGCAGTCTATCACAGTGCCATCTGTTTTGTCACCAAAGCCCCAAATACTACCCACCACTGCGACCTGTATGCTCTCGTTGAATACTTCATATTCGTCGCCAAACCCACTGGCTCCAGGTCATCTATCAGTCTTTGCTAGGTAAAGCCACACCTTATCTCAGCTCACTGGTCACCATAGCAGCACCCACCCGTAGCACGCGCTCCTGCAGGTATATTTCAAGGAAAATAAAGACCCGGAAAATAAACCCTCCTCCTCACAGCTGCCCATGTCCCTTATTGTTGATGATGTGGTTGTTACTGACAAGGAACGTATGGCTGAGCTCTTTAATCACTTCATATGGAGAAAGGAAATGCCTCTTTCACCCCAGCTGCCAAACTAACCCTGATTCAGAGGACCATCCTACCCATACTAGATTAGGCATCTGAATACTTTCCGAATTGCATTATTTTATGGCCGGTTATGACACCTACATAAGAGTGTCAAAAGCCACATTTATTCAAATGTGTTTTCCCTGGCAAGAAGTTTCCTTTGATTTTAAAGTTTGTTTCTTAAGCCCTTTGTTATTTTTGTAATGCATCCTTTGCATGTCTTTTTCCACTCATATTTTAAATAACTTGTAGAAAATATGGCACTGTCAAGAAGCATTTTGATCCTCATAATCATATAAGCCACATAGGCGTATCACATACATGGCGTTATGTCAGTCAGCAGTCAAAAAGAGAGTTGTCTTGTCCTGGTCCTTCAATCTTCTCCTGCATTCACCCCACTCATCAGAAATGGAGCATTGGGGTAGATGCATGTCTGACATCAATGTGTGCGCAATTACAATGATAACTGAATATGTTCAATCAAGAAAATGTTTCATAACATAAACATACTGTTGACAAGCAGGCTATGGTGTAACAAAATGTTTTACCTTGTGTGGTAGCTTTTGTGAGTTTTGAAACTCTTATTTTTGTGTCATAACCAGCCATAAGTTTACCGTGGTAGATTTTGTAGGTTTTGAGACTCATGTAGCTGTCATAACCAGCCATACAATAACTCAATATATGTCACAACAGGTGTAAATATGTGTCATGACAGTGTTATGATCCTATTATGACAGGCAAGTTGTGTCAAGTAAAGTGTTACCAAATTCACTGCTCAACTAAGGGACCTTACAGATAATATGTCCTGAGTACAGAAATGAAGTGTTCATTCAAATATCATGTGAAAAAGTATAATTGCACATGTCCATGCAACTCCTGACTTGATAAGCACATTTTGAATCCTGAACTTATTTAGGTTATGCCATAACAAAGGGGTTGAGTACTTATTGTCTCAAGATGTAGCATGTACAAGAATGTATAGTTTAAGTGACTATGCATATATGACAGAGGGTAGCAGCAGTGTAAAAGAGGGGTTGGGGTTGAGTGGGGGGGGGCACAATGCAAATAGTCCGGGTTGCCATTTCATTAGCTGTTCAGGAATCTTATGGCTTGGGGGTAAAAGCTGTTGAGAAGCCTTTTGGTCCTAGACTTGACGCTCCGGTAGAGCTTGCTATCCAGATAAGTGCCCAGAAAGAACTTGTTTAATTTCCTCAAGTTTTGCCTGGGAAAAACAGCAAAGGCCAATGTTTAACATCTGTACAAAATATTGTTTAGCAATCTACTACTGACTCATCTTTGACAGAACCTGCCGGTTTGATTGATCATTTTCATATTTCAGTATATGCTCCAAGTTATTGAGGTCTATACTGAAAAAAAATATAAACACAACATGCAACAATTTCAAAGATTTTACTGAGTTACAGTTCATATAAGGAAATCAGTCAATTGAAGTCAATTAATTAGGCTTACACATGACTGGGAATACAGATATGCATCCGTTGGTCACAGAACCAGTCAGTATCTGGTGTGACCACCATTTGCCTCATGCAGCGCAACACATCTCCTTCGCATAGAGTTGATCAGGCTGTTGATTGTGGCCTGTGGAATGTTGTCGTCCTCTTCAATAGCTGTGTGAAGTTGCTGGATTTTTGCGGGAACTGGAACACGCTGTCGTACACGTCAATCCAGAATATCCCAAAAATGCTCAATGGGTGACATATCTGGTGAGTATACAGGCTATGGAAGAACTGGGAGATTTTCAGCTTCTAGGAATTGTGTACAGATCCTCGTGACATGGGGCTGTGTATTATCATGCTGAAACATGAGGTGATGGCGTCAGATGAATGGCCTCAGGATCTCATCACGGTATTTCTGTGCATTCAAATCGCCATCAATAAAATGCAATTGTGTTCATTGTCCGTAGTTTATGCCTGCCCATACCATAACCCCACCGCCACCATGGGGCAGTCTCTTCACAACGCTGACAACAGCAAACTACTTGCCCACACGACGCCATACACACTGTCAGCCATCTGCCCAGTACAGTTGAAACTGTGATTCATCTGTGAAGAGCACACTTATCTCCAGCATGCCAGTGGCCATTGAAGGTGAGCATTTGCCCACTGAAATCAGTTACAAAGCCGAACTGCAGTCAGGTCAAGACCAATGTTCCCTCTAAGCTGCGTGCCTGCGTGGGCGCACAGCTCCCCGGGACTGCTATGCAGATGAAATATCAGCCTGCACAGAGAAGCACGATATTGAACCTCACTCAGTTTCTAGAGGTTTCCCCTTAGTTAACACTATCAATGTTTCCCGTTATTGTGGGAATTGTGATCGAATCAACTCAATATTTAGTATGGCTTAATTTGCAAAACTAAACTAACTATGCGAGAGATTTTTGTTGTAGGCAGAACACATCATAGTAGGATTCTATTGCATTGGCACGCATGACTCCGTGCTCTACACAGACCTGTGCGGCATAACCAATCAGAGCTGCAGTAGGCCTATATGCAAATTGACCATTGCCATATATGGATCTGTGCCAATCACTTGAACTGGATTGTTTACTGCATGAGTAGTCGTGAGTAGATGCGCTTGTTTTGAGATCAAAGCGAGAGCTGCATGTAGCCAGCCACGTGTGCACATTTGTTCATATCCTTTGCTAGTTAATGAGTTGTTAGCCCAGTTATAGATAATTTGTAGTCAGCAATGGGGGAGTGATTGCTTCCTGCAAGAGCACAAAATGTGTACATTTCTTGACATTTGACAGCGAGTCAGGTAAAGAGCATTTTTTTGTCTTAGTGTTGTATTTGGAGACAGTCTTGAATAAGCTGATTCTCTGTAATAATGGTATGGGAATAATAATGCATAATATTTTGTAAAGTGGTTACTTGCATCAAACAACAACAACATTGTCAGTCACCTCCTTGTCTGAAGGACAAGTGGATAAACGCAATAATGTCAAGTCCTGCATGTTTTTTTTTTCAAAAGTCTCAAGGAATGTAAGCATACATTGAACAACACACATTGGCTGCTACTGTAGGCTGAATGACAGAACAGCTATTTCCATGTTAAAATGTTATGGGATCCATTTTCTCTTGTTTTTGATGGTGGGCTACTCTCGTAGGCCTCCACTATGATCAAATAGCCACAATAGCCAACTTAAAATAATGTTTTTACCTTCCTTTATTATTCCCCGCAAACCTTACCACCATTCCCCCAATTGGAGTAAACTAATAAACAGTAACACTTAGGCTTCTACTTCCAGCTTATACACACTATAAACATTTTACAATAGTTATATTTTGTTTGTTTTTTGTCCTGGCCTTCCTCTATTTTTGATGTCCATCCAGTTTGATTTCTATTTGCCATATTTTTAACTGTGCTATTTCAGTAAAAGTTTTGAACCAATATACATTTTACAGACCTGATATGTTTTACATTTGTTATCTTGTTGTTATTAGTCCCACCCTACAGGTCCATTCAACCATTCCCATCTATCTCTTAACACCATCCATACTGGATTTCTAATTGCCATATATTTTTTCAACTGTGCTGTGATGCTTCAAAAGTACTCAACCTTTCTATTCTTATAGTTCCTATATATTGTAAAATAAAGATAAACATTTTTGCTAAAATAATAATTATATTATTGATTGATTGACTATGACTTTTTTTTAAATCACCCAGTACTAGCTGCAGTGTTAGCTCTAGGTTAATGTTGCAATTCTTCAGTCATTCCTGGACCTGTGACCAAAAAGGAGCTACGTATGGACAGTACCAAAATAAATTATCTAAGCCCTGCCTCCTCGCAGCAAAATCTGCAGAGCTTGGAAGATTGTATCCCCCATATACTGTACATAACATTATATTGGTTGCAAGAATTTTGTATAGTAATTTAAATGGAAAAATTCTAAGTTTTGAATACAGCATTGTTTTGCGTGTCAATTGATAAACCATGTGCCATGGAATCGGTACATCGAAAATCTCTTCCCAAATATTTTTCAATTTATATGGCACTGCTGTCAATTTATTTGGTCCTTAAATTAATCTGGTATATATGTTTATTTATCACAATTTTCTTTAACCATTTTTGGTCTTCAATGCAGGGCCGACAGACAAGTTCCTTACTATTTCCTCCTTCCACTTGCCTCTTCCATTTTTGTGGTAATGTTGCAAGTAGTTGGTTGTAATTTTGGGTAGAGCAGACATGTACATATGTCTCTGTTAGCTGCATGTGTGACATAACTCCACCAGTCCTATTTCTGATATAATTTACAAAGATTATACTTTAAAAAAAAAATGGTAATCGATTTTATTTTCAAAATCAAGTTTATCCACAATATTTGTTGTATTATTTGTTCTGTTTTTTCAGGTGGATTCACCTGAAATTGCAACCAACTTTCTATGGCTTGTTTAAAAAACAACAATATTTTGGAGATGATTTCATTTTCAAATAACCAAAAGTGAGCGGCAGTAATCTGAATAAAGGGAAAAAGGCCATTCTTGAACATGAAGACCTTCTTACTGATGCTTTCAGTGAGAGGTCTAATTTAATATTTTATCATTTCTGCCTTCCAAATTCATATTCATTATATAAATACGCCCTTTTACATTTTGTCTGGCTTGCCATTCCAAATAAAATACAATATTTTTTGCTCATATAATTTAGAAAGCAGGTCGCTAGGTCACAAAACCATAAGCAAATAGGTCAATTGTGATATGACTAAAGAGTTAATCGGGGTGATTTTTCCACAGATAGACAGGTATTTTCCTTTTCATGGTAGCAAGATCTTATCAGTTTTTGCTAACTTTCTATTAACATTTATTAGAGTGAGATCATTTCTTTCATTCGGGATATGTATACCGAGTATGTATACCGAGTATGTCCACATCCCCGTCAGACCATTTTATTGGTAAACTACATTGTAATTCTCCAAAATTGAAATATTCCAGGCATTTATATATAAACTCCAGTCATACTTTATCAAAAGCCTTTTCAAAGTCATCTATGAAAACCAGGCCTGGTTTCCCAGATATTTCATAGTGTTCTATTGTTTCCAGTACTTGTCTTATATTATCTCCAATGTGTCATCCATGTAAAAAAAAACCTGTCTGATTAGGATGAATAATATCTGATTTAACCTTTTTAATTCTATGCGCTAAGCATTTAGCTCGAATTTTTGCATCACAACACTGAAGTAAGAGGCCTCCAATTTTTTTAATTGACTGGATCTACTTGACCACTGTCTGAAAGTGTAACTTAAAGTGGGTACAGCCTCAGTGTTCACAGTAAACGTGCTCTAGAAGTTGTACAGAATTTTCACAACGTTCAAGTTCGCGCTCAGCAGACCTGAAATTTGCTCAGCTCCTAATTTTTTTTAGGGATTATTGGTAAAGACCCTGGTGAGTCTAATAAGCACGCAGCTTCCCTGAGATGGTTTCTGACAGTTAGTGCAGAAATTCTTCGGTTGTGAAAACCCACAGTTTCATCGGCTGTCCAGGTGGATAGTCTCAGACGATCCCACACGTGAAGACGCCTGATGTGGAGGTCCTGGGCTGGCATGGTTACACATGGTCTGTGGTTGTGAGGCTGTTTGGAAGTACTTCCAAATTCTCTAAAACAACGTTGGAGGAGGCTTATGGTAGAGAAATTAACATTCAATTCTCTGGCAACAGCTCTGGTGTATATTCCTGCAGTCAGGCATGCAATTGCACGCTCCGTGAAAACTTGAGACATCCTTGGCATTGTGTTTGTGTGACAAAACTGCACATTTTAGAGTGGCCTTTTTCCTTTTATTGTCCCCAGTACAAGGTGCACCTGTGTAATGATCATGCTGTTTAATCAGCTTCTTAATATGCCACATCTGTCAAGTGGATGGATTATCACCTTGCAAAGGAGAAATGCTCACTAACAAGGATACAAAAATTGTTGTGCCTAAGATTTCCAATAATTTCATTTTTTTATGTAGAGAACATTTTGTGCGTATGGAACATTTCTGGGATTTTTTATTTCAGTCATGTGAAATCAGCTCATGAAACATGGGACCAGCACATTTTGCATTTATATATATATTTTTAGTATATTTTGGAGGAGGAAATAACCTTCAAGAAGAAGAACAGTTGGGTGACAACAGGGGGAATAAGAGCGAAGCGCTTTGGGCCACTTGTCTTTTAATTTACTATAGCCCAGGAGTGTGTGTGCGTGTGTCTATGTGAGTGTGTTTGTGTGGAGGCTTTTGTCTGATGTTTTGTGTCAGTGGGCCTCTGTTTGTTTGATGTGTGTGTGTGTTGTATTAGTGTCAGTGTGAGTGGATAGGAGTTTGTTTGGCTTTGATAGTGAGTCGCTCTTTGTAGACAGATGGTATACCCTCAGATCTCTGTGGTCGGACGACATGCAATATCGCCAGAAAGAAATTCCCATTGAACTTTGTTTGGAGCTCTACAATAGATCACTACGGCTGCCTCCCAAATGATACACTATTCCAGAGTGCGACATTTAGGGGGTCTATATTTTTCTTCAAAAGACATGTCATTTAACGGTAAAAACATTTGTATTACCTTCCATTTGGCATGAACATAACCAGTCAAGATGTTTTCATCTTATTTTCTGTCACGGATCCCTCCGGAACTTTCATTACGCACACCTGTCCCCTATTCCCACGGATGAGTACTTGTATAAGTGTGCCCTTTGGTTTCCATTGGGCTGTTGTTTATTGTTACAATGTCTTTTGGTGCGTGTGAGTACCTATGCTGTGTGTTTTGGGCTTTTGTGCCCTTGTGGACTGCTCAGATGATTACGGGTCTCGTCCAGTGTGTTAATCAGTGTGTGCGTGTGTTATTTATTTGAGGTACTCCTCGCTCTTTTGATTGGGTTTCAACCCTGTGTTTTGTTAAGTGTTTGTTTGGTCTTCGTACCTTTGTCTTTACACGGCACGCTGTAAAGGGGGTTGATCTAGAATTGGACCCAGTTTCTTTACTGTTAGGTCTCCCTAGTAGGCAGGTTACTTCTGTGGGTAAAAGGAGGCTTTACAACATCCTTACCTTCGCAGCGAGGAAAAACATCCTTTTACAGTGGATTAGTGATAAGGTTCCTTCTATTAAAGATTGGCATAAGATACTATTTGAATGGGTGCCTCTGGAATATCTGACATGTATATTGCATTCTAAAACAGACCAGTTCTACAAAGTATGGGAACCTTAAATTACCTAGAACCTGAGATATCAGCTATTATGCTGCAAGGATTCTCGTAGAATGAAGGGGATGTATGTATTTCAGAACTACACTGTACGTTCCATGTGTGGAACCTAACCTCTTGGTTTAAACTGAGCTTTTTTGTTTAATTTCTGTTTGTAAGTTTGTTTAAAATGTATGTATTGAGAGACGCAATGATGGTGATGGGGTGAGAGAAGCACCGAGCGGGAAGAGGAAAATGGTGTACGTATGTATGGGTGTGTGTGTGTGCGTACGCGTATATGTGTGTGTGCGCATGAGTGTATGTATATGTATGGGTGTGTGTATGTATGTATGTATATGTGTATATGTGTGTATGTGTATATATGTATATATATATACAGTGCCTTGCGAAAGTATTCGGCACCCTTGAACTTTGCGACCTTTTGCCACATTTCAGGCTTCAAACATAAAGATATGAAACTGTATTTTTTTGTGAAGAATCAACAACAAGTGGGACATAATCATAAAGTGGAACGACATTTATTGGACATTTCAATTTTTTTTAACAAATCAAAAACGGAAAAATTGGGCGTGCAAAATTATTCAGCCCCCTTAAGTTAATACTTTGTAGCGCCACCTTTTGCTGCGATTACAGCTGTAAGTCGCTTGGGGTATGTCTCTATCAGTTTTGCACATCGAGAGACTGAATTTTTTTCCCGTTCCTCCTTGCAAAACAGCTCGAGCTCAGTGAGGTTGGATGGAGAGCATTTGTGAACAGCAGTTTTCAGTTCTTTCCACAGATTCTCGATTGGATTCAGGTCTGGACTTTGACTTGGCCATTCTAACACCTGGATATGTTTATTTTTGAACCATTCCATTGTAGATTTTGCTTTATGTTTTGGATCATTGTCTTGTTGGAAGACAAATCTCCGTCCCAGTCTCAGGTCTTCCAGTCTCTTTCTTTTTCCAGAATGGTCCTGTATTTGGCTCCATCCATCTTCCCATCAATTTTAACCATCTTCCCTGTCCCTGCTGAAGAAAAGCAGGCCCAAACCATGATGCTGCCACCACCATGTTTGACAGTGGGGATGGTGTGTTCAGCTGTGTTGCTTTTACGCCAAACATAACGTTTTGCATTGTTGCCAAAAAGTTCAATTTTGGTTTCATCTGACCAGAGCACCTTCTTCCACATGTTTGGTGTGTCTCCCAGGTGGCTTGTGGCAAACTTTAAACAACACTTTTTTATGGATATCTTTAAGAAATGGCTTTCTTCTTGCCACTCTTCCATAAAGGCCAGATTTGTGCAATATACGACTGATTGTTGTCCTATGGACAGAGTCTCCCACCTCAGCTGTAGATCTCTGCAGTTCATCCAGAGTGATCATGGGCCTCTTGGCTGCATCTCTGATCAGTCTTCCCCTTGTATGAGCTGAAAGTTTAGAGGGACGGCCAGGTCTTGGTAGATTTGCAGTGGTCTGATACTCCTTCCATTTCAATATTATCGCTTGCACAGTGCTCCTTGGGATGTTTAAAGCTTGGGAAATCTTTTTGTATCCAAATCCGGCTTTAAACTTCTTCACAACAGTATCTCGGACCTGCCTGGTGTGTTCCTTGTTCTTCATGATGCTCTCTGCGCTTTTAACGGACCTCTGAGACTATCACAGTGCAGGTGCATTTATACGGAGACTTGATTACACACAGGTGGATTGTGTTTATCATCATTAGTCATTTAGGTCAACATTGGATCATTCAGAGATCCTCACTGAACTTCTGGAGAGAGTTTGCTGCACTGAAAGTAAAGGGGTTGAATAATTTTGCACGCCCAATTTTTCAGTTTTTGATTTGTTAAAAAAGTTTGAAATATCCAATAAATGTCGTTCCACTTCATGATTGTGTCCCACTTGTTGTTGATTCTTCACAAAAAAATACAGTTTTATATGTTTATGTTTGAAGCCTGAAATGTGGCAAAAGGTCGCAAAGTTCAAGGGGGCCAAATACTTTCGCAAGGCACTGTATATGCGCGTAGATATGTGTAAGTGGGTGCTGTTTTTCTTCTTTTTTTCTGTGTGCTTTGTCTCTGTTGTATCTCTTAATATGGGTGAAAATTGTGAAATTCCAATAAAAATAATGTTAAAAAAATAAATAAAATCCTATTATGCATTCCTGCGCCTGTCTCCCGAATCTCTTCATACCATCGTGACATTTTCAAACAAATCACTTCAAAAAGTATGCTACCTGCGCATGTTCGTCCACTCCAAAATAATTCCAGCGTCCAAACAGTGCACTGTGCTCCATTTGATGAATGGAAAGAACTGTTACAAAACACCAAAAAGTTTTATGATATTTGGGGATTGTCACTGGGCCTACACTCTCTTGTAGCCTGAATTATGTGATGCGTCTCGCTGACAAAAGCACCATTTTAGTAGAAAGAAAAGTTGGCACACCTGAAAAGGGGCTGAGATAAGGGTCTGTCAAATAAAATGTTATTGGTCACATACACATATTTAGCAGATGCTGTTGCGGGTGTAGCGAAATGCTTGTGTTCCTAGCTCAGTGCAGTAGTATCTAAATACAATTCACAACAATACATACAAATCTAAAAGTAAAAGAATGGAATTAAGAAAAATATAAATATTAGATTTAGCCATGTCGGAGTGGCATTGACTAAGATACAGTAGAATAGAATATAGTATATACATATGAGATGAGTAAAACAGTTTGTAAACTTTATTCAAACATTATTAAAGTGACTAGTGTTCCATTATTAAAGTGGCCAGTGATTCCAAGTCTATGTATATAGGGCAGCAGCCTCTAAGGTGCAGTCCCGGGATGACAAGTGCAGACATGTAAAGATGTTTTCTTTTAAAACCATGACAGAGGTGGGGGTGTTTGTTTAATTTGGAATAAACTTTTATTTTAATATTTACCACTGTAGCAGTACAAATTGCGAGAGTATGACTTTGTTGCATTAAGGGTGTCTCATGTCTCATTCAGTCTCATTCAGGTCCCCCTGGGCCTCCCGTAATTCCCACTCTGCCGTATTCCCTTTATAGTGCGCTGATTGTGAGCAGGGCCCATAGGATTATGGTTAAAAATAGTGCACTATACTGTATAAGGAATACAGATGTAGGATCTTAATTTGAGCCAGTTTGCTACAGTAGGAAAATAATCCTACAGCAACAGGAAATGTGAATTATTATTATAATTAATGGACATTGTTTGTAGAGGTTGATACATTTTTCATTAGGGAAAATCAAGTATGACATTTTAAAATGGAAATTACACATTTTAGAAGCCTTTTTAAACCTTGAATACACTTGTAGGGAAGCACAGCCGTGAGCTGCCCAGTGACACAAGCCTCTTCTTTAAGAGGCTCCTCTGTCCTCCACTCGTTACCTGTTATTTAGACAAGCTAAATAACTTCTATGCTCGCTTCGAGGCAAGCAACACGGAAGCATGCATGAGAGCATCAGCTGGTCCGGATTACTTTGTGATCACTCTCTCCGTAGCCGATGTGAGTAAGACCTTTAAACAGGTTAACATTCACAAGGCCGCAGGGCCCGACGAATTACCAGGACATGTACTCCGAGCATGTGCTGACCAACTGGCAATTGTCTTCACTGACATTTTAAATCTGTCCCTGACCGAGTCTGTAATACCAACATGTTTGAAGCAGACCACCATAGTTATGGCTCACATCAACACCATTATCCCAGAAACCCTAGACCCACTCCAATTTGCATACTGCCCCAACAGATCCACAGATAACGCAATCTCTATTGCACTCCACACTGCCCTTTCCCACCTGGACAAAAGGAACACCTATGTGAGAATGCTATTCATTGACTACAGCTCAGCGTTCAACACGATAGTGTCCGCAAAACTCATCACTAAGCTATGGCCCTGGGACTAAACACCTCCCTCAGCAACTGGATCCTGGACGTCCTGATGGGCCACCCCCAGGTGGTAAAGGAAGGTAACAACCCATCTGCCATGCTGATCCTCAACACGGGAGCCCCTCAGGGGTGTGTACTTAGTCCCCTCCTGTACTCCTTGTTCACCCATCACCTACAAACAAGCAAGATTTCTGGTTCTCACAGACCTGTAACTTCTTATTTAAGAGTCTCCTCTGTCCTTCACTCGTTACCTGTATTCTTTCCGTGTAAAGGAAAGAATGAATGGGGCCATGTTTCATGAGATTTTGAGTGAAAACCTCCCTCCATCAGCAAGGGCATTGAAGATGAAACGTGGCTGGTTCTTTCAGCATGACAATGATCCCAAACACACCGCCCGGGTAATGAAGGAGTGGCTTCGTAAGAAGCATTTCAAGGTCCTGGAGTGGCCTAGCCAGTCCCCAGATCTCAACCCCATAGAAAATCTTTGGAGGGAGTTGAAAGTCCGTATTGCCCAGCAACAGCCCCAAAACATCACTGCCCTAGAGGAGATCTGCATGGAGGAATGGGCCAAAATACCGGCAACAGTGTGTGAAAACCTTGTGAAGACTTACAGAAAAAGTTTGACCTCTGTCATTGCCATTTAACAAAGTATTAAGATAAACTTTTGTTATTGACCAAATACTTATTTTCCACCATCATTTGCAAATCAATTCATTAAAAATCCTACAATGTGATTTTCTGGATTTTTTTTTTTTCTTCTCATTTTGTCTGTCATAGTTGAAGTCTACCTATGATGAAAATTACAGGCCTCTCATCTTTTTAAGTGGGAGAACTTGCACAATTGGTGGCTGACTAAATACTTTTTTGCCCCACTGTAGGCAAATGCAGGCAAAATGCAGCAGTAGGCAAATGCAGCAGTAGCCCATTGTCCATTGTTAACTAAGGAAAAATACATAAAGCCAACAAATAAAAATAGAAGAAAATAGCATTTTCCTGATGAAAATTCACGTACTTTCAATTGCGTTCCTCTCTCAACTCCGCCTGTCTGACACCCTTTCTATCTGTCTTGACTTCAGTTATTGCTAGTAACAATCAAAGGGAAAAACATTCACACAATTAAACAATGAATGCACAAGAATTGGCGGGAGACAGCAGAGCGCATTCTGGAGAGCTGAGTGCATGTATTGTGGAGTTCATATATTATTACTGTACATGTATAATTTTGGAAAATGTATTTCAATGTACTTTAGGGGAAGCTTAGCTTATAGCCTGTTGGATGCGCCGCCTTTTCAAAAAGTAGGTTACCGTCACACATTTGTCAAAAATAATTCCAATTACTATATGTAGCCCATGTATCTGATTCTGTTCGGCCAAAAAGAGTACGACATGCCATACTCTTTTTGGCCAGACAGGATCAGTTACATGGGCTACACATACCGAGACAGAGGGGCACTGTTTTGCTATCGGATGCTTTATCTGAGATTGATGGATCTTTCTGTAAGCGCAAATCTCGGTCAAATAAATTATCAATATTTACATATTTTAGTGGGACAGGCAAGGACGTACGGGAGGGCGGGCCAGGCCCCTTAAGGTCCGCCCATAATGCAGGCCCTGACTCACACACACACACACACACACACACACACACACACACACACACACACACACACACACACACACACACACACACACACACACACACACACACACACACACACACGTTGTTTATTGATGATGCTCTCCTGCCCCCTGCTCTTTCGGGGGGAGAGTCCTGCTGGTCAGATGGATTAGTGACTTGAACTCCTTCTCTTTATAAAAGACAGTGTGCGTGTTTGTGCATGCACATGTGTGTAGGAGAGCGGATATAATGATTGGGTACGGAGGGGTCCTGGACTTCAAACCCAAGGTGGGACACCGTAAAGGTGGAAGCTCAGTGGTCCTGGGGTAGCCTGGCCTTTCATGTCCACTTTGGTCCGTTCAGTCAAGTGAGACCATTGAACCAGAGTTCAATTGAAGCCAGAGTGGGGTCGATGGCTATCGTATAGCACTGTGAGATGCTGAGAAAGAAAAGTGTAGTGGCAGCCATGTGCTCTTTTAACATGAGCTGACTTGGATTGGCCCTATGTTTTTGGCATGTTGAAGCTCAGTGTAATACTATACAGTGTGCAACCTTTTTCTTGTGAGATCAAGCTCTGTAATGCTGAGGCAGACTGTGTTTTCATTCAGTGATTATGGGTTTGAATAAATAACTGCTATAGCCTACCGCCGTCATGCTTTCACTCTTCTTTCAAACTACCCGTGAGTTCTATTGGCTGCTGTATTTAACATTGAGGAAAAAAGAGCTTGCGTCCCTCTTGGAATTGTCTTTAAGAGCTCAACCCATACTATCTTTGTTTGGCCTTTTTTTTCACCCCTCATCCCTCCATCAAAAGGGTTGTCAATGCCGTCATCTCCTTAGGAGTAGTTAGGGAACATCTTAAAATAAATAATAATATATGCCGTTAGCTAACGCTTTTATCCAATGCAACTTACAGTTGGGGATACATACAATTGTTGTATGGGTGGTCCCTGCCGGAATCAAACCCACAATGCTGGCATTGCAAGTGCCATACTCTACCAAATGGGCTACAGATGACCACTAATGGTTTGAAGTGATTGATGGTTGACTGTTCCCTCATCCCCTCAGAAGTGCTATTCTTGGGGTTTTGACAGTTCCCTCCTTTCCTTAGGAGTGTTTATCCTTGGGGCCCTAGGGAGGTCGGGATGGTTGTACTGACCAGGTGACAGAACTCCTGAAAAGACAACCCATCAGATGCCCACCCACCCTTATTGGACAACACACTCAATCTAAATCCTTAAATGTTTCAGTACCCCCTCTCCCACCACCCTCCATCCATTGCCGCCTCCAACCATCCCTCTCTCCCTCCCTCCCTCCCTCTCTCCCTCACTCCATCCCTCTCTCTCTCCCTCCCTCCCTCTCGCCCTCACTCCCTCCCTCTCTCTCTCCCAACTGGCCAGTTACACTCCATGAAGGCTCCAATCTCTTTCTTGAACCCACTTAGCCGTCCCCAAACTCTCGACCCAGCTGTTTTCTTTCCCTTCTTCCTCCCCCCTTCCTCTACTCCTTTCTCGTCCATCTCGGCATTTATTTATTTAGTTTGACCCTGTATTTCCTCCTTTTTCTTCTCCTTTGAAGAAGGGATGTGAGAGGATGGGATGCGCTGCGCAGGGCTGGGTCTTCACGGCTGGTTGGTCCCACGGTGGTTGCATTATGCTGATTGGTTTCTGTATGCGACGTGTTGGCTGTGCTCCCCTTTGATGTGGCTTGATGGCGTGCTGTGCCAGGGTGGCACAGCGTATAGGAGGAGTAGGAGAAAAAACAGAGGAGAAGGGGACAGAGAGGAGCAGGAGGGGAAGCAGCAATAAAGGGCCACTTAGGAGGTTGCACTGTAAGCATTCCCAATCTTGAAGAAAGGAAGATGGAGGAGAGGTTGGGAATCTATCTGTGAATTTGTTCAGAGTAGCTGTCCGGTGTTGGATAAGATATCTTCATATCAGACCTGGGTTCAGTATAACATTTTGTCTTCTCAAAGTTTCTGAGTTATGCTAATCACATTGCAAGGGCAATGCCCCTGAGGAGATAAATACAGTTGTATTGAATAAGGACCATCTGTTTGTCACACTTTGACAGTAGTCTATGCTTGTATAGTCTGTGTTGTGTGAAGTGCCGTAAAATATTTAAGAAACAATACTTTAAAGTACTGCTTAAGTATTTTTGGTGGGTATCTGTACTTTACTATTTATATTTGACAAATTTTACTTCACTGCATTCCTAAAATAATGTACTTTTTACTTCATACATTTTCCTTGACACCTAAAAGTACTCATTACATTTTGAATGTTTAGCAGGACAGGAACATGGTCCAATTCACGCACTTATCAAAAAAACATTTGCGGTCATCCCTACTGCCTCTGATCTGGCAGACTAACTAAACATAAATGCTTGTAAATTATGGCTGAGTGCTTGAGTGTGCCCTTGGCTATCCATAATTTTAAAAAGCAAGATAATTGTGCCGTCTGGTTTTCTTAATATAAGGAATTTGAAATTATTAACACTTTTACTTTTGATACTTAAGTATAATTGAGCTATTACATTTACGTCTATTTAAAACCAAATACTTTTAGACTTTTAATCAAATAGTATTTTACTGGGTGACTCACTTTTACTTGAGTCATTTTCTATTAAGGTGTCTTTTACTTTTACTTAAGTATGACAATTGGTGGTGGTGTTTCCACCACTGGCTGTAGATAATAATAGCCTAAGTGTGAATGTGTCTGAAAGCTACGCAG
Organism: Oncorhynchus mykiss; assembly: GCF_057628025.1. NCBI lineage: Eukaryota > Metazoa > Chordata > Actinopteri > Salmoniformes > Salmonidae > Oncorhynchus > Oncorhynchus mykiss. The sequence continues at coordinate 27,970,035 of NC_143038.1, forward strand.
ACCTTCAGTGGCTATTGAAGCATGGCCATGAAAACATGGCCTCTCTTAGTTCCCTAAAGGACCTGAGCATAATATAATTCTGGAAATATTCTTGCAAGATTATGGTGCAATGCATCTGTGTCAATGCTGTGCAATGCAAAGCAATTGATGCGTCAACATTTTAATTGTATCTGTTCTTATTCAAATAAATTAAAGCCATACTGTGTCTAATGCAGGGATTTGAATGAAGCATTTGGGTACTTGGTATTCATTATTAATAATATTTATTAATTTTCCTCCCACTCGTTCTCTTTCCCTCTCTTTTTCTCCCTCCACAGTTGTAGTGTTGTACGTTCAAGGCATCGGGACAAAGGAGTGGAGAGAGGTGAGTGAAAGGACTATTTTATTATTGATCTTATACAGTATGTTGTACTGTATCAACATAGTGTTGGTCCCATGTTTCATGAGCTGAAATGAAAGATCCCAGAAAAGTTCCATATGCACAAAAAGCTTATTTCGTTAAAATAATGTGCATTCATTTGTTTACATCCCTGTTAGTGAGCATTTCTCCTTTGCCAAGATAATCCACCGACTTGACAGGTATGGCATATCAAGAAGCTGATTAAACAGCATGCTCATTTCATTTTCTTTTTCATTTCATCTTTATTTAACCAAGTAGGCTAGTTGAGAACAAGTTCTCATTTGCAACTGCAACCTGGCCAAGATAAAGCAAAGCAGTTCGACACATACACCAACACAGAGTTACACATGAATAAACAAACATACAGTCAATAATACAGTAGAAAAAAGTCTATATACAGTATGTGCAAATGAGGTAAGGGAGGTAAGGCAATAAATAGGCCATGGTGGCGAAGTAATTACTATATAGCAATTAAACACTGGAATGGTAGATGTGCAGAAGATGAACGTGCAAGTAGAGATACTGGGGTGCAAAGGAGCAAGACATATAAATAAATACAGTATGGGGATGAGGTAGTTGGATGGACTATGTACAGGTGCAGTGATCTGTGAGCTGCTCTGACAGCTGGTGCTTAAAGTTAGTGAGAGAGATATGAGTCTCCAGCTTCAGTGATTTTTGCAGTTCGTTCCAGTCATTGGCAGCAGAGAACTGGAAGGAAAGGCGGCCAAAGGAAGAATTGGCTTTGGGGGTGACCAGTGAGATATACCTGCTGGAGCACATGCTACGGGTGGGTGCTGCTATGGTGACCAGTGAGCTGAGATAAGGCGGGGCTTTACCTAGCAGAGACTTGTAGATGACCTGGAGCCAGTGGGTTTAGGCGAAGAGTATGAAGCGAGGGCCAGCCAATGAGAGCGTACAGGTCGCGGTGGTGGGTAGTATATGGGGCTTTGGTGACAAAACGGATGGCACCGTGATAGATTGCATCCAATTTGTTGAGTAGAGTGTTGGAGGCTATTTTGTAAATGACATCTCCGAAGTCGAGGATCGGTAGGATAGTCAGTTTTACGAGGGTATGTTTGGCAGCATGAGTGAAGGATGCTTTGTTGCGAAACAGGAAGCCGATTCTAGATTTAATTTTGGATTGGAGATGCTTAATGTGAGTCTGGAAGGAGTTTACAGTCTAACCAGACACCTAGGTATTTGTAGTTGTCCACGTATTCTAAGTCAGAGCCGTCCAGAGTAGTGATGCTGGACGGGCGAGCAGGTGCGGGCAGTGATCGGTTGAATAGCATGCATTTAGTTTTACTTGCATTTAAGAGCAGTTGGAGGCCACGGAAGGAGAGTTGTAATTGCATTGAAGCTCGTCTGGAGGTTAGTTAACACAGTGTCCACAGAAGGGCCAGAAGTATTCAGAATGGTGTCGTCTGCGTAGAGGTGGATCAGAGAATCACCAGCAGCAAGAGTGATTACACAGGTGCACCTTCTGCTAGGGATGCCACAGATGTCTCAAGTTTTGAGGGAGTGTGCTGTTGGCATGCTGACTGCAGGAATGTCCACCAGAGCGGTTGCCAGATAAATTAATGTTAATTTCTCTACCAACGCTGTATTAGAGAATTTGGCAGTATGTTCAGCTGGCAAATGCAGACCACATGTAACCACGCCCAGGAACTCCATGTCACGCCCTGGTCTTAGTATTTTGTGTTTTCTTGTTTTTTTTTTCTTGCCACCGTGGACAGACGCCCACCCGGACCCTCCCCTATGGGGGGGGGGGTTCTGTAACGCCCTGGTCTTAGTATTTTGTGTTTTCTTTATTATTTTGTTCAGGCCAGGGTGTGACATGGGTTATTTATGTGGTGTGTTTTTTTTCTTGGGGTTTTTGTAGGTAATGGGATTGTGGTATAGTAGAGTTGTCTAGGTAAGTCTATGGTTGCCTAGAGTGGTTCTCAATCAGAGGCAGGTGTTTATCATTGTCTCTGATTGGGAACCATATTTAGGCAGCCATATTCTTTGAGTGTTTCGTGGGTGATTGTTCCTGTCTCTGCCGGAGTCTCCCGCCTGTCCAGCGCTGTCAGAGCCTTCCTCCTCTACAGCGCTGCCGGAGTCTCCCGCCTGTTCAGCGCTGCCGGAGTCTCCCGCCTGTTCAGAGCTGCCAGTCTGCAAGGAGCCGCCTGAGCTGCCAGTCTGCAAGGAGCCGCCAGAGCTGCCAGTCTGCAAGGAGCCGCCAGAGCTGCCAGTCTGCAAGCAGCCGCCAGAGCTGCCAGTCTGCAAGGAGCCGCCAGAGCTGCCAGTCTGCAAGGAGCCGCCAGAGCTGCCAGTCTGCAAGGAGCCGCCAGAGCTGCCAGTCTGCATGGAGCAGCCAGAGCCGCCAGAGCCACCAGTCAGCATGGAGCAGCCAGAGTCACCAGTCAGCATGGAGCAGCCAGAGCCGCCAGTCAGCATGGAGCAGCCAGAGCCGCCAGTCAGCATGGATCTGCCAGAGCCGCCAGTCAGCATGGATCTGCCAGAGCCGCCAGTCAGCCAGGATCTACCAGAGCCATCAACCTGCCTGAGCTTCCTCTCAGTCCTGAGCTTTCTCTCAGTCTTGAGCTACCCTTCAGTCTTGAGCTACCCTTCAGTCTTGAGCTACCCCTCAGTCCCGAGCTACCCCTCAGTCCCAAGCTACCCCTCAGTCCCGAGCTACCCCTCAGTCCCGAGCTACCCCTCAGTTTCGAGCTAACCCTCAGTTTCGAGCTACCTCAGTCCCGAGCTGTCCCTCAGTCCGGAGCTGCCCCTCAGTCCAGTGTGGCCCTTGGTTAGGGTTACTAGGTCAAGGTTGGCGGCGAGGGTCGCCAATCTAAGGACGCAAATTAAGCGGACTAAGACTTTGTTGGAGTGGGGTCCACGTCCCGCCCCGCTGCCGCCACCATGGACAGACGCCCACCCGGACCCTCCCCTATGGGTTTAGGTGTGCGGCCGGGAGTCCGCACCTTGGGGGGGGGGGGGGGTTCTGTAACGCCCTAGTCTTAGTATTTTGTGTTTTCTTTATTATTTTGTTCAGGCCAGGGTGTGACATGGGTTATTTATGTGGTGTGTTTTTTTTCTTGGGGTTTTTGTAGGTTATGGGATTGTGGTATAGTAGAGTTGTCTAGGTAAGTCTATGGTTGCCTAGAGTGGTTCTCAATCAGAGGCAGGTGTTTATTATTGTCTCTGATTGGGAACCATATTTAGGCAGCCATATTCTTTGAGTGTTTCGTGGGTGATTGTTCCTGTCTCTGTGTTTGTTTGCACCAGATAAGGCTGTTTAGGTTTTTCACGTTACGTTGAGTGTTTTGTATTGTTTTCGTTATTATCTTTATTAAAGATGTATCGAAATAACCACGCTGCAGTTTGGTCCTCCTCTTCTTCGACGGAAGAAAACTTTAACACTCCACATCTGGCTTCTTCACCTGCGGGATTGTCTGAGACCAGCCACCCACACAGGTGATGAAACTGTGGGTTTGCACAACTGAATAATTTATCCACAAACTGTCAGAACCTGTCTCAGGGTAGATCATCTGCGTGCTCGTTGTCCTCACCAGAGTCTTGATCTGACTGCAGCTCGGCGTTGTAACCGACTTCAGTGGGAAAACGCTTACTTCCGATGGCCACTGGAACGCTAGAGAAGTATGCTCTTCACGGATGAATCCTGGCAGATGGCAGACAGCGTGTATGGCATCATGTGGGCGAGAGGTTTGCTGATGTCAATGTTGTGAAAATAGTGTCCCATGGTGAGCGGTAGGGTTATGGTATGGGCAGGCGTAAGTTACGGACAATGAATACAACTGCATTTTATCGATGGCAATTTCAATGATCAGAGATACCATGGTGAGATCCTGAGGCTCATTGTCATGCCATTCATCATCACCTCATGTTTCAGCATGCTAATGCACTCCCCATGTTGCAAGGATCTGTACACAATTCCTGGAAGCTGAAAATGTCCCAGTTCTTCCATGGCCTGCATACTCACCAGACATGTCACCCATTGAGCACGTTTGGGATGCTCTGGATCAACAGTGTGTTCTAGTTCCCACCAATATCATGCAACTTCATACAGCCATTGAAGAAAAGAGGCCACAGGACACAATCAACAGCCTGTGCGAAGGAGATGTGTCGCTCTGCATGATGCAAATGGTGGTCACACCAAATACTGACTAGTTTTCCGATCCAGGCCCCTACCTTTTATTTAAGGTATCTGTGACCAACAAATGCATGTCTGTGTTCCCAGTCATGTGATATCCATAGATCAGGGCCTAATGAATTGATTTAAATTTACTGATTTCCTTTTATGAACTAACTCAGTAAAATCTTTGAAATTGTTGCATGTTACATTTATATTTTTGTTGAATGTATATGCCCTTGGAAGGAAAAGTAATTATTTGAAATTATAGATTTGACAAGTATCATACAGTATCTCAAGAGAATGTTTACTGAAGACCCAATGCTGTAGGGCTGGCTTTCATAAGGTGAATCGTCACATCGGTTTCAAAAAGTATATACATTTCTTTGCAATGGTATTTTGAAACGAACGCCATCGATTCAACTTATAAAACCCAGTCCTAGTAGAAATAATATACACTATATTTTTTTATGGTGCTAAAACTTTTTTGCAACAGTATGAAACTCAGTTCTATGGATTCTTCAGTTGTTATTCTCCAGAGGTACTGAATAAGATGAATGGAACGGTAATGTTTGCCTGGAAATGCAGGGAAAATGCACTCATGGTAACACTGTCTGGTCCTCAGGTGTCAAAGCATGTGGCCATCTCTGAGACAGGGTATGATTTCACAGAGGGGAAGACAAACATACAGTGTGCAGGAGCATACAGTGCATTCGAATGTACTCCTTGACTTTTTCCACATTTTGTTACATTACAGCCTTATTCTAAAATGTATTAAAAACCCAAAAATCCTCAGCAATCTACACACAATACCCCATAATGACAAAGTGAAAACCAGTATCTAGATATGTTTGCTAATTTATTCAAATCTAAAATAGAAATACCTTATTTATATAGGTATTCAGACCTTTTGCTCTGAGACTCGAAATTAAGCTCAGGTGCATCCTGCTTCCATTGATCATCCTTGAGATTTTTCTACAACTTGATTGGAGTCCACCTGTGGTAAATTCAATTGATTGGACATGATTTGGAAAGGCACACACCTGTCTATATAAGGTTGCACAGTTGACAGTGCATGTCAAATCAAATAAAATCGCATTGGTCACATATTTAGCAGATGTTATTGCGGGTGTAGTGAAATGCTTGTGTTCCTAGCTCCAGAAGTGCAGTAGCATCTGACAGGGGCAGCAGGTAGCCTAGTGGTTAGAGCATTGGGCCAGTAACTGAAAGGTTGCTGGATTGAAAATCCCTGAGCTGACAAAGTAAAAATCTGTCTTTCTGCCCCTGAGCAAGGCAGTTAACCCACTGTTCCTCGGGCGCCGAGGATGTGGATGTCGATTAAGGCAGCTCCCCTGCACCTCTCTGATTCAGAGGGGTTGGGTTTTAAATGCAGAAGACACATTTCAGTTGAAGGCATTGAGTTGTACAACTAATTCTGTATCCCCCTTTCCCTAGCAGTGCAGTAGTATCCAAAAACGATTCACAACATTACACACAAATTGAAAAGTAAAAGATTGTAATTATGAAATATATACATATTAGATTGAGCAATGTTGGAGTGGCATTGACTAAAATACAATATAATAGAATACAGTATATACATATGAAATGACTAAAGCAGTATTTAAACATTATTAAAGTGGCCAATGATTCCAAGTCTATGTATAAAGGGCAGCAGCCTCTGCAGGTTTGCAGGTTTGCGTAACCGGGTGCAGGTTTGCGTAACCGGGTGGAAGCTGGCTAGTGATAGCTATTTAACAGTCTGATGGCCCAGATGGTCCCAGCTGACCTCGCCTTCTGGATGATAGTGGGGTGAACACGTTGTGGCTCAGGTGGTTGATGTACTTGATCTTTTTGGCCTTCCTGTGACATCGGGTGCTGTAGGTGTCCTGGAGGGCAGGTAGTTTATCTCCAGTGATGCGTTAGACAGACCACACCACCCTCTGGAGAGCCCTGCGGTTGTGGGCGGTGCAGTTGCCATACCAGGCGGTGATACAGCCTGAAATTATGCTCTCAATTGTGCATCTGTAAAGGGTTCTGGTGCCAAGCCAAATTTGTTCAGCCTCCTGAGGTTGAAGAGGTGCTATTCGTCACACTGTCTGTGTCGGTGGATCATTTCAGATTGTCAGTGATGTGTATGCAGAGGAACTTGAAGCATTCCACCTTCTCCACTGTGGTCCCATCGATGTGGATAGGGGCGTGCTCTCCCTGAAGTCCACGATCAGCTCCTTTGTTTTATTGCCGTTGAGTGAGAGCAAACACCAAGCCATGAGGTAGAAGGAATTGTTTGTTGAGGCACAGATCTGTGGAAGGGTACCAACATATTTCTGCAGTATTGAAGGTCCCCAAGAACACAGTGGCCTCCATCATTCTTAAATGGAAGAAGTTTGGAACCACCAAGACTCTTCCTAGAGCTGGCCGCCCGGCTAAACTGAGCAATTGGGGTAGAAGGGCCTTGGTCAGGGAGGTGACCAAGAACCCGATGGTCACTCTGACAGAGCTCCAGAGTTCCTCTGTGGAGATGGGAGAATCTTTCAGAAGGACAACCATGTCTGCAGCACTCCACCAATCAGGCCTTTATGGTAGAGTGTCCAGATGGAAGCCACTCCTCAGTAAAAGGCACATGACAGCCTGCTTGGAGTTTGCCAAAAGTCACTGATGAATCCAAGATTGAACTCTTTGGCCTGAATGCCATCACGTCTGGAGGAAAACTGGCACCATCCCTATGGTGAAGCATTGTGGTGGCAGCATGTTGGGGATGTTTTTCAGTGGCTGTCACTGAGAGACTAGTCATGATTGAGGGAAAGATGAACAGATCAAAGTGCAGAGAGATCCTTGATGAAAACCTGCTCCAGAGTGCTCAGGACCTCAGACTGGTGCGAAGGTTCACCTTCCAATGGGATAATGACCCTAAGCACACAGCCAAGACAGCGCAAGTGTGGCTTTGGGACAAGTCTCAATGTCCTTGAGTAGCCAGAGCCCAGACTTGAACCCAATCAAACATCCCTGGAGAGACCTGAAAATAGCTGTGCAGTGGCAGTCCCCATCCAACCTGACAGTCCCCATCTAACCTGACTTTTAGCATCATACCCAAGAAGGTCATGAACAAGGTACTGAGTAAAGGGTCTGAGTGCTTATGTAAATGTCATTTTTCATTTTTTTTATTTTTAATACATTTGCAAAAAATAAAATAAACATTTTTTTGCTTTGTCAATATGGGGTATTGTCTGTTAATACGTTTTCGAATAAGGCTATAACTTAACAAAATGTGGAAAAAGTCAAGGGGTCTGAATACTTCCAGAATGCACTGTATATGGCTCTGATAATGTGGTTCTCATTACAGAAGTGGTCTACCTGTAGTGCCTTAGTGGGTGGAGGGAATCGACCACAAACTTTATCAATTAATACTGGTTATTCAGCATTGTTAGCTGAATATACAATAACAATGCATTCAAAAGTTACTTTTCAAAATGCCTGTGTTGCAGCAATGTTAAATTGTTAATGTGACACTCTCTCGCAAGTTCATTAGCAATCATCTAACAATAAATTGAAATATGAAATATGCCCCACATGGTGAAGATACTGTATCTATCTATATATTTAGCAGTACATGTTTTATCCATGTGTGCTAATGCACCCAACTGTAGGAATCTTAAGCATTCAGATGATGGTGAAACAACAAGGAAGACCCTCTCTTCAATGAACAGTTTCATTTTTCGAGTGAGATCATGGCTATTACTAGGGCATAATCAAGGCATACAGTAATAGGGCCTAAAAGGGTGGAACCGAGCCTAACTGGGCTTAACTGGTCTGAACAGGTTCTATCCAGTTCCTATTAGGATTCTCTCCCATCGTCTTGTCAAGGGACTCCATAATAAATCACAATTCTTGTCAGCCAGACACAGACAGGGAAGGCTTAACCATGCATGTGTGGGTGAAATGCTCTGTGACAGTCACATTGAGAAAAAGCCTCATACAAATAGAATTGGCAAAAGTCATTCACGATAAGTATTGTTTTGATCACCCAAAAATACGTTGGGAAGCGGTCCTTGAAAAGCTATTGGAACCTAAGGGACTAAAGCATAGGATATGTGAACAAGGAGTATTGTGATGTGCTCTCTCTCTCACTCCTCGGGATGTAAAAATAAATGAAAATGAATAGGATTTTGTGGGACCAGGGTTACACATGTCACCTTTTTTGTTGTTGTTGGTCCTGATGCGTTCCTATATCTCTCAGATGCATTTAGACACCAGACCATTCTTCCTTTTGGTTTATTTTTTGACTATCTGTTTTGCCATGTATCAATTTGTTATTCAATGCATTTCTATGGGCTAACAGCAGTAAGGCCAAATTCAATGTTTCATCAAATGTAAAGTGAAGTCGGAAGTTTACATACACTCAGTTTTTCACAATTCCTGACATTTAATCCAAGTAAAAATTCCCTGTCTTAGGTCAGTTAGGATCACCACATTATTTTAAGAATGTGAAATGTCAGAATAAAAGTAGAGAGAATTATTTATTTCAGCTTTTATTCCTTTCATCACATTCCCAGTGGGTCAGAGGTTTATATATACTCAATTATACACTCCTTGCTCGCGCACGCTTTTTCAGTTCTGCCCACACATTTTCTATAGGATTGAGGTCAGGGCTTTGTGATGGCCACTCCAATACATTGACTTTGTTGTCCTTAAGCCATTTTGCCACAACTTTGGAAGTATGCTTGGGGTCATTGTCCATTTGGAAGACCCATTTGCGACCAAGCTTTAACTTCCTGACTGATGTCTTGAGATGTTGATAATTTTCCTACCTCATGATGCCATCTATTTTGTGAAGTGCAGTAAATCACCCCCACAACATGATGCTGCCACCCCCGTGCCTCACGGTTGGGATGGTGTTCTTCGGCTTGCAAGCCTCTCCCTTTTTCCTCCAAAGATAATGATGGTCATTATGACCAAACAGTTCTATTTTTGTTTCATCAGACCAGAGGACAAAAAGTAAGATCTTTGTCCCCAAGTGCAGTTGCAAACAGTAGTCTGGCTTTTTTTATGCCGGTTTTGGAGCAGTGGCTTCTTCCTTGCTGAGCAGCCTTTCAGGTTATGTCGATATAGGACTTGTTTTAATGTGGATATAGATACTTTTGTACCGGTTTCCTCCAGCATCTTCACAAGGTCCTTTGCTGTTGTTCTGGGATTGATTTGCACTTTTCGCACCAAAGTACATTCATCTCTAGGAGACAGAACTTGAAATAAATCCACAGGTACACCTCCAATTGACTCAAATTATGTAAATGATCCTATCAGAAGCTTCTAAAGCAATGACATCACGTTCTGGAATTTTACAAGCTGTTTAAAGCCACAGTCAACTTAGTGTATGTAAACTTCTGACCCACTGGAATTGTGATACAGTGAAATAATCTGTCTGTAATCAATTGTTGGGAAAATTACTCGTCATGCACAAAGTAGATATCCTAACCAACTATCCTAGCCAAAACTATAGTTTGTTAACAAGAAGTTTGTGGTAGGTTGTGCGAGTGAGCAGATGATAACCTAAGTGTATGTAAACTTTCGGCTTCAACTGTATGCCTAAAATTCTAAATCAAATAGCTATATGATCCATGGCATGACCATTGTAAATCTTATATGTAAGCTTATTGCCCTCCTCAACTTTTTAAGTCACCAACCGCCAGTGTCTGAATTATAAACGTTTGATATTTACTCTTCCCAACTTTATTTTCTATTCACAGGTTATAAAATAACATATAGAATAAAGTTTCTCTTTCCACCCTTTAATTTCCCATAAAAGCATGATGAGCTCCTCAGTTTTTCTCTCAATCTATTTTCCAACACTATTTTAATAAATAAATCCATCTGGACAAAGGTTGGAGCCGAGACTAGACTTCACCATATGCCTCAATTTCCAAGTCTGCTTCCCTCCTTACCTCAGGCCATACTGCGGTGCAGTTTAATCACTGTGTGAAAGATGCCCACTATGGCTACCACTATAGCTACTGTACTGCTCTCTCACCCGTAAGAAATATGGGTCTCACCACCCTGGGTTTTGCTCGTGAGCAGGCAACTTTTGAAACATTTTGCAACACGAATCAAAAATAGGCATTTCAGGTTAGTCCCTCCCCGTTTCAGGATGTTTTCTTTCGTTTGATGCCAGATTAAAACAGAAGTGTAGATGGGTAGTAGAGGATGTGTGGAGGTAGTGTGGAATTGTGAAAGTTGGCTCAGGGGTTGTTTTGATGCAATTAGGTTAGCAGCAGAGATGTAATTTCTATGTCTAACGATATGGAACAAGATAATTAGTATTAGTTTCACCAGCAGCTCTGCAAAGCCAAGTTGACCCCAATCCAAAGCCAGTTAAACAATGTCAAGAACAATCCAAAACGCACAGGAACAAGTTTTTGGACCAGAACGACAAAGCCTTCAAAGCCGCTTATTCCTCGTTGAATTGTGTGTGTGAGTGTGTGTGTGTGAGTGTTTTTGTCCTTGTGGCAGGCAGGCAGGCTGTACAAGGGTGCTTCAAACTCCCCATTTGAAGCATCTCTTCTCTATCTCTTTCTCTTGTCTCCCTCGACGCTAAAGAGGCTTCATTAGGCCGACTCCAAAGCACCTGACTGCATTCAGAAACACACTGTGGGATGCCACAGCGATGCTAATGATGCTAACCTACTTTCTAACGAGTTCTTTCAGAATAACAATGATTTGCTCTCAATTCACAACCCACAGTGAGCGGCATGATAAGTGACATTCGGCGGCCACTCGTCTCATTTTGGAACACATTTTGGATCTCGGCGGTATCCTGTTCTCATGAGCTTCTCTCTCTCCCTGTTTTTCTCTCATTTTCTCTCTCTCTCTCTCTCTCTGTTCCACTTGCAGTCAAGATGGCTCATTATGAAGAGAGACTGAATAAAGAGACAAACTTTTCCACTGATTACCTCGAAGGCACTCTTCTTCTTCTCTCGTTGTCGTCGTACCCTGTGGCTCGTACTGTGATTATGTAGAAGGAGCTCTGTGCACCACTGTCAATCAGACATGTTAGGACAATGTTGTCTTATGTTATTCACTGTGTGACCAGCAGCATAACACATTGAAAGTGGGCAGGTGATGCATTGTGGGTCTCAGCTGTCACTGGAGATATGAAACATCACCAACTTCATAAACGGTGTAGGTAATAAATAGCTTACGTATTAAATGACATGGAAGAGGTAGTGTCTTGAATTATGATGGGTTATTTGACAGACCACATAACAGTCCCTCTTCGGAACGTGTCTCCATTTGCACCCGCGCTCTCTTGCCTCTACATCAACACCAACTGGTACGCTAACTCCAGCTCAGTGGAAGTGTCGACCCGCTGTTCACCAGTCTTGGAATACCCGATGGTCAAATGTCGACCTTTCAACCTCCCGAGGGAGTTTTAAGCTGTTGTCCTGACTGTTGTATACATTCCATCTCAGGACAAGGAAAATAACACGCTGGCACTTAACGAACTGTATTAACAAGCAAGAAAACCTACATCCAGAGGCTGCTTTTCTGGTTGCTGGAAATGTTTAGTCCGCGTCACTAAGACAGGTGATGCCCATCTTCCATCAACACATCTTCAATGCCACCAGGGGCCGATAAAGTCCTAGACCACTGTTTTTTTATTCTCAAGCAAGCAAACAAGGCCCTCCCTCGTCTGCCATTCGGCAAATCAGATCATGAATCCGTACGCCTGCTTCCTGTTTACAAGCAGAAACTCAAACAGGAAGTACCCGTGACTCGTTCCGTTGAGAAATGGACACCAGAATCAGATATTATGCTACAGGACGGCTTTGCTAGAGCTGAGTGGTATGTACTGTATTTCGAGACTTCGCCAATCACATTAACAAGCTAACCACCTCCAATACTGGCTTCATTAGACAATGTATTAAGTTTGCCTCACACACACACACACACACACACACATACTCACTCTATCATCTGCTCACTCACACAGAATATGCACATACTGTACATTCATACTGACTCTATATACACTCACACCCACTCACATACAATCTGCTGCTACTCTGTTTATGTTATATCCTGTTGCTTAGTCACCGTACCCCTATACATATCTACCTCCATCACTCCAGTATCCCTGCACATTGTAAATATGGTACTTGAACTGACCCTGTATACAGTATGCTCACTTACTTATTGCGTTCTTCATATTACTTCTTATTTCTTGTGTGTTTTCTCTAGTATGACATTTTTATTGATTATTGCATTGTTGGGTTTTAAATTTTGAGTTAGCAAGAAAGGAATTTCACTGTACTTGTGCATGTGACATTTAACTTTAAACTTAAGGACCCAGACAGTTGTTAATATATAGCGTGCGCACACACACACACACACACACACACACACACACACACACACACACAGTATATACACTGAGTATACAACACATGCTCTTTCCGTGACATAGACTGACCAGGTGAATCCAGGTGAAAGCTGTGATCCCTTATTGATGTCACTTATTAAATATTTTTCAATCAGTGTAGATGGAGGGAATGAGACAGGTTAAATAAGGATTTTTAAGCCTTGAGACATGAATTGTGTATGCGTGCCAATCAGAGGGTGAATGGGAAAGACAAAATATTTAAGTGCCTTTGAACAAGGTATGATAGTAGGTACCAGGTGCACCGGTTTGTGTCAAGAACTGCAATGGTGCTGGGTTCTTAATGCTCAACCGTGTGTACCAAGAATGGCCCACCACCCAAAGGACATCCAGTCAACTTTACACAACTGTGGGAGTCAACATCAGCCAGCATCCCTGTGGTACGCGTTCAACACCTTGTAGAGTCCATGCACCGATTAATTGAGGCTGTTCTAAGGGAAAAGGGCAGGGATGCAACTCAATATTAGGAAGGTGTTCTTAATGATTGGCATACTCAGTTTATATACTACAGGGCCATGCTCCTTCTGAGTATCGACTGTCTTAATAAGCAGTGAGGGATGAAACAAGAGTGATACAACTGCAAGTCAAAAGCCGCCCTCTCTTACACCTCTCCCTCCCCGCCCCCGCCTCCTCTTCGCCACCACCACCCTTCTTCCCCAACCCCCTCGACACCTCCTGACGCTCATACCACCAATCGATCCCTCACTACTTGTCATGTCATCCACCACGCTCAACCAACGCACGCACACACAAACACAGAACAAAGCGACAGGAAGAGTTGTCTTATAAATCTATTGATTTTGCTGCTCTTTCATGCTGCTGACATATGAAATGAATTCAAATCTGTAGATCTGTCCTTTATGGATGACACTTTTGAGTATAGCGTTTTTGGACACCGGTCATCAATCTTCCAAGTTTCCATCAATACCAGCTACATGCTACAGCACTTCTTGCTTCTCTCCTCCCACCTGTTTGTCAGGCAGAACACAGATCATTAGCTCTTCTCTGCTGCCAGAGAGCATGATGGAACATTGGGACAGCGAATGCACATTTTCCAGCAAAGCGGCTCACTTAATATTTAGTTTCGTAGTGCAGCAACAAACTTTGTGATTTGATATAACACAAAAATACATCAAAAGTTGCTCCAGCCAGAGACAACAACAACAAAAAATATAGAGGATAAAACACAATAAAGCCTGAATGCTGAAGTCGAGGACTTCAGCATTCAAGGAGAAGCTGAGAAAGCACTGATTGATTACTATGATAATCAATGATGATTCTGGTTTGACAGGTGAGTGGAATTCATTCCCCATTCTTAACCACGCTAAGGGTGTTGGATATGTGCTGCAGGCGGCAGCTTTACTAGCCAGACCAGCCTCAGGCACAATTATTTAGGCATTCTGAATATGTTTTCAAGCCATCAAGTAACAATGATGATGTGACCTCTTACAGTATTGCCTCATTTCTCTCTTTCTCTCTTCCCATTCCGGAGCAGTTTGGCCGAACGGAAGTGATTGAGAACACGCTGAACCCGGACTTTGTGCGGAAGTTTGTCCTGGATTTCTTCTTCGAGGAGAAGCAGAATCTTCGCTTTGATGCGTAAGTGGAGACCTCGTTTCACTCTTTCCCTATATTCCATTCCTCCTCTTGTTTTCCTTCCCCTCCTCTCTTTTATACTCCTGTCCATCAGACAATGACTCTAGAGGTTTCATTAGCCATGTTCACTCCTCCACTCTTAATAATCTCTTGACTTACTAAAGGTCCAATTCAATCAAACCAGGGTCGTGTTCAGTTGGGCACATCGTAGCAAAACATTTTGCAACAGACAATGAAAATCGGTGTTCTTATTAGGCAAGCACAGGTAGTACATCCCTGTTTCACATCGATAAGAAGACATGTAGACCAATATGATCCTCTCACCTCTATGTACCACTGTACTTATGACATTTACAGCATTAACATAATTTTATTGTTTAAGAACGTTGAATCAAAAGCGCATTCTTGCAGCATTTTGCAGGATAATTACTTTTTGACTTATCTGGAAAAGTCTGACCGCTAAAGTTAGGTCCCTATAAAGTTAAAGTCAACAAACTACTTTCAAACCAACATTATAGCTCCCATTTGCCTGAAATCCACTCCCAGCTCTCTCTCCACTGCGAAGGCAGCTCACAGTAGAAGCCAGGGTTGGAGTGAGTTGCGGGCTGTTGTGGGATGTTACTGTCCAAACTTCACTTCTCCCCCAGAGAAGGGGGGATCGATAGCCTCAGCAGGAGGCCGGAGGAGGAGAAGAGGAGAAGAGCAGAGGCCCCAGCGTGGGGCAGGTTGAGGTAGCCGGGGCCGAACCACCCCCAGATCTGTCACATTGATTAAACCACGCACACACACACACACACACACACACACACACACACACACACACACACACACGATCAATACCGCCGTCAAAACACCAACCGATCACCACTGCCAGATCCAACACGCAGACAGAAAGCATTAGTCAAACAAGGAAAGGCAAATAATGTAACAGAAGGTTGATACCAGTGTAGTCGGAAGGCATACAACAGCGGTTGTTGTATTTCGTTCAAATCTTGTCAAGCAGGAGGAAGAAAGTCAAACATTATAAGAAAAAATTATCTTTGTCATAAGAGGAGGAGCCGACAAAAGATGTGCTTTTAAAGAGAGTTGCATATAAAAAAAACAGTACTCTTCAGAATCAGAATTGCACAAAGTCACATGGATCATAATAACATCAGGTCTTCAGGTCTATTGTCCACTGTGCAGGAATAGATTGAAGAGGGTTTCATCAGTCTTTTCCTAAATTGAGTGATGGCGGTTATATGTGCTGGAGGTGAGTGTGGGGGTTGTGTTGGAAATATTCTCCTCTCCATGGCAAGAGGAAGGAGTGGGACGAGCCCTATCAGAGAGGAGTGAGAACAAACACTTTACACCAGCCTTGATCCTGCTCCCATTGATTCACACACACACACACACACACACACACACACACACACACACACACACACACACACACACACACACACTAGGCTATATACACCATCTACAGTTAATATTACACACAACAAATATACAGTGAACTTTATATTATGAACATAGTTTTAGGATTTTCTGTCCGTTTGGGGTCTCCACATGACTTCTTAGTCATAATCTCTAGCAAATGACTCCCTAGGGGTTGTGTAAATCCATGTGTGCAGTGTCCCTAATAGGACAGATCTTTGGTCTGGGATTGGAAGAATTTGGTTCATTACCTAATTGGGTGTGGACAGTGATCGAGTGAGTTTAGTAAGAAATGCATGCACACACACATGGAAAGCCAGGTGCATACACACGCACACACACACACACCCACACCCACACAGCCAAGCACATCGACACATGCTGCCAACACACATAAACATACACACGCACACACACACACACACCCACACCAACACAGCCAAGCA
The DNA here is from genome assembly GCF_057628025.1 of Oncorhynchus mykiss. Lineage (NCBI taxonomy): Eukaryota > Metazoa > Chordata > Actinopteri > Salmoniformes > Salmonidae > Oncorhynchus > Oncorhynchus mykiss. The sequence goes on from NC_143038.1 coordinate 27,986,462, forward strand.
CATCGACACATGCTGCCAACACACATAAACACATATGCCACTGTCACACATACCACAGTCAAAATTCAATATACTGTAATTGGATAATAACAGAATTTCAAAGTCCTTGTATTATTTTTAGGACAGGATAGGAGCAGAAGAAGGGAGACAACGTAGAGGGAGCGGAAATGCGTAGGGTTTGTGCAGGGATTGAATCAGGATCCCCGTCAAAAGTACCGTTTATGGTTCCATTGGCGAGAGTGTTACCCACTCAACCAGACACCCCCGTCCAGACAAGTCTTACCGGCACAGGCACATGCACACGTTGAGTTCTCTGGCAAACCCCTTCCCCTGGGAAAGCAGCCATGCTTTGAGATGAGTCCTAGTCTCCTGTGGAAAATAAATCAATAGAGGTGAATTATTCAGTAATACAATTACACACAGACACTCACTCACTCACACACACACGCACAGTACAGCACAAGACTGACTGACTGTTACTCTTGGCTGTCACACATTTTCTTTGCTGACAGGCTGATCCGCATCTCGGATCATCTCTGATCATCTCTGATGTTGTCCTTCACACAACAAAGATCCTCACATTTTTTGGCTCCCGAGTGGCGTAGCAGTCTAAGGCACTGCATTTCAGTGCAAGAGGCGTCACTACCGTCCCTGGTTCAAATCCAGGCTGTATCACATCCGGCCGTGATTGGGAGTCCCATAGGGCGGCGCTGTCACACCCTGACCTTAGAGAGCCTGTTTATTTCTCTATTTGGGTGGGCATTCTAGTTTTCTATTTCTTTTTTGGCCGGGTATGGTTCCCAATCAGAAGCAGCTGTCTATCGTTGTCTCTGATTTGGAATCATACTTAGGCAGCCTGTTTTTCACCTGAGTTTGTGGGATCTTGTTTTTGTTCAGTTACTGTGTAGCCTGCAGAACGTTACGTTCGTTTATCTTTTGTTGTTTTTGGGTGTTCATCTAAAATAAAGAAAGATGTACACTTTCCACGCTGCTTTGGTCTCATTCCGACGACAGACGTAACAGGCGCACAATTAGCCCAGAGTTGTCTGGGTTTGGCCGGGGTAGGCCATCATTGTGAATAAGAATTTGTTCTTAACCAACTTGCCTAGTTAAATAAAGGTTCAATAAAAATAATATATATGTTATATATATTTTTTTACTTCAGACTTAAAACATCTTCAAATGTCACACTTAAAAGTGCAATCTCACCTCTGGCAGCTGAAAACCCCCTAAAGTGGCAACCTGAAGATTCCCTAACAACAGGAGTAAATTCCCTAACAACAGGAGTGACGCTTCACATTAATGAATGTGCCCTAATTAGTGTACTAATGTGGTTTGCTAATATGTGATGGATTGATGGCTCATTAACGGCTAGCGCGTGTGCTACATAAATCAAATCAAAGATTATTGGTCGCGTACACAGTTTAGCAGATGTTATAGAGGGTGCAGCGAAATGCTTGTGTTACTTGTAACAGTGCAGTAAAATGTCAAACAAGGACACAAATAATCAAAAGTTTGAAACAAGAAATCAAGAACAGGTGCTACATACAGATGTAGGAGCTTAATTTGAGCCAGTTGGCTTCAGCAGGAAAATAATCCTGCAGCAATTGGAAATGTGAATTATTATGTGGATAATAATTAATGAACATTTTTTGTAGAGCTTTTCCTAGGTATCTGTTTGAGTTTTTACTCTGTTTGTTCAGAACATAACAAGGGGTTGATACATTTTTTGTAGAGCTTTTCCTAGGTATCTGTTTGAGTTTTTACTCTGTTTGTTCAGAACATAACAACATACATTTTTTGTCAGTGCAAATCAAATGTGACATTTTAAAGTGAAAATTACAAACATTATAAGCCTTTTTAAACCTCGAATACACTACAAGTTTGCTGTTCAGGGAAGTTATCAGCAACAAAAGAGTGATCAGATGAAGATCCTACATCTGTAAGTGCCTGTCGCAAAGTACAAAAGTGTGTCACCATATTTCCTACCCCGTGAACTGGAAATGGGGTCAACACGGTAGTTAAAAGGATTAGCCCCTTTTTTTTCAATTTTCGCCTAAAATGACATACCCATAATTGGACAGTGCAGTTAGGTTAACAAGAATTTAAGCTTTCTGCCAATATCAGATATGTCTATGTCCTGGGAAATGTTCTTGTTACTTACAACCTCATGCTAATTGCATTAGTCTACGTTAGCTCAACCGTCCCATGGAAGGGACACCGATCCTGAAGAAGATTTATTAACCACCAGTGCAATAAAGTCAATTTATTACGATGTTCACGACGTGGTGGTAGACTAAGGGCATTGATGTGCGTAAATGGCACCACCGAGAATAATGACTCATCATGTTCGGTGACGGAGAAAGATAATTATTGTGGCACATCTTGTGACCTTTTGGTGCTCCTCAATCAATAGCATGTTGATGAAACACTGGCCATGAAACACTGGCCATGGATCTTCAAGGCACCAGGGGAGCGCTGCAGCTGTGGTCTCCCTGATAAGGGGTCACAAGAGGTGGCTCCAATAACAGGGAGAGATCCCCTGGCGGAGGTGGATGAATAATTTAACCACCCCCTTCCCTCTAGAGATTATTTTTAGCATCTGAATCACAATAGATAGCGAAGATAGATAGTGCTGTGGAGGTACTGTAAGGGCTTCGAGATATGGATGGAGATAAGGGACTACATGGATTACCCCAAGGGAGTTGTATATATTAGAATGAGCCCATTTGATCTGGTCATTGAAGTTGAAATATGAGTCTCATTCGATAGGGGAATCAAATCCACACATTAATGAATAAATTCCGAGCTGTACTATACACTTGGAAACTAGATGTAACAGGTTATCTAATCTATACATACTTGTTTTTATTTCTACCTTTCAATCTGATTTGATTTGCAAAGGTAGACAATATCCTTTTCTCTTGTATTTCTAAAGGAATCATTGAATAGAAGAAGAGTGGGAGAGAGAGTCAGTTACGTCACAGAAAGGCTTCCCACTCTGTTATATCTAGTGTATCACTGTATATCAAGGCTATGAGAGGCATAGGAAAAATATAAAATATATATAATACTGTCTATGATGCTCAGCCGTATCCTGTAGATGTTTCAAGATAGGCATGGGGCCCACTGATGTGCGTGACTCCTGTCTTTATTTGCCATACCTTTCCTGAATTATGAGGATCCTATCCTCAGGTCAATTACCTTGCGTTCCGAGAAGTAGCTGTGTTCTTTTGAAAAGAGAACTCAGCTACTCATCGAGCGGTGAGAACAGAGAAGCAAAGGTACGTCATCCGTCTCTCCCAAGTCAAATGACTTGTCAAAAGTGTAGGGGAGTTCACACAATTTTCTTCCATTTACAGTAGATAATATTGGAAATTACCATGACTGTCTGATGCAGAAGTAGAGAAGGATAGAAAACAAAATGGAAGATGAAAGAATTTTGAAGAAGTTCAGGTCAGAAAGATAGTGTTTTGTTTTTTAACATCTTGCTGAGAGAGAGTTGGAAGTAACACTATCCTTGGAAGGTTGCCTTCTAGGCATAAAACAGACGCTTTTCAATACAATAGTACAGGGGAATCTATCAAATCGATCTCAAGCTACCAGTAGCTCACAGCCCACCTCTGAGTAGCTTGCCAAACATTTCAGAGAAGTACATGAATTTTTCACATTCCACGCAAACTGTCATAAACAAATCTTCCACCGCTAAAAATAAATCAGACGCTGCAAGCTACTGCCTAATATCGAACCAAAGCCCAATTTACATTATCACACCCCTGGTTACCCACTATTGGTTTAAAAATCCAAACATAACGGGGCGTAGTGAGCAAATGTAGAAGGTCACATTTTTCCGAGCTCCTGAAGAAATTGCATTTATTTAATACTTTCTTTGCGCTTTGACCCATAAATAAAGTTAAGCGGAGTCACTGACAAAAGAGAAAACACTAGGCCCAAGACCAGGAGCTCGAGTTCTTCAACAAGTGGGGGCATCAACTCCTCCCCTCGGGTTGGCAAAAAAAACACAGATGATTTCAAGGCCGGGATTCTTGCTGCCCTCAGAGCGGAAATTTAATCTAAACTCAAGTCGGAAACTCAAGGAGGCGCTCAGTGAGGACTTTAATTGAATTAACAAGTCGGAGTTACAAGCAGTCAAAAATGAACTCGCAAAGCATGCAGCAATAGTTCTTACTGAACTGGAAACAGTTAAGAAAAATGTCTCCGACATGGAACAAGGCTTGTCAATATGCTGAGACGACACGACTACGCTACAAACCACGGTTAAGAAGCCTCTCAACTGATGTGGCTAGCCTTAAGGAACATTGCATACATTTACAAGGTTATCTGCGAAGATCCAATATCAGGATAATGTTGGTAGCTGAGGACCCGGGCTCAAGTTCTACTTCATCGGTCACAAAGTTATTGAAGGAAGCCCTCACATTGGATAAAGATGTCCTTGTAGACCGCTCACATCGGGGGTTTCAAGCATAAAAGCCTGCCGGAAAACCTTGCGTCATTGTGGCTAAACTACACTACTATCTGGATTGTATTGGTGTCCTTCGGTGTGCAAGAGAATTTGGCCCACGTCGATGCAATGGAGCACCCATCTCTATCTTCCCAAGGGGCATAGCTGAATGTTCACCTATTTGGAGATTAGGGTAATGGACGAATGTGTCTACCACTGCAGACTCAGTCTCTCGTTTGTAGACACTGTATAGCATTGCCAGTGGTATCAGTTGCTATTGTTATTATTAGGTAACGTTAGTGCCTTAGTTCTGGTGAGTCAGTTCTCTTTTTGTTTTAAAATTGTATTTTATTACCATGAAGCTGCTCATTTCTATTTATCGATGGTACCCGTATCCAAGGTAGATAACCTAATGATAGAACTGTAATAGAACTTATGTCATTTCTTTAAAGACGTTGCTGCTAATTTAGTGGTATTGCTGTAATATGTGATTTATGAAATGTTTTATATTTACTTTTAAAACAGCCTAGTTTTGAGTTGTAAATAAATATTTCTTATTTATTTCTTATGTGCAACTTGTTTTAAATCCTTCACTATTTCAGCATGGCTCTCTACTCGATAGGTTTAGTGTTCCCCACTGCAAGCACATTATGTGTGAATATCTTTGCGAGGGGATTAGCGGTTACCTTGTTCAATAGGTGACCAGGGTAGGTTTTCTTTTTCATACCAGAGTATTGTTTGTTTACATTTTTTCTTCTTCTTCAACTTTTGGTTTTTTTATTTGCTATTTTTGGAATGGATCAGTTGTTATTGTAATCTGGCATCTATCCTCCCCCCCCCCCCCCTGACTTTACATGGCTAGGCCTAATATCATGAGAGGGACAGCTGGTTGCTCGGTCACTTTTGATAGCTGGATTGTTACATCTTTAAATCACCCAATGAAAACGTAAAAGGGTTATTTCTCATGTAAATCATTTTAAAGTACAGTTCCAGTCAAAAGTTTGGACACACCTACTCATTCTGTCATGGTTCCACCTGTCACCAGAGGGTGCCAGAAACCGTCCTAGAGATATTAACGACACTCAGGTGTGTCCAATTGACTCGTTTTGATTTCCCTGTTAAAAGATGTGTGTTTTCTGTTGTCCTTTTCAGAAGCTTGAATTGTTTACTGTGTGTGGTTGTTTCCTGAGGAAGTTGTCGAGACGTGTTTTTTGTTGTTGTTTTTTTTCAAGTGTACTGTGTTCCTGTGGCTACCGTTTCTCAATTAAGTATTATGTTTATCTTTAACCACTGATTCCTCGACTGATCTCTTCTCTGCACCTGGGTCCAACCTTACCACGTCACACATTCAAGGATTTTTCTTTTTTTTTTACTATTTTCAACATTGTAGAATAACAGTGAAGACATAAAAACTATGAAATAACACATGGAATCATGTAGTTAAACAAATCAAAATATATTTTAAATTCTTCATAGTAGCCTCCATTTGCCTTGATGACAGGTTTGCACAGTCTTGGCATTCTCTCAACTAGCTTAACATGGAATGCTTTTCCAAAAGTGAAGGAGTTCCCACATATGCTGAGCACTTGTTGGCTGCTTTTCCTTCACTCTGCAGTCCAACTCATCCCAAACCATCTCAATTGGGTTGAGTTCGGGTGATTGTTGAGGCCAGGTCACTCAGCAGGCCATTTCATTATTGTAGTAGGAAGACTGTATAATACACCTGTTATCTTGGCTAACATTTATGTACCAAATTAGGATAACAGTTCATTCTTCACAGCTGTATTTTCTCGATTACCAAATATGGACACACCACATAATACTAGGTGGTGATATGAATTGTGTACTGTCGCCCAATCTGGATTGTAGCTCTCCGAAGGTATCATCTTCATCAAAGACACAATCCACAATTCAGCTATTTCTTAAGACATATGGCATATCTGATGCGTGGCATTTCTGGAGTCCCACAGCTAGGGAGTATTCTTTTTTTCTCACCAGTTCACAAGACCTTCTCACATATCAACTACTTGGTGTGATTACCAAGCTATAGTCATTTTGGATCATTCTCCTCTTTCTATGAAACTACTTATACCAAATACAAAGCCTAATTATCGCCCTTAGCGGCATAACTCACTACTGCTACCAAAAGATACCATTGTTGCTTTCATATAATCTCAAATTGAGCTATTTCTCGAGCTTAATCAAACCCCATATAATGTCAACTCGACAATCTGAAAATGTAATTAGTAAATCTCTATACAAAAATGATGAACATGGAGAGAAATCAGGGAAAATGCTAGCACACCAGCTGCGTCAGAGAACCGCAAATCAAACCGTACCTGAGATAACTGACGAGATGGGAAAACAAATGTATTGATAATTTAGAGGTCTAGTCATGATTTCATAATTTTTACACTCTGGAATCTGCTGGTAATGTTACCTTACTCAACACCTTCTTTGAGAACTAAGATATTCCTACAGTTGAACCTGAGATAGCTGCTGAATTAGAAGATCAGTTCTCTGTAGAAGAGATTGTATTAGCAATTAAATCTATGCAGTGTGGTAAATCCCCTGGATTTTCCCAGCGAATTCTTAAAATTATGTTCAGATCAACTCTCTCCTCTCTTGCTTTCCATATGAGGAATCATTCTCCTCAAATGCTTTACCCTCAACAATGAGACAAGCATGTATTTAACTTGTTCGGAAAAAGGCAAAAAAAACCTCTCGATAGTGGTTCATATAGGCCAATTTCTTTACTGAATAACCAAGTAAAGTTACTTTCTAAGATGATTGCCTGCCGTTTTGAGTCAGTCCTTCCCTCCATTATCTTTACAGATCAAACTGGTTTCATAAAAAAATGGTCATTATTTTTTCAACATCAGACGTCTTTATAACATACTTGATATGTTTACTCCTCCCCTATGGCTCCCCTAACACACAAATAATAACAAAAAATACCTTTCATCCCATTTCCAACAAAAAAGGGTTGTCCTCTATCCCCTCAGCTGTTTGCCATCGTAATTGATCCTTTTTGCCATAACAATACGTAATAACACCACTATCAAAGGTATTTGAAGAGGGGGCTTAGCGCATACAATTTCACTCTACGCAGATGACATGCTATTATACAGTGGGGCAAAAAAGTATTTAGTCAGCCAAGTTCTCCCACTTAAAAAGATGAGAGGCCTGTAATTTTCATCATAGGTACACTTCAACTATGACAGACAAAATTAGAAAAAAAAATCCAGAAAGCCACATTGTAGGATTTTTAATGAATTTCTTTGCAAATTACAGGGGAAAATAAGTATTTGGTCACCTACAAACAAGCAAGATTTCTGGCTCTCACAGACATCTAACTTCTTCTTTAAGAGGCTCCTCTGTCCTCCACTCATTACCTGTATTAATGGCACCTGTTTGAAACTTGTTATCAGTGTAAAAGACACCTGTCCACAACCTCAAACAGTCACACTCCAAACTCCACTATGGCCAAGACCAAAGAGCTGTCAAAGGACACTGGAAACACAATTGTAGACCTGCACCAGGCTGGGAAGACTGAATCTGCAATAGGTAAGCAGCTTGGTATGAAGAAATCAACTGTGGGAGCAATTATTAGGAAATGGAACACATACAAGACCACTGATAATCTCCCTCGATCTGGGGCTCCACGCAAGATCTCACCCCGTGGGGTCAAAATGATCACAAGAACGGTGAGCAAAAATCCCAGAACCACACGGCGGGACCTAGTGAATGACCTGCAGAGAGCTGGGACCAAAGTAACAAAGCCTACCATCAGTAACACACTACGCCGCCAGGGACTCAAATCCTGCAGTGCCAGGCGTGTCCCCCTGCTTAAGCCAGTACATGTCCAGGCCCGTCTGAAGTTTGCTAGAGAGCATTTGGATGATCCAGAAGAAGACTGGGAGAATGTCATATGGTCAGATGAAAACAAAATATAACTTTTTGGTAAAAACTCAACTGATCGTGTTTGGAGGACAAAGAATACTGAGTTGCATCCAAAGAACACCATACCTACTGTGGAGCATGGGGGTAGAAACATCATGCTTTGGGGCTGTTTTTCTGCAAGGGACCAGGAGGACTGATCCGTGTAAAGGAAAGAATGAATCGGGCCATGTATCATGAGATTTTGAGTGAAAACTTCCTTCCATCAGCAAGGGCATTGGAAATATAACGTGACTGGGTCTTTCAGCATGACAATGATCCCAAACACACCGCCCGGGCAACGAAGGAGTTGCTTCGTAAGAAGCATTTCAAGGTCCTGGAGTGGCCTAGCCAGTCTCCATATCTCAACCCCATAGAAAATCTTTGGAGGGAGTTGAAAGTCCGTGTTGCCCAGCAACAGCCCCAAAACATCACTGCTCTAGAGGAGATCTGCATGAAGGAATGGGCCAAAATACCAGCAACAGTGTGTGAAAACCTTGTGAAGACTTACAGAAAACGTTTGACCTCCGTCATTGCCAAACAAAGGGTATATAACAAAGTATTGAGATAAACTTTTGTTATTGACCAAATACTTATTTTCCACCATAATTTGCAAATAAATTCATAAAAAAATCCTACAATGTGATTTTCTGGATTTTTTTTCTCATTTTGTCTGTCATAGTTGAAGTGTACCTATGATGAAAATTACAGGCCTCTCATCTTTTTAAGTGGGAGAACTTGCACAATTGGTGGCTGACTAAATACTTTTTTGCCCCACTGTATATGTCTGACCCTTTACAGACATCCAGGTTCTACTAAAAACATTTGGTCAAATTTCCAGGTATAAGGTTAATCTACAAAAAAGTGAATTGACGCCTATTAATCCTTCTGCCATGCAAACTTATTTTAGTCATGTGCCTTTCAGAGTGACTACACATAAATTGAAATATTTGGGAATTTGGGTCACACACAAGTTCTCTATAAAGCCAAATTCCCTCCCTTGAAACGTCGCCTGAAACAGAATTTTGAACGCTGGGATTTACTAAATATTTTTTGGGGCGTAAGAATTTACCCTGTTAAAATTACTGTATTACCTAAGTTGTTATACTTATTTCAATGTATTCCTATCTTTCTGACAAAATATTTGTATTTTTATCTCCATAGATAAAACTGATATCTGCTTTTATCTGGAATTAGAAAAACCCTTGGATAAGTAAGAGTGTATTGCAGAGATCTCATCCCCAGGGTGGTCTAGCACTTCAAAGCTTTCAATATTATTTCTGGGCAGCTATATAATCCTTCTATATTGGATGACAGAAATCCCTGATGTTGCAGGCCTGAAATGGTTGACCTTGGAGATCTCATCCTGTGGCCCCACCTCCTTAGCTGCCTTACTCCTGAGTGGTGCAGTGGTCTAACGCACTGCATCTCATTGCTAGAGATGTCACTACAGACCCTGGTTCGATTCCAGGTTGTATCACAACCGACCCGGATTAGGAATCACATAGGGCAGCGCACAATTGGCCAAGCATAATTCGGGCTAGGGTTTGGTCGGGGTAGGACGTCATTGTAAATAAGAATTTGTTCTTAACTAACTTTCCTAGTGTAACGGCAGATTTCCTCCTCTTCGTCTGAAGAGGTGTAGCAAGGATCAGACCAATACGCAGCGTGGTAAGTGTCCATGCCGATTTTAATAAGAAAAGCCTGAACTCTATGAAATACAAAACAATAAACGATAACGTGAAATAAACCAAACCGAAACAGTCTCGTGTGAAACAAACACTGACACAGGAAACAAACACCCACAAAACAACAATGAAACCCAGGCTACCTAAGTATGATTCTCAATCAGAGACAACTAACGACACCTGCCTCTGATTGAGAACCATACTAGGCCAAAACAGAAACCAAACATAGAAACACAAAACATAGCTAGCCCACCCCAACTCACGCCCTGACCATACTAAATAAAGACAAAACAAAGGAAATAAAGGTCAGAACGTGACACCTAGTTAAATAAAGGTTTAAAAAAATACACTGCTCAAAACTTGCATTAGCTGAACCTGTTTAAATACACAAAAAACCCTATTGTGAAACATTCTCAAAAAATCTGAAAACCTTTCAAGTGATCGTTTGTTCTCAGTGAATTTCCCCTCTAGATTCTATTAAACTCACACAATCTGGATTCCCTGAACTCTCTTAAGAACCAATGGGAAGAGGATTTAGCTGAGTATGCTTCAGATAATAAATTCTTAATCTATATGTCTAAGACATGCTGTAATTCAATTTAAAATAGTTTTTATTTCATTGTTATTTTTGTATTTCTTTTTTAATCACGCCTCCCCTTGCTCCCCGTCCCTGGCACTCGTAGGCGCCTGGCTCCCCAGCATTACGCACACCTGCCTTCCCCCTGTCACGTGCATCAGCAATTATTGGACTCACCTGGACTCAATCGCCTGTTTATTTCCTCCCCTATATTTAATTTCCCCAGCTCTGTTCCCCGCTGCTGCCTTAATGTTCGTATGCCGTTCTTACCTGTGTGCTGATGCTGTTTCTGTCTTGTTACCTGTCTGTTTCGCATTATATGTTCATCTCCCTGTACCTGCTTCTCCAGCGTCGGTTCTATCAGAATGCAGCAGCCATTAAACAAAGTATCGGGGAGTGCTGGCTTCAGGGGGTGCCTATGCCAGCTCGACGGGCTGTCTTGAGAGCTTTCTTGCCCCAGTTGGCTCGGAAGGTGCCCATCCCACGTCAGGCCTCAGCCGGATCCGCAGGGTTTTATGCCTCAGCCGGCTAACCAGGCGTCTACGCTTCAGCCGGCTCATCAGGCTCCCATGTTCCGGCAGGATCATCAGGCTGTCACGCCTCAACCGGGTCGTCAGGCTCTCATGCCTCAGCCGGTTTGCCAGGCTCCCACGCCTTTGCCGGTTCGTCGGGCTGTTACGTCCCAACCGGCTGGTCCAGTGCCCAGGCCTGTCAGACTCCCCAGGTGGCATCCCTAGAGAGGGGGGTACTGTTACGCCTGCCCCTGCTCCCCCTCCCTGGCTCTCGAAGACGCCAGGCTCCCCAGCATTACGAACTCCTGCCACCATCAGTACGCACACCTGCCTTCCCCCCGTCACGTGCACCAGCGATTATTGGACTAACCTGGACTCAATAACATGCTTATTACCTCCCCTATATTTGGGGGGAGGTAATCCCCGTACCTGCTTCTCATCTCCAGCATCGGTTCTATCAATTTACAATGACGTCCTACCCCGGCCAAACCCAGATGACGCTGGGCCAATTGTGCGCCGCCCGATGGGACCCCCAAAAATGTTTTTTCAAACATAACACAATATCTGCCAATTAATTTCCAGCAATATCGCCCGTCTGTCTGTGTGGTGTGCGCATTTGTATATCACTTTGTGTGTAGCCAGTTAGTAATGCTCATATTCTGTCATGTTCGTCATAATGAGGAGACCACAAAAGTTTTCAATAACAAAAGTTTATCTCAATACTTTGTTATATACCCTTTGTTGGCAATGACAGAGGTCAAACGTTTTCTGTAAGTCTTCACAAGGTTTTCACACACACTTGCTGGTATTTTGGCCCATTCCTCCATGCAGATCTCCTCTAGAGCAGTGATGTTTTGGGGCTGTTGCTGGGCAACACGGACTTTCAACTCCCTCCAAAGATTTTCTATGGGGTTGAGATATGGAGACTGGCTAGGCCACTCCAGGACCTTGAAATGCTTCTTACGAAGCAACTCCTTCGTTGCCCGGGCGGTGTGTTTGGGATCATTGTCATGCTGAAAGACCCAGCCACGTTTCATCTTCAATGCCCTTGCTGATGGAAGGAGGTTTTCACTCTAAATCTCACGATACATGGCCCCATTCATTCTTTCCTTTACACGGATCAGTCCTCCTGGTCCCAAAACAGCCCCAAAGCATGATGTTTCCACCCCCATGCTTCACAGTAGGTATGGTGTTCTTTGGATGCAACTCAGTATTCTTTGTCCTCCAAACACGTCGAGTTGAGTTTTTACCAAAAAGTTATATTTTGTTTTCATCTGACCATATGACATTCTCCCAATCTTCTTCTGGATCATCCAAATGCTCTCTAGCAAACTTCAGATGGGCCTGGACATGTATTGGCTTAAGCAGAGGGACACGTCTGGCACTGCAGGATTTGAGTCCCTGGCGGCGTAGTGTGTTACTGATGGTAGGCTTTGTTACTTTGGTCCCAGCTCTCTGCAGGTCATTCACTAGGTCCCGCCGTGTGGTTCTGGGATTTTTGCTCACCGTTCTTGTGATCATTTTGACCCCACGGGGTGAGATCTTGCGTGGAGCCCCAGATCGAGGGAGATTATCAGTGGTCTTGTATGTGTTCCATTTCCTAATAATTGCTCCCACAGTTGATTTCTTCAAACCAAGCTGCTTACCTATTGCAGATTCAGTCTTTCCAGCCTGGTGCAGGTCTACAATTTTGTTTCTAGTGTCCTTTGACAGCTCTTTGGTCTTGGCCATAGTGGAGTTTGGAGTGTGACTGTTTGATGTTGTGGACAGGTGTCTTTTATACTGATAACGAGTGGAGGACAGAGGAGCCTCTTAAAGAAGAAGTTACAGGTCTGTGAGATTTTCTGGATTTTTTTTCTCATTTTGTCTGTCATATTTGAAGTGTACCTATGATGAAAATTACAGGCCTCTCTCATCTTTTTAAGTGGGAGAACTTGCACAATTGGTGGCTGACTAAATACTTTTTTGCCCCACTGTAATTCTTTTAATGAAAATAATGAACACTGAACAAAACTATACAAAACAACAAAACGAACCATGAAGCTATATGACTAGTGCAAACAGGCAACTAAACATAGAATAACAACCCACAAACTATCCAAGGAATATATGGCTACCTAAATATGGTCCCCATAGACAAAAACCAGAACCAATCTTGGCAACCATAGACAAAAACACCTAGACTTGAAAAAACCCATAAACATACAAAAACCACTAGACAATACCAAACCTACACAAACCACCCTTGTCACACCCTGACCTAACCAAATAATAAAGAAAACAAAGATAACTAAGGTCAGGGCGTGACAGTACCCCCCCCCCCCTAAAGGTGTGGACTCCCGGCCGCAAACCTAAACCTATATGGGAGGGTCTGGGTGGGCATCTAACCTTGGTGGTGGCTTTGGATCTGGACACTGCCCCCCTTCTTTACTCTGAGTCCGCTTTTGTATCACTGACCCGTGGATCATCATTGGAGACCCCGGACTGGGGACCGTTGCTGGAGACTCCGGACTGGGGACCGTCGCTGGAGACCCCGGACTGGGGACCATCGCTGGAGATTCTGGACTGTGGCCCGTCGTTGGAGGTTCCGGTCTGTGAACTGTCGCCGGAAGCTCTGGACTGGGTACTGTTGCCGGACGCACTGGACTGGGTACTGTCGCCGGACGTTCTGAACTGCCGAGGCGCACTGAAGGCCTGGTGCGTGGTGCCGGCACTGTTGGTACCGGGCTGGGGACACATACCTCAGTGCGAGGAGCAGGGACAGGGCGTACTGGACTACCGAGGCGCACTATAGGCCTGGTGCGTGGTGTCGGCTCTGGTGGTACTGGGCTGGTGACACACACCTCAGGGCGAGTGCGGGGAGGAGGAACAGGATGTACTGGACTGTGAAGGCGTACTGGAGGTCTGGAGTGTAGAGCTGACACAACCCGTCCTGGCTGGATGTTTATTTTTGCCCTGCAAATGCAGGGTGCTGGCACAGGACGTACTGGGCTGTGTAGACTCACCGGAGACACAGTACGCAAAGCCGGCGCAGGATAACCTGGTCCAAGGAGGTACACTGGAGACCAGGAGCGCTGAGCCGGCACCCTCCTTCCTGGCTTGATGCCCATTCTAGCCCGGCCAATGCGAGGAGCTGGAATAGAGCGCACCGGACTAGAATAGTGCACTGGAGACACCATGCGCTCCACCGCATAAGACGGTGCCTGACCAGTAACACACTCCCCACAGTAAGCACGAGGAGTTGGCTCAGGTCACCGACCTGACTCATGCAATCTCCTCGTGTCCCCCCCCCAATTGTTTTTATTGGGGCTGCCTCTCGGGCTTCCGTGCTAACCGTGTACCCTCATATCGTTGCCGTTCCTCTCGTGCTATCTCCACCTGCCTCCAAGCTATATGACTAGTGCAAACAGGCAACTAAATGTAGAATAACAACCCACAAACTATCCAAAAATCTAATATGCATATAAAGGGTACACCTGGTGGTCATCGTAATGTAGTACATTTCTTTCTCCATCCATATTACCTTGAATGCATCTTCCATATGCTCTGTTTATCTAGCTCATCGTTTACAAATGGGAAAAATTTATGGGAAAATACATTTGTTTCCTCACCTGTTTGGGTGTTATTTCAAAAAACAAACTTGACAACTCGGGTAATTTTAAGATGTCAGGCTTGAAAATGCATTAAGGCATTTTGTCACAGTGAGTCACTACCCAAACCAGACGCATCTGGTTTCAAGGTGTCATGGACTTCATGTGATCTTCTTCTGCTGTCTAGTGGACAAACTGGGTATCATACAGGAATTGTACTTAAAGGAAGCGACTTCAGTTTACTTCTCATATGTATATCATTCCTGTAAGACAAAAAATGAAGGCATGGCACATTGCACAAGCCCTGCGCTTTAATAATGGACACGTTTCTAACGGAATTTGCACATGTTTTGAGCGCCAGCATTAATTAATACATATAACATTTATTTATGTTATTTTAAAAAATCATTTTGGAACAGTAATCGTTGACATCTTTTATTTCAAACCTACAGTAGTCTTTAAAATATCTTATTACCCAACATGGGGACAATTGGAACATTTAGCTTTTCTTTGCTTGTTGTTGCTCTGGCTTTGTAATAGTCACTTTGTTTCCTGTATCAAGACCCCACAGTTCTTACCTTTCTAAATGTGCTAACCATGTGTTTGTAGGACTTATAGTTTTGACATCTATATATATTTAATGAAGGTAGTGTACAATATACAGTGCCTTGCGAAAGTATTCGGCCCCCTTGAACTTTGCGACCTTTTGACACATTTCAGGCTTCAAACATAAAGATATAAAACTGTATTTTTTTTTGAAGAATCAACAACAAGTGGGACACAATCATGAAGTGGAACGACATTTATTGGATATTTCAAACTTTTATAACAAATCAAAAACTGAAAAATTGGGTGTGCAAAATTATTCAGCCCCTTTACTTTCAGTGCAGCAAACTCTCACACTAGAAAAGGTTGGAGACCCCTGCTATAGTATGACCCTATAGTTTTTAAATCTATAGTTGTTGATCCTATACAGTAGTTTGCTTCTATATAACATGTAGTTGCTAAACTCTTCCAGAACATGCTTGACTGTAGTCTAGGGGGGATTGACGGTGATGCTGGAATTGTCTAGTGCTGTTCCTCCTGCGGCCAAAAGGCAAATAAAGCCTCTTGACTCATACCAAGATGGAAGTAGAAGGAGCCTCTAGATCTGCCTCAATTATTGAAGATAGTGGTTCACTTAGTATCAAAGGCAGCCTATCCCACCACAGCCCTGTATCAGTGGTGTAGAACTAAAAGAATAGAAGAACTGAAGAGCCAGAGTTGGTGCTGTGCTACTGGTTTGTGGCTACAGCAGCCTATAAAGGGCTTTTGATGTTGTTGTTGTTGTTGATAAATGTAATTAAGCGGGCACGGATAATAACCCATTCCATGGGCCCCTAGCCGCTATCACTTTTTCTGGGTTTCCCGTCAGCCCAGGTATGCCTATGCGTTGATCCGTGCCTGCAATTAAGGTTTTGTATATTCGGCCTCTGAATAGGACCATTTGCCTCCCAGCTAGCAAATGCGCATAACAGAAAACAATAATGTTTCCCTCTCGTTAGGATTTCCTTTGTAACAATGTGGTAATTCGTGGTAATTCATGCCCCATCTCCCAGGATATCACAATGTGTTTAATGCCGGTCCTTTGTCTCAATTACAAAGAACTGCCCCACGTTTGTCTGTGGTTTGCCATGTAGATGAGGGCTATCCAATTTTTGGGCGAGTCTATCACTCCTCATGGCGCTAAATCTAATTTTGCCATCATTTCCAGGCTTATCTTACTGTGTGGTAATTTTATTTGATACCACTGAAGCCAGGCTCTGCATTAAATTTTACATTGCCAGAGATGGGATTTATAGTAAGCGAGTAAGGGGCAATTCCGATTAAAAGTGATGTATCAAGAGAGATGGATGATTCATTAAAGAGGGAGAGTAGGGAGGGAGATAATAATAAAAGTGAGAAAGGCTCTGGAGTTTAGAGATACTGTAGAAAGCTTATTGTTTGATGGTGGGGAGCTCTGCTCTCTGCCATTTTGGTAGATTTTGATAATGTGGTTTCTATAGCTTTCTTGGTCTTCAGGCGAGCCACTCTACTTTCCCCCATGATACACATTAGCCCCTAGCTTTCAGTTATTTTGCTAAATACTTTTGAATGATTTCTTACATTTTCACAGGACCAAGCCAAGCCCTTAGAAAAAAGAAACTACCTAGAACCAAAAGGGTTCTCCTAGAGGGACAGCAACATAATCCTTTATGAGCCCTTTTGTTAAAACCTCATCAGGCCCGAGGACCCCAGCAAATCTGCGTTTTTTTTCACTACCTCTGCATTTCTTCACTACTTTTGCATGTCCAGCCATTATCTTTAGCATCACAATGAAATGTTTCACCATTTTCTTTTCAGGTCAACCAAGGCTACAAGTAAAACGCAAAACAGTTGCATGCCGAGGTCTGCCAAACAAAGACCTTATAAACATAAATTTAGTACAGAAATGGTTTGCTCAGTGGGAAATGAAATGAATATCCAACAAGACAGTGATAACTTTGTGAGTTTGGAATTCGTGACAGCAACTATGTGAGTTTATTTCAGTATTATAGACACTATGTCCTGGAATTTCCTATGATCTATGTAGAAGCTCCTTACCTCCTAACTACTCCTGTGTGACTTGTGAGTGTCATAGAACAAAACAGAATACATGTAATGTACGTGTATGTCAGAGTCTACAGACGTTTTTTTGTGAGAAGACCCTGCCCTGGAACCCTTCGGGATCAAGCTCAGCCCTCATTTATCAGACAGACTAGCGGTTGGTATCTATGCAGATGCATAAGAAATAGACTAATCCAATGGTACAGAAGTCTGTAGCTCAAACACACAATGTAAAAGGGTTAGAAGTCCAAAGTGCACCGGGGATACGGTGGGAATCAAGGAGTTAAAGAGTGAAGGCATTCATTGTAACATTAACACATCTTTCTCTTTATACGTGACTTTGTGTTTGACAGTGTCATTTTGACAACTCAATCTTTCTCACCATTTTACACTACCTACAGTTGAAGTCAGAAGTTTACATACACTTAGGTTGGAGTCATTAAAACTTGTTTTTCAACCACTCCACACATTTCTTGTTAACAAACTATAGTTCCAAACGCCTGAAGGTACCACGTTCATCTGTACAAACAATAGTACGCAAGTATAAACACCATGGGACCACGCAGCCATCATACCGCTCAGGAAGGGGACGCGTTCTGTCTCCTAGAGATGAACGTACTTTGGTGTGAAAAGTGCAAATCAATCCCAGAACAACAGCAAAGGACCTTGTGAGATGCTGGAGGAAACCGGTACAAAAGTATCTATATCCAGAGTAAAACGAGTCCTATATCGACATAACCTGAAAGGCTGCTCAGCAAGGAAGAAGCCACTGGTCAAAAACCGCCATAAAAAGCCAGACTATGGTTTGCAATTGCACACAGGGACAAAGATCTTACTTTTTTGAGAAATGTCCTCTGGCCTGATGAAACAAAAATAGAACTGTTTGGCCATAATGACCATCATTATGTTTGGAGGAAAAAGGGGGAGGCTTTGCAAGCCAAAGAACACCATCCCAACCGTGAAGCATGGGGGTGGCAGCATCATGTTGTGGGGGTGCTTTGCTGCAGGAGGGACTGGTGCACTTCACAAAATAGATTGCATCATGATTAAGGAAAATTATGTGGATATATTGAAGCAACATCAAGTCATCAGTCAGGAAGTTCAAGCTTGGTCGCAATGGGTCTTCCAAATGAACAATGACCCCAAGAATAATTCCAAAGTTGTGGCAAAATGCCTTAAGGACAACAAAGTCAAGGTATTGGAGTTCTTCTCATTCTTCTCTACTATTATTCTGACATTCCACATTCTTAAAATAAAGTGGTGATCCTATCTGACCTAAGACAGGGGATGTTTACTAGGATTAAATGTCAGGAATTGTGAAATACTGAGTTTAAATATATTTGGCTAAGGTATATGTAAACTTCCGACTTCAACTGTATATCGTCCCTGGACCTGGTGGGTCCATAGGGCTTTGCAATATCCTATTAGGACAGCAATTGGCTCTCTGACCTGAATCTCATCCAAGGGCCTTGTCACTCACTGAACATGGCAGTCATTTCTCCTGGGAATCCAATTTAATAGAGGTGTATGTCTTGAAGCGTGCAGGGAATTGCCTACTTATCAACACTATGTACACCATCAATAAAATCAACTATCAAATTACCTGATTTAGCTGCCCTTTAAATGGCTTTTGTATTTAATTTAGACTATACCGTGGAGTCCCGGAGGACCTCATCTTGTTAATTACAGTCAAGAAAACGTTTGGCTCCTCTGTCTTATTGAAGAGCTCCTTCAAAAGGGCAAATCGATCCAAAGGACCCAGGTGTTGGCAAGGTCACTGTTTCTATTTAGCGCGAGGTAGAGCACCATCTTCCAAGGTTTAACTTCAAAAGCACTTGGACAGGAATGAGTGGGTGCAGAGAGAAAGGGAGGGAGAGAGAGGTCCGGCGGAGAAGAAGAAAACACAATATTCTACATTATGTTCAGCTTAACAGCAAGTGGATTTCCTTTTGTCGAACATGAACAAAAGCCCTTTCAAAGGAACTCGGCATGTTGGCACTTAAGAGAACTCCATGGGGATGACGAGGTAGCCTTGAGGAAAAATGTGTCAAATTTTCCCCGTGGGTGGAGGAGGGGGGTGGGAGGGCATGGGGGACTTCAGTCCATACAGTCGATCCTCTTTTGGAATTCATTACCATTCACTCCATCTCCATATATTTGTCTTTGTCATTCTTGTCTCCTCCTTCATATCCATATACACGCTGCTTATTTATTAAACATGATGTTTATCTGTTCTGTGTGGGTTATGTATCAAATCAAATCAAATTGTATTAATCACATGCTCCGAATGCAACAGTGATTGTCCATAATGGCGCCGGAGGGTATGGCTGCCGTCTTATCGGCTCTTAACCAACCATGCTACTTTTGTTTGTTTTTTCATGTTGTTCATAACTTGTTTTTTTACATCATGTTGCTGCTACCATCTCTTATGACTAAAAATAGCTTCTGGACATCAGAACTGCGATTACTCAACTCAGATTAGACGAAGAGTTTTTCTTCAATGAATAGGACGGGAGGGATATACTACAGACACCTGACCCGGCCCGGATCCCCATCATTCACTGGAGAAAGAAACAGAGATTTCACAGGAAAAAGATCAGGGTGCCTTGTGAGGATCAGGCGACGAGTGGCTAATCTGCCTTTGCCTTCCGTCCTGCTAGCTAATGTTCAATCGCTGGAAAAAATAAATGGGATGAACTGAAAGCACGTACAGTGCCTTGCGAAAGTATTCGGCCCCCTTGAACTTTGCGACCTTTTGCCACATTTCAGGCTTCAAACATAAAGATATAAAACTCTATTTTTTTGTGAAGAATCAACAACAAGTGGGACACAATCATGAAGTGGAACGACATTTATTGGATATTTCAAACTTTTTTAACAATTCAAAAACTGAAAAATTGGGCGTGCAAAATTATTCAGCCCCCTTAAGTTAATACTTTGTAGCGCCACCTTTTGCTGCGATTACAGCTGTAAGTCGCTTGGGGTATGTCTCTATCAGTTTTGCACATCGAAAGACTGAAATTTTTTCCCATTCCTCCTTGCAAAACAGCTCGAGCTCAGTGATATTGGATGGAGAGCATTTGTGAACAGCAGTTTTCAGTTATTTCCACAGATTCTCGATTGGATTCAGGTCTGGACTTTGACTTGGCCATTCTAACACCTGGATATGTTTATTTTTGAACCATTCCATTGTAGATTTTGCTTTATGTTTTGGATCATTGTCTTGTTGGAAGACAAATCTCCGTCCCAGTCTCAGGTCTTTTGCAGTCTCCATCCAGAATGGTCCTGTATTTGGCTCCATCCATCTTCCCATCAATTTTAACCATCTTCCCTGTCCCTGCTGAAGAAAAGCAGGCCCAAACCATGATGCTGCCACCACCATGTTTGACAGTGGGGATGGTGTGTTCAGCTGTGTTGCTTTTACGCCAAACATAACGTTTTGCATTGTTGCCAAAAAGTTCAATTTTGGTTTCATCTGACCAGAGCACCTTCTTCCACATGTTTGGTGTGTCTCCCAGGTGGCTTGTGGCAAACTTTAAACGACACTTTTTTATGGATATCTTTAAGAAATGGCTTTCTTCTTGCCACTCTTCCATAAAGGCCAGATTTGTGCAATATACGACTGATTGTTGTCCTATGGACAGAGTCTCCCACCTCAGCTGTAGATCTCTGCAGTTCATCCAGAGTGATCATGGGCCTCTTGGCTGCATCTCTGATCAGTCTTCTCCTTGTATGAGCTGAAAGTTTAGAGGGACGGCCAGGTCTTGGTAGATTTGCAGTGGTCTGATACTCCTTCCATTTCAATATTATCGCTTGCACAGTGCTCCTTGGGATGTTTAAAGCTTGGGAAATCTTTTTGTATCCAAATCCGGCTTTAAACTTCTTCACGACAGTATCTCGGACCTGCCTGGTGTGTTCCTTGTTCTTCATGATGCGCTCTGCGCTTTTAACGGACCTCTGAGACTATCACAGTGCAGGTGCATTTATACGGAGACTTGATTACACACAGGTGGATTGTATTTATCATCATTAGTCGTTTAGGTCAACATTGGATCATTCAGAGATCCTCACTGAACTTCTGGAGAGAGTTTGCTGCACTCAAAGGAAAGGGGCTGAATAATTTTGCACGCCCAATTTTTCAGTTTTTAATATGTTAAAAAAGTTAGAAATATCCAATAAATGTTGTTCCACTTCATGATTGTGTCCCACTTGTTGTTGATTCTTCACAAAAAAATACAGTTTTATATCTTTATGTTTGAAGCCTGAAATGTGGCAAAAGGTCGCAAAGTTCAAGGGGGCCGAATACTTTCGCAAGGCACTGTATATCCTACCAACGGGACATTCAAACCTGTAATATCTTATGTTTCACCGAGTCGTGGCTGAATGACGACATTAAGAACACACAGCTGGCGGGTTATACACTCTATCAGCAGGATAGAACACCAGCCTATGGTAAGACACGGGGCGAGGGCCTATACATAAATGTAAACAACAGCTGGTGCACGATATCTAGTCTCGAGGCTTTGCTCGCCTGAGGTAGAGTATCTCATGATACGCTGTAGACCACACTATCTACCTAGAGAGTTTTCATCTGTATTTTTTGTAGCTGTCTACATACCACCACAGACCGATGCTGGCAGTAAAACCACACTCAATGAGCTGTATACCGCCATAAGCAAACAGGAAAATGCTCATCCAGAGACGGCGCTCCAAGTGGCCTGGGACTTCAATGCAGGGAAACTTAAATCAGTTTTACCTAATTTCTATCAGAATGTTAAATGTGCAACCAGAGGGAAAACAATTCTAGACCACCTCTACTCCAAAAAGAAAGTCTATATACAGTGTGTGCAAAAGGCATGAGGAGGTAGGCAATAAATAGGCCATAGGAGCGAATAGTTACAATTTAGCAGATTAACACTGGAGTGATAAATGAGCAGATGATGATGTGCAAGTAGAGATACTGGTGTGCAAAAGAGCAGAAAAGTAAATAAAATAAAAACAGTATGGGGATGAGGTAGATAGATTGGATGGGCTATTTACAGATGGACTATGTACAGCTGCAGTGATCGGTTAGCTGCTCAGATAGTTGATGTTTAAAGTTGGTGATGGAAATACAAGTCTCCAACTTCAGCGATTTTTGCAATTCGTTCCAGTCACTGGCAGCAGAGAACTGGAAGGAAAGGCGACCAAATGAGGTGTTGGCTTTGGGGATGATCAGTGAGATATACCTGCTGGAACGTGTGGGTGGGTGTTGTTATCGTGACCAGTGAACTGAGATTAGGCGGAGCTTTACCTAGCATAGAATTATAGATGACCTGGAGCCAGTGGGTCTGGCGACGAATATGTAGAGAGGGCTAGCCGACTGGAGCATACAGGTCACAGTGGTGGGTGGTATAAGGTGATTTGGTAACAAAACAGATGGCACTGTGATAGACTGCATCCAGTTTGCTGAGTAGAGTGTTGGAAGCTATTTTGTAGATGACATCGCCGAAGTCGAGGATCGGTAAGATAGTCAGTTTTACTAGGGTAAGTTTGGCGGCTTGAGTGAAGGAGGCTTTGTTGCGAAATAGAAAGACGATTCTAGATTTGAGTTTTGATTGGAGATGTTTGATATGAGTCTGGAAGGAGAGTTTACAGTCTAGCCAGACACCTAGGTATTTATAGTTGTCCACATATTCTAGGTCGGAACTGTCCAGGGTGGTGATGCTAGTCACGAGCAGTTGGAGGCCACGGAAGGAGTGTTGTATGGCATTGAAGCTTGTTAGGAGGTTAGTTAGCACAGTGTCCAAGGAAGGGTGTCGTCTGAGTAGAGGTGGATCAGGGAATCGCCCGCAGCAAGAGCGCATTATTGATATATACAGAGAAAATGGTTGGCCCGAGAATTGAACCCTGTGGTACCCCCATAGAGACTGCCAGAGGTCCGGACAACATGCCCTCCGATTTTACACACTGAACTCTGTCTGCAAAGTAGTTGGTGAACCAGGCGAGGCAGTCATTAGAAAAACCAAAGCTATTGAGTCTGCCGATAAGAATACGGTGATTGACAGAGTCGAAAGCCTTGGCCAGGTCGATGAAGACGGCTGCAAAGTACTGTCTTTTATCGATGGCCGTTATGATATCGTTTAGTACCTTGAGCGGTGCTGAGGTGCACCCGTGACCGGCTCGGAAGCTGGATTGCGCAGCGGAGAAGGTACGGTGGGATTCGAAATGGTCAGTGATCTGATTATTAACTTGGCTTTCGAAGACTTTAGATAGGCAGGGCGGGATGGATATAGGTCTTTAACAGTTTGGGTCTAGGGTGTCACCCTCTTTGAAGAGGGGGATGACCGTGGCAGCTTTTCAATCTTTAGGGATCTCGGACGATACGAAAGAGAGGTTGAACAGGCTGGTAGTAGGGGTTGCAACAATGGCGGCGGATAGTTTTAGAAAGAGAGGGTCCAGATTGTCTATCCCAGCTGATTTGTACGGGTCCAGGTTTTGCAGCTCTTTCAGAACATCTGCTGTCTGGATTTGGGTGAAGGAGAAGCTGGGGAGGCTTTTCTGTGAGTTGGTGGTGACCTAACATAATCATTTGGGGAACTTTCGCTGTAAAGCATTTTTGAAATCAGACACTGTGGCTGGATTAACGAGAATTTTATCTTTAAAATTGTGTAAAATACTTGTATGTTTGAGAAATGTGATTTATGAGATTTCTGTTGATTTGTATTTGGCGCCATGCAATTTCATTGGCTGTTGGCCAGTCCTAGACAGGTTGAGTAAGCATTTCACTGTAAGGTCTACACCTGTTGTATTCAGTGCATGTGACAAATTACATTTGATTTGATTTCAAATGCTTACTCACGAGCCCTTAACAAACTTCTTATGGCTGCAGGGGCAGTATTGAGTAGCTTGGATGAAAGGTGCCCAGAGTAAACGGCCTGCTCCTCAGTCCCAGTTGCTAATATATGCATATTATTATTAATAATATTGGATAGAAAACACTCTGAAGTTTCTAAAACTGTTTGAATGATGTCTGTGAGTATAACAGAACTCATATGGCAGGCAAAAATCTGAGAAGAAATCCAAACAGCAAGTGAGAAATCTGAGGTTGGTCGATTTTCAACCCAGCCCTTATTGAATTCACAGTGGGAAATGGATGAAGTTGCACTTCCTAGGGCTTCCACTAGATGTCAACTATCTTTAGAAACTTGAATGAGGCTTCTACTGTGTTGTGGTGCTGAATAAGAGCTGAATGAATCAGGTTACTGGCAGAGAGCCAGGTCCTGGTCACGCGCAATTCACATGATAGCGACCTGCGTTCCAAGGAATTCTCCGGTTGGAACTTTATTGAAGATTTATGATAACACCCTGAAGATTGATTCTATATTTAGTTTGACACGTTTCTTCGACCTGTAATATAACTTTTTGAAGTTTTCGTCCGACGTTCAGATGGACCTGCACGAGCGTTTGTATTTGTATACCTAAGCCCTAACAAAAGTAGCTACTTGGACATAAATAATGGACATTATTGAACAAATCAAGCATTTATTGTGGAACTAGGATTCCTGGGAGTGCATTCTGATGAAGATCATCAAAGGTAAGGGAATATTTATAATGTGATTTCTTGTTTCTGTTGACTCCAACATGGCGGATAATTTTATTTATTTTCTGAGCGCCGTCTCAGATTATTGCTGTCACGTCCTGACCATAGTTCCTTTTTTATCTCTATTTTGGTTTGGTCAGGGCGTGAGTTGGGGTGGGAATTCTATGTTTTTCATTCTGTTTTGTTCTGTGTTGTATTTCTATGTGTTTGGCCTGGTATGGTTCCCAATCAGAGGGGGTGGTACAGTCACGACTTCGGCTGAGGTCGGTGGTCGACGTCACCGGCTTTCTAGTCATCACCGATCCGTGTTTCCGTGTTTCCTTTTGTTTTGTCTTGATTACGCACACCTGATTTCTATTCCCTTATTATGTTCCTTATTTAACCTCTCGTCTACCTTTCTGTTTTGTCCGTGATTGTTTTGGGTTACTGTGTGTGTTGGAGGGTTTTCTCTTTACGGGATGTTTCCTTGTTGAAGATATTCCGTTTTTTTGTATTCATATTTTGAGGAAAGACTTTTGTGTTTTTCTCGAACCTGTGTCCTGCGCCTGACTCAGACAACGAACCCAGCACATTGTTACATCAGCTTCCGACCACTTTACACGCCAGAAGCAACCCGGCATGTCTTGGTCTGGTTTTCGTAGGTTCCAACCACTTCGTAATGTTCAGCTCATGCCATGCCGGTCTTTTAAGCACTCTGGCTAAAGGGGGCTTCCGTCATACTGGCACGAACTCTGAGCTCACTTGGGCGTGGCTACTGACTGCCACGCTGATCTGGCACCTTTGTTCCTCACCAAGGAGAGAGAGTCATGACAGCAGTATAGATCACTTTCGTTGTCTATTCTGTTCCCTATTCCAAACCCTGGTTGAGGCTGCCTGTACTAAATGATGAAGTGCATTAATATATGTTTATGGTTTAACTTATGATGCAGCACATTAAAGCTGCAATACAGTGCATTCAGAAAGTATTCATACCCCTTAACATTTTCCACATTTTGTTACGTTACAGCCTTATTCTAAAATTGATTAAATTGTTTTTTTCCTCATAAATCTACACACAATACCCATAATGACAAAGCAAAAACTGTTTTTTTTTGCAAATTTATACAAAAAAAAAAAATATATATATATATAAAATCATATTTACATAAGTATTCAGAGGCTTTACTCAGGACTTTGTTGAAGCACCTTTGGCAGTGATTACAGCCTCAAGTCTTCTTGAGTATGACGCTACAAGATTGGCACACCAGTTTCTCCCATTCTTCTCCTCTCCAGCTCTGCCAGGTTGGATGGGGAGCGTCGCTGCACAGTTATTGTCAGGTCTCTCCAGAGGTTTTCTAATGGGTTCAAGTCCGGGCTATTGCTGGGCCACTCAAGGACATTCCGAGACTTGTCCCAAAGCCACTCCTGCATTGTCTTGGCTGTGTGCTTGGGGTCGTTCTCCTGTTGAAAGGTGAACCTTCACCCCAGTCTGAGGTCCTGAAGTGCTCTGGAGCAGGTTTTCATCAAGGATCTCTCTGTATTTTGCTCAATTCATCTTTCCCTTGATCCTGACTAGTCTCCCAATCCCTGCCACTGAGAAACATCCCCACAGCATTATGCTGCCACCCCCATGCTTCACTATAGGGTTTGGTGCCAGGTTTCCTCCAGACGTGATGCTTGGCTTTCAGGCCAAAGATCTTGGTTTCATCAGACCAGAGCATATTGTTTCTCATGGTCTGACTCCTTTAGGTGCCTCTGGGAAACTCCTTCCATTTAAGAATGATGGAGGCCACTGTGTTCTTGGGGACCTTCAATGCTGCAGACATTTTTGGGTACTCTTCCCCAGATCTGTGCCTCGACACAATCCTGTATCTGAGCTCTATGGAGAAGGGCTTGATTGTTGCACTGACATGCACTGTCAACTGTGGGACCTTATATAGACAAAGTGCCTTTGTTGTAGATACGTCTCAAGGATGATCAATGGAAACAGGATGCGCCTGAGCTCAATTTCGAGTCTCATAGCAAATAGTCTGAATAATTGTGCAAATAAGGTATTTCAGTTTTGTACAAACATTTCTAAAAAGCTGTTTTTACTTTGTCATTATCGGGTATTGTGTGTCAATTTACGAGGGATAAAAAAAAAAAAACATTTTTAGAATAAGGCTATTACGTAACAAAATGTGAAAAAAAAGTCAAGCAGTCTGAATACTTTCAAATTCACATGGAAATGTTAATTAATTGAGCTGTCATTCTCATTGAAATAAGGTCTAAGAAGTGGTAGATATGTTCTATGTACGCTATTTCTATGCTTCCCATTCTTAAGTTTCGGTTTTGTACACCAGCTTCAAACAGCTGAAAACACAATATTTTTGGTCGTAGAAATACTGTATATTTCACAGCGGTTTAGACTGTACAATGCTTGTTTTGTCACATAAACTGACATTAGGCGAATATTCAAATTTGTTTGTGGTTTAACTAACAGTCTGGAATTTTACCTGCTGTTTACTTTAACACTACACTACATGACCACAAGTATGTGGACATCTGCTCGTTGAACATCTCATTCCAAAATCATGGGCATTAATATGGAGTTGGCCCTGCATTTGCTGGTATAACAGCCTCCACTCTTCTGGGAAGGCTTTCCACTAGATGTTGGAACATTGCTGCGGGGACTTGCTTCCATTCAGCCAGCCACAATAGCATTAGTGAGATCGGGCACTGATGTTGGGCAATTAGGCCTGGGTCGCAGTCAGCGATCCAAATCATCCCAAAGGTGTTTGATGAGGTTGAGGTCAAGGCTCTGTGCATGCCAGTCAAGTTCTTCCACACCGATCTCAACAAAACATTTCTGTATGGATCTTGCTTTGTGCACAGGGGCATTATCATGCTGAAACAGGAAAGGGCCTTCCCCAAACTGTTGCTATAAAGTTGGAAGCACAGAATTGTCTAGAATGTCATTGTATGCTGTAGCGTTAAGATTTCCCTTCACTGGAACTAAGGATCCTAACTCGAACCATGAAAAACATCCCCAGACCATTATTCTTCCTCCACCAAAATTGACAATTGGCACTATGCATTGGGGCAGATAGCGTTCTCCTGGCATCCGCCAAACCGAAATTTGTCTGTCGGACTGCCAGATAGTGAACCATGATTCATCACTCCACAGAACGCATTTCCACTGCTCCATAGTCCAATGGCGGTGAGCTTTACACCACTCCAGCCGACGCTTGGCATTGCGCATGGTGATCTTAGGCTTGTGAGCAGCTGCTCTGCCATGGAAACCCATTTCATGAAGTTCCCGACAAATAGTTATTGTGCTGGCGTTTCTTCTAGAGGCAATTTGGAACACGGTAGTGAGTGTTGCAACCGAGAACAGAAGATTATTTGCATGTTACGTGCTTTAGCACTCAGCGGTCCCATTCTTTGAGCTTGTGTGGCCTACCACTTCACAATAACAGCACGAGTTGACTGGGGCAGCCGTAGCAGGGCAGAAATTTGACCAACTGACTTGTTGGAAATGACAGTGCCACATTGAAAGTCACTGAGCTCTTCAGTAAGGTCATTCTACTGACATTTTCCTATGGAGATTGCATGGCTGTGTGCCAAATCTAGTCATTTTAAGTGATGTCCACATACTTTTGTATATATAGTGTAACTAGTAACTAGTATATTATCACTGATATAAAATTAGTTTTGGGTTCCTCCCAGATTTGCTGAAACAAGTATTTTTTTATTTAACTAGGCAAATCAGTTAAGAACCAATTCTTATTTACAGTGATGGCCTACAGTGAACTGACTTGTTCAAGGGCAGAAGGATTGATAGCACCTTGTTTTCTAGTAAAAATAGTTTTAAAAAACCTACATGTGCGGTGTCCATATTACGACAGTCTCACAAAGAGTTACAAGGAGTTGGTGTCAGCGTCGCTGAGACTGACCACAACTCCTTATAAGACTAGCAGTAACTCTCGTTGACAATTACATAATTTTTAAAACATCATCACCACTGTTAGCTAATTTCAATGAAAACCAACTGCATATTTTAAAAATAGCTTCATGTAATGAAAGTTTAGGTTTATTTTACATTACCTTGTTTTGTGCCTGCCAGTTGGCTGTAGGCTTCTCCGCTAGCAGCGTGCTAGCTAGCTAGCTGGCAAAAAAATCATTTTCGCTTCCCACATCTCCCCCATGTCAAATAATCTGATTTATAATTAAATATATGCCCTGGCAAATATTTACTTGCCAATGTAATTGACAACATTAACCCAGTTTTTAATATGCTGCTTGAATGTATTCGTCCCCATAGCAGCTAAATATGGAATGTACATATGCAAGTGTTAATTTGTATTTTGTAAGTGTTCATTTGTCATTTGTATTTTTGGTGCATTCAACCCATTATCAGGTGCTGATTTATTGTTCTTATTTCTTACAGGTACAATGTGGACACCAGAAGTTCAAACATTTCAAAACATGTAAGCATACTGGTGACTTCATACAATTGATATAAGCATACTTAACTATGTGGCATGCAAATATGTAACTATTTACTTCATGAACTCTCAAGGGAGAATTAAAGAGGTTACATTTGGTTAGTCTTTGATTTGATTACTTATTGGTTCGTTTTTTCAAGGGGAGAATGTTGGAATAATGAACAAAAAAATTAAGACATTTTTGTTTTTGTCTCTGCAGATTTCCAACTAACAGATATGTTTTTCTCTCTCAATTGCAAACCTTTGTGGATGAGCAGAAGGTTAGTCAACAAAATAACTGGGTTGCACTTTAATTTATAGTGTTGAAATAACAGGGTAACGTCCGGAAAGTAATAGGAAACAACAGGAAAATAAGACGGCAACGAACAGGTAAGAACGCAGTAATAATCCTTTAATAGTTATTATGTAGCTGCTAAATACTGATAAAAAGTTATATGAATTTTCCTGGTTGTTATGTAGAAAAAAATGTTATCCATAATAGAGGCTAATAGGCAAAGTTAAGTTTTTAGGCCATTTCCCTTTTCTTAGCAGCACCGTTTATACTTGTTAGGAATTAAACATTTGAGGAACTACAGTACAACCTCAAAATGTACCTTTTGGGTCTTTGCTTGTACTGTAGCTGGGTAGTTACTTTGTCGTTGCTGTGTTGTTTTGCTGTTTTTTCCTATTACTTTCCGGTCTTTACCTAGTTATTTCAGCACTCTACTTAAGTCATTGTTATGTAAATTACTATTACTTTCTTTATAGTTTTACCATAGTTTCAGTGTACTTATGGGGCCTTAAAACTTGTATTCTAAAGCAATGATCTGTTCCCCGGTATATTACGATAACTTTCTTAATTGTTTCCCCACATACAGTGTCTTCAGAAAGTATTCACACTACCTACTTGACTTGTTTCATATTTTGTTGTATTACCGCCTGAATTTAAAATTGATTAAATTGAGATATTTTGTCATAATACCGCATAATGTCAAAGTGGAATTATGTTTTTCAATTTAAAAAAATGAATAGAAAATGTAAAGCTGAAATGTCTTGAGCCAATAAGTATTCAACCCTTTTGTTATGGCTTATTGCATGGACTCAATTTCAAACACAAAGACCATGGAGGTTTTCCAATGCCTTGCAAAGAAGGGCACCTGTTTGTAGATGGGTAAAAAAAAAGAAGATGACATTGAATATCAGTTTGAGCATGGTGAAGTTATTGATTACATTTTAGATGGTATATCAATACACCCAGTCACTACAAAGATACAGGCGCCTTCCTAACTCAGTTGCTGTAGAGGAATTTCACCATGAGGCCAATGCATCCTGTTTGCAATAAGGCACTAAAGGAAAACTGCCCAAAAATTGGCAAAGAAGTGTACTTTATGTCCTGAATACAAAGTGTTATGTTTGGTGCAAATCCAACACAACACATCACTCTTCATATGTTCAAGCTTAGTGGTGGCTGCATCATGTTATGGGTGTTCTCGTCATCGGCAAGGACTAGGGAGTTTTTATGATAAAAAGAAACGGAATAGAGCTAAGCACTGGCAAAATCCTAGAGGAAAACCTTGTTTGGGAGACAAATTCACCTTTCAGCAGGACATTAACCTAAAACACAAGGCCAAATATACACTGGAGTTGCTTACCAACATGAAATTGAATGTTCCTGAGTGGCCTAGTTACAGTTTGCAGCATAGAGAGGTTTGCCATTTCATGTAATTGCTTTGCACTGCATTTATTCACTGCAGTTATTTAATCTCATCCAGTAATAAAAGACCAGAACCGGCAGCAGTGTGTCCTGTGTCCAATTAATCTACATGCACCAGAACGCAGAACCAAAGCCAGAGAGCAGTAGCCAGCGCATTCACACATAGGCCCAGACTGGCTACACTAACAATAAATTAAGTTCCATTAATGAACATAGTGGCTTATTAACTTGTGATTGTGTTCATCTGTATAGGGAGAAATTGCATCAAATTAAGTGTGATGTACATAAAGTTTGATATACAAGTTATAAAAAAAAGTGACAGTAAGGCATACAGAAACTATGGTGAAAATATTAAGAAAGTAATTTATATGGTAACAGGGAAACAGCTGTTTGCTTTAGAATACAGTGTCAAGGCCCCGTAGTAGGTACACTGAAACTACTGTATAAAGAAATTACCAGTAAGTTACATAATAATTACTCAAGTACATTGCTGAAATAACTGGATAATGACCGGAAAGAAAAAGGAATCAACGGCAAAACAAGATGGAAACAAGACAGAAACAAGCAACGACAAAGTAACCACCTAGCTGCAAGCAAAGATCAAAAAGTTACATTTTGAGGTTAGCACACATACAGTGGGCCTGAATTCAAAATGGATTCAATATACTTTTTTTTCACCCATCTTGCCACAATACCCCATAATGACAAAGTGAAAAGACGTTTTTAGAAATTTTTGAAATACAGAAATATCTAATTTACATAAGTATTCACAACCCTTTGCTATCATACTCTGAGCTCAGATGCATCCAGTTTCCTTTGATCATCCTTGAGATGTCACTACAACTTGATTGGAGTCCACCTGTTTGGACATGATTTAGAAAGAAACACAACTGTCTACATAAGGTCCCATAGTTGACAGTGCATGTCAACTATACCATGAATATACCATGAAGTTCAAGGAATTATCCATAGATCCCCGTGATATAATTGTGATGAGGCATATATCTAAGGAAGGATATAAAACCATTTGTAGAGTGTTAAAAGTTTGCAAGAGCACAGTGGTCTCCATCATTGGAGAAATAAATACAAATATGGAACTAATCTCTCAGCACTACGTCCGACCAGACTGAGCAACCGGGCAAGAAGGACCTTGGTCAGGGAGGTGACCAAGAACCCAATGACCACTTTGACAGAACTACAGAGTTCCTTGGCTGAGATGGGAGAACCTGCCAGAGGGACAACAGCACTTCAACAATCTGGGCTTTATGGGAGAGTAGACAGAAGGGAACAACTTCTGAGAAAAAGGCACATGACAGCACACCTGGAGTTTGCAAAAAAGGCACCTGATAGACTCTGAGATCAATAGGCAAACATTCTGTGGTCTGATGAGACATGTAACTTTTTCACCTGAATGCAAAGCGCTATGTCTGGAGAAAACCAGGCACAGCTCATCACCCATATAACACCGTCCCTACCGTGAAGCATGGTGGTGGCAGCATCATGCTATGGGGATGCTTTTCAGAGACAGGGACTGGGAGACTGGTAAGGATAGAGGGAACAATGAATGGAGCCAAATACAGGCAAATCCTTGATTATAATCTGCTTCAGAGTGCAAACGACCTTAGGACAATGATCCCAAACATACAGCCAAAGCAACGTTGGAATTGCTTCAGAACAAAAATGTGAACGTCCTTGACTAGCCCAGCCAAAGCACAGACTTCAATTCCATTGAAAATCTGGAGAATGACTTGAAGATTGCTGTTCATCGCCGCTCCCCATTTCATTTAACAGACTTTGAGAAAATCTGCACGGAAGAATCCAGATTTGCAAAGCTGATACAGACATACCTAAGACAACTCAAAGCTGTAAACGTCACCAATGGTGTTTCTACAAATGATTGACTCAGGGGTGTGAATACTTATGTAAAATGAGATATTTCTGTATTTAATTTTCAATACATTTCAAAAAACATGTCTTCACATTGTCATTATGGGGTATTGTGTGTAGAAGAGTGAGATTTTTGTTGTTGTATTTAATCCATTTTAAATCAGGCTGTAACACAACAAAATGTGGAATAAGTCAAGGGTATGAATATTTTCTGAAGGCACTGTTAGTATGATGTAGTTTCTCATATGTTTCTGTTAAATAAACAGTATTTCTTCAAAAGTTCCAAGTACATTCCTAATAAGTATAGACAGTGCTGCTGAGAAGATGGAAATTGCCTTAAATACTTACTACATAACTTTGCTTATTGGTCTTGATTATTGATTTATCTTCAGTAACAAATAATTGTTTCTACATAACAACCAGGAAAATTCATATAACTTTATATTAGTACTTAGAAGCTACATACTGACTATTAATGGGTTATTACCACGTTCTTACCTGGTCGGTGTCGTCTTATTTCCCTGTTGTTTCCTATTGCTTTCCGTACGTTACCCTGTTATTTCAGCACTGTAAACTAAAGTGCTACCCTGTATGGCGCAAATGTATGGAATGCATCCCAAATGGCACCATATTCCCTGCTTTTGACTAGGACCCATAGGACTCTGGTCAAAAGTAGTGCAGTATGTGGAACTACATATATCGTTACTGGGGACCTTGATTGATTTCCACAGGATATATTGCATTGTATCAATCAAAATTGTATGAACAGTGAACCATGATCTTCGGACAGTAGGCACTTTCAACAGCTGCCGTGCCATAGGTGTCCTTCATTTTATAATGGTCAAGTTTAAGGGTTCAGATGAATGACCTGTATGGTTGACATTATCTTTTCAATATTTTACTGCAGTGGGCTAAAGCAGGGTTTACACAACAACCTGGTCTCATAGTTTCAAGTCGGGATATGACGTAATGTGGATGAACATCAAATTTTTACCCATTAATTCCGCGTGGTTACCGGGTTCATTCCGCATGGCTACAGGGTTTAAACAGAAACAACTCAAAGGGTTAAGTTTAGGTATTAATTCCAAGTGATTAAGGTTAGGGCTATGGTTTAGAGAAAGTATAAAACAAAATAATTTTAAAAAAGTGCTGTTTCCATTTAGTATCAAATACTCTCCCTGCTTGCAAGAAAATTGAGAGCTACTGTGGCACAGTGGTCGGTCTAAACAGCATGCTCTGGCTGTCAGTGTTGTGAGGTCAGTCCCAATAATGCCACATATTTCTTTTTTTTGTGGGGGGGTGAGCGCCGAGGGTGGCATATATCGATGTCATCAGGACCTTCTCAAACGTCCGAAATCGACATGTGTTTCTGGTGATCAGGCTGCACATAGTGTTTCTTGGTAGTCTTTAACAAGGCATCCTTAGGTATGCATACAAATAAACATACAGTATTTTTTAAGTTCTAGATTGCAGGAACAAGCTGTTTCAGGTGTTTGAAAAACGCTAAATTCTCCAACTCCAGCCCCCCTCTGGACCAACTCCTCCCCAGCCATCCTCACATACATGATTCAAACCCTCTGTCCCGTCCATACAGTGTATGTGTAAAAACGTAACAATAAGATCAGAGCCTGTCTGGCATGTGAGACTATGGGATTATAGGAGCTAGGTGTTGTGCTAAATCTGATGCCCCTCCATGCAGAGCATAATAGGAGCTAGGTGTTGTGCTAATACTGATGCCCCTCCAGGCAAAGCA
Source organism: Oncorhynchus mykiss (assembly GCF_057628025.1). Taxonomy (NCBI): domain Eukaryota; kingdom Metazoa; phylum Chordata; class Actinopteri; order Salmoniformes; family Salmonidae; genus Oncorhynchus; species Oncorhynchus mykiss. The sequence continues at coordinate 28,021,236 of NC_143038.1, forward strand.
TAATAGGGACTAGGTGTTGTGCTAAAACTGATGCCCCTCCAGGCAAAGCATAATAGGAGCTAGGTGTTGTGCTAATTATGGTACCCCTCCTTCTACAGGACTTCCTGGGCCAGATGTTCTGCACTCTGGGGGAGATCATCGGTTCCACAGGCAGTCGGCTGGAGAGAATCCTCTCGTAAGTCTACCAATATGTCTATCAAATATCTACTGTGTATCTGCTGTGTAATAGCATGCATCAAAACACGATCTGCTACTGTACGCCTCCGCATTTGACAGGCTTCCAGAATCTCACAATGTTCGCATTGCCTCGTAGATTGCGAAAAACAAGAACACAATCGTTGGTGTGTCTAAGCCCGGAGACTTCCACTGTACAACAGGCATGTAACTGGAGATGAATCTATCGTCAAACCTCCAGCTGAGAAGGATTGTATTTTACGAGAGCTTGAGGCAATAACACATGCTATAGCGGAAACTAGACCTGTCTGGAAGGTCAGGTGGGTTAGGGTTTGCTCAATCAAGCACAGCTACACTCCTTCAAAAAAAGGTGCTATCTAGAACCTAAAATGGTTATTTGGCTGTCCCCTTACACAGAACCCAAGCCGTCTGGGCACGTGCGCCATCGTGCGCCATCGTGCATAAATGTATTTTGTCCCCCACACCAAACACGATCACGACACGCAGGTTAAAATATCAAAACAAACTCTGAACCAATTATATTAATTTGGTGACAAGTCGAAAAGCCTTACACATTTCTGGCAATTTAGCTAGCTAACTTGCACTTGCTAGCTAATTTGTCCCATTTAGCTAGCTTGCTGTTACTAGCTAATTTGTCCTGGGATGTCAACATTGAGTTGTTATTTTACATGAAATGCACAAGGTCCTCTACTCCACCAATTAATCCACACATAAAACGGTCAACCAAATTGTTTCTAGTCATCTCTCCTCCTTCCAGGTTTTTTCTTGTCTTGACGTTATATTATCATTGGCAACTTTCATAAATTAGGTGCATTACCGCCACTGACCTCGTTCGTCTTCAGTCACCCACGTATAAACCAATGAGGAGGTGCGAGAGGCAGAACTTGCAGCGCGATCTGCGTCAGAAATAGAACTGACTTCTATTTTAGCCCTTGGCAACGCAGACGCTCGTTGGCGAGCGCGAGCAGTGCGGGTGCAATAATTTAATAATATAGATTTCTATATTATTAACGCGACGCGAGTGGTGTAGTTAGCCTGCTAGCAGGTCCCTTTGAATAAACTTTCCAGAGAGGGTTCTACATGGAACCCAAAGGGGTTCTATGTGGAACCAAAAAGGTTCTCATATGGGGTCAACCGAAGAACACTTTTGGAAACCTTATATCTAAGTGTAAGGTATTTAAAAATGATTTAAATTATATTTGAACCCATGTCAGTCGCACAACACTGGCCCAGTGAATCACCTAATACATGTGTTCCTCTGTAGCTCAGTTGGTAGAGCATTGCTTGATTCCCGGGACCACCCATACGTAAAAAATCTATGCACACATGACTAAGTCGCTTTGGATGAAAGCTTCTGCTAAAATGGCATATATTATTTTATATGTAATAGACTCAGGATGGAATTGGGCCTTTTTCAATTCAATAGCCAAGGTTTTGAGAACTCCAAAATTGAATTTGCAAGGAAACAATTACAACATTTTACATATCCGGGAAAACACACTGACCAGCTTTGATTGAATGCGTCTCTGTCTCTCTGCCTCTCTCGCTCTCTTGCTCTTTCTCTCTCTCTCTTGCTCTCTGCGTTTGGTGTAAGTAGCAGACAACAGCACAATGCCATAAAGCACAAACTCCGAGGTCCTATTCCCACTAAGAGATATGAAGGAGAGTCTGAGAAGCGGGGTGGCGAAAGAGAATGCTACTTTTCAATTAACATTACGTCCTTGCCTTAAACTTTCACTGTGGCTGGCAACGCAACATTCTTGGTCTGCAGCTCAAATTTACCGTAAATATCACAGTAGCCACTACTAGCCAGTAAGCACAAACTTTTCAACAATGACAGAAACTTTTCTTCTAAAATATATTACTCTCTTGAATAATGTAACAATGCACAAGCATGTATGTGCAGACAATTAAAGGGTTTATTTTCTCATCTGTAGGCTACACTTATTACATTTGAGCTTTAAGACAAAAGCACAAAGTTGCTATGATGGTTCTTCCTTTAAAAGTTACGAGCTTATGCCGCCACCATTAGTGGTAGATGATGGCATTCTGTCATTGCACCACACTATCACAAGGGGGCGTTAGAATGCTGATCTATCGGTAGTCTAAACTGTGGCACAAATGTACTATCTTTTTGTAAATTAATGGAGGCGTTTTATTTTTTTTAGTCTCACTTCTCTGGCACTAGCGTCCTGCGTCAGGCAACAACAACAAAAAACTGTTGGTGGTCCTGGAGTTTAGAGATTGGGTAAATACAATGGGGGAATTACACTTGACATGTGGTTTTGGTTTCTCTCCCTCTAAAAACAGAGATAAATAATTCTAAATAACAAACTGGCTTTATTTACAAATTAGTAAGAATGTCTCACCCCATGTTCAAGAATGGTCTTTTTCACTTTATCCAGATTACAATCGCTCACATTCGGTTATTTGAAAACGAAATAATCTCCAAAATATTGTTATTTTTTAAACAAGCCATAGAAAGTTGGTTGCAATTTCAGTTTAATCCACCTGAAAAGACAGAACAAATAATACAACAAATATTGTGGTTAAAACTCAAATATACTAATTGATAAAAAAAAAACATCTTTATCAGTTGGAACCATTATCAAATGGAAGGGGGAAAAAGTAAAGAACTTGTCTGTCAGCCCTTCATTAAAGACCAAAATTGGTTAATGCAAATTGTGATAAATAAAAATATATTTCAGTTCCATTTTAAGGACCAAAAAATTGACAGCAGTGCCATATAGATTGCAAAATGTTTGGGAAGAGATTTTCAATGTACCGATTCCATGGCACATGGTTTATAAACTGACACACAATTTTCTGTTCCTCCTGAAAGCCCTAATCTGCTTACTTAAATGAATAGAGATCCTGGTCATGGTGCTACAGTATGTTATTACAGCATAATCAAAGTGAGGACAATCAGCAATCTGCTGTATACTTATGGCCTATTGTAACCTGGAGTCACACCTTTCCAGTACTCCTCACCCCGCCTCAAATTCCACTCTTAATACAGTTAGCATTAAAAAACGAGCTGTTTATCTAAAAAAAAAAAAAAATGGCATTGCGACCAAAGATAACAGGCAAAATGGACATAGAAAGAAGCTGGCTTGATGAAAACTATGGTGCAACCCGTTCCAGGGTTAGGACTGTAACCACCAGAGGACTTGAAAATGAGATTGTGAACTCTGCAAACAATGTTTCCACTCTGAGAATGAGAATGGTAAATGACTCTAATTAATACACTCATTCAATACATTGGAATACAACAGAAGCCATACACCCATGATGGGCTGTTAGCAGGACAATAGCCTCTTGCCAAGAAGGAGGGTAGGCAAGGATGCAAGCATGTATGTGCAGACAATTAAAGGGTGTATTTTCTCATCTGCAGGCTACGCTCATTACATTTGAGCTTTAAGATAAAAGCACAGAGTTGCTATAACAGCATGTGTTCATCAAGTAACGTTAGCTTATCAAAAATGTACGATTAACCCTCTCATACAAGTATAAAAGTATGCTAGGCCTAGCTTACAACATTACAACAAACCATGCTTAATTTGTATCAATTTCATGCAAATCATTACATGTGGTAAAAGCAAATTGCGACTGAAAACGTGGGTGTAAGTGAGGAGTGAGGAGAGGAGCTGTTTTATATGGAAGCTCATACCTGCCATCAAAATATCAACGTGCACAATTAGTCTGTGCTTCAGTCTGATTAACTGTAGCCTACTGATAACAACCATAGCTGCAGGTAGCCTAGGGAAGCCTATGCGCTCTTATCCCACCTGGGCCAGGGGAAACGTAGCATCATGTTTTTATAGCCTAAGCTATGCATTTATAGCCTAAAATAGGGACAGTTATTTGTGTTCTGAGAATGTGAACAAATTTGGTTTATATTTACACTTCAGGTGGCTAGGCGACCAATGCCTTTTTAATCCAAGATTATTGACTGGAATTAATCATTTAACACAGTAGTGATGACATACTGTATGAGTATATTTTTAATTACAGCTGCAAACCCTCACGATGCAACCCTGCATACAGCAACCTCAGTCCTGGTAGTTTTTGTCCAATTTGCTGTTGTTGTATCTTTGTCTGTGTAAAGGGTTTTAATAATGTTTTCATCATCCCTAGGGCAGGGCCAAGTTTGATTTTTAACCATATTACCTGATATCCCCCCCCCCACCACTTTGGTAACTGTGGTGTCACCTCTGAACTCACCACACAATGTTACACATTAAAAAACATATCCTATTTGTATGATCTACATTTTACATGTTATTGGTGGCGGGGATGAGCTCTGCTATTACCATTTATACTGTAGAAGTGTTTGCTCAATGAGACAATTTTGTTCACACTGCCCTGCTTTAAGGGGGGCAGCTATTTGGCGAGTGTCGTGCGCTTCCTCCGGAGGTATTATTTTTTCATCTGATTACAGTGCTCTTCTGCGATGTAAGGCAAGGTTACATTTAACACTATACACAGTAGACGTTGTAAAAAGGCAGAGTTACATTTAACACTATACACAGTAGACAAGTCATAAAACCACTAACCTTGTGTTGTTTTCCTGGTCTGCATCTGGCCCACCAGAGGTTGGTTCCCTGGAGCTCACTGTAGGAACTGATTGGCTGTAAAATCCATATATTCAATCATTCATGATTTGATTGATTGTCACTCATTCTATTGCACTATTCTAATAAAACCTGCATTGCCAGTTCATATCAGTAGGTGTCACTATGCACTCGCTAGTCGAAAAAGACTAAACTCCATGATGGCTGCCTGTTTCTGTATTTTTGAATGTTATGGTGGTGCTAGAATCCATCAATTCTCTCTTTCTGCATTAGCCATATGTTATGGTTGGACCAATGTGTTCATATAGTCTGTGTAGACTGCTCTGTGGTGATATTTGTATTTCTTTTCACTTTTAAGTCAGTGAGATGTGCGTCTCAAAAAGCAATGGAAATAAAATAATATGCCAATGAACATTACTGGACTAGCAAACTGGCTGACTAATCTTTTCAGGAACTTCAGTATCCCTTGGCCTTGGGTAGCAGCAGCAGATCATTTCATCTTCTTTATCCGGTGCCAAACACATATATTCAGTGAGTCTAAATGATTCATGTTAACTGCTGACTGCATGATTGCATCATCCTAGCTAGCTAATGTTAGCTATCTAGCTAGGCTGCTCTAAAGATAGCTGTCGAAAAACCCTTATCCATTACATTCGCCCACATTTGGCTACAATTCCGACGCTGTGTTTTAACGGTTTTAAATGGCCCCTTATTTTTCATGTCAGTGAGAAATAATATTTAAAAAAAAATTAAATGCAGTTTTGCACAGATCCATACACTGTGTGTGCCTTCAGTTGACAAACTACACTTCCTCCCCAGTTAGCTTACAAACAGGTATTTGGAGCACGCTATATTGCTAGTTAGCACAGGTGGCGACATATGTCTTCCTTATGTCTTTCGCAAACAAGCTGATATGAAAGATACATTTATTATGTTGTTTCCAAAACAGTACCACAATGATGTGTGTTAATGTTTAGAGCAAGCATCAGGGCTCTTAACAAAACTCCCCTGGTCAGAAGATACTTTCGTAAAAAAGCTCTAAAGTAGTTAGCGTCTATGAAGCTAAGTTTAGTATTTTTGTTAGCTGCTATAGATTGGATCATTCTAGATAGTTTTAGAGGATGACTAAACTGTGTGTTTGCGCTCTCATGAGGCAGGCAACGAGGCAGGCAGGGTTTTCCACTAGATAACATAGCCACAAAGTCAGATTCCACAGACTGGAGAGGAGTGAGGGCGAAGAAAGAAACCAAGTGCAGAGTGCAGTCAAACAACAAGGTGCTGATGCATCCAGACATAGTTGTTGAGAGGTGTGGTTAATGAGGCTCTGTTGCCTGTAGCTAGGAGCCCACTATAACTGACAAGTGAATGCAACTGAGAATTACCGCGTAAAATCCCAGGGTCAGGGTTGTATTCACCTGAGAAAAGAGGCAAACGGGCTGAAATGTAAGAAAATACACGCCTGCTTTCTTTTCCATAGCAAAACGTTTTTCTACATTTTTCTATGGAGTGAACTAATGAATATGTCTGGTGAATGTGCTTGTTTCTGCTGCTTTTAAAGTGTTGTGGCAGCGCCACACCAGATTGAAAAGTACTGGAGCAAATGCTGTCTTGCCACACATTTTCTGTCAGTTCTGGCTCTATGTCACTATGTTGGGAGATAACTAGCAAATACTGGTTGACTGGTGCTGATTGAAAGAGTGTTTGACCGTGTGTGTGTGTCCTACCATGCAAAGACTCACACTCCCATGGAGTGTGACGATAAGAGGGACCAAGGCAGGGAGAGAGAGAGAGGTATTGATCACAGTAGAGACCACACTACACCACACCACACCTCGATGGCAGCAACACGCGCACACACACACACACACACACACACCATATTATATTATTCCTCTGACTTGATGTGCATGTTTCTATGGCAACTGAGAGTGTATAATGTCTCCTTCTGTCTCTATCACCAACATTTCAGTCGGGATAAACTGTTTCATCTTTTCCATTCTGTTCTCTAAAATGGCATCAGACAGTGCGATTATCTGCTTTCAGATCTCAAGTAAAGGGACAAAGAGAGCCTGGTGGTATTCAAAGGCAGGGGATTACTAGGGGAACCCACCACCACTGCCATACGCCAGAATAACTCCTAACAATAACAGGGCAAACATTCAGCCATTTCAACCCACAGGACCACCAACAGTATGTCTATTAAATGTGTACATAGCTGTAGCGTGTTGTCAACCCCCTGCCGACTTTGACTGAAGTGCTTGCTGCTCTCCAAAAATCGAATCATCATCTCTGCACACACGCACAAACACAATATAGGATTTCTGGTTTGTGCCTGGTTACTAGACTTCAGAGAACAACTCCCCCTGCGTGAATATGTTATGGTTTTTAATGCCTCTGTGAGTGCAATCATGTCTCAGGTATGCTTGATGTTGATAAAGCCATAGGGCATATTATGTCTCTTGTAACCAGTCACAGCACAAGCTTTGGGGGGATTGACGGGAACATGCCCACTCAGTGTACCAGGTGGTCATTAGTGTAATTTATGTTGGACCTGGGAGATTTAAGTGACACACACACACAGACCACACCGTGTTTCATCCTTAATTTATCTCCACCCCTTCAAGTTTAACATAAACATACACACTATAGAAAAAAGAAAGGTCTCCCTCTGCCTTCCCCATTAGAAATTCAAGTAGGTTTGAATATGTTAAGACGGCATCAAGGCCGTATTTGTAGTTACTCTTTACACTTGAGTAAGTCAGGAGTTCCTCCTTCTTTCCCAGTGTCACGACGTGGCCCTTTTGGGTGTATATCGTGGCTCCTCCCTCTCTCATTCTCTCTCCCACCCCAGCTTTTACAACGGTCATAAATTCCTAGTAGAAACTATTTTCACTGCCATGGAGAATTGAGTGAGAGAGCATATGGAGAACAAAAGGCATTCTTCTTGCCAAAACTCATAATCCTCCAAATTTGAGAATTAAACAGTATTTCTATTTTTGAGAATGTTGGAGTGGTTTGTGGGCACTTAAGGGACAGTCATGTCGAGGTTGTTTCATTTGGTGATCTCACGAAGGACCGGATACACACATTACTGTCTTTGGTTGTGTACACTTCTCAATTATAGGGTTTGCATCTGATGGTTGTATAAAATATATGGTTGAATATGAAACTATTTGTGAGAAGATGTAATGTGATGTTGGCCTTCTAAACAAGATACTTGTTTAGAAATAAGGTTTTAACTAGTCAGTGGCCACTCCCCCGTGAGCCCAGACATTACATCAGGCATCATGGAACCGACCCCTTCTTCCACAGAGTATAAAACCACTCGTGACAAAATTTACATTAGACCAGAAAATATGGAGCTGTCGCTACATGTTGAAATGGTAGGCAATTTAAACCAGAGTCAAGATACTGCTGGGACAGGGTCCCCACATTGAAATGGCTACTCCTCTAGACAAAAACATGCCGGGTGACGCTGCTGTGTGAAGTGGTTCAAACTACTCTAGGGACCGGAAAACATGGAAGCTGTCGCTACATGTTGAAATGGTTGGCAACTCTACCCAAAGACAAGACCAGAGAATGTGGAGATCATTCCCACATTGAAATGGCTAAGAAATCTACAAACCAAAGAACAATTATTCAGGCTGCAGCTGTTTAAATACTTTAGTCTGGTAAACGCATCCGATCTAAGAACATTTCTGAATGGTACTCTGAAATATTAATTATAACAACCTACAACTCCAACAGACTTTGATTTCTGGTGAACAAACCAGAGGCTTTTGGTTGACTGACTATCCAGCAGACAGACCGGTGATCGCAGAGAGGGACAACAAAGACGTACTCTCGGAAATATGTAAATTGCAATTGATTTTCAAATACACGGCTGTTCATGTTAAAAGTATTAGCATTTCATGTGTAGTTATCGACTGTATTACAGTGAATCCTCTCTGAGTTTCCTGCTCTTGAACGGTCCCCACCCCTTTCCTTTGTCTACCAAGCCATCATATCGGCTTAGCCCACTAGGGACTTTTCAGTGTATCATGTCAGTAACCAATGTTTGACCTAATGGGGTGTGTTTTTATGCAATTCTGTGTGATTATTTAGTTATTAAATAAACAATTAAGACAATTTGTATATTGCTGATTCATGATAGGGTTCGTGCAGATATCCAAGGGTTTGCGACGTTGAGGTAATAGTACATTAATAGAAGACTGTGATCTGTGAAAATAATAAAATATCTGAAGAGTTACATGGAAATTGAAACTGTACAAACATTTTTCCATGGTGCCCCGACTTCCTAGTTAATTACTATTCCGTGATTCGTTGAATTACGGAATAATTACAAATAGAGAAATGATTTGATAACAAACAGTCTTCACATTTAGCCAACACTACAACACCAGGTATGATGGAAAGACTTGGGGAAGAATCTTCAAGCCCCACAGCTGTACAGTAATTAACTTCCCAAACAGAGACTCTGGGGAAACGTAATAACTGACAACACAAAGCAAGGCTGCAAAGCTCCATAAACCACAGCCATCAAAGACAAGCTTATGCCAGTGCCATGCAAGCTGCACAACAGCACCAAAGTTCAATATCAAAACCTTCACAAATTAATTTTAAGTTAATTTGAAGGAAAGCAACACCCATTCACACGCACACAGTCTATCTGATGAAATATTTAAAGGCCAAATGTAGAGCGACTCTTGATGTTCCTCTGTTGTTCCTTTCGTTCCACTCAGTACAGTACAGCAAACTGGCATGGCCTCAGAGCTTTGATCAATCCAACACTCACCAACCCACAAGTTAACAGACCTGAGTTTGTCTCTCTCTCTCTCTCTCTCTCTCCCTCATTATAAAGCCTATGAACTATAGTGGCCCTCCCTGTGCTCTTTGTTTCAATGGGTTTCTGATTAACAAATTTGAGTTTGTGTGGTTTTGATTTTGAAAAAAATTCAATCAAAATCTTAATCTCAAAGTGTGAAATGTGAGTCTTTGAAGTACCGGTGAGTTTTTGGCATTGTGGCAGGTTGGTGGGTTTTGATCTGACAGGCAGCGTCTCTGCAATGTGTGTGTGTAGGCTATATGCTGCTACTCTGGGTTTGTATTTATTTTCAGTCCTGGGTTCAAATACTATTCGAAATCTCCCAAATACTTTGAGAGCTTGCTTTAGCCTGCCTAGAGTGCCAGGTGGGTGGGGCTCACGCTTTTGGGATTTTTCTATTGGCTCTTTTACAACAGACAAGCTCAATCAAGCCCAGCTAAAGTATTTTAAATGATTTAAAATAGTATTTGAACCCAGGTCTGTTTATTTTCAGTGTAGTTCTGGCGGAACTGCATGCATTGCGCTGGCTGGGTTGCTATGGAGAGGAGACTTTTGTTCCTGTGTGGGTGACTTTGGGTGGTGAAGCACATTAGTTGGAGATGGTTCTGCTTTAAAAATCCGTGGGCTGTTTGCTGTGTGTGGCGGTCAGATCTGGTTTTAAACAGGATCTGAAGTCTTTCAAATTGCTTTGAGCATCAGCTCGGGTCTGCTCATAGTGCCAGATAGGCAAGGTTAACATGTTTTCTGACTATTTCAAACTTTCTCTTGCATCAGTCAAGTTCAATCGAGAACCGCATAGTATTTTTGAAAGATCTCAAATACTGACCCTAGGACTGCATGGTGGCAGGTGACACACCAATGTCATTGGGCAACTCAAGTCAAGTTTGATTTAATTGGTCCATGGTAAACTCCTTGAGTGTGGGGGAACTGTTTCTGTGTTGACCTGACACTTGAACCTCATTAGAGACCTTTTTATGTAGAGGTCCACCTCTTCACCTGTTCACTGCCCTTCTCTCCCTTGTTAAATGCAATCATGAAAGCTCTTTTTCCCTCTTATGTCTTCCTCCATTTAGTAAATATGCTTTTAGTAGGAGGATGAACTGTCTATTTAAAGCTCGAAAGTCAATCCTTCTATACAACCATTAAAACAGCAGGGGAACTGTGCTACTATTCTGTTCATTTGCAGCAGTATAGAGATATGGGAACTAAGAGGTATTCTTTGCCACAATGGATTATTGGCAATAATTAGATACTTATACCTTAACGTACTTACTGACATTTTAGAATGGCCAAATAAATGACAAAACCCTTTCTCCTATTGTCTGTCTCTATCTCTCTCTCGTTGTCTCACTTACACACACACACACACTTATTTGCCCATTCATTTTAATAACTGGGAGTCTTTGCACAGGTCAGTATGGTGCCGTGCATCCCTACACATTATTTATTATCCTCTATATAATTAAATATCCCATGGCCAAGAGGATTGTCTCACGTTCCCCAAATGAATTAAATCAGAGCAAATACCAATTTAAAAGGAGGAACAACCTGCCAACATTGTTTATTGAGATGTATGAGCTGCTAGCAGCCAGTTAAACTAGCTGCTGAGGAAGGTGACCGCGATTCATTTGCCAACCATATTCATTCCTTCCACACAGTCCATCGCTTCCCAAGTGTCTCCCCTCTCCAGCTCCCCTAGATGAAAACACAAGTAAAGTTAACAGCACTTGGCATAAATATTTCCAGATTGAATATTAAACACAGTGTCTCTCAAGTTTCTCCCTTCCCCTAAACAAAAACACAGGTGAAGTTAACATTGCTTATAAGCACTTGGTATGTCAACTTGGTGTAAAAGATCTCAAAGATTGAATATTAAAATAAAATGCCATATTTCTCTTTTGTCAGGTACACTTGATCGATGTTGCTCTGTCCTTGTCCCCCCAACCCATTTCTTCACAAAAGTTACTGCGCAAGCGCGCGCACACAGAGCTCTTAAATTCCACTGTAATTATGTTCCACTCCACATCTCCAGCACCTCTTGCCCTGATAAGATTCAGATTAAAACCCTTGCGCTGCTTGTATGTCCTCCCACTTCCCTGTCTAAAAATATTTCTTCACTGGTTTAATATTACTTATTTCAATCCAATTCTTAAGGCTGCCACTCATACCAGGCCACAACAGACAGACGGACCACTGTACTGTGCAGTGATGAACCCGTAATTGTCCCCCATGATGAAATCAAGGGGGGGACTATGGATCTGTCTCTGTCCTTAGTCACACGCGATATCTCAGACACCACTCGCCCGATTCTGATGAAACTTCCCAACTTCTGTCCTGTTTGCGCTACAGTCATGACATTTTGAACATACAATATATGCATGTCCTCATAAGCAACATGTGTCCCATAAGGCCATTCACTAAGCCTCGATTCAGGTTTTTTGTAGCAAAATTTGAAATAGTGTTTTTTACATTGGATAAAAGTAGAGACTCAGAGCTAGGAAATGATATATCATATACTGCAGTTGAAGAAGAATGGGAAAGTAATTCTGCTTTGAAAGTTGATTAACTTCTAACCCCACTTCTGTCAAAATGGCCTACTTGAGAGCTCTTCTTTGTGTACACCCATTCAGCATTGTTCAACCCTCTTATGCCTTAGCCTCACCCATCTCTTTAAGGATTCACATGTGAGGCCATGTAGTAAAAACACACGCTTTATCTAAGTTGTCACATGCACAGGATACAGAACGTGTAAAAGGTACACTGAAATGGTTACTTGCATAGTAGCAATATCAAAAACAGAAAGTGTCCAGATAAAAATATTTCATAATTATTAGATGACGCTTACCTGACACACTTGTGTAAATTGATGGGTCATGTAATACAAATGCCCCCCCAGCCACTTCTAGCTAAGTGGATGGGTCACTATTTGTCTAAACATGTGCACATGTTCATGAAATACAATAGATGGCCGTAATCACCCCCAGACACACCTGACTAATTTGATGGTCATGTAATATTCCGGCCAAAGTGGAGTCTTTGTTTAGACATGCATAATCCCAACTCATACTACTACCAATTCAAACATTGTCATAGCTGTAGTGTGATTCTGCAGGTAGCTAGGTAGCCAACAAACTAGGTTCAATTAGTAGAAAGGGGAGGAAGGGAAGCGCTACTAAGGTACACAATAGTACATTTTGGTAGACAGAAGGTGCGCTTTGGTAAAAGGGGTGATTTGGTCATCAAAAAGAAAGGAGGACCAAGGCACTCTTCATATAATTAATTAAAATGCCTTTATTTGTATGGCATGTTCAATAGAAACAAAGTTTTAAAAATACAACACGTTTCAGCTGCATGGCCTTCGTCAGGGACTAAAAAATAAATATTAAAATGTCCTCTTTTGAACAGCTTTTCCAATTAGCCCTAATTTTAAGAGGGAGGTTCAATGTTTGCTGGCTAACATTAGGCTATAACTAGCAATGCAAATGGATTTCTGATTCAAATAATATTACTCCATATATCATACATGTAACATTAACTAGCGAGCCAGCAGGCTAACGTTCACTAGCTAACTAACAGTATGCTTTAAATTGCAATAAAAACGACTTTCTGACAAAATTAGAAACTTATATTTGAAATTGTAGCTAGATTCTTACCGGTATACATGGATGAACTGCAGACTGGAACCATGTAACTCTGTTTTGTTTGTAGCTACATCTTGTTTGGTCTGCGTTGTGTCAAGCAACTCCGGCTCACACACTTACCGTGGCGTGTGCAGAAAGTAGCCTAGCACTTTCTCCACCTGATATGTTGATAGCACCTGCTAAATTCAGGGCGTCAATGTTGTTGAGAAAAGTAGCAAAACTTTGTTAGTTCTCGATGGCTAACGTTATATCTTTCAAAAACTGCAGTAAAGGACTATCAACACATACTGAACAGCTCACGTTACAGACAGAAGCCTGCTACATGGCAGACCAATCAAAACTCCCAGCATGTCCAGCCCATTGTTTTCTTTTCTCTGTTCTTCAGTCTCTATTTGTTGTTTTCTCTATCAGAAGAAGAAATGTGTTCTAGGCAGTGTTCTAGAATACATTTGTTAAAATTATGCAGCTGAGAGGATGTCCATTGGATTCAGACTGAATATCTTGAATTTAGACAGACTTGTTTCTTAAAATTCAGTAACATGCATGAGCCAAGGAAGGCACTCCTTTTGGAATGAATATTTAACCCAGGGAGCAGAAAATAGTTTAAATAACGTCAAAATGACATTCTGACATCATTTCAACCACTTTCTGGTTGTAATGAAGTTGTATGAATATTGTTTTTCCCGCTGGTAAATGTATTTATTGAGTTTATGAAATGGCACATTGTAGGTCACTTTCTAAACCCTTAAAGCACCTTTTATATCTTTTCAATTAGATGTTGTCCTTCTTTCCCCCCCTCCCGTACCACCTGCAAGGAGATTCTTGGCATTTGAGGGCCAGCTCTGCATAAACATTAAATGTAATTTCCACTGTGGGGTGTTTGATCTTTGTCCAAATAGATAATTAGCTTGAAATGCCTTTAGTGTGCCACCCACAGTCTCCCTGTTGCCCTCATGCCAATAGGACGTTGGAAAACGTGGAAGCTTATCAAATTCAGCCAGGCATGCTCCCTGTGTACTGGCATTGGTGACGAGAGGTCCTGGGGTTAGTGTTTTTTATTGGCTGAAATATATTTATAGCCTCATATCCCCCCTGGATATAAGCATCATTTATTTACTGTTTAGGACTAAGGCACGATGAATATACTTTTTCTACACTTTTTGGTGTTGTCTTTCCCAAACAGATAATGTATGTTGCTTGTCTTCCCTTGACCCAAAGATTCACTGTGGCTTTTTAGATATGATAATGACACGATAATGTCTATAAGGTGGATAATGCACCTGATGTAGGAGATGTAGGTTACAGCTCTAAATACTGCATCTACAAGTGGCTTAGCATGCAAATGTGGCCAGTCGATTCAGAGTGCTCGGGGGGAAGTGGGGACTTTGCTAAGAGCTATTTCAATTCTTCTGGTGGAACAAGGGAGGCTCTGCATATGTTTTCTGACAAAAGCACATCCCAGTTTGGGGCTGTCTAGGGTTGCAAAGGGAGGGTATATTACTGGAAACTTTCGATGTTTACCAGTAAACTACAATAATTTTTGTAATTTCAAATGTTTTAGTGGCCTATTTGGGGTACTTGAGATTACCACCGGCGTCTGTATTTATCTCTGGCCTTCTGTGTTGCCTTATCACATCTAAAATATATATATAATAAAATAAGATGATTTTAGAATAAAAATAGAATGACAAAGTTGTAAAATAAGATCCTAATTATAAACTATCAAGTTAGTGAATAGCATTGGTGTTTAATATAAGAGTTTCAGCATGAAATATATTTGAAAAAATGACACACTTCATTTATTTTACTTACTACGTTTTGTAAATGTTGTAAATGTTTTGTCGCTAAACTCATGACAGTGGCAGAGCTAACTGAGAATAATGTCATTAATGATTAGAATCGTTTGTCATTAATTAGGCTTGAACCATATAGTCTATTTAATATAAACTCATGGACAATATGGACAGATATATATATATATATATTCATATATTTTTTCAAAGTTATTGAAGCATAAATTACCAAAGTTACCATAGATTTCCTGTTAATTACCAAAATTACTGAATATCCTGGTAACTTGCAACCCTAGGGCCGACTAGCTCAAAGAAAGGTGAGTGTTGGATCATCAGAGAAAGAGAGGTAAGAAAAGGGTGTAGGTGGAGTATAGAGAAAGAAGGAGAGACACAAAAGACTGAACTAAATAAAGAAAACGCTGTTGGGGTTTTGAGTGCCTTCTATGCTAATTGACTTGCCTTGTTACCGCGTTTCTCCTTCTCGTACCCTGGGGCTCTCATTCTCACCCACCGCAAGACAAAGTAGACATGTTGTGCCAAGTTTAAAGCTCTTGATTACAGTGTGCGGCAGTCCACAGATAGCACAGACATATGCTGCTGTTTTTTTTACCGTTGCTTTATATTTTGGCAGGAGGTTGCTCTTCGTGGAAAGTAGTCAAAACAAGTGAGTCATGCTTGCTCACCATGACTAAGACAGCATGTTGTTGATAATAACAGTTTATCTGGCAATCTCATTTGTGACAAATATCCAACATACTGTTATTTCCACATTTCTCTGAAGGAGTTTGACCACACAACATCTTTGTCTGAGGAAGAGAATTGATCACAACTCACAAGTGAGTTACAGTCTAACACTTCCGCCGCTCGAGCTGACTTCTGTCTCTGTAAAGATAATGTAACGTTATGACTATAGCTACTGTTCCCTGAAGGAGGGAAACAAGATACAACATACCGTAATTTCCGGACTATAAGCGGCTACACAATTCCCACGCTTTGAACCTCGCGGTTTATACAATGACGCGGCTAATTTATGGATTTTTCCCGCTTTCACAAGATTCATGCCGCCAAAAAACTGAACACCGTCACATAATGTGACGTAAATCGAGCGCGCTCAAACTTCCCATCATTCTGATTACGGTAGTAATTTTGTCACCCTCATCATGGCAAAGACACGGAGAAATGCATATGATGCAGCTTTCAAGTTGAAGGCGATCGATCTGGCTGTTGGAAAAGGAAATAGAGCTGCTGCACGGGAGCTTGGCCTTAATTGAGTCGATGATAAGACGTTGGAAACAGCAGCGTGAGGAACTGACTCAGTGCAAAAAGACAACAAAAGCTTTCAGAGGGAAGAAAAGCAGATGGCCCTTTCCGGATGAAAGTGACGAGAGCGACAATGAAAACGATCCAACATCGGATGAAGCAATTCTGAGGCTATTCAACTCCGACACCGAAGGAGATGACTTCAGTGGTTTCAGTGCACAGGAGGAGGAAGATAGTGACCAAGTTCATTTGTTTCAATGTACCGGTAGGCACCTGCGGCTTATAGACATGTGCGGCTTATTTATGTACAAAATACGTATTTTTTTATAATTCAGTGGGTGCGGTTTATATTCAGGTGCGCTTAATAGTTCAGCAATTACGGTACTATGGGTAGTCTCACTCTCATGACTTCGGTTGAAAGATCTACAATCACGCCTGACAAAAGCCAATGAAATTTGCACAGGTGATGAGCTGAGGCTCAGATTTATTCTTGGGCAAAACCAAAGGAGGAGGGGTGTGCCTCTTTGTAAACAACAACTGGTGTACTTCTTTAAATGTTAAGAAAGTCTTAATAAGCTTTTACTCACCTAGAATACTTCATGGTAAATAGCAGACCATTTTATCTACCTAGAGATTTTTAATCTGTAATCGTCACTGCTTTCTACATCTCACCACAAACTGTGTCGATGTGGCAGGACTATTACGAATTACTAAGAGAAACCCAGCCATGAGTCGCCCAGTGACGCAAACATCCCAGACGAGCTGAATGCCTTTTGTGCTAGTTTTGAAGCAAACACTGAGCCAGGCATGATAGCCCCTGATGTCCCGGATGGCTGTGTGATCTCGCTCTCTGTGGTTTATGTGAGTAAGACTTTTAAACAGGTTAACACTCACAAGTATTCTGGGCCAGATGGAATACCAGGGCACATTCTCTGAGCATGCGCAGACCAGCTGGCAAGTGTCTTCACGGACATTTTCAACATCTCCTTGTCCCAGTCTGTAATCCCAACATGTTTCAAGCAGCACCATTGTTCTTGTTCCTAAGAACTCAAAACTTAACGTGCCAAACAACTATCGTTCCGTAGCACTCACATCTGTAACCATGAAATGCTTTGAAAGGCTGATCATGGCACACATCAACACCATCATCCCAGGCATCCTGGACCCACTCCAATTCACATACCGCCACAACAGATCCAGAGACGACACAATATCTGTTGCACTCCACACTGCTCTCTCCCACCTAGACAAGAGGTATCCCTCAGGCAGTGTCAGAGGAATACCTGGAAAAGTGTCAAAAAACCCAGCCACCCAAGCCATAGACGGTTCACTCTACTACCACACTGCAAGCAGTACCGGATCGCCAAGTCTGGGACCAAAAGGTACCTGAATAGCTTCTACTCCCAAGCTATAAGACTGCTGAGCAGCTAATCAAATGGCTACTCAGACTATTGCACTGACCCTTTGTTATGCACTGACTCTCTTACACTGACTCTATGCACACTCACTGGACTGCCCACACTCCAACACACACACACACACACTTTCTGCATACAATTCTGCTACTCTGTTTAATATCTATCCTGTTTGCCTACTTTTACCCCTACCTACATGTGTATATTGCCTCAAATACATTGTACCCCTGCATATAGCCTAGCGGTTAACCGCATTGGGCCAGTAACTAAAAGGCTGCTGGTTTGAATCTCCCAGCCAACTCAATGTGCCCTTGAGCAAGGCACTTAACCCTAACTGCTCCTATATGTCACTCTGGATAAGAGCGTCTGCTAAATGACTCAAATGTACTGGTACTCCTTGTATATAGTCTTGTTATTTATTGTGTTACTAATTTTATTTGCTAATTGTCTTACTTTTTAACTCTGCATTGTTGGGCTCGTAAGTAAGCATTTCGTGATCAATTCTACACCTGTTCTATTCGGCGCATGTGACAAATCATTTGATTATTTGCAGGCCCTCATGACCAACACGTTTCCTATAAGGAACTACCAGTGATTTCCAGCGAGGGCAAAAATACTTAATTGTTTTTTTTCTCTCTCTCATTAATCCACGCAACATAAATTTGAGTAATTGTCACTAATTGGCCCTTGGGGGGGGCTGCGTCATTCGTGGGGGAGGACATTTTTAGTGTTGCCTCGTTACCACTTCCGGAACACTGCGAAATAGGTTTGAAATATAGCTCTCCCTTTCCTCTTTTCAACAAACATAATTGTTCATGGATACTCCACAATCAAAAAATTAATCTATAAAAGACACACATTCCCCTCACCTCAATGTTTTGTCATGCTGACATGAATTGACCAGGTGGATGAGTTCGTTCAAAGAATTCACACATTTTAACCTTAAAAATATTACACAGCGCCATTTAGATTTGGAGTAATTTGCACTGTGACAACCAATCTTGGTGTCCCCTACCCCAACACACACACTCAACCCCCTGTCTGTTTGAACTAGGGAAAGGAGGTCAGGGGACAAAGGTTGTACCCTTGTACTAGACATTATTCATGATTGACTCTTAATTGACTTAGTGGTAAAATGTAGTCGATAAATTGAGAGCTTGGTTATAGCTGCAAAAATATGATTCTGAGACAATTGGCTTTGAAGTACCGAACCCTCATTGGTTTGAATGGTGTCAGTAATTTTTACCTTATTTTTAACTAAACAACATGAATTGGGGTATTTAGACTACTATACAAGGTAGAGAACATTGAACAAAACAAGCCTGTGTCCATAACTCAATTTTGACAAAAATGCAGATAGAACCATATACTGTGAAGCTCTCAAAATTTGTGATACGACTGCTAAGGGAGTGCTCCATTGAGAAGCTTGAAGTGTGCTCTCATTGTAAACGATCTTCCAGCTTCATGACATACATTTCTGTATGGCTTTCCCTCTCGTTTTACCCGGCCGAAATACCCCCCACTCGATGTTCATCTTTACTTCAGGGAGTTGCCTTTAGATATTTCTGTGTGTGATGATGGTAATAAGCATGGCTGGGATGGTAAGTGTTTGGGAAAAGTAATTGATGACCTCCTTTTCTTGGCTGATATTCAGCCTCTGCTTACCGAAGTTTAGATAGCAGAGGTTGTGATACATACACTGCTCAAAAGAAATAAAGGGAACACTAAAATAACACATCCTAGATCTGAATGAATGAAATATTCTTATTAAATGGATTTGGAGTCACACTCAAAATTAAAGTGGAAAACCACACTACAGGCTGATCCAACTTGTGTGTAATGTAATGTCCTTAAAACAAGTCAAAATGAGGCTCAGTAGTGTGTGTGGCCTCCACGTACCTGTATGACCTCCCTACAACGCCTGGGCATGCTCCTGATGAGGTGGCGGATGGTCTCCTGAGGGATCTCCTCCCAGATCTGGACTAAAAGCATCCGCCATCTCCTGGACAGTCTGTGGTGCAACGTGGCGTTGGTGGATGGAGCGAGACATGATGTCCCAGATGTGCTTAATTGGATTCAGGTCTGGGGAACGGGCGGGCCAGTCCATAGCATCAATGCCTTCCTCTTGCAGGAACTGCTGACACACTCCAGCCACATGAGGTCTAGCATTGTCTTGCATTAGGAGGAACCCAGGGCCAACTGCACCAGCATATGGTCTCACAAGGAGTCTGAGGATCTCATCTCAGTACCTAATGGCAGTCAGGCTACCTCTGGCGAGCACATGGAGGGCTGTGCGGCCCCCCAAAGAAGTGCCACCCCACACCATGACTGACCCACCTCCAAACTGGTCATGCTGGAGGATGTTGCAGGCAGCAGAACGTTCTCCATGGCTTCTCCAGAATGTCACGTCTGTCACGTGCTCAGTGTGAACCTGCTTTCATCTGTGTAGAGCACAGGGCGCCAGTGGCGAATTGCCAATCTTGGTGTTCTCTGGCAAATGCCAAACGTCCTGTTGGGCTTTAAGCACAACCCCCACCTGTGGACGTCGGGCCCTCATACCACCCTCATGGAGTCTGTTTCTGACCGTTTGAGCAGACACATGCACATTTGTGGCCTGATGGAGGTCATTTTGCAGAGCTCTGGCAGTGCTCCTCCTACTCCTCCTTGCACAAAGGCGGAGGTAGCGGTAGCGGTCCTGCTGCTGGGTTGTTGCTCTCCTACGGCCTCCTCCACGTCTCTTGATGTACTGGCCTGTCTCCTGGTAGCGCCTCCATGCTCTGGAGACTACGCTGACAGACACAGCAAACCTTCTTGCCACAGCTCACATTGATGTGACATCCTGGATGAGCTGCACTACCTGAGCCACTTGTGTGGGTTGTAGACTCCGTCTCATGCTACCACTATACTGAAAGCACCGCCAGCATTCAAAAGTGACCAAACATCAGCCAGGAAGCATAGGAACTGAGAAGTGGTCTGTGGTTATCATCTGCAGAACCACTCCTTTATTGGGGGTGTCTTGCTAATTGCCTATAATTTCCCCTTGTTGTCTATTCCATTTGCACAACAGCATGTGACATTATTGTCAATCAGTGTTGCTTCCTAAGTGGACAGTTTGATTTCACAGAAGTGTGATTGACTTGGAGTTACAGTACATTGTGTTGTTTAAGTGTTCCCTTTATTTTTTTGAGCAGTGTATTTTATTTAAAACTCAAATGTACAGTGCCATGGTGGCAGATTGGCAACATGCGTCTTGAATTTGGATCCAATTCTATACAGTAGATTAATAAATCATCATTGGTGTACTATGCAAGGATTCTGTCAAATATAGCAATCCATCTTACCAGACTCAAAATATCTAAAAAAATTGATGATTATGGATTCTTCCCAAACGTTAATTAATACATTTCACATAACAGGACGGTAAAATAAAGTGTGCTTTCTTCTTTTCCTTCATTTCTGTTCATCTTAAAAAACAATCTTAGCAAAACATAAAAATCAAAAAGAGCCCTATACCCACATCCCCTCTTTCCCAATTAAAAGCCCTTTTCCACTCGCATTCTCTCTGTTAAATTTCTCATTACGTTTTACATGTGGGGAAAGGAGGCCCGAGCAAACAAACATGCATAATGAATCACCCCCCTTTTCTCCAAAAGGCCTCCGTACATGTTTTTATCTCTCATTAGATGCTCCCAGCAGACCCTGCTGAAGAAGGGTATTTCTTTATCTCACATCCTAACGTATCCCTCCCTAAGCCTCCGCTAATCTCACCAAAAGTGTGTGTCCTTCAGTGTCGCCTCGTACATTACTCCCTGAATTAAATGTGCTTGATATGGTGTGGCGGTGAATTATGTATTCAAAGAACAATCTCAATCTCGTCACCTTCCAATACCACTGTTATATGAAATATACTTTAAGGTAATTACATTGCCATTTCTGGCCTATGATCTTGCAAGACACTCTTGCACTCATTGTCTTTCGGTTGTCTCTCATCTCACGGGTGTGTCCAAGTTCCCCCGAATGCACTGTATGCTGATAGAAAATTATCCCATTCGGACACCTGACACTACTTCCCCAATCCTCTGACCTTGTCTTGAAAAGGTCTCCACTCAAAGTAGTCCCGGAATGTTTAAAATCGAGTGAAACCAGAATAAACTCTTGAAAAAAATATTATTTTGGTCTTCGCAGGGGCATAGCTATACCACAGAAGAGAAGCTCTTTGCAATTCTACCTGTGCCGTGGCTGCCTACTCTCCACAGCAGAGAGATCTATCATGGGCATGATGAAAAGGGGAGGTAGGGAGGGAAGTGGAGGAATGGAAAGGATGGAGGGGGAGCGATATCCCACAAAGGCGGTCTCCCATGGGGCCCTTGCATACGGAGGCGAGTGTTCATTTTGATTACAAGGAGGGGGGGACGCTGGTGGTGTGACAAGCTCGGCCCCTGCTCCACACCCCAGCCCCTCACCACACCACCCCCGTCCCTCGCCCGCTCGTCACATGCTGATGGGGATGACAGGGCGACAGGGCGAGTGACAGCAGGAGAAGCTCATTCAATTACCCGGCCCTCTGACGAAAAGCATTCATGTCATGTTCACCAGAGATGTGGGGGGAGACAGGTAGGGGACGACAGACAGAGAGAGAAATAAAGAAGACACAAGGACAAGAACAACCCAGAAAAGAGATTCAATAAAAAGTATTCTCTGTTCCTCTTCCGTTCTGTTTGGTCCCTTAGTTCACTCCAATTAGGGCTTGTACCTGACAGAAACATCTCTCCCCCTCTTTCTCTCCCCCTCTTTCTCTCTCCCTCTTTCTCTCCCACAACTGCAATCAGGTAAAGAGCAGCCCACCTCTGCCAAGCTCTCCAAGATGTGTGTGCAGTCAGTGTTCACATTACAGAGAAGGAGATGAGACAGTGCCCCCCGGGGTTCACTATCCTCCTCACTCTAACCTATGACTGAATGAATGGAAAAGTGGTACTTTGGGTTTAAATTCAATCTTGCCGAGCTTGTCACACGACCCTTCGTCCCTTCCATTCCTCCACTTCCCACCTCCCCTTTTCATCATGCCCATGATAGATCTCTCAGCTGTGGAGTGTAGGCAGCCACGGCACAGTTAGAATTGCACAGATCTTCTCCCCATGTAGTATAGCTATGCCCCTGCGAAGAATTTCACTCGTTTTAAAACATTCTGGGACTACTTTGATTGGAGACCTTTTCAAGACGTCAGATGATTGGGGAAGTAGTGTCAGAAGGTATTGTGAAGTTATCGAGATCAAAGAAATGAATGCTTCTATCACTGACCTTCTCTTAGTCAGTGCCATGGGCGACGTACTGAAGTTTCTCTGACAGAAAGTTATAGAGTGCAGAAGTATGTACAGTAACTGTTGATTCATTACATGGCAGGTTGACAAAGATGGTGCCGGACAGTACTTTGACAAAGCTTCTGGCTATGGCATCCATATTAGGAAGTAAGTTGTCTGACGAAACTCCCAAGGTACTGTAGCTTGGAGTGAGATTTCCTATTGTTAATGTCATTGGCTCCACACCTTCCCGGTGGGGGTCTGGGGGTTACTCCCCCAGGAATAAAATGCAGTTTTAAAGCTAATTTCCTGCCCGTCTGTATATTTTCACATGGCTAAGGCCCATGACCAGGGTAAAACATATATATTTTTAAATAACACAGGTCAGATACATTCAGGATTATTTTAAAGTTGAATATACTCAAAACTCGTTGACTTGGCTTGAAGCTACTTTGAGATTATTTGGGCATGACATTTAGTATGATCATGACCTTTAGTTTAGAGTATGCTAGCTGGGGGAAATTGAATTACATAGTTTTTTGGTTAGAAAATGCTCATATTTACAGTTGGTGGCTGTGGCTAACATTAGGATGGATTGCAGCATCTCCTTGTCCATAAGAAACCAACATTAATTTGGGTGCACTATCCCTTTTAATTAGGACCATAGAAAATCCTGCCTCGAGGAAGCTCTCCAAAAGGGTTGCACGCCACCTCTGATCAATGTTTCCCAAATACTGAATAATGAATATCAATCTTCAGGTGGTTGAGGCTGATTTGCAAAAACCTAGCCATCATATTACTCTGCAAGGGCAAGATCATTTGCATTTATGCCTACTGTTTCTGCCTAGCAGCTGTGCACAATCCTAAAATGACAAAACAGGATATTTGAGGCAAGGGGTATTTCAATATAGCCTATTCCCTTGGCTTACCCTATATTCAACACTGTCCATAAATGCATAGCTCTCATAAAAATTATTTGAAATGTTGTTTGTTATGATTTTTTTTAGCCTTTTTTCTCCCGAACTGGTAGTTACAGTCTTGTCCCATCACTGCAACTCCCATACGGACTTGGGAGAGGTGAAGTTCGAGAGCCATGCGTCAACCCTGCCAAGTCACACTGCTTGCTTAACCTGCCACGTGGAGTCGCTAGAGCGCGATGGGACAAGGACATCCCGTCCAGCCAAACCCTCCCCTAACCCAGAAGACATTGAAACAATTGTGCGCTACCTCATGGGTCTCCCGGTCACGACTGGCTGTGACACAGCCGGGGATCGAACCTGGGACTGTAGTGATGCCTCTAGCACTGTGATGCAGTGCCTTCGACCACTGCGCCTCTCAAGAGGCCCATTGAACTTAAACATACTTAAAAAAAATGTATTTGGCATATCATATTTCAAATAGGCTAATTACACCAGCAACATTGGCGATAAGTAAAATAATGAAAGTATGGGGAATAACAGGAATGTTCTTGCTGAGATAACCACACTAATTAGTCTATATTTTTAGGCCATTGGGAATTGTTCTAATGAATTACATCAGCTTTTGTGAAAGACTAAATAGGTTACACATTTAGGTTCACAATCTTTTGGACAAAATAATGTATATAGTACAGTGAGACAAATAATTCCTGCTTAATGCTGCATTTTCGTTGTTACAGCCAAATGAACCTAGTGCTAAATTGCCAATGACCATACAAGGTGAATAATGTAGCCTATGGATCTGGGGCTAGGCGGATGCAAGTGATGGATTAAAAAAACAAAGCTATTATCACATGCTGTCATAAGTAAGCATTCTGTGACAGAGACAGTAGTGACAGCAAATTAATTTGTTGACGATTATGTGTACAAAACACCACTACAATTTGCCATGCTGAACTTTTGGCAATTGAGTTAATAAAGTATGATCAGCGGACAACGAACGCGCCTGTCCAGTCCATCAACATTAAGAGCAATAGATAGGAATAAGTGGATGACGTCAGCGCTATGGAAAACTCCCGATGGCCAGTCAGTATCTGGTGTGGCCACCAATTGCCTCATGCAGCGTGACACATCTCCTTTGCATAGAGTTGATCAGGCTGTTGATTGTGGAATGTTGTCCCACTCCTCTTCAACGGCTGTGCAAAGTTGCTGGATATTGGTGTGAACTGTAACAAGCTGTCGTACAAGTCAATCCAGAGCATCCCAAACATGCTCAATTGAGGACATGTCAGGTGAGTTTGCAGGCCGTGGAAGAACTGGGACATTTTCAGCTTCCAGGAATTGTGTAAAGATCCTTGCGACATGGGGCCATGCTGAAACATTACTAGGTGATGGCGGCGGATGAATAGCACAACAATGGGCCTCAGGATCTTGTCACGGTATCTCTGGGCATTCAAATTACCATCGGTAAAATGCTATTTTTCATATCTGATGCCTGCCCATACCATAATCCCACCACCACCATGGGCACTCTGTTCAACAAACCGCTCGCCTACACGACACCATACACATCTGCGGTTGTGAGGCCGGTTGGACGTACTACCAAATTCTCTAAAACGACATTGGAGGCGGTTTATGGTAGAGAAATGAACATTCGATTCTCTAGTAACAGCTCTGGAGTTAGCATGCCAATTGCACGCTCCCTCAAAACTTGAGACATCAGTGGCATTGAGTTGTGTGACAAAACTGCACATTTAAGAGTGGTGTTTTATTGTTCACAGCACAAGGTACACCTGTCAAATAAAATAAAATGTTATTAGTCACATGCACCGAATACAATGGTGAAATGCTTCCTTACGAGCCCCTAACCAACAATGCAATTTGAAAAAAATACAGATAAGAAAAAAAAAAGTAACAAGTAATTAAAGAGCAGCAGTAAAATAACAATAGCGAGACGATATTCAGGGGTGTACCTTCACAGAGTCAATGTGCAGGAGCACCGGTTATTTAACCTGTCTACGATATTGGTTCCCAATTGGGAATCAACCCTCCCACGTTCAGCTGAAACGGTGGCGCATGGAACGCAAAAATATTCTTAAAAATATTTAACCTCCACACATTAACAAGTCCAATAGCTCAAATGAAAGATAAACACATTGTTCATCTAGCCAGCAAGTCAGATTTCTAAAATGTTTTACGGCGAAAACATAGCACATATATATGTAAAACCAACACCAAACACAGCTCATTTGAATAGCCAAAACATGCAATCAACAAACGCAGGATTAAAAAATAAATCGTTCACTAACCTTTTGAAAATCTTCATCAGATGACAGTAATATGACATGTTACACAGTACATTTTTTTTTTTCAATAACATGCCATTTATATCCATAAATGTCCATTTACAGTGAGTTCACGTTCAGAAATTACTGAAAAATGCCCGCAGGAAATCTAGGTAGCGCGGCAAGATAACGTAAATAGACATCATAAACTTTGACTAAATATACATGTTCTACATATAGTTAGAAAGATACACTGCTTCTTTATGCAACCGCTTTGTTAGATTTATTTTTAACTTTACAGAAATCGCACACTATTCAATATGCTGAGACGGCGCTCAGTTCCAAGCTACATTTCTACGTAATGTTGGAGTCAACAGAAACACAGATTTAAGCATAAATATTCCCTTACCTTCGATGGTCTTCGTTCAGAATGTTCTGGAAGGCTTCATACTTACCCAATACATCGTTTGGTTTCAAGTCTTGCGTCTTTGTATTAGCTACTGCTAATAACATCAGCTGAAATGCACCCAAAACGTCCCCTGGTCCGGAAAAGTTGCGCATCAAAACTTCAAAATTACATATTATATGTCGACTAAACAGGTCAAACTAAGTGCAGAAGCAAGCTTTATGATGTTTTAGACACGCAAAACAAACTTCAATTCAATCGGCCATCGTCTGCCCTTCTCTTGAGTGCTGGAACAAAGGAATGGCTGGGACCATTTCGCGCCCCTACGCACAGCCTATTTTCTCGTGGCACGCACTAATTTCACTCCCATAGGGTCAATTCTCGCGGGATTTGAACGATTCAAAGCTCTACTGAAAGAGGACATCTAGCGGAAGAGATAGAAAATCTCCCCAGAATCATAACTGGTTGGGAAGGGTGGGGGCCATGACGTCAAAGTTGCTCCAACTTTCATGGCCACAAAAACTAGTTTGGAAGAATGCCTGCCCTGTGAGTTCTGCTATACTTACAGACATAATTCCAACGGTTTTAGAATCTTTAGAGTGTTTTCTATCCAATAATAATTTTATTTGCATATATTAGCAATTTTTGACAGATTTTTTTTTCAGTTTACTAGGGGTACCCAATCTCTCCAAAGGGGGCATATGTCTGCCATATCCTTAACAGGTTTTTAAGGTAATACAGTGGGGCAAAAAAGTATTTAGTCAGCCACCAATTGTGCAAGTTCTCCCACTTAAAAAGATGAGAGAGGCCTGTAATTTTCATCATAGGTACACTTCAACTATGACAGACAAAATGATAAAAAAAATCCAGAAAATCACATTGTAGGATTTTTAATGAATTTGGTCAATAACAAAAGTTTATCTCAATACTTTGTTATATACCCTTTGTTGGCAATGACAGAGGTTAAACGTTTTCTGTAAGTCTTCACAAGGTTTTCACACACTGTTGCTGGTATTGTGGCGAAATCTGCACGGAGCCTTCACCGTGCACTGCCACTTTAAGAGCGCGTGAGCAGTAAGGAAGGAGAAAATAAAGAGCTCGTTCAGCTCTTTGGGGAGGGGCTCTTTGGTGGCGCGACAGTTTGATTGTGTGTGCTGTGCTGCAGAACTTTTGTTTGTTTTCAGCGTGTGTAGTTTATAGAGTGTTTAACTCAATCATCGGTGTAATCGCTCTAGGTCGTGGTTGTTTTCGTTTGGGACCGCGCCCGTTATGGATCGCATGGATTAGTAGCAACATTGTTGCGAAGCTTTAACATACAAACCATCGGACAGTCAGACAGTACACCTGCACGCCTGAAGACCACAGCTAAGATCTCTCTTTTTCTCTGTTTCTCTTCCCTCTATCGTTCCAGTGCTTTACCCTGCAACAGACTCTCTATTTTTCCAATGCACTTCTCATTGAAGTTCATTAGAGCTGGACTATTATTGCCCTGCCAGAAGTATTTGGACATTTTAGTTAAAAGGGAGGTTGCCTGCAAGTTGTGTATTGTTATGTGAACTGTATTGAGATGTACTAATGACATGTGGCCGAGAAGACTGGACATTTTAAGGCCTTTCCTAATAATTGCTCCCACAGCAATTTCTTCAAACCAAGCTGCTTACCTATTGCAAATTCAGTCTTCCCAGCCTGGTGCAGGTCTACAATTTTGTTTCTGGTGTCCTTTGACAGCTCTTTGGTCTTGGACACAGTGGAGTTTGGAGTGTGACTGTTTGAGGTTGTGGACAGGTGTCTTTTATACTGCTAACAAGTTCAAACAGGTGCCATTAATACAGGTAATGAGTGGAGGACAGAGGGGCCTCTTAAAGAAGTTGTTACAGGTCTGTTAGAGACAGAAATCTTGCTTGTTTGTAGGTGACCAAATACTTATTTTCCACCATAATTTGCAAATAAATTCATAAAAAATAAGCAAACACGTTTGATGTTCACCAAAAAGCATGTGGGAAACTCCCCAAACATATGGAAGAAGGTACTCTGGTCAGATGAGACTAAAATTGAGCTTTTGGGCCATCAAGGAAAACGCTATGTCTGATGAAAACCCAACACCTCTCATCACCCCGTGAACACCATGCTGTGGGGATGTTTTTCGCCGGCAGGGACTGGGAAACTGGTCAGAATTGAAGGAATGATGGATGGCGCTAAATACAGGGAAATTATTGAGGGAAACCTGTTTCAGTCTTTCAGAGATTTGAGGCTGGAATGGAGGTTCACCTTCCAGCAGGACAATGACCCTAAGCATACTGCTAAAGCAACACTCAAGTGGTTTAATGGGAAACATTTAAATGTCTTGGAATGGCCTAGTCAAAGCCCAGACCTCAATCCAATTGAGAATCTGTGGGATGACTTAAATATTGCTGTACACCAGCGGAACCCATCCAACTTGAAGGAGCTAGAGCAGTTTTGCCTTGAAGAATGGGCAAAAATCCCAGTGGCTTGGATTGCTGCAAAAAGTGGCTCAACAAAGTACTGACATTTGGGGGAGTAATAGTTATGCACGATCAAGCTTTCAGTATTTTTTTCTTATTTCTTGTTTGTCTCACGACAAATATGTTGCATCTTCAAAGTGGTAGGCATGTTGTGTAAATCAAATGATGCAAACCCCCCCCAAAATCCATTTTAATTCCAGGTTGTAAGGCAACAAAATAGGAAAAATGCCAAGGGGGCAATTAAAGTGAGTTATTAAAGTGACTATGCATAGATGATCACAACAGAGAGTAGCAACGGTGTAAAAGAGGGGGGTGGGGGCAATGCAAATAGTCTGTGTAGCCATTTGATTAGGTCTTCATGAGTCTCATGGCTTGGGGGTAGAAGCTGTTTAGAATCCTCTTGGACCTAGACTTGACGCTCAGGGACCGCTTGCAGTGCAGTAGCAGAGAGAACAGTCTATGACTAGGGTGGCTGGAGTCTCTGACAATTTAAGGCAGGACGCTTGGCCCCAGTTGATGTACTGGGCCGTTCCCACTACCCTCTGTAGTGGCTTGCTGTTGAAGGCCGAGCAGTTGCCATACCAGGCAGTGACGCAACCAGTCAGGATGCTTTCGATGGTGCAACTGTTGTGAGCTGTAGAACCTTTTGAGGATCTGAGGACCCATGAATAATATTTTCAGTCTGCTGAGGAGGAATAGGTTTTGTTGTGCCCTCTTCATGACTGTCTTGGTGTGCTTGGACCATGTTCGTTTGTTTGTGATGTGGACACCAAGGAACATGAAGCACTCAACCTGCTCCACTGCAACCCCGTCGATGAGAATGAGGACGTGGTCGGTCCTTTTTTTCCTGTAGTCCACAATCATCTCCTTTGTCTTGATCACGTTGAGGGAGAGGTTGTTGTTCTGGCACCTGTAGGCGTTCTCGTCATTGCCGGTGATCCGGCCTACCACTGTTGTGTCATCGGCAAAATTAATGATGGTGTTGGGGTCATGCCTGGCCATGCAGAGATTGAACAGAGATTACAGGAGGGGACTGAGCATGCACCCCTGAGGGACCCCCCTGTTGAGGATCAGCGTGGCGGATGTGTTGTTTCCTTACCTTACCACCTGGGGGTGGCCCGTCAGGAAGTCCAGGATCCAGTTGCAGAGAGAGGTGTTTAGACCCAGGGTCCTTAGCTTATTGATGAACTTTGAGGGCACTATGGTGTTGAATGCTGAGCTGTAGTCAATGAATAGCATTCTCACATAGGTGTTCCTTTTGTCCAGGTGGGAAAGGGCAGTGTGGAGTGCAATAGAGATTGCATCATCTGTGGATCTGTTGGGACGGTATGCAAATTGGAGTGGGTCTAGCGTTTCTGGAATAATGGTGCTGATGTGAGCCATGAACAGCCTTTCGAAGCACTTCATGGCTACGGATGTGAGTGCTACGGGTCTGTAGTCGTTTAGGGAGGTTACCTTAGTGCTCTTGGGCACAGGGACTATGGTGGTCGGCTTAAAAACATTTTAAGGATAGGGGGCAGTATTCGGAAGTTTGGATGACTGAGGTGCCCAAAGTAAACTGCCTGTTACTCATGCCCAGAAGCTAGGATATGCATTTAATTAGATTTGGATAGAAAATACTCTGAAGTTTCCAAAACTGTTAAAATAATGTCTGAGTATAACAGAGCTGATATGGCAGGCAAAAACCTGAGGAAAATCCAGGAAGTGGGATATTTTTTATGTGTGTAGTTTTCAATTGAATGCCTATACCGTATCTGTTGGGTTATGACCCAGATTGCAGTTCCTATGGTTTCCACTAGATGTCAACAGTTTTTAGACATTGTTTCAGGCATGTTTTCTGAAAAATGAGGAAGAATGAGACCATTTTGTAAGTTGCATGCAGAATGAACCAGAGCTCCTTTGCGCGCATGACCGATTGCGTGCCCTTCGTTCTTTTTCCTTTCTATTGAAGATGCTATTGTCCGGTTGAAATATTATTGATTATTTAGACAATAGACAACCTGAGGATTAATTATAAACATCGTTTGACATGTTTTGACAAACTTTACCGGTACTATTTGAATGCATTCGTCTGCCTGTTGTGACCGCCTTTGAGCTGTAGATTACTGAACAAAATGCGCCAACAAAACTGAGTTTTTGGGACATAAAGAGGAACTTTATCGAACAACAAACATTTATTGTGTAACAGGGACTCTTGTGAGTGCAATCAGATGAAGATCATCAAAGGTAGTGATTAGTTTTATCGCTATTTCTGACTCCTCTACTTGGCTTGAAAATGTTTGTATGCTTTTGTAAGCGGGGCGCTGTCCTCAGATAATCGCATGGTATGCTTTCGCCGTAAAGCCTTTTTGAAATCTGACACAGCGGCTGGATTAACAAGAAGTTAAGCTTTTATTTTGATGTATAACACTTGTATTTTCATGAATGTTAAATATTTATTTCTGTAATTTGAATTTTGCGCTCTACAATTTCACCGGATGTTGTCGAGGTGTGCCGCTAGCGGGACGCCTATCCTAAATTAAAACATGTTGGTATTACAGATTCGGACAGGGAGAGGTTGAAAATGTCAGTGAAGACACATGCTCGTAGTACACGTCCTGGTAATCAGTCTGGCCCTGCGGCCTTGTGAATGTTGACCTGTTTAAAGGTCTTACTCACATCGGCTGCGGAGAGCGTGATCACACAGTCTTCCAAAACAGCTGGTTCTGTCATGCATGTTTCAGTTTTATTTGCCTCGAAGTGAGCATAGAAGTAGTTTAGCTTGTCTGGTAGGCTCATGTCACTAGGCAGCTCTCAGCTGTGCTTCTTTTTGTCGTCTGTAATGGTTTGCAAGCCCTGCCACATCCGACAAGCATAAGAGCCGGTGTAGTACAATTCAATCTTAGTCCTGTATTGACACTTTTCCTGTTTGATGGTTCGTCGGAGGGCATAGCAGGATTTCTTGTAAGCTTCCGGGTTAGAGTCCTGCTCCTTGATAGCGGCAGCTCTAGCTTTTAGCTCAGTGCGGATGTTGCTGCCTCTGTGTGAGTGTTTTCTTGTTTGCTTATGGCAGAATACAGCTCATTCAATGCTGTCTTAGTGCCAGAATCTGACTGTGGTGGTATGTAAATAACTACTAAAAATACAGTTAGGTTGTGTGGTCTACAGTTTATCATGAGATATTCTACCTTAGGCGAACAATTGCTCGAGACTTATCGTGCACCAGCTGTTGTTTACAAAATACGTAGTCTGTCGCCCCTTGTCTTACCAGAAGCCGCTGTTCTATCCTGCCGGTGCAGCGTATAACCAGCCAGCTGTATGTTGATAGTGTCATCGTTCAGCCACGTCTCCATGAAGCATAAGATATTACAGTTTTGAATGTCCCGTTGGTAGTTTAATCTTCGGCGTAGGCCATCTATTTTATTGTCCAAAGATTGCACATTTGCTAGCAGAATGGAAGGCAGTGGGGGTTTATTCGATCGCCTGCGAATTCTCAGAAAGCAGCTCGCCCTCCGGCCACTTTTTCTCTGCCTCCTCTTCACGCGCGATCTGGGCCTGTTCCCGGGAAAGCAGTATATCGTTCGCGTCGGCCTTGTCAGACTCGTTAAAAGAAAAAAAGGATTCTGCCAGCCCGTGATTAGTCATCGCAGTCCTGATGTCCAGAAGTTATTTTCGTTCATAAGAGACGGCAGCGGCAACATTATGTACATAATAAGTAAAAAAATAAGTTACAAACAACACAATTGGTTGTGGGCACAACATTTTGTGCATATGGAACATTTTTGGGATCTTTTACTTCAGCTCATGAAACATGGGACCAAAACTACATGGTACATATATATTTTGGTTTAGTATAGTTGAATTTGAAGCGGGCCATATTGCTGAATGGGGTTGAATGGCGTCAAGAACTCGCTAGGGATCATGGTGAAAGTGGCCGTAACTAGCAAAGGATCATGATCTCGATTTAGTCGTTATCATCCTGCCTGAGAGAGTCAACCGGCTTGTAGCCTGCCCTTCCGTAATTGGTCTGTGTCAGCATGTGGTCCTGTGTGATGACAGATGTAGTAGACAGAATGGATCTCTATTTAATTAAATATCTTGATTTGTAGCAAACTTTAAAATAATTCACTGTGGGGATCAAAGTTGATTTGCCCTTCTGGCGATCTGAATTTACATAGGCTTTCTAGAGAAAACCAGGGCTTTTGGTACCACAATGTTTGCCACGCAGTAGCCGACCACCAGAGCTCGTGGCTTCACACTCCAGACTGGACACTCGGGGTCCAGTCTGCCATTACTGCACTCCACTCTAATCGTGAGAGGTGTTTCTTTACAAACGTGAATCCAACCGCCTTGGTCCCGGACCCTTACTTAACCAATCATAAGCTTCAATATGGTGTGGTTCACAGTGTTGTGAGATGCATAATTTTTCTGTCATAGGTGAAGCTGCCGTTTCAATGTTTGTGATGTAGAAATGCAGATGCATATGCTCCGATTTCAAAAATATTTGGAGGCACAGTTGAAAAGTTAATCTAAACTGGATTAATTAGAAAATAAAAAACAGTAGGCCTACTGTTTTGATGCCTGAGAAATAAGAGGTGTGGTGCGTGCATCTCACTTCCAATGGTTGAGAGTTGGCAGCACTACAGTCATGTTCAAGTGACACTAATGTTTACGCAGTGTGGATCTCATTATTTTATTCAAAGTTCTTGGCAAGAGAGACCTTGCCAGTGATGTCCAATGGACTTTTTTGACAAAATGTGTTCTTGGCATAGACCATGCAGTGTGAACTGTAGCTACCTCACATAGTGATTAATTGGACAATAAAAGCAAATAGCAGTCTCTAATTCTAATGTCTATTTCCTATATTAATGCACCTTAGACCAAGCCTACACACTCATCTTAAATGCATTCTTTAACAATAACAGCAACTCAGAGGTGAGGTGGTGCATGTGAGTTGCAATGAGCTCACATTACATGTATAGCCTGTGGCAGACCAGGGGATTTGATGCAGGAGACCTCTTCTGAATTACCGCCTTCTGGGCTCTTGGGAATGCTGTCGTCTCTGGGGTAGAACACCGAGCACCTCGGTTCTAGCAGACCGTGAGGACGTCTATCTGGTAGCAACCTATCACTACCTCCAACCCTCCCGTGTGCTGCCCTCCTGGCAGTTTTATGGGCCCCGTACGGCTGGTGAGCAATCAGCCCCTTGATTATTCAACAGCCTCAATCAGCCCGAATTGGTCCTTGCCGGAGGACCCGTTGAGACCTGGTACATCCAGCAGAGGGAGCCAACGTCGCATGATGTAGACTCCGTCTGTCACCAGACCTTGACGAGTCTGCCCCGGTGGCTTGTTCGCGGTACGCCACAAGCCATTATATATAGTGCCTTCAGAAAATATTCAGACCCCTTGAATTGTTACACATTTTGTTAGGTTGCAGCCTTGTTCTAAAATATATTATTTTCCTTATTAATATACACACAATACCCCATAATGACAAAACATTTAAAAAATGAAATATCACATGGCACATCCAGCAGAGGGAGCCACATTTACCTAAGTATTCAGACCCTTTACTCAGAACTTTGTTGAAGCACCTTTGGCAGTGATTACAGCCTCAAGTTTTCTTGGGTATGACGCTACAAGTTTGCCACACCTGAATTTGGAGAGTTTCTCCCATCCTTCTCTCCAGTCTGAGGTTCTGAGCGCTCTGCCGCTGAAAAACATCCCCACAGCATGATGCTGCCACCACCATGCTTCCCCGTAGGGTTAGTGCCAGGTTTCCTCCAGACGTGAAGCTGGGCATTCAGGCCAAAGAGTTCAATCTTGGTTTCATCTGACCAGAGAATCTTGTTTCTCATAGTCTGTGAATCTTTAG
Organism: Oncorhynchus mykiss; assembly: GCF_057628025.1. Classification (NCBI taxonomy): domain Eukaryota; kingdom Metazoa; phylum Chordata; class Actinopteri; order Salmoniformes; family Salmonidae; genus Oncorhynchus; species Oncorhynchus mykiss. The sequence goes on from NC_143038.1 coordinate 28,056,183, forward strand.
GTGCCTTTTGGCAAACTCCAAGCGGGCTGTCATATGCCTTTTTCTGAGGAGTGGCTTTCGTCTGGCCACTCTACCATAAATACCTGATTGGTGGAGTGATGCAGAGATGGTTGTCCTTCTGGAAGGTTCTCCCATTTCCACAGAGGAAGTCTAGAGCTCTGTCAGTGTGACCATCAGGTTCTTGGTCACCTCCCTGACCAAGGCCCTTCTCCCCCGATTGCTCAGTTTGGCTGGCTGGCCAGCTCTAGGAAGAGTCTTGGTGGTTCCAAACTTCTTTCATTTAAGAATGGTGGAGGCCACAGTGTTCTTGGGGTCCTTCAATGCTGCAAACATTTTTTGCTATCCTCCCCCAGATCTGTGCCTCAACTCAATCCTGTCTCGGAGCTCAACGGACAATTCCTTCAACCTCATGACTTGGTTTTTGCTCTGCCATGAACTGTCAACTGTGGGACCTTATATAGACAGGTTTGTACCTTTCCAAATCCATGTCCAATCAATTGAATTGACCACAGGTGGAAACATGTCAAGGACGATCAATGGAAACAGGGTCTGAATACTTATGTAAATAAGGTATTTCTGTTTTTTATTTTTAATAAATGTGCAAAATAGATACACCTGTTTTCGCTTTGTCATTATATGGTATTATGTGTAATCCATTTTAGAATAAGTCTGTACTGTAAACAAATGTGGGAAAGGTCAAGGGGTCTGAATACTTTCCGAAGGCACTGTATATCCCAAGCACAAATCTGAAGGCTTGGTGTTTATGGAACTTTCCAGATCTGGCTATTATTACCAATCACATGTCACCATGGCAACAACTCATCCAGGGCAGATGATACAGTGTGCAAGCATTGTTTCTCTGAGTATCCTTGCTTGAATAATCGTGTTTTAGTTCATAAGGGCAATGGTTTTTAATCTACTGGTCAAACTAACACTGTACATACAACACACTCAAACCAAAATACATTCAAAACAAACGCTGTTAATGACTTTGCAAATGCTGTATAAGCCTAAATAGTATCACTGATGATATTACTTCAATCACTGATTTCAAATATAATGCTATTTAGTGATATTGAATTGTTTGTTTGTCAACGTAACCAAATACCAACATTTGAAGGAGATGTCTTCTGCTTGGATAATTCCATCTGTGCCACTGACTTTAGTCTAGCTTTAATTCCAGTTTGTCTACAAACAAATTAATAATTCATATGTTGGATTCATGTTTCCATCTCAACCAAAAATCAAGGTTAAAGCATAGGATCAAATCAAATTTGATTTAAAGTGCATTTAAAGTTCTGTTTGATTTTGTCCTATTCTTTATCTGATTATTTTTGGTTGAAATGGAGACGTGAATTCCGGAAAATCATTTATTAATTTCAAGACAAACTGGAATTAAAGCCAGACTAAGTCAATGGCACAGATGGAACTTTTCGAGCATTAGATACATGGAAATGTTGATATATGGTTGCATTGACAACCAAGCACAATTCAATATTACTTTTGTAATACCAGAAAATAGTCTAAACCTCTTAAACCTCTGTGTTTCGGAGGACTCACGGCTCTCGACCTTCGCCTCTCCCAAGTCGGTACAGGAGTTGTAGCGATGGGACAAGACTGTAACTACCAATTGGATACCACGAAAAAGGTGTAAAATAGAAATTATTAAAAAATGGGCAGATGTTTTAGTAAGTGGTGTCAGGTGTGGTCACGGGACATTTCCAAGTGTCCATAAACCTCTCCAAAGTGGCATGTCTGTAAATTAGTTAATTCCAGTGCTATTACATGTTTGCAATCCCTAAATGCTATCTGTTCAGTATAAATACACCATTTCTACCATGTCAACCTCACTCAAACATTGTGGGGGTGTTATGGGGTATCCAGGGCACATTCAAGTGTCCTTTCAACCTCTCTAAAGTGTCCGAATGTGGTAATTGCACTGTTTTTGGACACTGGATGTGCGTAAAGGTTATTGTTCACAAAACGACATTTCTACAACACCAACCTCTCTCAAATATTGTGGTGGTGTCGGGGGACATACAAAGGATGTCCAAGTGTTTTTTTCAACCTCTTCAAAGTTCTTGAACGTTTAGCCTAGGCATATCCAATGTGTTGGTCCCACATACAAATTAACTGTTAACACAAACAATATAAAAGCAACAGATATACATAAAAAATATATAAAACATTTCTTATCAAACACAAAAACATTTGTCCCTCACAACAAAAGGTGCAAAAATGTAAATGAGCTGAACTATTTACAAATGGCATTCGTGTATGTTTTACATCCCAGGTGTAGATGATTAGATTTCACTTTCACCATAGCTTGTGCATGTCGTGATAATCTTTGAAGCAGTCCCTCTCTGCCAGGAAACAAAAAGCAATCTGTCATTTTGGACAGAAGATCTGTGTTTTGTGCAATGCTTGCAATTCTTCCTTCTGTCTTTTGGCATGTGTGTTAGATAGTGGCACTCACTTTGAGTGGGGGGTCTTGTGATGGTAGTGAGGTTGCTTTGGACCTCCAATTCAGCCATTTCCAACACCAGTTTCTCTCGGAAGGCCAACTGGGAGAGAGGGGTTTGACCTTTTGCTTTGGCCATCTGCTTATGGAGAATGAAAGCATTTACTGTAGCAATGTCCACAAAGTTGTAAAAAAAAAGTATTATACCACTTCCTGGTCTTGTGGAGGACCTGATAGTAGCCTATCAGAGCATCAGATAGGTTGACACCGCCCATGCTGGCATTGTAGTCCTTCACAGAAACAGAAAAGGTTGAAATTCTTCCTCACCCATGCCCCATTGGCATTTTTCACCCTCCTTGAGACATGGTCATTATTGAATATCTTATGCTGTGTGGTGAGCATGGTTATTTCTCTAGTGTCCTTCCATTTCACAAAAAATGGCTTTTTAATCCTGATCCAACAAATGGTCCCCCTCTCTGCTGTCTTTGTCATGTTGTTTACCTTGGTCTTGGGAAACCGATTCTGTTAGGACGAATGGTGCCACAAGACCCTATTTTCTTTTTCAAGAGGTCTTTGAAAAGTGGATGTAGAAACATCAGACAGGGTGATTGACATAGCAGTGGGGGCTGAACACCTTGACCGGTGAGGGTGCTTGCTGGGGAGGGGTAGCTCCCAAATGTCATCATCCAAATCCTCTGCATCCCCCACTCTGTGGTGAATAAAATAAAGGGATATATTGTTATAAGATACACAGAATTACAGTTGACTAAATTTACAAAACAACATTACTGTAAAGGAAAAACACCAAGCCTAAACTTTATCTGTATAGTGACTCACATACATTGTGTGAAGCACACTCACAATGGAAAACAGTAACACTTTGGAGACAAAGGTAGAGGTGAGAACCACAAGTTAACAACGTCCATGAGAGTTCAGTGGCCTCTCCAAAGTTACAAGGATGAAACTTAGAACAGCAAACAGTTAACTAATATGAAACATAGAATAGAACTACTTTGGAATTATATAACATTGAAATTACTTGTTACATAGGCCTATGTAAACTAAATCCAAAGCACAAAAAGCAGACAACTTATAAAATATGTAATACATATAGTAAATTAGCTATATAAAGTCATGAAAATAATTTACGTACAAATCTAAAAGTGGATCCAATCCTTCTAGAAAGCAATCTTCGTCGGCCGTCCAAATCCTCTTTGAAGGTTCCTGTTCGATATTCTTAATTTTTAACCTCTCCTTCAGAAGCTATCTTTTATGCTAAAGTAATGAAACTAAAGCGATGAAATCTGTTTGCAATGTAATGTAGCGTGCTCGGTGCATCTCGTCTCTGAGCCAGGTAGCAATAGTTTGCATTACGCATAAAATGTTCTATCTTATTTCATTGGCTACAAGACTGTCAAGGTACCATTGTAGCCAATCCCCTGTGTAACGGATGCCCACAGCGCATAAGCAGGAGACATCATATTTTTGATGCGCAAAGATATAGTCACTCGGTGGACATTCGATGTTGCCATTATGTCATACATCATCAGATAACGTTGGCAATAGGCTAGATTTGTTCCAACCTAAGGATTCATTTGATACCCCCATGTAGCTATAGCTCAAACACAGACCAAATTGAAGCTTACCTTGTAAGATGTTTGGTGAAAACGCTGTGTAAAATAAACATTTTGACTCTCAGGGCTGGAGATCAATAACGGTAGGTCACAGGCAGACAAATAATATATCCTCATGATCTGTGGAGTCCCAGCTTTCGGTGTATATCACCGTATTCCATGTTTATTTTGTTTATGCTTCACAACCCTAACAGGAATGTAGGTAGCAGCCATCTTGAAATGAGGCCATTGGTTCGGCCTTTCCTTATATATTCATATGCCCATATATGGTAGTAAGTCACACCAAAGATTTTGAAGGCACCGATCAATAGCAAAGATACTCAGCTTTCTGCAGACACCCTGCTTTTGCAGATTGGGCTACCGTTCTCATACCAGACTGAATTTAATTTAAAAAAGTCGAATAGGGTCCCCAAACATGGGGACTTTACATACCTTTAAGGGTATCTTGTAAAGTAATGTGACATTCAAACTTAAAATGAGTAACACATTGTGATGGACATTCAACATCACTGACACCTGAAGTCAATATTAAATCAAACACTCTTTATTATCATGGCCGGAGAGGTTCACAAACTCGATCCAAACTTGGTGAAAACTCTGAAAAGGAGTTCCCTTTCAATCCTTATATACTGCTACACAAACAAGTCATATAAGTATGATTTACATTATGCAATATTAACGTTGGTTCCTGCATGTGACTGACTGATACCGCACAAAACTTGTTCACTCATAGCTGGGACCTTGAAACTGAGAAACGTATTTTCTGTTCTCAGAGCAATGTTCTGGGCGTACTGCCATTTGGTCTGAAGAGGTCACAGTCACCTGCATGGACAATAACTTGTTCCCTCACACTCCCTCCTTTTATCACTTCTGATTTAAGGTAATCATTAGATTATGGCTTAAACTATCAAAGGAGGTTCTATCAAAAATACTTATATTAAAGTAAGCGAAATCAACACATAAAACCAGACACTTTATCATTTCAAACCCTTCATTCTGGGTTGTACAATCTAACTAGTAACTCATACAGTTACACATATGCTTCATTACACAGTTTCATTTATGGAAACACTATCATAATAAAGCCAAAATCTACCGGCAAGGTTATACTTCTACCCAGATGGAAGGGTCTTTTAGTATGGTCTGGCAAACCCAAGCAAGGGTTAAACATTAATGTTTGTTTAAATTTTACCAATGCCACCTCAGCCTCATCAGTCTAGACCACAACTTCACTCACCTCCATATAAATCCTACACAATCCTGCAGCGGTTGAACTATCTCTGCATAGTCTTTCAACCACGGTAACCAAGCACACCCAACAAAGAAATCATGTGCTCATTGGTAACAGTTTTAGGCAAAGCTTTAATTGCCTATAATCTATCTTTGGAGAGGGTGTTGACCCTCAGAAGTAATATCATGACCCAAATATTTAATGGAGCTCCGGCATAATTCCATCTAACTGGGGGAAACGTTATGACAATTTTCTGCCAAAAAATCAACAATACCCTAGTGTCCTCATGACATATCGCCTCTGATTTGAAGAAAACCAATAAATCATTAACATACTGAACCAAAATACTGCCTCCAGGAGCAACAAAACCCTCTAGGTTCCAAGACATTTCTTGGGCAAAGATGGCAGGTGATTCAATGTGGCCTTGAGGCATCATCGTCCATGTCTATTTTCTTTCAAGAAACGTAAACGAGAACCAATCCTGTGGCTGATGCTAAAGAAAGCATTAGCTAAATCAATTACTGAAAAAAACTACCTGGAGGCACCTGGGATAAAAGGAAACAGTTTTAGGCACCAGGAGTGCTCTAGCATGTACAGCATCGTTTACTATTATAAGGTCTTTCTCAAAACAATAATCATCAGATGGTTTCCTAACAGGTAAAATTGGCGTGTTACAGGGCGAATTCGGACAGGGAACCACAGCGCCTCTTTCAACTAACGCACTATGAATGGGAATGATACCCATTTCGGCTTCCTTGAAATTCACAATTGCTGCAATATCCTGTGTAGAATCTCGAAAGGTACTGATCACTGCACCATATACTTTTAATGTAATCTCAACTGCAATCCAGGTCATTTGGTTCTGCTATTAGAAGCACAGTGCACAGCTGTTGTATAAATTAACAAAATATCTTAGTGTATTCTCATTTGAACTTTGCTGTGCTTTTATATGGTTGAAAGCATAGTGACAACACATTGGAAATTCAACTAAGTTTTGGCTGTCTTTTTGAGTGGGTGAATATAGGTTGTAATCTCATTGACCAACGTATCAACAAAATATTACCCAATTGACAATGTTGAAATGATGGGTTGTGCCCATTGGAATCTGGAGGCGAAAGAAATACACACCTGTTTAGGCGAGATGCTGGCTAGCGGAGTAGAACACTTGAAAAAGAAAGGAGAGCCGCACACTCTAGGAGGTCAGATGCAATAATTGAATAACCTAATAACTAACGTTTCGACAGACAAGCTGTATTCGTTATACCCTGATGAAGACAGCTTGTCTGTCGAAACGTTGGTTATTCAATTATTGCAATTATTAAGTTATTAAGTCTCCTTTATTTTTCAAGTGCCCAGTGAAATAACACATCCAGCCTGTAGCGCCTGTGTTCCAGGTAATGTGTGAATTGGGCCCTTTTCCAGAAATGTTAACTTGTAATGATGGAAAATGTTTTTAAATCAATGACAGGGAGTGTGCAAGTGTACACTTCACGAGAGGAATGGAGAGTTGGGACATAGCCACTGTGGCTGCGTCTGAAATGGCACCATATCCCCTGGCCTATATAGTGCACGACTTCTCGTTGTAAAGTAGTGCACTTGAAATTCAACAGTAGTGCACTAGATTGGGAATAGGGTACCATTTTGCATGTAAATGTCCAAAATGGCATGCTATTTCTTATATAGTGCACTACTTTTGACCAGAGCCCAAAAGGAAAAAAGGGCCTATTTATTTCTGCAACAACACATTCATCACAAATTGTAAGCAAGCTAGTTGCTTACAATTACAATGCCTCCTAAAGGCATGATTGACATCGGGAAAAGAGGGTGGGCTATCAGCTGATCATTGATGTTGATGATTTATGTAGATCTGCTAGTTAGATCTTTTTTTTCTTATTGTGATTTATCTCCCGTTAGCAAACTTGAAGATGTCCCAACAACTTGCGGGCAGTGGGTTCAGAACTGAAGAAGGGATGAGTCAGAGGTTGTTTAATTTCACCCCCACCTTTTAGAACCCTGGTGTAAATAACCTTGGTCATTTGTTCACCAATGTAAAGCCTACGGACAGAAATCTTGGCGTCTTCTTCTTCTGACCCTAACCTAAACCTTGAGCTGCATGTAAAGAAGGTTGCCCAGTCCTGCTTTTATAATCTAATAAATGAGTCGTCTTTTGTTTTAGTCTCTGATCTGGAGGAAGTTGTACATGCTTTTTTTCCCCCTCATGCCGATTTGCTAAACATGTCTCAGTCAGATATCATTCCATCGTCTATAGTTAGTTCATGATGCTGCAGCTTGGCTTTTAACGGCCAGCATAAAACTATATCACCACCCAAAAGGGCACTTGGCGAGTGGGGGGGAAAAGGGGCATTTGCTCTGCACAGTTAGACTCCTATCTGTGCATGTGCCTGTCTCTGTGTGTGTCTGAGTGTCTCTGTGTTTGTGCGTGTACGTGCGTAAGTGTGTGTGTGTTTATCAGAACCGAAGGTATTAGGGTATCTTTTCTGACAGCAACAAGCTCTGTGTGTGCCCTTGTGAAGTAATCAGGCTGTCACAGTGGCGTAGAGGAGAATAGAGAAGATCTGAGTACGTGGAATGCTGGGGTAAAGGTTCAAACGGCATTGTAAGCATTATAAATAGCCCTGTGCAGAGGCTGTCAACCTGATGTGGGTGTGGGTGTGTGTGCCGTGCGTGCGTGCGTGCGTGCGAGTAGAGTAAATTGTCACCGGTGCACATACCACCTCAGGCTGTCGTGAGCACTTCAGGGTGTGTGTATGTGGCATGGGTGTTTATGATTACACCCTTAAAACTCACAGAAAGAATGTTAATCATCCTATAGCCACGCTTACCAGCCTTAGTGCAATGTCTACTGGATGGAATAAATCACTGTATGACATGCTGGATTTCACCATCTGTAATTCTCTTATAAGAATCAACCTGTGATTAATAATTTACGTGAAATGATTCTCTGATTTTTGCTTCTATCAATCTTCTTCTTTGGAAGGGAACCCTAATGCTTTTTTCCTCTCTCTAGCATTGATTCACATCTAGCACATCGATTCACATTTAAGCTATTCTGAAAGCATCACTCACAGCAAATGTATCGATAGTGGTACCCAAAATTAAAAAGCCCTCCCCTTGTTAAATAGGTATTCCCCTCTTAACATCAGTCTGTCTGGCCTCCATTTTTAAATCAATTTAAAAACATTTCTAATTCCATTACAATTACCCTAATCGCCTCATACATCATTTGATAGACACTCCAATCGGCCCTAAAATATATGTGTTTGCTTGGATTGAATGGTAATGTGTCCCCTTGTGAAAATGACTCATCTATGGGTGCGTTCCAAATTACACCCTATTCCCTATTTATGTGCTCAATTGGCTGTGGTCAGATGTAGTGCACTATAAAGGGATTGTGGTGCCATTTGGAAAGTAGAAAAAGTGTGGAGGTGAAGAAAAGTCTCCCTAAACAGCCCCTGTCTGTTACTATGAAACTAGTATTTTGTCATCCCAACATCTGATCTAAAGTCAGTCCTCTGCCATTGGTTTCAATGTGTGGAGTGCTAAATGTGAAGTGATGGACTGTTCTCAGACCTGTTGATTTGGAGTCTGAAGGCAAGTTAATAAAGCTATCAAGACTGACCTCTAGACCTCTATCTGTCAACATGAGGAATGTATATATGTGTGTGCGTGTGTGCGTGTGTGTGTGTGTGTGTGTGTGTGTATCTTCGTGTATGTGTGTGTGCATGCTTGCATATGTTTGTCTATTTCACTCAAGGTCTTGACCTTCCATACAAAGAGGCACTAATCATTAGTGATTAATTCAGCATTTAAAAAGCAAATTATGTACACAAAATACTGACAAAGGACCCTAACCCAGTATTTATCATTCTGAGTTTTTTATTTTTATTTCTCTCTCTCTCTCTAGTGGGATCCCAGGGAAAAAGTGTGGGAACATCATATTCACCGCTGAGGAACTGAGTAACTGCAGGGTCAGTATCACACACCACACACACACATATTCTCATCCATTCAACATAGGGAATATACATTGCAGTGCTTGAAGCATCACTACAGACCCGGGTTTGATCCCACGACCAGGTGACCCATGAGGTGGCGCACAATTGGCCCAGCGTCGTCTGGGTTAGGGGAGGGTTTGGCCGGCTGGGATGTCCTTGTCCCATCGTGCTCTAGCAACTCCTGTGACGGGCTGGGCGCATGCACGCTGACATGGTCACCAAACATCCCAACAGCATGATGCTGCCACCACCATGCTTCACTGTGGGGATGGTGTTCTCGGGTGATGAGAGGTGTTGGGTTTGCGCCAGACATAGTGTTTTCCTTGATGGCCATAAAGCAAAATGTTTGTCTCATCTGACCAGAGTACCTTCTTCCATGTGTTTGGAGAGTCTCCCACATGCCTTTTGGCAAACACCAAACGTGTTTGCTTATTTTTTTCTTTAAGCAATGGCTTTTATCTGGCCACTCTTCTGTAAATTGCACACGGGTGGACTTTATTTAACTAATTATGTGACTTCTGAAGGTATTTGGTTGCACCAGATCTTATTCAGGGTCTTCATAGCAAAGGGTGTGAATACATATGCCCGCACCACTTTCCGTTTGACATTTTTTTAAGTATTTTTTTTTATGTCACGTCACCAATTTGGACTGTTTTGTGTATATCCATTACATTAAGTCCCCCCAAAAATCTATTTAAATTACAGGTTGTAATACAACAGAATAGAACTCCAAGGTCGATGAATACTTTTGCAAGGCAGGGAATAGGGTGCCATTTGGGACACAAACATTGAAAAATTATCATTCTGACAATGAAATGATGACTACAATATTAAAATTAATATGCATCTGATCTGTGAATAATGACATTGACAATTCCCCTCAGAGGTATGAATAATTGTATCTCTATCTCTGTTCCGTTAATATAGTCTCTCTCTCTCTCTCTCTGTCTCTGTCTCTGTCTGTCTCTTTCTGTCCCTCTCTCTCTTTCTCTCTCTGTGTCTCTTTCTGTCCCTCTCTCTCTTTTTCTGCCTCTCTCTTGCTGTCTTCCTCTCCCTGTCTCTGTCTGTCTCTATCTCTCTACCCCCCACACACACAAAAAAGACAAATAAAACGGAGAAAACATAATTTGGGAAAATATGAAATCACATATTTTAGAGCCTCCCCCCACCCTAGAGTTGTTTATTAACCAGTATTTGACCAGGTATATTGGCAGAAGACAGTGCACACATTTTTATTTTACGCTAAGTACCTGCAACCTTTTCTAGCATGAGAGCTAAAATTAAACATGTCTCGAGCTACTTATTTTTTCTAGCATTCAAATAGACACATTCTTGCAGGGGAGAAGAGAAGAATGTGCCTATTCGAAAGCTAGAAAAGCTAGAAAAAAAAAGATTAGCTCGAGACATGTTTAATTTGAGCACTTATGCTAGAAAAGCTTGCAGGTCCTTAGTGTAAAATAGAAATAGCTGTCATGCTAGAAAAGGTTGCAGACCGTTGCTCTAAGACATGGAGAACATAGTTCATTATATTGTTCATTACAGAAATACAGTGGAAGGGGCATGCTGCAAGGCATATGACATGTTGTGTTTATTCTGCCACCTTGCTCAGATCTCCAAAAGGTGTGATTTCTAAAGGATGTCGGGCTCATAGAAATAGAATTACTAGAACGGGAATCCCCATTCAAGTAAATGTTCTATTTATATGGGTGGGCTGCTCCTCCCAGGAGATATTTGCTCAACCAAATGAGTCTGTTGTTTTTGCTTTCTCAGAGGTTTCCCTGTGAAATATTATGAAAATGGGTGTTGTCCCTGAGGTGCATTGCAGCTCCATACGCAAACCATACTTATTAATGACTTTTACCATTAAAGCTCGTGTAGTTATTCTTTATCTTATTAAAACGTTGTAATAATTCAACCTCTAAACCATCCCCATACAAGAACCATACATTCACATACTTGGTCAGAGAAATATATAAATGCAACATTTAGAATATTTCAAAATAGTGACATGTAACAGTGACGTTGTAGTTACAATGTATGTCATTTAAACGGACATATTAGTTATATGTCATTTATGTTACTTATGTCACTATGGTGACTTAAAACCACCACCTTGCTTTGACGTTGAGACTTGTCTTTTCTCTCAGGACATTGCTACCATGCAGCTGTGTGCCAACAAGCTGGACAAGAAAGACTTCTTCGGCAAGTCAGACCCATTCCTGGTCTTCTACCGCAGTAATGAAGACGGAACGTGAGTGTGTGTGTGCGTGTGTCAAGATGAGTTCTCTTCCCACATTGTCTGATATGTAGATCCAAATATATGAATGAATCTGTCACAAGTATTTTGGAGAAAACAAAGACTTTCATTTATTTGGTATTTGTGGCTTATACTTCTAGGGCTATGCCTTTTCATCCCTGTACTTAGTGGTCCTTGTGTGTACTGTGTTGAAATGGGGACCATGTAAATACAATTATTACTAGATTACTAGAACAGGAGGAAAAGCACCTCAGACCACGGCCATTCGACTGCACCCTTATGGGTAATTCGATTTCCGTAGGTTCACCATCTTCTTTGGTATTTGTGGTTGATACTCCTAAGGCCTATGTTCCATCCCTGTACAGTATCTGTATTCAGAGCTCCTTGTGTGTGCTGTGTAACGTAGGTTCACCATCTGCCATAAGACGGAGGTGGTAAAGAATACTCTGAACCCTGTGTGGCAGCCCTTCACCATCCCTGTACGAGCCCTCTGTAATGGAGACTATGACAGGTGAGTGACGCAGACAGTCAAGAGATCAAAGGTCAAAGGTCACTTATTACCCAGGGTAAAGGCATGACCACATGAACTACACTGAACAAAAATATTAATGCAAAATTGTAACGGTCATCATTGCATGAAGAAGTGGACCAAAGCGCAGCGTGGTAAGTGTTCGTGATTTATTAATAGAACTGAACACTGAATAACAAAAACAACAAAGAGAATGAACAAAACCGAAACAGATCTGTCTGGTGCAGACACAAAAACAGAAAACAACTACCCACATAACACAGGTGGGAAAAGGCTACCTAAGTATGGTTCTCAATCAGAGACAACGATAGACAGCTGCCTCTGATTGAGAACCTCACCCGGCCAAACACACAGAAATAGAAGACAAAACATAGAATGCCCACCCCAACTCACACCCTGACCAAACCAAACTAGAGACATAAAAAGGATCTCTAAGGTCAGGGCTTGACAAACATGCAACAATTTCAAAGATTTTACTGAGTTACCGTTCATACAAGAAAATCAGTCAATTGAAATATATTCATTAGGCTTTCACATGACTGGGAATACAGATATGCATCTGTTAGTCACAGATACCTTAAAAAAGGTAGAGGCGTGGCTCAGAAAACAAGTTAGTATCTGGTGTGACCATTTGCCTCATGCAGCGCGACACATCTCCTTCACATTTGATTGTGGCCGTGGAATGTTGTCCCACTCCTCTTCAATGGCTGTTCAAAGTTGCTGGATATTGGATCTGGAACACCCTGTCGTACACCTGTCTATCCAGAGCATCCCAAACATGCTCAATGGGGTGACATGTCTGGTGAGTAAGCAGGCCATAGAAGAACCGGGAAATTTCCAGCTTCCAGAAATTGTGTACAGATTCTCGTGACATGGGGCAGTGCATTATCATGCTGAAACATGCGGTGATCGCGGCGGCTGAATGGTACAACAATGGACCTCAGGATCTCTTCACGGTGTCTCTGTGCATTCAAATTGCCATTGATAAAATGCAATTGTGTTCGTTGTCCGTAGCTTAATGCCTGCCCATACTATAACCCTACCTCCACCACGGGGCACTTATTTCACAAAGTTGACATCAGCAAACCGCTCGCCCATACACACTGTCTGCCATCTGCCCAGTACAGTTTAAACCAGGATTAATCCGTAAAGAGCACACTTATCCAGGCTGCCAGTGGCCATAGGAGGTGAGTATTTGCACACTGAAGTTGGTTATGACGCCAAACTGCAGTCTGTTCAAGACCCTGGTGAGGATGACGAGCATGCAGGCGAGCTTCCCTGAGACTGTTTCTAACAGTTTGTGCAGAAATTCTTACGTTGTGCAAACCCACAGTTTCATCAGATGTCCGTGTGGCTGGTCTTAGACCATCCCGCAGGAGAAAAAGCCGGATGTGGAGGTCCTGGTCTGGCGTGGTTACACATGGTCTGCGGTTATGAGGCCGGTTGGACGTACTGCCAAATTCTCTAAAACAACGTTGGAGGAGGCGACTTATGTTAGAGAAATTAACATTAAATTCTCTGGCAGCAGCTCTGGTGGACATTCCTGCAGTCAGCGTGCCAATTGCATGCTCCGTCAAAACTTGAGACATGTGGCATTGTGTTGTGTGACAAAACTGCACATTTTAGAGTGGCCTTTTATTGTCCCCAGCACAAGGTGCATCTGTGTAATGATCATGCTATTTAATCAGCTTTTTGATATGCCACACCTGTCAGGTGGATGGATTATCTTGGCAAAGGAGAAATGCTCACTGACCTGGATGTAAACAAATTTGTGCACAACTTTTGAGAGAAATAAGCTTTTTGTGCGAATGGAAAAGTTCTGGGATCTTTTATTTCAGCTCATGAAACATGGGACCAACACTTTACATGTTGTGTTTATATTTTTGTTCAGGATATTTGGAAGTTTCATGTGGTTTTCTGTAGATTTCCTGTACATTGTCCCTACTGTTACATTTGGTCATTTGAGCAGAAGCTTTTAGTCAAAGCAACTTTGGATACTATAGCAGGTACTCTATATTCAGTAAAACCAGGGATTTTTTTCCCTGATAGCTAAATGAGTTTGGTGTAACAACTGGGGGAGTTCCCATTATGCCTTCGGTACAACTGAGCCATTGGCAGGGCTGTGGGACTAAGTAGCCAATGATTTGTGGTTTTGTCACTGTCTGTGCTCAATACTAAGGACTATGGAATGTTGCTGTAGCATGATGTACTACAGTACCCATGATGCTCTGTGGTGGTCAGAATAATGCCAGCAGTCGGCCATATTGTCTCAAAGGCCAGCGCTGGTGTTATTGGGACCAACATGGAGGTTCCACAACGTTTCGTTTTATCTTTGGTTATTACACACACACACTCACACACACATGCACACAAACACACACACCCTCACACAATCACACAATATTACTGATTTATGCAAAGTGCAAATGTCAATTAATCGTATTTTATTGTTAACCTGTGAACGGGATCGTTGTCATCATCTGACACTAATTAGCATAATGCAACGGACATAAATCTTCCTAGAAAATATTCCTATTCATGAAAATCACAAGTGAAATACATTGGAACACAGCTTAGCCTTTTGTTAATCACCCTGTCATCTCAGATTTTCTAAATATGCTTTACAGCCAACGCTAGACAAGCATTTGTGTAAGTTTATCATAGCCTAGCATAGCATTATGCCTTGCTAGCAGCAGGCAACCTTGTCACGGAAATCAGAAAAGCAATCAAATTAAATTGTTTACCTTTGATGAACTTCTGATTTTTTTCACTCACGAGACTTCCAGGTAGACAGCCAAAGTTCATTTTTTCCCAAAAGATTATTTTTGTAGGCGAAATAGCTCCGTTTGTTCTTCACGTTTGGCTGAGAAATCGCCCGGAAATTGCGGTCACCACAACGCCGAAAAATTCAACAGAAATGCGTAAAACTACGTCACAATGCTGTAGACACCTTGGGGAATACGTAGAAAGCGTAAGCTCGTTGATGGTACATTCACAGCCACACAAAATATTGACACTTTGGGCCCAATTTGGACATTTTCACTTAGGGGCGTATTCAATTTTGTTGCTAGCGGTTTAGACATTAATGGCTGTGTGTTGAGTTATTTTGAGGGGACAGCAAATTTACACTGTTATACAAGCTGTACACTCACTACTTTACATTGTAGCAAAGTGTCATTTCTTCAGTGTTGTCACATGAAAAGATATACTCAAATATTTACAGAAATGTGAGGGGTGTATTCACTTTTGTGATATACTGTATATTGATCATCACCTCATATTTCTCAAGGGACATACTGTGTTTGCCTCCCTCTCTTCTTCTCTTTCCCAAACATGTAGTTACATATAAGTAATAATGCCCGAGAAGCCGGTGTTTGTTGGATATATTGGCACGGGCGTTGTTAGGCCCGAAATGATCATCAAATAATGATCGACACATTTTCCTTAACTTTATTTTGATAAATGTATTCATACTATTTCATCCTTCCACAAGATATAGTCCCGATGCAAATCTAGGGTTGCTGGAGATGTGACCCAGTCGTTTGTTCTTTTTGTTCTGTATCTATAGACGCAACCCAGTCGTTCGTTCTAAATGTTGTATTGCCAAACCGACTGGCAAAGTTATTTTCCTTTGCTTGCTAGCTAGCCATCTACGGCTAATTTACAGTCACGTCAAAAAGTGCAGACAGAATAACCGCAAAGTAGCTGTATTTGCATTTGTTTAAGCTGTTTTCTAGTGAAGATGTATTTCGATACATCCATAACAATGAGCTTATGATGCCTGACTTTGCCTGGCAGAAAAATAGTGCTCTCTTGTCAGGACATTGTTCAGACAAAAGAAAGACAATCCATGACATTCATTTGAGCTGATTTTAATCAATGAAACCATATATTCTCTTTGTTATCCACCACAGCTGACTCATGTGATAATGCCGGTGTTTGTTGGATATATTGGCACGGGTGTCTCCCTTGGGTCCAGATAATTCTTTGTGGCCTCGTTATATGCGAGAGTGGCGTATCTGAAAGAGAGAATGCATTGTTATAATATTGATTTCCAGTAGCCTACTTATGAGTGCAACTTAGAAATAACACAAACAGGCTATGAACAACATACCTTAGGCCGTTCTTGTCTGTTTTTACGAGGAATGAGTTGGGCTTTAATTGTCTGGTGTATGTAACTGGAGGTCAAACCACACTTTCTGGACCAGACCCCTTGGTGTACTGAGATTCAGAGCCTGGGAGTTTTGGAGCTGGGGCATGTCCTTATCGGTAATGGGAGGGTGGCTGTATGTGATATTTTTTCCTTGCTTTCTTAACTGTTTGATGTTGCCCAGAAATACATTATTTGAGGTGGTAAATTCAGTGTCCTTCATAAGGCACCAGCTGCCACCAATGGAATGCTAGGTAGCTACTTATGCTGTACTGCTCCCCCTTCCCATTTCGAACATTTCCATAAAACTGTCGGAGAAGGATGTTAAACTCTTCCTTCGTGACAGTTTTGAAGTCAGCAACTTTTTTTCTATTTTTGCTAGCCAGCCCTCGAAGCAACGCATAGCCCAGTTTGTATTCTGAACTGTGTTTTTTTCGTTGTGGCTTTTCTCTAGGCCATTCAATGCAGTATCCTCAAAAAATATATATATATATTTTTCCCATTCATCCATAGTCATGCCGCAGAAAAGATCATAAGAAATGTTCCACTCATCCATTTTAGTTTTTGCTGGAATGCGGTTTTAACCAATCAGCATTCAGGATTAGACCCATCCGTTGTATAATACGATATGACATGTGTATTTCCAGTGTTATCACTGTTGTTCAAGCTTCTGTAGTGTATCATCTTTCATTTCTCTCTTTCTCACTGTATCTCTCTCTCTCTCTCTCCCTCTCTCTCTCTCTCTCTCTCTCTCTCTCACTCACTCACTCACTCACTCACTCACTCACTCACTCACTCACTCACTCACTCACTCACTCACTCACTCACTCACTCACTCACTCACTCACTCACTCACTCACTCACTCACTCACTCACTCTCACACACACACACACCCGCAAACCCACACGCACACACACACACACCCGCAAACCCGCACGCACACACAAACCCGCACGCACACACACACACACACACACACCCTCTCTTCGATTCTCATCGTTCTCTCGTATCTTCCCTTTCTCCAGGACAGTCAAGGTGGACGTGTATGATTGGGACAGAGATGGAAGGTAATTTTCTCTCTCTTCTCGCTTCCCTCCTCCCCCTTGTTTCTTCACTCATTAATTTCATTTACAATCTCCAGACAGCCTCAGACGCTCCAAGTCTCCCTCAAATGTCATCCCTCGTTCTTTCTCTGGAGGGGAATCTTCATCACCTTATTAGTCCAGTGACATTGGGATGGGGGGGGATGAGGGGGGTGAGAGGGACTCTCCACCATAAGCACACACAACCATAATTCACTGACCGGAACTTTAAAAGGTTGGCGGTAATATCAAAAGGGAGAGGGTTTATGAATATGAGTGTTGACTGACTCCCTCCATCTCTCTGTCCTCTTTCCCTCTCTCCTTCTTCACTGATGGTGGCTACTAATGTGCCCACGGGGCTTCCTCTCTAAATATCACACGCAGATTGAAAGTGGGCAGGTCCTATTTGGCTTTAGGTGATGGTATTTAGATGTACAGAGAGGGGACGGGGTTGGTGTTTCCTTTAGTATAATACTCTTTCAGATGCTGCAGGTGTTACTCTCGCAACTATTCCCACAGTCATGACTTCATTGGCGAGTTCACCACCAGCTACAGAGAATTCTCCAGAGGCCAGAGCCAGTTCAACGTCTATGAGGTAAAAAAAAGTAAAAATAACAGTAACACTTAAATTATTGCAGTGGACTAAGTCAGGGGTCACACAGAGTGTTTCTTGGTGGTCTTAAATAAATCTACTTTGAAACTAAAATATACAGCTCACACACATGGTTCTGGGCTTTAAAAAAAAGAAGACACCTGTACCATGTCAGATATAGAGTTGAAATGTATTAAATGTTGAGTTTGCATCCCAAAATTATACTTCAAATACTGTACATCACAGAAGACTGAAATATAACAAAACTGTTTCACATAGAAACACAGGATTTTCAGGCAAACAACAAAACAAATGTGTATTAATTATGAAAAATATGAATAACATTCCACTAGGAAAGGGCTACAGCTTGCAGGTATAACCCAACGAGCACAAGACATAAAAAAAAGTTGAAAATACATATTTTTTGTTAAAAAGACATTGGGAAAACAAATTTTACGTCTTGTGCTCACTGGGAATTTCTGACTTTTTTAAAGCATGTTTGAGCCTTTATAATGCTTTATAATAAGGGTTGTATTATGTTGTCTCTCTATGTAGGACATTTTTTACTGACTAATATTGAAGTACACATGTACACAGCACACAGCTGTTACTCAAATAAGACATCAGAAAACATATTATATCTTTAATAATGAGATGAGCATTTTTGTGATTTACCCATTTGAAGCTTCACATTTTCCAATTCTTACGACTTCACTTAGATATCCCCGCTATGAAAAGAATGTTATTTTTCATCCGTCCTCTATCACTTAGAATATGACATGTTCCATACGGTCAGTTTCTTTCCATACCACACTTTCACACAGCAAACTATGTGGTGAAATCAAACTAGTCATCTTTTCAATGTACGCATCTTTCCTCTTTTTGTCCAGGTTCTAAACCATAAAAAGAAAGGCAAGAAGAAGAAATACATCAATTCAGGGACAGTAAGAACCTTTGAGCTTGAGCTTTCCATTGTCCATCTATCATATGTTTTATAGATAGGATTCATTGAAAATGTGATATGTCATATGCATTCAAGGTTTTGCTTTGGCCATCTCTTTCTCTTCCCTCTCTCTCTCTTTCACTTGCCCTCTTCCTGTTTCTGCTTATATCCCTTTCCTTATATCCCCCCCCCCTCTTTATCTCTCTCTCACTGTTTCTCTCCCCTCTCTCCCTATTTCTCCCCCCTCTCCTTCTCCTCCTCTCTCCCTCCCCTGAAGGTCACACTGCTGTCCTTTAAAGTGGAGTCAGAATACACGTTTGTAGACTTCATCCGGGGAGGGTGAGCCAAATCTTTGTGACGTCCCATTAACATTAGAGGCTAATCTTAGTAATGTTGATGAGCCATTGATGGCTCGCTCAGCCTGGCTTTCATGTCTGAAATGGTTTTGTATTGTTTAAACAGACAATGTCCTTTTTAGTCTTTATTATGTTTTTGTCTGGTAACGTTTGGGTTATTCAGTGTAATTCATCATTGTCTCCCCAGGACGCAACTCAACTTCACAGTGGCCATCGATTTCACAGCGTCTAATGGTAAGTGTGGCAGAATCACTTATACGAGTCGTAGGGCTCTACTAAAGGACTAGTTTCCCCAAACTTCTTTCAAAATAATCTTACTTTAACATTTGTCAAAGCAGGGCCAAATATTGCCAGCAATATTTTACTATCAAATGAACGTTAGATACTGCAATGCTGTAGCTTCTTGTCAGTGAATGCTGATGGAATTGAACCCACGGCCTTGTGGCTGTAGGTTAATAGGTCAATAGCATAGCACTTATCTATATCAATGTATTCAACGTGTATTCTAAGACAAGTAGTATGATAGTGTGAAACATTGACTGTTTGGCCTATGTCTTTTTTGTACTTGATGTGTGTTTTGTATTTTGTGTGATGTGTCATAGAGCTCATTTGAAAATGAGACCTGGGTCTCAATATGACTTCCCTTTCTAAAGAAAGGTTTAAAAAATATGTAACGAAATAACCAATGCTCTGTTTCTGTGTTCCAGGTAACCCATCCCAGCCCACCTCTCTGCACTACATGAGTCCCTACCAGATGAATGCCTACGCAATGGCCCTGAAGGCTGTGGGGGAGATCATCCAGGATTACGACAGTGACAAGATGTTCCCTGCCTACGGCTTTGGAGCAAAGCTGCCCCCGGATGGCAAGATCTCCCATGTCTTCCCACTGGTGAGAGAGTGATGGAGGGAGGGAGCAGTTGTTGTTGATATGATGAAACATTTTTTTATTGTCTTTATGATGGACTTACTGTGGGTAATGAACAGGCACAGTTTTATTTCTTGCAATGAGGTGCTGGTACTTTATGCTACAGTATTTACTGATCCACAGAAGAGTCCTCAGTCCTTGGGAACTATATAAATACTATTTGATGACAACGTCCCTTCTGTAAGGTGTTTTTTTGCTTTCACGCTTTTACAGATGTGAAGTTGCCATCCACAATGCTTTCTTTATTCATACACTTCCCTTTGCTGATAAGAGTTCATGTCAAATGAGAGTTGGAAACTAAAATGGTGTATGTCCATCTGTCGGGCTCAGTTGAGAGACCTTGCTGTTTCTTGAAATAGAGTCCTGTTCTATTTTTGAGTAGTTCATGCTACTGAACACCACCCATATCAATTTGTATCCAAGGCTGACTGATGCTCCAAGAATAATACATGTTTCATTTGCTCTATTATATTGCTGGCAAAACGCGTTTCCCCCTATAACATTGTGTATTTATTTTTGTATTATTTCAATTTTTTTCTTTCTGCATTGTTGGGAAGGGTCCGTAAATAAGCATTTCACTGTCAGTCTACACCTGGTTACAAAGCATGTGTAGCGGGGTGCGTAAATTGGCGGCAGAGAAGTCAGGCGCAGGAGAGCAGAACTGGGTGATAACCGGAGATTTATTAGCCAAACCAACGGCAACCAGAACAACAAGATACATGGGCACAAAAATAACCCGTCGTGCGCTCACGGGGAACGTGCACAAGCACTACAATAAACAATCCCACACAAAGACATGGGGAAACAGAGAGTTAAGTACACCACAAGTAATTGAGGGGTTTGAAACCAGGTGTGAGGAAAAACAAGACAAAACACATGGAAAATGAAAAGTGGATCGATGATGGCTAGAAGACCTGCGATGCAGACCGCCGAGCGCAGCCTGAACAAGGAGAGGTCCCGACTTCAGCGGAAGTCGTGACAGCATGTGACAATAAATTGTATTTAACTTCCTAGGACTGTTAGTAATCAAAATATGGTCAACTGTGAAATACTTGATTTTGCTAACTTAAATTATCCCAATACATATCAGAGCTGTGTTATGCCTACTGACATGAGGCAAAAAAAACACTCACACTCGTATACTATATATATAACATCATTGCGTAATGAAAACACGCATCGTCAGAAGGTCTGTATTGGCATGATTCAGAACGGAGTATCCTTAGTTTCTTGTGATTTCCTGCGAAGTCTGACAATGACTACCCACCCTTACAGCCCACATAAATGACACCCTGAACACATTACATTAAAGGGTCAATCAGTAGTTGCTACATCCATTTTTGGACATATAAATTAATTATATGTACCCATTGATTCTTAAAGACTATAACTTATAAATGCCTCATGAGCTTAGTTCACCTGTCGTACTAATCATAACCCAAAATATAAACTTGTTTTACTACAATGTTTGTCAACAAAGTAAATGTAAACAAACACTATATAGCCTCAAAACATGGTTAAAACTATCATTTTGATATCATGTATGGTCAGTCCTTGCATCCATAGCTCTGTCTATGAGTTTGAGAGTGGTTCCATTTCTCCAGCCCCATCCCTTAGCTTTTTACCAAAACGGGTGGGGAGAACGCTTTGCTGTTGTTTCTACTGCTGGTTGATGCTTCAACATGGTGTGGTAAAGTCACGAAGAACACGAGAATCTCTAAATATGTCAACATAAAACACAAATTGCAGCACCATTGTGTAAGCCAATGAGCTAGTGTCAGCTTCAAGTAGTTATGTGAAGTGATTGAACAAGGGTAGAGTAAGGGTGGGGAAAAATGTAAAAACTCCATCTGTTTGATGTGGAAAAGTGCAAAACAAAAAGGGACAAGACAGACACCGTCCGAAAGACTTTAGAGGACGTAGCGCTTAGCTTATTTTCATGAGCCGATGAAGAAAGAATAACAAACACTAAACACGAAGAAGAAAAAAACGAGTTCTCCTCGGATTCTATCTCCCTGGACAGATACTTCAGAGGAGGAAGAAAAAGGGGCGGACTTCCTGAACAAATAAGTGTAAAAAAAACAATAGGAGTCTTATTTTCAGCTAATTTTAGACTCAAAACTGGAGGAATTCGCCACACAGAAGTCTCCTTGATGTGAAGGAAATGACGCGAAGGTCAGGTCTGTAATGAGACTATGTTGTAAGGTCTCAATGCCATCCATAAGCCTTTACAAAATAATTTTCATAACAGTTCATGACAACGGCACCAGTAATGCTGTCCATATTTTTAACCGATGTATAGAAAGTTCAGGTCTAAACACCAGTGCTGGTCAATTTTGATAAACAAATTGATAAAGAGAAAGATATGGATGCCACACAGGTTATTTTCTCTTTATATCTTTTATTATTTTCAGTATCAGCTAATAGCCCCATGCCAAGACAGGGACACATCTGACTAAATCAATCACTGTCTGAATCATCTTCCTCTGTCTTATGATTCATAGATGTCTGACCTCAAAATTCACTCTCAAATTATATCAAATTGTAGCATTACATCAGATTTGTGAAAGACATGCTTCGCAGTATCCAAAAAGTGCTATTGTTCTTCCTCCCCAAAGTGTCTGAAACCAGTGAGTACGTTGTGACACAAAGTGACACCATTGCTGTCGAGATTCATCACTGCTTTTTAACTTGGCTCATTTCCGAATGGGCCACCGCTAAATCAGCTCTTCCAATTAGAGCTCACCTCGGCGTGACGAAGCCCAAGCAAGTCATGCAAAGAGATCTTTTAATTAGACCACATTGTCTGATCCTGCTGGAAGAGGAGGGCTGCCTCAACTCATAAGAAAATCCAATTATATTTATCACATGCTTCGTAAACAACAGGTGTAGACTAAAAGGCTCTGCATGGTAAATCTGACTTCTGCAGTTGCCGTACATATTACTGTGATACGGCCTCTACAGAAGTCGCCCTGACTTCTTGCGCTTCGTGGAGCAGAGCTGATGTCACGCAAATGAGTTTGTATTTATACTTGACCCCCCGCCACCACCTACCATCAAACGATCATGTCAATGTGGAGATGGACGAAGCCCTCCACATGGTTACAAAATTTGGGAGGCGCACACGTGATACGGAGCTCAATTTAACTTCTGCATGCCTCCGGAGGCACCACAATTGCGTCACTCCCTCCATACGGAGCCTCCTACCACATTTTTGGATCAAGCATAATTTGGCTTTAACAGTGAAATGCATACTTACGGGTCCTTTTCCAACAATGCAGAGTTAAAGATAAAGATATACACTACATGGCCAAAAGTATGTGGCCAAAAGTATGTGGCCACCTGCTCGTCGAACATCTCATTCCAAAATCCTGAGAATTTGGTCCCCCCTTTGCTGCTATAACAGCCTCCACTCTTCTGGGAAGGTTTTCCACTAGATGTTGGAACATTGCTGCGGGGACTTGCTTCCATTCAGCCACAAGCATTAGTGAGGTCGGGCACTGATATGTTTGGCGATTAGGCCTGGCTCGCAGTAGGCGTTACAATTCAACCCGAAAGTTGTTCAATGGAGTTACGGTCAGGGCTCTGTGCAGGCCAGTCAAGTTCCACACCAATCTCGCTAAACCTTTTCTGTATGGACCTTGCTTTGTGCACGAGGGCATTGTGAGCTGAAACAGGAAAAGGCCTTCCCCAAACTGTTGCCACAAAGTTGGAAGCACAGAATCATCTAGATTGTTTATGTATTCTGAACCGTTATGATTTCCCGTCACTGACACTAAGGGGCCAAACCATTATTCCTCCTCCACCAAAATTTACAGCAGGCACTATGCATTGGGGCAGGTAGCGTTCTCCTGGCATCGGCCAAACCCAGATTCGTCCGTCAGACTGCCAGATAGTGACGCATGACTCATCACTCCAGAGAACGTGTTTCCACTGCTCCAGAGTCCAATATCGGCGAGCTTTATACCACTCCAGTTGACGCTTGGCATTGTGCATAGTGATCTTAGGCTTATGTGTGGCTGCTCGGCCATGAAAACCCATGTCATGAAGCTCCGGATGAACAATTATTGTGCTGACGTTGCTTTCAGCGACAGTTTGGAACTCAGTAGTGACTGTTGAAACCGAGGACAGACGATTTTTATGCGCTACGCGCTTCAGTACTCACGGTGCCGTTCTGTGAGCCTGTGTTGGCTACCACTTCGCGGCTGAACCGTTGTTGCTCCTTGACGTTTCCACTTCACAATAACAGCACTTACAGTTGACAGGAGCTGCTCTAGCAGGGCATACATTTGCCAAACTGACTTGTTGGAAAGGTGGCATCATATGGCGATGCCTCGTTGAAAGTCACTGAGCTCTTCAGTACGGGCCATTCTACTGTCAATGTTTGTCTATGGAGATTGCATGGCTATCTGTATACAACTGTCAGTAACGGCTGTGGCTAAAATAGCCTAATCCACAAATTTGAAGGGGTATCCACATACTTTTGTGGTCTGTTTTATTTATATATATTGAGCATAGAGTCAGGGCAAGAGTTAATTAGGGGTAGCCCCCTTTAAAAAAATGTTTTTGCCTAAAATGACATACCCAAATCTAACTGCCTGTAGCTCAGCCCCTGAAGCAAGGATGTGCATATTCTTGGTACCATTTGAAAGGAAACACTGAAGTTTGTGGAAATGTGAAAGGAATGTAGGAGAAAATAACAATAGATCTTGTAGAAGAAAATACAAAGACAAAAAACAACCAGTTGTTTTCTACCACCATCTTTGAAATGCAACAGAAAGGTCCCTACATCTAGCCATCACTCTGGTTGTAATTGCGATGGTGTCCACAAGATGGCAGTGCATGTGCAAAGTTTCAGACGGATAACTTGAAGTATGAGAAAACTACATAACATTGAGTGTAAAGTCACCCAGGTACATTTGGGCAAATTGTGAAGGAGACATTTACATTCACATTTCATTTTTCTGCAAGAATATCATCAAATCTGTATACTTGGACTTTGATTTAGCTTTTCCAGTATTAGTAGCCATATTATAAGTTCAACATTTGCAAAACACCCAGTTTTCATAACTCTCCATATTCTTAAAATGTTTGTCCAAAAGGAAAAGGCTTGACGTCGCACAAGGTTAGTAGCAACTTTTTGCGACAAATACTGGGTTTCCACATACTCCCGTAAAGCCCCGCTCCTTGGCTATTTAGCTGGCTTTGTTAGAACCCGATTGGTGATTATTTTACAAAGTTACAGTCAATCAAGTGAACGCCCGCACCATCGGTGTGCCATGAAGGCGTTGCTCTCTGACCAAATTTGGTGTCCTATAGGATATACTACACTCCTAATGATATAGTGAAGTCTGGTTACATTCTAGGATCTCTGAGGAATAAATACGAACGTGGTTTGACTGATTGAAACAACGTTTAGTGTTAGATTTTCACAGATTCCTTTCTTTGCAAATTGAACGAGTGGAAATACAAAATCGATCGTGCATGCCATATGGACCTTTTTAGGATATGAAAAAGGATGATCTCTAACTAAATTACACTTCATGTTATCTCTGGGACCCTTTGGATGATAAATCAGAGCAAGATTTCAGGATGTAAGTACACATTTCACCTTCAGACTTAAATTTATCAAACCTATTGTGGTGAAAAAGGTGTTTTGTTGTTAGGAGCGCTCCTCAAACAATGGCATGGCATTCTTTTTGCAGTAATAGCTACTGTAAATTGGACAGTGCATTTATATTAACAAGAATTAAAGCTTTCAGCCAATATAAGACACTTATATGTACCGACATTTGTTGTTTCTCTAAAAATCTGCGATCGTGACACACGGCGTTGCATGATTTACAACTGTCCCGGGTGAGTACTGGGCCGTACCCACCACCCTCTATAGCGTCTTGCGGTTGGGTACCTTCCATTTGCCATATCAAGCGGTGATGCAGCCAGTCAAGATGTTCTCAATTGTGCAGCTGTAGCGCTTTTTGAGGATCTGAGAGCCCATGCCAAATATTTTCAGTCTCCTGAAACGGAAGAGGCGCTGTCATGTCCTCTTCACAACTGTGTCCATGTGTGTGGACCATGTTAATTCCTTAGCGATGTGGACACCATGGAACTTGAAGCTCTAGACCCGCACCACTACAGCCCTATTGATGTGGTTGGAGGCATGCTCTCCCCTCCATTTCCTGTAGTCCACCACTCCCTAGCATTCTTCTTGCCAATGTCCAGTCTCTTGACAACAAGGTTGATGAAATCCGAGCAAGGGTAGCATTCCAGAGGGACATCAGAGACTGTAACGTCCTTTGCTTCACTGAAACATGGCTCACTGGAGAGACTCTATCCGAAGCGGTGCAGCCAACGGGTTTCTCCACACATCGCGCTGACAGAAACAAACATCTTTCTGGTAAGAAGAGGGGCGGGGGCGTATGCCTCATGGCCAACGTGACATGGTGTGATGAAAGAAACATACAGGAACTCAAATCCTTCTTTTCACCTGATTTAGAATTCCTCACAATCAAATGTAGACCGCATTATCTACCAAGAGAATTCTCTTCGATTATAATCACAGCCGTATATATCCCCCCCCCCCAAGCAGACACATCGATGGCTCTGAACAAACTTTATTTAACTCTCTGCAAACTGGAAACAATTTATCCGGAGGCTGCATTCATTGTAGCTGGGGATTTTAACAAGGCTAATCTGAAAACAAGACTCCCCAAATTTTATCAGCATATCGATTGCGCAACCAGGGGAGGAAAGACCTTGGATCATTGTTACTCTAACTTCTGCGACGCATATAAGGCCCTGCCCCGCCCCCCTTTCGGAAAAGCTGACCACGACTCCATTTTGTTGATCCCTGCCTACAGACAGAAACTAAAACAAGAGGCTCCCACGCTGAGGTCTGTCCAACGCTGGTCCGACCAAGCTGACTCCACACTCCAAGACTGCTTCCATCACGTGGACTGGGAGATGTTTCGTATTGCGTCAGATAACAACATTGACGAATACGCTGATTCGGTGTGCGAGTTCATTAGAACGTGTGTTGAAGATGTCGTTCCCATAGCAACGATTAAAACATTCCCTAACCAGAAACCGTGGATTGATGGCAGCATTCGTGTGAAACTGAAAGCGCGAACCACTGCTTTTAATCAGGGCAAGGTGTCTGGTAACATGACTGAATACAAACAGTGCAGCTATTCCCTCCGCAAGGCTATCAAACAAGCTAAGCGCCAGTACAGAGACAAAGTAGAATCTCAATTCAACGGCTCAGACACAAGAGGCATGTGGCAGGGTCTACAGTCAATCACGGACTACAGGAAGAAATCCAGCCCAGTCACGGACCAGGATGTCTTGCTCCCAGGCAGACTAAATAACTTTTTTTGCCCGCTTTGAGGACAATACAGTGCCACTGACACGGCCTGCAACGAAAACATGCGGTCTCTCCTTCACTGCAGCCGAGGTGAGTAAGACATTTAAACGTGTTAACCCTCGCAAGGCTGCAGGCCCAGACGGCATCCCCAGCCGCGCCCTCAGAGCATGCGCAGACCAGCTGGCCGGTGTGTTTACGGACATATTCAATCAATCCCTATACCAGTCTGCTGTTCCCACATGCTTCAAGAGGGCCACCATTGTTCCTGTTCCCAAGAAAGCTAAGGTAACTGAGCTAAACGACTACCGCCCCGTAGCACTCACATCCGTCATCATGAAGTGCTTTGAGAGACTAGTCAAGGACCATATCACCTCCACCCTACCTGACACCCTAGACCCACTCCAATTTGCTTACCGCCCAAATAGGTCCACAGACGATGCAATCTCAACCACACTGCACACTGCCCTAACCCATCTGGACAAGAGGAATACCTATGTGAGAATGCTGTTCATCGACTACAGCTCGACATTCAACACCATAGTACCCTCCAAGCTCGTCATCAAGCTCGAGACCCTGGGTCTCGACCCCGCCCTGTGCAACTGGGTACTGGACTTCCTGACCGGCCGCCCCCAGGTGGTGAGGGTAGGCAACAACATCTCCTCCCCGCTGATCCTCAACACTGTGGCCCCACAAGGGTGCGTTCTGAGCCCTCTCCTGTACTCCCTGTTCACCCACGACTGCGTGGCCACGCACGCCTCCAACTCAATCATCAAGTTTGCGGACGACACAACAGTGGTAGGCTTGATTACCAACAACGACGAGACGGCCTACAGGGAGGAGGTGAGGGCCCTCGGAGTGTGGTGTCAGGAAAATAACCTCACACTCAACGTCAACAAAACTAAGGAGATGATTGTGGACTTCAGGAAACAGCAGAGGGAACACCCCCCTATCCACATCGATGGAACAGTAGTGGAGAGGGTAGCAAGTTTTAAGTTCCTCGGCATACACATCACAGACAAACTGAATTGGTCCACTCACACAGACAGCATCGTGAAGAAGGCGCAGCAGCGCCTCTTCAACCTCAGGAGGCTGAAGAAATTTGGCTTGTCACCAAAAGCACTCACAAACTTCTACAGATGCACAATCGAGAGCATCCTGGCGGGCTGTATCACCGCATGGTATGGCAACTGCACCGCCCTCAACCGTAAGGCTCTCCAGAGGGTAGTGAGGTCTGCACAACGCATCACCGGGGGCAAACTACCTGCCCTCCAGGACACCTACACCACCCGATGTCACAGGAAGGCCATAAAGATCATCAAGGACATCAACCACCCGAGCCACTGCCTGTTCACCCCGCTATCATCCAGAAGGCGAGGTCAGTACAGGTGCATCAAAGCTGGGACCGAGAGACTGAAAAACAGCTTCTATCTCAAGGCCATCAGACTGTTAAACAGCCACCACTAACACTGAGTGGCTGCTGCCAACACACTGACACTGACTCAACTCCAGCCACTTTAATAATGGGAATTGATGGGAAATGATGTAAATATATCACTAGCCACTTTAAGCAATGCTACCTTATATAAATGTTACTTACCCTACATTATTCATCTCATATGCATACGTATATACTGTACTCTATATCATCGACGGTATCCTTATGTAATACATGTATCACTAGCCACTTTATACTATACTATGCCACTTTGTTTACATACTCATCTCATTTGTACATACTGTACTCGATACCATCTACTGTATCTTGCCTATGCTGCTCTGTACCATCACTCATTCATATATCCTTATGTACATATTCTTTATCCCCTTACACTGTGTACAAGACAGTAGTTTTGGAATTGTTAGTTAGATTACTTGTTATTACTGCATTGTCGGAACTAGAAGCACAAGCATTTCGCTACACTCCCATTAACATCTGCTAACCATGTGTATGTGACAAATAAAATTTGATTTGATAGTCCACAATCAGCTCCTTTGCCTTGCTGATGTTGAAGGAGAGGTTGTTGTCCTGGCACCACACTGACAGGTCTCTGACTTCCTCCCTATAGGTTGCCTCATCATCGTCGGTGATCAGTCCTACCACCGTCGTGTCATCAGCAAACTTGACAATGGTGTTGGAGTCGTGCGCACCTGTGCTACCACGCAGTAGTGGGATAACATGGAGTACAGGAGGGGACTAAGCACTCACCTCTGCGGGGCCCCCGTGTTGATGGTCAGCATGGAGGATGTGTTATTGCCTACCATCACCACCTGGGAGTGGCCTGTCAGGAAGTCCAGGATCCAGTTGCAGAGGGAGGTGTTCAGTCCCAGGGTCCTGAGCTTGGTGATTAGCTTGGAGGGGACTATGGTGTTGAATGCTGAGCTGCAGTCAATGAACAGCATTCCTATATAGGTATTCATTTGATCCAGGTGGGTGAGGGCAGTGTGGATTGCATTGGAGATTGCATCATCTGTGGATCTGTTGGGGTAGTATGCGAATTGGAGTGGGTCCAGGGTGTCTGGGATGATGGTGCTGATGTGAGCCATGACCAGCTTTTCAAAGCATTTCATGGCTATAGATGTGAGTGCTACGGGGCAATAGTTATTTAGGCAGGTTACCTTGGCATTCTTGGGCACGGGGAGTATGGTCGTCTCCTTGAAACAAGTTGGTATTACAGACCGGGTCAGGGATAGGTTGAAAATGTCAGTGAAGATCCTTGCCAGCTAGTCAGCACATGCTCTGAGTATGCGTCTTGGTATTCCGTATGGTCCCTTTGTAATCTGTGATAGTTTGCCAGCCCTACCACATCCAATGGTTGTCAGAGCTGGATTTCATCTTAGTCCTGTATTTTTTGATCCTAGTTCCACATAATTTTCCTTCCTCATGATGCCATATATTTTGTGAAGTGCACCAGTCCCTCCTGCAGCAAAGCACCCCACAACATGATGCTGCCATTGGGATGGTCTTCTTTGGTTTGCAAGCGTCCCCATTATTCCTCCAAACATAACTATGGTCATTATGGCCAAACTGTTCTGTTTTTGTTTCATTCAGACCAGAGGACATTTCTCCAAAAAGTACGATCTTTGTCCCCATGTGCAGTTGCAAACCTTAGCCTGGCTTTTTTATGGCGGATTTGGAGCAGTGGCATTTTTCTTCTTTTTTTAACCTTTATTTAACCAGGTAGGCAAGTTCTCAGAACAAGTTCTTATTTGCAACTGCGACCTGGCCAAGATAAAGCATAGCTATTTGACACATACAACACAGTTACACATGAAATAAACTAAACATATTCAATAATAAAGTAGAAAAAAGAAAAAAAAGTATATATACAGTGAGTGCAAATGAGGTAAGACAAGGGAGTTAAGGCAATAAATAGGCCATGGTGGCGAAGTAATTAGAATATAGCAATTTAACACTGGAATGGTAGATGTGCAGAAGATGAATGTGCAAGTTGAGATACTGGGGTGCAAAGGAGCAAGATAAATAAATAAATACAGTATGGGGATGAGGAAGGTAGATAGATGGGCTGTTTACAGATGGGCTATGTACAGGTGCAGTGATCTGTGAGCTGTTCTGACAGTTGGCGCTTAAAGCTAGTGAGGGAGATGTGAGTCTCCAGCTTCAGAGATTTAAAAATGTTGTTCCAGTCATTGGAAGCAGAGAACTGGAAGGAAAGACGACCAAAGGAGGAATTGGCTTTGGGGGTGACCAGTGATATATACCTGCTGGAGCGCGTGCAACGAGTAGGTGCTGCTATGGTGACCAGTGAGATGAGATAAGGCGGGGCTTTACCTGGCAGAGACTTGTAGATAACCTGTAGCCAGTGGATTTGGCGACGAGTATGAAGCGAGGGCCAACCAACAAGAGCATACAGGTCGCAATGGTGGGTAGTGTATGGGGCTTTGGTGACAAAGCCCATATGGATGGCACCGTGATAGACTGCATCCAGTTTGTTGAGTAGAGTGTTGGAGACTAATTTATAGATGACATCACCGAAGTCAAGGATCGGTAGGATGGTCAGTTTTACGAGGGTATGTTTGGCAGCATGAGTGAAGGATGCTTTGTTGCGATACAGAAAGCCGATTCTAGATTTAATTTTGGATTGGAGATGCTTAATGTGAGTCTGGAAGGAGAGTTTACAGTCTAACCAGACACCTAGGTATTTGTAGTTGTCCACGTATTCTAAGTCAGAGCCGTCCAGAGTAGTGATGCTGGACGGGCGAGCAGGTACGGGCAGTGATCGGTTGAATAGCATGCATTTAGTTTTACTTTCATTTAAGAGCAGTTGGAGGCCACAGAAGGAGAGTTGTATGGCATTGAAGCTCGTCTGGAGGTTAGTTAACACAGACTCCAAAGCGGGGCCAGAAGTATACCGAATGGTCTACAGAGAATCACCAGCAGCAAGAGCAACATCATTGATGTATACAGAGAAGAGAGTCGGCCCAAGGATTGAACCCTGTGGCACCCCCATAGAGACTACCTGAGGTCTGGACAACAGGCCCTCCGATTTGACACACTGAACTCTGTCTGAGAAGTAGTTGGTAAACCAGACGAGGCAATCATTTGAGAAACCAAGGCTGTCGAGTCTGCCAATAAGAATGTGGTGATTGACAGAGTCGAAAACCTTGTCCAGGTCGCTGAATATGGCTGCACAGTAATGTCTCTTATCGATTGCGGTTATGATGTCATTTAGAACCTTGAGCGTGGCAGAGGTACACCCATGACCAGCTCTGAAACCAGATTGCATAGTGGAGAAGGTACGGTGGGATTCGAAATGGTCGGTGATCTGTTTGTTAACTTGGCTTTCGAAGACCTTAGAAAGACAGGGTAGGATAGAGATAGGTCTGTAGCAGTTTGAGTCTAGAGTGTCACCCCCTTTGAAGAGGGGGATGACCGCGGTAGCTTTCCAATCTTTGGGAATGTCAGACGATAC
The DNA here is from genome assembly GCF_057628025.1 of Oncorhynchus mykiss. Lineage (NCBI taxonomy): Eukaryota > Metazoa > Chordata > Actinopteri > Salmoniformes > Salmonidae > Oncorhynchus > Oncorhynchus mykiss. Next base: position 28,088,654 of record NC_143038.1, read on the forward strand.
GAAAGATAGTTTGAACCGGCTGGTAATAGGGGTTGCAACAATTTCAGCAGATCATTTTAAAAAGAGAGGTTCCAGATTGTCTCACCCAGCTGATTTGTAGGGGTCCAGATTTTGCAGCTCTTTCAGAACATCAGCTATCTGGATTTGGGTGGAGAAGAAATGGTGGGGGCTTTGGCGGATTAGACAAATGCTTATTGAAATTCTCAATTATAGTGGATTTATCGGTGGTGGCAGTGTTTCCTAGCCGCAGAGCAGTGGGCAGCTGGGAGGAGGTGCTCTTATTCTCCAAGGACTTTACAGTGTCCCAGAATGTTTTTGAGTTAGTACTACAGGATGCAAATTTCTGTTTGAAAAAGCCAGCTTTTCTAACTGCCTGTGTATATTTCTTCCTAACTTCCCTGAATAGTTGCATATCACGGGGGCTATTAGATGCTAATGCAGAACGCTACAGGATGATTTTGTGCTGGTCAAGGGCAGACAGGTCTGGAGTGAACCAAGGACTATATCTATTCCTAGTTCTACATTTTTTGAATGGGGCATGCTTATTTAAGTTGGTGAGGAAGGCACTTTTAAAGAATAGCCAGGCATCATCTACTGACGGGATGAGATCGATGTCATTCCAGGATATCCCGGCCAGGTCGATTAGAAAGGCCTGCTCGCAGAAGTGTTTTAGGGAGCGTTTGACAGTGATGAGGGATGGACGTTTGGTCGCAGACCCATTACGGATGCAGGCAATGAGGCTGTGATCGCTGAGATCTTGATTGAAAACAGCAGAGGTGTATTTGGAGGACGAGTTAGTTAGGATGACATCTAGGAGGGTGCCCGTGTTTACGGATTTGGAGTTGAACCTGGTAGGTTCATTGATAATTTGTTTGACATTGAGGGCATCAAGCTTGAATTGTAGAATGGCCGGGGTGTTAAGCATGTCCCAGTTTAGGTCACCCAGTAGCACGAGCTCAGAAGATAGATGGGGGCAAATCAATTCAAATATGGTATCGAGGGCACAGCTGGGGGCAGAGGGAGGTATATAGCAAGCGGTAATAGTGAGAGACTTGTTTCTGGAAGTAGAAACTCGTATTTTTTGGGTACAGACTTTGATAGCCTGCAGAGTTCTGTATTACTATCTTTGCATTAGATTGCAACACAGCACCCTTTGGCAGTTCTCTTGACAGAAAATGTTATAGTTAGCAATGTAGATTTCAGAGTTTTTGTTGGTTTTCCTAAGCCAGGATTCAGACACGTCTAAGACATCCGGGTTGGCAGAGTGTGCTAAAGCAGTGAGTAAAACAAACTTTGGGAGTAGGCTTCTAATGTTAACATGCATGAAACCAAGGCTTTTACGGTTACCGAAGTCAATAAATGAGAGCACCTGGGGAGTGGGAGTGGAGCTAGGCACTGCAGGACCTGGAGTAACCTCTACATCACCAGAGGAACAGAGGAGAAGTAGGATAAGGGTACGGCTAAATGCTATACGAACTGGCCGTCTAGCACGTTCGGAACAGAGAGTAAAAGTAGCATGTTTCTGGGCACGATAGCATAGATTCAAGGCATAGTGAACAGACAAAGGTAAACCTAGGCATTGAGTAATGATGAGAGAGATATAGTCTCTAGAGATGTTTAAACCAGGTGATGTCATCGCATATGTAGGAGGTGGAACAACATGGTTGGTTAAGGTATATTGAGCAGGGCTTTAGGCTCTACAGTGAAATAAGACAGTAATCACTAACCAGGACAGTAATGGACACAACATATTGATATTAGAGAGAGGCATGCGTAGCCAAGTGAACATACAGTGCCTTGCGAAAGTATTCGGCCCCCTTGAACTTTGCGACCTTTTGCCACATTTCAGGCTTCAAACATAAAGATATAAAACTGTATTTTTTTGTGAAGAATCAACAACAAGTGGGACACAATCATGAAGTGGAACAACATTTATTGGATATTTCAAACTTTTTTAACAATTCAAAAACTGAAAAATTGGGCGTGCAAAATTATTCAGCCCGCTTAAGTTAATACTTTGTAGCGCCACCTTTTGCTGCGATTACAGCTGTAAGTCGCTTGGGGTATGTCTCTATCAGTTTTGCACATCGAGAGACGGACATTTTTTCCCATTCCTCCTTGCAAAACAGCTCGAGCTCAGTGAGGTTAGATGGAGAGCATTTGTGAACAGAAGTTTTCAGTTCTTTCCACAGATTCTCGATTGGATTCAGGTCTGGACTTTGACTTGGCCATTCTAACACCTGGATATGTTTATTTTTGAACCATTCCATTGTAGATTTTGCTTTATGTTTTGGATCATTGTCTTGTTGGAAGACAAATCTTCGTCCCAGTCTCAGGTCTTTTGCAGACTCCATCAGGTTTTCTTCCAGAATGGTCCTGTATTTGGCTCCATCCATTTTCCCATCAATTTTAACCATCTTCCCTGTCCCTGCTGAAGAAAAGCAGGCCCAAACCATGATGCTGCCACCACCATGTTTGACAGTGGGGATGGTGTGTTCAACTGTGTTGCTTTTACGCCAAACATAACGTTTTGCATTGTTGCCAAAAAGTTCAATTTTGGTTTCATCTGACCAGAGCACCTTCTTCCACATGTTTGGTGTGTCTCCCAGGTGGCTTGTGGCAAACTTTAAACGACACTTTTGATGGATATCTTTAAGAAATGGCTTTCTTCTTGCCACTCTTCCATAAAGGCCAGATTTGTGCAATATACGACTGATTGTTGTCCTATGGACAGAGTCTCCCACCTCAGCTGTAGATCTCTGCAGTTCATCCAGAGTGATCATGGGCCTCTTGGCTGCATCTCTGATCAGTCTTCCCCTTGTATGAGCTGAAAGTTTAGAGGGACGGCCAGGTCTTGGTAGATTTGCAGTGGTCTGATACTCCTTCCATTTCAATATTATCGCTTGCACAGTGCTCCTTGGGATGTTTAAAGCTTGGGAAATCTTTTTGTATCCAAATCCGGCTTTAAACATCTTCACAACAGTATCTCGGACCTGCCTGGTGTGTTCCTTGTTCTTCATGATGCTCTCTGCACTTTTAACGGACCTCTGAGACTATCACAGTGCAGGTGCATTTATACGGAGACTTGATTACACACAGGTGGATTGTATTTATCATCATTAGTCATTTAGGTCAGGGGTGTCAAACTCAAATACCCAGTGGGCCAAAATGTAAAACCTGAACAAAGTCACGGGCCAACATTGAACAAATTAACCTTTTAATATGGACCCAAACAAGTTTTGCTTTAACATTGAATATGGAACAAGCATTGCTTATTACCATTCAATATATAATTTAATAGTGGAGACATGCAAAATCGAATTTCAAATGAAAAAACACATCAATGGCATTCATTTATTAAATAAATAAAATGTAAATAAAAATTGTATGCCTCTTTTCTATTTGCAGCCTTCTGATTTAAATACCAAAATAAACTTTTTCCACTGGCTAATAATTTTACAAATAAAATGATAATAAATCAATCAACCATTCAAGCCCATGCCTTGTAGCAAGAAAAAGTGCATAAAGAAAACGTTAATTATTGCACACTGGTCTAATCTGATGTGCCCAAGCCAGATACCTGGCATCTCTTCTTGGATGCTAGTTCATCAATGTCTGGGCTCAAGCTCTGAGCTGAAGAAATCCTCAGTATCGAGCGAAGATGTTCATCAGTCAGACGTCTCCTGTGAGTTGTTTTGGTCATCTTCATCGAGGAGAAAAGTTGCTCGCATAGATAAGTGCTGCCGAACATGGAGAGCATCTGAGCAGCTTGGGTACGGAGCTGAGGCATTGTGTCAGGGATGAACCGTGGAAACTGTGCGGCGCCCACAGCATCATACTTTGACTTCAGCGTGTCGTTGCACTGGAGTTCAATCAGCTCCATTTGGATGTTGGTTGGTGCATTTTCCACATCAACTGCGAAGGGATTACTAAGCAGTTCAAACTTGCATTTCTGGGCATCGAAGTCGGCAAATCGCCGGCTAAACTCAGCGGCGAGAACACTGAGTTTTTCAGCAAACTGTGCGCATGGGAACACGGCGGTAGAGATCTGCGCTTTTATGGATTGGCAGCAGGGAACATGGCAAGGGTTTCCTTGCAGCATCTGATTCTCCCACAGGCACAGTTTAGTTTTGAAGGCCCTCACTGCAGCGTACATGTCTGTGATGATGCGCCCCCGCCCCTGAAGCTGCAGGTTCAGCGCATCGAGATGGCTCGAGATGTCACAGAGAAAGGCCAGCTCACACAGGAACTTTTGCTCCCGGAGCTCTGCTGTATCCTTCCCTTTGGTTTCCAGGAATTGACATATTTCCTCACGCAGCTCGAAACATCTGTTCAGTACTTTTCCTCTGCTTAGCCATCTCACCTCTGTGTGATACGGCACGTCTGCGTATTCCGAACCACACTCCTCCAGAAAAGATTTAAACTGGCGGTGATTTAGACCTTTGGCTCTTATAAAGTTAACTACCTGTGTTACTGTGGTCATAACATGTTCCATCTTTAGGGCTTTGGCACACAGTGCTTCCTGATGTATGATACAGTGGTAAACAGTTAGCTCACCTGCACAGTTCTCTTCCCGCATCTTCTCCCGAACCATGCCCACCAGTCCACTCTTTTTACCGCACATCGCTGGCGCACCATCTGTCGTTAATCCAACGAGTTTATCCCACGGCAGCTTTATTTCAGTTACACATTTGGAAACCTCCTCAAAGATTTCCTTTCCTGTGGTTGTGCCATGCATTGATTTGAATCCTAATAGCTCCACCGTAACACACAGATTTGAGTCCACTCCACGGATGCAGACTGACAGCTGAGCAGTATCAGATGCGTCGCAGCTCTCATCCACAGCGAGGGAGAACGCAACAAAATCTTTTCCCTTTTCCATCAGCTGGTCATACAGATTGGTGGCAAGATCACATGTGCGATCAGCTACTGTGTTCCTGCTCAGGCTCACGTTTGAAAATGCTTGTTTTTTCTCTGGGCATACGAGGTCACAAACCTTCATCATGCACTTTTTCATGAACTCTCCCTCATTAAAGGGCCGGGCTGATTTTGCGATCTCTGCTGCCACTATATAACTAGCCTTTACAGCAGCCTCGCTTTGTGATGTGGCTTTTTTAAACATATTCTGTTGTGAAACCAAACTTATTTTCATCTCCTCTACTTTCTGGCTCCTTTGAGTCATGTCCAGGTCCTTGTATTTGTCATGGTGTTTCGTTTCATAGTGTCGTCTAATGTTGTACTCCTTACTTACAGCCACGTTGACTCCACAAACAAGACAAACAGGTTTGTCTTTTACATATGTAAACAGATATTCTGCCTCCCACTTGTCCAGAAAGCTCCTGTTTTCTGCCTTTCTTTTCGCCATTTTTGGGAAGGGTTAGCTCGCTGACAGTTGTAGCGTCTATGTTGCTATGACTACTGTCACAGAGGAGAGAGCGTTTCTGGGTCCTGTCCTGATTGGCGCGCGAAAACAGCAGAGCATTATGGGATTCGTAGTATTAGTGGTGAATGCGCTGTATAATACCGGCGGGCCAGCTCTAGTAGTAATTTGGTATTGTCTCGCGGGCCAAATATAATTACCCCGCGGGCCAAATTTGGCCCACGGGCCAGAGTTTGACACCCATGATTTAGGTCAACATTGGATCATTCAGAGATCCTCACTGAACTTCTGGAGAGAGTTTGCTGCACTGAAAGTAAAGGGGCTGAATAATTTTGCACGCCCAATTTTTCAGTTTTTGATTTGTTAAAAAAGTTTGAAAAATCCAATAAATGTCGTTCCACTTCATGATTGTGTCCCACTTGTTGTTGATTCTTCACAAAAAAATACAGTTTTATATCTTTATGTTTGAAGCCTGAAATGTGGCAAAAGGTCGCAAAGTTCAAGGGGGCAGAATACTTTCGCAAGGCACTGTATGTGTCCAGTGAGTGGTTGGGCTGACTGTGGACACGGTGATTCAGACAGTTAGCAGGCCGATGCTAACATGCTAACAGTTAGTAGGCCGGGGCTAAACAAGCTAGCAGTTAGCAGACCGGGTTAGCAAGCAAGCAGTTAGTAGGGGCTAGCAGTTAGCAGACCGGGGCAGGCAAGCTAGCAGTTAGCAGACCGGGGCAGGCAAGCTAGTCTATGGGGGACGTCGCAATGTCGCTTCTTCCTCGCTGAGCGGCCTTTCAGGTTATGTCGATATAGGACTCCTTTTACTGTGGATATTGATATTTTTGTACCTGTTTCCTCCTGCTTCTTCATAAGGCCCTTTGCTGTTGTCCTGGGATTGATTTGCACTTTTCACACCAAAGTACGTTCATCTCTAGGAGATAGAACATGTCTCCTTCCTGAGCGGAATGACAGCTGCGTGGTCCCATGGTGTTTATACTTGCATACTATTGTTTGTACAGATGAAAGTGGTACCTTCAGGCATTTGGAAATTCCAAGGATGAACCAATTGACTCAAAGGATGTCAATTAGCCTATCCGAAGCTTCTAAAGCCATGACATCATTTTCTGGAATTTTCCAAGCTGTTTAAAGGCACAGTCAACTTAGTATATGTAAACTTCTGACCTACTGAAATTGTGATAGTCAATTATAAGTGAAATAATCTGTCTGTAAACAATTGTTGGAAAAATGTATTGTGTCATGCACAAAGTAGATGTCCTAACCGACTTGCCAAAACTATAGTTTGTTAACAAGAAATGTGTATAGTGGTTTAAAAACGAGTTTTAATGTCTCCAACCTAATGGTAAACTTCCAACTTCAACTGCACCTTCTGTCACTGTGGGAACGACTACGTCGATGCACTTATTAATGAAGCCGGTGACTGATGTTGTAAACTCCTGAATGTTATAATATGAATCCTGGTTTATATTCCAGTTTGTGCTAGCGAAACAGTCCTGTATCCTAGAGATAACATAGGGATATTTTACCAAGAGGGCCTCTTGTCTGTAATTCATCAGAAGAAATGCATTGTAAAACTCTCCTTTGCAGACATTGGGGATACATAGTCTCTACCTGCTGATTCCCCAATATTGTTAATTTTTCCTATACAGATGCCCTCTGTTTATAATACAATAAACCAATGTCAATTACTGGAGGGGCTATACGAACGCGCCTGGTGCCAAAAATTGGTGATGTATGTTGCTGAGAGTCGAGTGGAGATCTGATGAGCCCTTTCCAGCCAGCTAGTTTACGCTTGCTAGCTGGCAACAACAGCAGCATCGCACTAGTTAAAACTTGTAAAATAAATTGATATACATTTTGGTTACCATCTGGATGTCACCATGACATGCCAATTAGCTAACGTAATGACAAGCAGTGTATTGAGATTCTTGCTCCTGGAGACAGCCCACTGCGCACAAACTGGTTGAATAAAAGTTGTTTCAACGTGGAAAATACTAGTGTTGGACGGTATACCAAAACGTCTGTACTTTTTCGATACTAGAACATGGAAAACGTTTCGGAACTATACATTTTTTTAAACTTTTAGTATTTCTGCAAATACGGGTTGAGAGAATCGAGTCTGTCTTGTAATTTGTCTGAATCTTCTCAATGGGACAGTAGCTAGCCAGGCTACTTGCGCATGCAGTTGACACAGCGCAAACCACTTTTGAGAAGCAAGCGAGAGATTGAAAATGCAGACAGCATAGCCTCTTCAAACGAGACAATGATTCCTCCACGCCTGCAGAAGCGTACTATGGGAATAATTTGATTACAGAGCTGATGTTGAGGGCCAGCACACCGAAACAACTAAGCAAAAGGTGTTACAAAGCACTTCCGTGCAAGGGAGGTTTAGTTCCAAAATGACATTTTAAAAAATTTAACCATGACATTTGCATTGTAACGTTGTTGTTATTCTACTAGCAATTACATTGGAATATTTTTTTTGTGACAATGACATGAACATGAACATCAGCATGACATTTATGGGAGCATTATAATATGATTCGTAATATGATTAGAATCCAAAAGTAATGTGAAATGAACTATAACTTTACTGAAATATATACTGAACAAAAACATAAACGCTACATGTGAAGTGTTGGTCCTATGTTTCAGGAGCTGAAATCAAAGATCCCAGAAATGTTCCATACGCACAAAAAGCTTACTTCTCTCAAACCTTGCATAAAATATGTTGAATTTCTACCTTTAAAACAATGCCAGGTCTTCAACGTTATATCCACTATCAGAAAAAAAATATCTATCTGCTGGGCAACACCTCCTACAGGAGAATTGATCTGTCCACAGCTATCCTGTTGGTCTCCTATCCAGGGTTTTAACCAAGCCCAGCCCAAGCCCAGCCCTGCTAACGATATAGATTAACTGTTGATATCAAAGACATTCCAAAGTGTAGGTTAGAGCAAATTAAGAGCAAATTAAACGTGACCATACTTTATCACTCGTATACTATATAATCAATGGTGCTATTTAGGCTTAGGTAGCATTTGCAAAGTCATCAACAGTTATTGTTCGAACCCAGAATTCTACTAAAAATAGACAATAAAATAGGCCTAGGGTTTCCAGCTCTGGCTGATTTCGAATGTTTTATGATATTTAATGATGTTGAATTTTATTTGGTCGCAACGCAACCAAATATCATCATTAGAAGGATCTTCTTCTTGGATAGTTCAATCTTTGCCACTAACTTTAATTCTAGTTTTGTCTACAAATTTTTAATTGATACTGGATTTAATTGTATGTTGGATTCATTTCTCCATCTCAACCAAAAATCACATCAGTTATTCATTTGTAGACAAACTAAAATTAAAGACAGACTAATCCAGTGGCTCAGATGAAACTATCCAAGCAGTACATCGTTTTTCTTTTAAATGTTGATATTTGGTTGTGTTGTCAACCAAACACAATTCAATATTACTTTTGTAATACAGTAAATAGCCTCAAGTTAAGGCTATCTTACAAACGGAGGTATCATTCAACCTCAAAATGTGTCAGAGTCGTGTGCATAGGTGGCAGGGAAGTCAGGCGCAGGAGAATCAAACTGAGTGTAATGGAGTTATTTAATAACAATAAACCAAAACATACTCCAAACACTAAATGTAACAATAAACAAAGTGGGTACGAGGACCCGTCGCGCACCAATACAACACAACACTGAATAACAAACAATCTCTGACAAAGACATGAGAGGAAACAGAGGGTTAAATACACAACAGGTAATGAATGGGATTGAAACCAGGTGTGTAGGAAGACAATACAAAACCAATTTTAAATGAAAAATGGATCAATGATGGCTAGAAGACCGGTGACGTCGACCGCCGAGCACTGCCCGAACAAGGAGAGGCTTCGACTTCGGGAGAAGTCGTGACAAAATGAGTAGGCCTAACACATCCATAGCCACATTTTGGGGTTACTGTAACTACAGTCGTTGCCAAAAACATCTGCACCCTTGCACAAAAAAAAAATGCACCATTTCTTCTAGAAACATTTTGAAATTAAAAAATATTTTGGTATCCACATATGTCTTTGGTTTGCAGTTGAACAAAACCCCCAAATTTGATGAATTTACTAAATGTTAGCTTATTCCACAAAGTATTCCTAAAATGGCCCAGACAATATTACTGGCACCTTCTAGAAATAGTTAGAAATAATACGATTTCAAGCAGGTGATTCTCCTTTACTTTGGAATTGAACTCAATTGTGGTGAGTTGTAGAAGCCTGCAATATAAAAATCACTCATTCAACCAGTTTGAATAAAGAAAAGACTCATTCTCCTATTTTGTGTCACTGTGTGTACTGCAATGAGCATGGTGAAAAGAAAGACAACTAGATAATTATCTGAGGAGGTCAGACACAAGATTGTAGCCAAGCATGGACAATCTCAAGGTTACAAGTCCATCTCCAGAGATGTTGATGTTCCCGTTTTCACCAAAAACTGGATGGAAGATTGCAGCGAAGGATTATCTTAATGTTGGAGAAAGTTTTCACAGTTTCAACTACCAAGGCATTTTGGAGCGCAACGTCGGACCCGGTGTCAGAAAGCTGGGTCTCTGTCAAAGGTCATGGGTCTTCCAGCAGGACAATGACCCCAAACACACTTCAAAAAGACCCCAGGAATGGTTCACGACTAAACGCTGGACTGTTCTGAATTGGCCAGCATTGAATCCCATTGAAAACTTGTGGAGGGATCTGAAAACAGCAGTTGGGAGAAGGCACCCTTCAAATCTGGGAGAACTGGAGTAGTTTGCACAAGGGGATTGGGCCAATCTGCCAGTACAGAGGTGCAGGAAGCTCAAGCGCTTGATTGCAGTTATTTTGACCAAAGGCTGTGATACCAAATATTAAGTCTAGGGTGTCAATAATTTTGTCATTGCCATTTCTGTTTACTTTCTGATTGTAATGGATATATTAAGATCTGAATTTTAAAAAAAAGGTTATGTAATTTTAACAGTGAAATAATGATTTTTGGAGACCAAATACTTTGGTGCCAATATATTTGGCCACGACTGTATATATTTTATTAGGATCCCCATTAGCTGCTGCTAAGACAACAGCTTCTCTTCCTAGGGTCCGAACAAAACGTAAAACATGACATGATACAAAATAAACTTAAAGACACACTCATTCAATCAATCATATCATATTTACGCCGGCACATACACTTTCACTATCACTAGTTTCACCAAAGGTCCTTAACTTCTGTTCATAAAAGGAACAGAACAATTAATCGGATGGACCTTCACATCTCCTTCACTCTCGCTCAGTTCATAAATGAGCAGAACAATTCATTAGATGCTGATTCACCAAAGTCGTTCACCCCCAGCTCATATATAATGACCCAAAATCTTTCAGACACGTTCACTATCCCTGCTTATATGAAATGCTATGAAATAAATGCATGTTCAAAATAGCATGCATAGGTCGTCGCTGGTATGTGGAGATCTTCACAATTGCTGTAATAATCTGTGCAGACTATTCAACAACATTGATCACTTACACCATGTATTTATTTATATTGTAATCTCAACTGCAATCCAGGTAATTTCATTCTGCTATTAAATGAAGTACAGTACAGTGATAGCACATTAATATTTTGTAGAAATAAGCAAAATATCTGACATTGTATTCCCATTTCAACTTGGGGTGCTTTTAAATAGTTGAAAGCTCAGGGATAGACATTTGGGTGACAACTAAACCAAAAATCAGACATTGTTTTTCTATTGGCATTTGGTTGTGCTTTTAGATGGTTGAAAGCATTGTGATAACGCATTGGAAATCTAACTAACTTTTCACTGTTGAGTGAGTGAATATACAGTAGGTTGTAGTCTCATTGATGAACGTGTCGTGTCTTTACCCTGGATTAAATTATATATGACATGCTATTTTATCAAATAAATTATCTGTAATTAATATTACCTTATTAAACTAATCATGTAAATGTAATTAACTAGGAGTCGGGGCACTAAGGAAGAATGTTTCTAGAGCTGTTGTCTTCCGAATAAACTCTTAAAGAGCTGGTCATCTTTTATTTCAATAGCAGTCAATTATTAATCATCATCTTATTCAGTCTCATCTGAACTGTCATGTACTGTCATGTTGTGTCTTGTTTCTGTCCTTTCCTTTCACCCTGTCTCCCTCTGCTGGTCGTTGTTAGGTTACCTTTTCTCCCCCTCTTTTCCCCAGCTGTGCCTTGTCTCCTCCTAACTACCTCGTCACCCCTTTTCCCACCTGTTCCCTTTTTCCCTCTTATTAGGTCTCTATATCTCTCTCTGTTCCTGCTCCTATCCTTGTCGGATTCTTGTTTGTGTTGTTCATGCCTGAACCAGACTATCGTCATGTTTGCTGCAACCTTGTCCTGTCCTGTCGGAACCTGCCGGTCCATCTGAGCCTACGTTTTGTTTTGTTATTAAAGAAGCTCTGTTTACGTTAATTCGCTTTTGGGTCCTCATTCACGCACCGTAACAGAAGAATCCGACCAAGAATGGACCCAGCGACTTCGGATCCTCTCCACTCAGCCGTCGAGATCCAGGGAGCGATGCTAGGCAGACACAAGCAGGAATTGTCTGCTGCTCGGCATGCCACCCAAGTCTCCAACCTCACAGAACAGGTTCACCATCTCCGCCTCGATCCACCGGCCACTTCCAGGGCTTTCGAATCTCCGGAGCCCAGAATCAATAACCCACCGTGTTACTCTGGGGAGCCCACTGAATGCCGCTCGTTCCTCACCCAGTGTGATATTGTGTTTTCTCTCCAGCCCAACACTTACTCCAGGAGCACTGCTCGTGTCGCCTACGTCATATCTCTCCTTACTGGACGGGCTCGTGAGTGGGGCACGGCAATCTGGGAGGCAAGGGCTGAGTGTACTAACCAGTATCAGGACTTTAAGGAGGAGATGATACGGGTTTTTGATCGATCTGTTTTTGGGGAGGAGGCTTCCAGGGCCCTGTCTTCCCTATGTCAAGGTAATCGATCCATAACAGACTACTCTATTGAGTTTCGCACTCTTGCTGCCTCCAGTGGCTGGAACGAGCCGGCTTTGCTCGCTCGTTTTCTGGAGGGTCTCCGCGCAGAGGTAAAGGATGAGATTCTCTCCCGGGAGGTTCCTTCCAGCGTGGATTCCTTGATTGAACTCGCTATTCGCATTGAGCGACGGGTTGATCTTCGTCACCGAGCTCGTGGAAAGGAGCTTGCGTTCTCCGTTGCCCCCTTCTCCGCATCACTACCATCTTCCTCTGCCGGCTCGGGTGCTGAGCCTATGCAGCTGGGAGGTATCCGCATCTCGACTAAGGAGAGGGAACGGAGAATCACCAACCGCCTCTGTCTCTATTGCGGTTCTGCTGGTCATTTTGTCACTTCATGTCCAGTAAAAGCCAGAGCTCATCAGTAAGCGGAGGGCTACTGGTGAGCGCTACTACTCCTGTCTCTCCTTCAAGATCCTGCACTACCTTGTCGGTCCATCTACGCTGGACCGGTTCGTCAGCTTCCTGCAGTGCCTTAATAGACTCTGGGGCGGAGGGCTGTTTTATGGACGAGACCTGGGCTCGGGAACATGACATTCCTCTCAGACAGTTAAGGGAGTCCACGGCCTTGTTCGCCCTGGATGGTAGTCCTCTCCCCAGGATTCAGCGTGAGACGCTACCTTTAACCCTCACTGTTTCTGGTAATCATAGCGAAACCATTTCTTTTTTAATTTTTCGTTCACCTTTTACACCTGTTGTTTTGGGCCATCCCTGGCTAGTTTGTCATAATCCTTCCATTAATTGGTCTAGTAATTCTATCCTCTCCTGGAACGTCTCTTGTCATGTGAAATGTTTAATGTCTGCTATCCCTCCTGTTTCCTCTGTCTCTTCTTCACAGGAAGAGCCTGGTGATTTGACAGGGGTGCCGGAGGAATATCACGATCTGCGCACGGTGTTCAGTCGGTCCAGGGCCACCTCTCTTTCCCCACACCGGTCGTATGATTGTAGTATTGATCTCCTTCCGGGAACCACTCCCCCCCGGGGTAGACTATACTCTCTGTCGGCTCCCGAACGTAAGGCTCTCGAAGATTATTTGTCTGTAGCTCTTGCCGCCGGTACCATAGTCCCCTCCTCCTCTCCCGCCGGAGCGGGGGTTTTTTTTGTTAAGAAGAAGGACGGGTCCCTGCGCCCCTGCATAGATTATCGAGGGCTGAATGACATAACAGTGAAGAATCGTTATCCGCTTCCTCTTATGTCTTCAGCCTTCGAGATCCTGCAGGGAGCCAGGTTTTTCACTAAGTTGGACCTTCGTAACGCTTACCATCTCGTGCGCATCAGGGAGGGGGACGAGTGGAAGACGGCGTTTAACACTCCGTTAGGGCACTTTGAATACCGGGTTCTTCCTTTCGGCCTCGCTAACGCTCCAGCTGTCTTTCAGGCATTAGTCAATGATGTCCTGAGAGACATGCTGAACATCTTTGTTTTCGTTTACCTTGACGATATCCTGATTTTTTCACCGTCACTCCAGATTCATGTTCAGCACGTTCGACGTGTCCTCCAGTGCCTTTTAGAGAATTGTCTTTTTGTGAAGGCTGAGAAGTGCTCTTTTCATGCCTCCTCCGTCACATTTCTCGGTTCTGTTATTTCCGCTGAAGGCATTAAGATGGATCCCGCTAAGGTCCAAGCTGTCATTGATTGGCCCGTCCCTAAGTCACGCGTCGAGCTGCAGCGCTTTCTCGGCTTCGCGAACTTCTATCGTCGTTTCATCCGTAATTTCGGTCAGGTGGCAGCTCCTCTCACAGCCCTTACTTCTGTCAAGACGTGCTTTAAGTGGTCCGTTTCCGCCCAGGGAGCTTTTGATCTCCTCAAGAATCGTTTTACATCCGCACCTATCCTTGTTACACCTGACGTCACTAGACAGTTCGTTGTCGAGGTTGACGCGTCAGAGGTGGGCGTGGGAGCCATTCTTTCTCAGCGCTCCCTCTCTGACGACAAGGTCCACCCTTGCGCGTATTTTTCTCATCGCCTGTCGCCGTCGGAACGTAACTATGATGTGGGAAACCGCGAACTGCTCGCCATCCGCTTAGCCCTAGGCGAATGGCGACAGTGGTTGGAGGGGGCGACCGTTCCTTTTGTCGTTTGGACTGACCATAGGAACCTTGAGTACATCCGTTCTGCCAAACGACTTAATGCGCGTCAGGCGCGCTGGGCGCTGTTTTTCGCTCGTTTCGAGTTCGTGATTTCTTATCGTCCGGGCTCTAAGAACACCAAGCCTGATGCTTTATCTCGTCTCTTCAGTTCTTCAGTAGCCTCCACTGACCCCGAGGGGATTCTCCCTGAGGGGCGTGTTGTCGGGTTGACTGTCTGGGGAATTGAGAGGCAGGTAAAGCAAGCACTCACTCAAACTCCGTCGCCGCGCGCTTGTCCTAGGAACCTTCTTTTCGTTCCCGTTCCTACTCGTCTGGCCGTTCTTCAGTGGGCTCACTCTGCCAAGTTAGCCGGCCATCCTGGCGTTCGGGGTACGCTTCCTTCCATTCGCCAGCGTTTTTGGTGGCCCACCCGGGAGCATGACACGCGTCGCTTCGTGGCTGCTTGTTCGGTCTGCGCGCAGACTAAGTCCGGTAACTCCCCTCCTGCCGGCCGTCTCAGGCCGCTTCCCATTCCCTCTCGACCGTGGTCTCACATCGCCTTAGATTTTGTCACCGGACTGCCTTCGTCAGCGGGGAAGACTGTTATTCTTACGGTTGTCGACAGGTTCTCTAAGGCGGCTCATTTTATTCCCCTTGCTAAGCTTCCTTCTGCTAAAGAGACGGCACAAATCATCATCGAGAATGTTTTCAGAATTCATGGCCTTCCGTCAGACGTCGTTTCGGACAGAGGTCCGCAATTCACGTCTCAATTTTGGAGGGAGTTTTGCCGTTTGATTGGGGCTTCCGTCAGTCTCTCTTCCGGCTTTCACCCCCAGTCTAACGGTCAAGCAGAACGGGCCAATCAGACTATTGGTCGCATCTTACGCAGTCTTTCTTTTCGCAACCCTGCGTCTTGGTCAGAACAGCTCCCCTGGGCAGAATACGCCCACAACTCGCTTCCTTCGTCTGCGACCGGGCTATCTCCTTTTCAGAGTAGCCTCGGGTACCAGCCTCCGCTGTTCTCATCTCAGTTCGCCGAGTCCAGCGTCCCCTCCGCTCAGGCTTTTGTCCAACGTTGCGAGCGCACCTGGAAGAGGGTCAGGTCTGCACTTTGCCGTTATAGGGCGCAGACTGTGAGAGCTGCTAATAAGCGTAGAACTAAGAGTCCTAGATATTGTCGCGGTCAGAGAGTTTGGCTCTCCACTCAGAACCTTTCCCTTAAGACCGCTTCTCACAAGTTGACCCCGCGGTTCATTGGTCCGTTCCGTATTTCTCGGATCATTAATCCTGTCGCAGTGCGACTTCTTCTTCCGCGATATCTTCGTCGCGTCCACCCGGTCTTCCATGTCTCCTGTGTCAAGCCCATTCTTCGCGCCCCCGCTCGTCTTCCCCCCCCCCCCATCCTTGTCGAGGGCGCACCCATCTACAGGGTCCGTAGGATTTTGGACATGCGTCCTCGGGGCCGTGGTCATCAGTACCTAGTAGATTGGGAGGGGTACGGTCCTGAGGAGAGGAGTTGGGTTCCCTCTCGGGACGTGCTGGACCGTGCGCTGATCGATGATTTCCTCCGTTGCCGCCAGGTTTCCTCCTCGAGTGCGCCAGGAGGCGCTCGGTGAGTGGGGGGGTACTGTCATGTATTGTCATGTTGTGTCTTGTTTCTGTCCTTTCCCTTCACCCTGTCTCCCTCTGCTGGTCGTTATTAGGTTACCTTTTCTCCCCCTCTTTCCCCCAGCTGTTCCTTGTCTCCTCCTAACTACCTCGTCACCCCTTTTCCCACCTGTTCCCTTTTTCCCTCTGATTAGTCCTCTATATCTCTCTCTGTTTTTGTTCCTGTCTTTGTCGGATTCTTGTTTGTGTTTTTCATGCCTGAACCAGACTATCGTCATGTTTGCTGCAACCTTGTCCTGTCCTGTCGGAATCTGCCGGTCCATCTGAGCCTACCTATGTTTTGTTATTAAAGAAGTTCTGTTTACGTTAATTCGCTTTTGGGTCCTCATTCACGCACCGTAACACCTGCTGTAGCAAACTGGCTCAAATTAAGATCCTACATGAAAGGCTAACACTAATTAGCTAGCTAAAGGAGAGTTTGGCAGGTCCAATCGAGGAATTCTCTCTGGTGGCTTATCTACTTGTTCATAATGTGTTCAATAACTTTAGATCAGTTATAACTAGATCAATTTCCTGATTTGCTAACATCATATTTTGTTAATGTACTATGACTGCAGCAGCTAGTTAGCTAGTTACCTCTTGCAGCAGTGAAATGCGATATTCACATGACTAGATCGTCCCTATGTCAAAACGATGCTTTTCCCTGATCCCAAAAGCTTTTTCCTGATCCCCAAACGACGGCGACGGCCGATCCTTAAACTACGTAGTGCCGATATACAGTACCAGTCAAAAGTTTGGACACACCTACTCATTCAAGGGTTTTTCTTTATATTTACTATTTTCTACTTTTTATAATAATTTGTGAATACATCAAATCTCTGAAATAACAAGTAACCAAAAAAGAGTTAAACAAATCAAATCATATTTTATATTTGAGATTCTTCAAAGTAGCCACCCTTTGTCTTGATGATAGCTGTGCACACTCTTGGCATTCTCTCAACCAGCTTCATGAGGAATGCTATACCAACAGTCTTGAAGGAGTTCCCACATATGCTAAGCACTTGTTGGCTGCTTTTCCTTCACTCTGCGGTCCAACTCATCCCAACCCATCTCAATTGGGTTGAGGTCAGGTGATTTTGGAGCCCAGGTCATCTGATGCAGTTCTCCATCACTCTCCTTCTTGGTCAAATAACCCTTACACAGGCTGGAGGTGTGTTGGGTCATTGTCCTGTTGAAAAACAAATTATATTCCCACTAAACCCAAGCCAGATGGGATGGCATATCGCTGCAGAATGCTGTGGTAGCCATGCTGGTTAAGTGTGCCTTGAATTCTAAATAAATCACAGACAGTGTCCCCAACAAAGCACTCCCACACCATCACAACTCCTCCTCCATGGTTCACCTTGGGAACCACACATGCGGAGATCATCCATTCACCTACTCTGCGGTTGGAAGACATGGTTCTTGGAACCATAAATCTCAAATGTTGACTCAAATGAACAGATTCCCAACAGTCTAATGTCCATTGCTCTTGTTTCTTGTCCCAAGAAAGTCTCTTCTTCTTATTGGTGTCCTTTAGAAGGGGTTTCTTTTCAGCAAATCGACCATGAAGGCCTGATTGACACAGTCTCTGAGCAGTTGATGTTGAGATGTGTATGCTATTTGAACTCTGTGAAGCATTTATTTGAGCTGCAATCTGAGGTGCAGTTAACTCTAATTAACTTATCCTCTGCAGCAGAGGTAACTCTGGGTCTTCCTTTCCCGAATGAGAGCTAGGTTCATCATAGCTCTTGATGGTTTTTGCAACTGCACTTGAAGAAACTTTCAAAGTTCTTGACATTTTCCAGATTGACTGACCTTCATGTCTTAAAGTAATGATGGACTGTCATTTCTCTTTGCTTATTTGAGCTGTTCTTGCCATAATATGGACTTGGTCTTTTACGAAATAGGGCAATATTCTGTATACCACCCCTATCTTGTCACAACAGAACTGGTTGGCTCAAACACATTAAAAAGGAAAGAAATTCCACAAATTAACTTTTAACAAGGTACACCTGGTAATTGAAATGCATTACAGGTGACCACCTCATGAAGCTGGTTGAGAGAATGCCAAGAATGTGCAGAGCTGTCATCAAGGCAAAGGGTGGCTACTTTGAAGAATCTCAAATATAAAATATATTTTGATTAGTTTAACACTGTTTGGGTTACAACATGATTCTACATGTGTTATTTCATAGTTTTGATGTCTTCACTATTATTCTACAATGTAGAAAATAGTAAAAATAAAGAAAGCCCTTGAATGAGTAGGTGTGTTCAAACTTTTGACTGGTATTGCACGTGTGCTATATAGGAAGTGGCTTTAATAAGCCAATGGGTGTTCTTACCGGCAGAGTTTTGACGCTGACTGTACAGACAGGAGACAGATAATGTTTCACGAACCTCCACCATTAAAACAGTGTCTGTGTATGTCACAATTAAAGATTGTGTGACCACTGCGCTCAGAACTGGTCTGCCAACCAAAATGTAACAGAATTAATCAATTGTGTTGCTGGTCCTCAATAAATGTACTTTTGGGAACAGTCAGATTGTTTGATGGATTATTTTTGTTCTCATGTCTTGATTGATTTACCCTGACAATGTGAAAATAAAATACTTAGCAACTCTTGGAGGAAAAATGGATGTTGACTTCACAAACACTTTATTATTTTTCTTTTTTTCTCTCTGATGCATTAGTATTAGATTTTTTTTTCTCTCTGATGCATTAGTATTAGATTTTTTTTTCTCTCTGATGCATTAGTATTAGATTTTTTTTTCTCTCTGATGCATTAGTATTAGATTTTTTTTTCTCTCTGATGCATTAGTATTTGATGCATCTGAGCTTTCTCTCTCCCTCTCTCCGTCTCTCTTGTACATGGTTTCCCACAGAACTCCAACAGTGAGAACCCAAACTGTGTGGGTATCGAGGGAGTGTTGGAGGCCTACTTCCAGAGTCTCCGAACTGTTCAGCTCTACGGGCCCACCAACTTTGCTCCTGTCATAAACCAGGTGGCACGGTGAGAGAATGACAGCACACACACACACACACACACACACACACACACACACACACACACACACACACACACACACACACACACACACACACACACACACTTTGTTATCGATTATAACCTCGAATCTTCTTGGGTATGACGCTACAAGCTTGGCACACCTGTATTTGGGGAGTTTCTCCCATTCTCCTCTACAGATCCTCTCAAGCTTTGTCAGGTTGGATGGGTAGTGTTGCTGCACAGCTATTTTCATGTCTCTCCTGAGATGTTCGATCAGGTTCAAGTCCGGGCTCTGGCTGGGCCACTTAAGGACATTCAGAGACTTGTCCCGCTAGCCACTCCTGCATTGTCTTGGCTGTGTGCTTAGGGTCATTGTCCAGTTGGAAGGTGAACCTTCACCCCAGGCTGAGGTTCTTAGCACTCTGGAGCAGGGTTTCATCAAGGATCTCTCTGTACTTTCCTTTGTTCATCTTTCCCTTGATCCTGACTAGTCTCCCAGTCCCCACAGCACCACCATGCTTCACCATGGGGATGGTGCCAGGTTCTCTCCAGACGTGACGCTTGGCATTCAAGCCAAACAGTTCAATCTTGGTTTCATCAGACCAGAGAATCTTGTTTCTCATTGTCTGAGAGTCCAAGCGGGCTGTCATGTGCCTGTTACTGAGGAGTGGCTTCCGTCTGGCCATACTACCATAAAGGCCTGATTGGTGGAGTGCTGCAGAGATGGGTGTCCTTCTGGAAGGTTCTCCCCTCTCCACAGATGAACTCTGGAGCTCTTTCAGAGTGACCATTGGGTTCTTGGTCACCTCCCTGACCAAGGCCCTTCTCCCCCGATTGCTCAGTTTGGCCGGGCCGGCCAGCTCTAGGAAGAGTCTTGGTGGTTCCAAACTTCTTCCATTTAAGAATGATGGAGGCCACTGTGTTCTTGGGGACCTTCAATGCTGCAGAAATGTTTTGGTACCGTTCCCCAGATCTGTGCCTCGACACAATCGTGTCTCGGAGCTCTACGGACAGTTCGTTCAACCTCATGGCTTGGTTTTTGCTCTGACATGCACTGTCAACTGTGGGACCTTAAAAAGACAGGTGTGTGCCTTTCCAAATCATGTCCAATCAATTGAATTTACCACAGGTGGACTCCAATCAAGTTGTAGAAATATCTCAAGGATCACTGACAACAATGAGACAGCCTATAGGGAGGAGGTCAGAGACCTGGCAGTGTGGTGCCAGGAGAACATCCTCTCCCCCAACGTGATCAAGATAAAGGATAATTGTGGAATACAGGAAAAGGAGGACCAAGCACGCCCCATTCTCATCGATGGGGCTGTAGTGGAGCAGGTAGAGAGTGGACACCAAGTTCCTTGGTCTCCACATCACCAACAAACTATCATGGTCCAAACACACCAAGATAGTCGTGAAGAGGGCACGACAACGCCTATTCCCTCTCAGGAGAAAGATTTGTCATGGGTCCTCAGATCCTCAAAAGGTTCTACAGCTGCACCATCGAGAGCGTCCTGACTGGTTGCATCACCGCCTGGTTTGGCAACGACTCGGCCTCCGACCGCAAGGCACTACAGAGAGTAGTGTGTGCAGCCCAGTACATTCACTGAGGCCAAGCTTCCTGACATCCATTTTTGTACGCTGCAGCTACTCTCTGTTTATTATCCATGCATAGTCACTTTACCTCTACCTACATGTACATATTTCCTCAATTACCTCGACTAACGGGTGCCCCTTCACATTCACTCTGTACCGGTACCCATTGTATATTGCTTCTCTACTGTTATTTTGCTCCTTAATTATTAGTTGTTGTTTTTTCTTCTTTTTTTTCCTTTTATTTATTCATATTTTACTTCAGTTTATTTTTGTAAATACTTTCTTAACTGCAGTGTTGAAGTTCTTGACATAAATCGGTACACCTGGTACCTACTACCATACCCCGTTCAAAGGCTCTTACATGTAAATATTTTGTCTTGCCCATTCACCCTCTGAATGCCACACATACACAATCCATGTCTCAGTTGTCAGTTCCCTTCATCTATGCTGATTGAAGTGGATTTAACAAGTGTCATCAATAATGGATCATAGCCTTCACCTGGATTCACCTGGTCAGTCTATGTCATGGAAAGAGCAGCTGTTCTTAATGTTTGTGTATACTCAGTGTACATATGTGTTTTGACTTGCTTGAAACGATACAAGAGTCACATATACTATATGCAAATACATACTGTATGCAAACACACAAACTCTCTTACTCTCCACCCCCCACCACACACACACACACACACACACACACACACACACACACACACACACACACACACACACACACACACACACACACACACACACACACACACACACTCCTCTCCTCTGCAGTATTCCACCCTTAGGCTGCCCTAGCCCTCATGAGTTACTCTGACATGTTCTCCCCTGAGCTGTCTCTGTCTCTGTCTCTATCGCACTCCTTCTCACTCTGACAGACTGACGGCCTAGCTTAGCTGCTCTCCCCTGCCTCCGTGTGCTCTATTTCTGTTTGTTTTCCATCTCTAAAGGTTCCACATAACTGCAAAACTCTTAATAATTGGCTTAGCTGGGGCCTTGTGACCATTACAACTTGTCAGGAGTTGTGTTGCTGAATGTTGTATAGGACACTGTAGTACTAGAGAAGACCATGTAGTTCATATAAACATAATTAATTATGTGGTGTAATAGTTGTAGTATTAGAAAGGAATAGTAGATGTGCCATTGTGTGAGTGTTTTACTGGTATTCCGGTGTTATAAAGGTGTCCCTGGATACTTTCCATAGAAATAAGCAGAGCATAGAATATGAATTATAGAAGATATTGTGATCTTGGTATTCTCCAGGAAGGAGGAAAGACTCTCCCTAAATGGGCTGCTTAAGGTCTTGTAGTGGAAAAACGAGAGAAGGTGAAACTCGCAACTAGCGACTTGCAGGTGCCGAGACCCAGCGTGATGACTCAATCGCCTTTTATGAAACTGTTCTGATGGATGACCGTATATTTGCGTCTCACAGGAGAAACACACCTTATCCTCTGAGACGAGAAGTTCCCAGCAAAGTCCTGGGGTCACTGACACAAGAAGAGGTGTGAAAACTGATGAAAACTTTCATTGTCTAAATGAATGTTACTGTTAATTCAATTGTCGTGTTTGGTTTTTAAGTGCTATGGATTTATTGTGACAGGGAAACTGTGTTATAATGTTTGTCGGACAGCGGTCAATTAAAAGAGGGAGCGACACAGGGGTGCCCAGGGCCTGCATTTATTCACATACAGTAATAGTGGAGTCAGATTGATGAATGCAGTTTAAACAGAATTTTCATTCAACTACATAATGGTGACCACTCATTGTCAGTCGATGGGGATTTCCACCAAACTACAGTCTCATACCTCCCACCTTAGTAAAAAATACACAATTTCTCACAACTAAATCCCCCAAAATGTTGTATGTATTTCATGAAACACATTTTCTAATGGCCCTGTTATGTACTTCCTGTTTATTTTTTGTGTACCAAACATTAAGAACACCTGCTCTTTCCATGACATAGACTGACAAGGTGAATCCAGGTGAAAGCTATGATCTCTTATTGATGTCACCTGTCATAAAAGTGTTGCGTGGTCTAGACTGTTGTCATGAAAGTGTTGCGTTGTCTAGGCTGTTGTCATAGAAGTGTTGTGTGGTCTAGACTGTTGTCGTAGAATTGTTGCGTTGTCTAGACTGTTGTCGTAGAATTGTTGCGTTGTCTAGACTTTTGTCGTAGAAGTGTTGTCTAGACTGTTGTCATAGAAGTGTTGCGTTGTCTAGGCTGTTGTCATAGAAGTGTTGCGTTGTCTAGGCTGTTGTCATAGAAGTGTTGCGTGGTCTAGACTGTTGTCGTAGAATTGTTGCGTTGTCTAGGCTGTTGTCATAGAAGTGTTGCGTTGTCTAGACTGTTGTCATAGAAGTGTTGCGTTGTCTAGGCTGTTGTCATAGAAGTGTTGTGCTGTCTAGACTGTTGACATAGAAGTGTTGCGTTGTCTAGACTGTTGTCGTAGAATTGTTGCGTTTTCTAGACTGTTGTCGTAGAAGTGTTGCGTTGTCTAGACTGTTGACATAGAAGTGTGTTTTGGGGTGGGGGTGCAACTCAATATTAGGAAGGTGTTCCTAATGTTAGGTATACTGAGTGTCTATAAGTATGGCAATATACTTTCCAGTGAATGCGGCATCTCTTTTGCATAACTTAATAGAGTGGGGTGCTGTGGCTCGACTGTGGACGCAAGAACTTCATGAATTCTCGTTCAATATGGTGCTATATTAGCATAATGATGATGATGATATAGCTGATGATTAGCACCTGTTTGAGGAAATGAGATTAATAATATATTTTTTTCTCTTTCTGTCTCTCCTCTCCACCGTCCTCTCTCTCACCCTTTCTCAAAAGTCTCTCTCCATTCCACTCATTATGCTTCGTCATCCTCCTCCTCCACCCTCGTTTGGCTCATCCTCCACCCCGGGTTGGCCCATGCGGCTGCTTGTGGGACAGAGATGGTGATGATGAGGAGGAGGAAGGCCCTCCAGTCATGTGGATGTGTCCACATGTGAGGTGTGGGGGTGAATCAAGCCGCTCTCTGGGCTCCTTTACCTAATATAACTCCTCACAGCAGCAGAGACTGGAGTAATAACTACCACATCACACCTCGAGTGGAGTTAGAAACAAGAGTCTAGGGGAAATATTTTGGTTATCTAATAACACCCACCTCTCCCATCCAGTGTTTCCAGAAATGGGGCTACATGTATTGTAGTGAAATGCCCACAATCTTTCTCCCTGTGCATGTCAGCTAATTCAACCATTCTCCAATGCGTTCCTGACTTGCCCTTTATGTCACTTGTAATGTTGATATACTACGTAGAATGTAAGTTAATAGTTGATTTTTTTGTGTGTGTTAGAGAGAGAGAGAGAGAGAGAGAGAGAGAGAGAGATGCATACATACATACAGAGATAGTGAGAGACAGACGGACGGACGTAAGAGAGAGAAGGAGAGAGACTTTCACACACTAGTGAGAGAGAACTAGACACAGACAGATAGAGAGGATGGGATGTTACTCGACAGAGAGAGAGGTGCCATTTACCCTTCACTCTTTTCCTCTTCCCCCTCCATCCAGACGGTGAGAGTGAGCCAGCGGGTCTCCGTCCAATCAAACAGTCAGCCAGCGGGTTTAGTCAGCCAGCGGGTTTTGTCCGCCCTGCGGAGTCTTACCATTAGCTGCCATCTCTGTCCCACAAGCAGACGCACTAGCCAACCGGCTCAGACACAAACACGACAGCTACAACTTCTATGTCAAAAGTCTAAACAACGCAACACACTTCTATGTCAACAGTCTAGACAACGGAACACACTTCTATGTCAACAGTCTAAACAACGCAACAAGTCTATGTCATCAGTCTAGACAACAGAATAGTCGGTAATGTAGTGGTAATAACGAACTACCTGGGAATATTACATCTGCCAATCGAGCACAGTTTAGTGTAATGGTATTCATAAAGTTGTAGGTGTATGCTATATTACTACAGAAGACCAGAAGACAGAAGAAAGTCTCCCTCTACATGTGCATTCACGCACACACGCACACAGCCAAAAAAGTTGGACCCGTACAGGAATGGATACACACCTACTCATTCAAGGGTTTTTCTTAATTTTTTTGTATTTTCTATATCCTACACTATGAAATAACACATATGGAATCATGTATTAACCAAAAAACAAATCAAAATATATTTTCTATTTGAGATTCTTCAAAGCCACCCTTTGCCTTGATGACAGCTTTGTACAATCTTGGCATTCTCTTAACCAGCTTCATGAGGTAGTCACCTGGAATGCATTTCAATTAACAGGTGTGCCTTGTTTAAAGTTCATTTGTGGAATTTCTTTCCTTCTTAATGTGTTTGAGCCAATCAGTTCTGTTGTGACAACTTAGGGGTGGTATACATAAAATTGCCATATTTGGTAAAAGACCAAGTCCATATTATGACAAGAACAGCTCAAATAAACTTAACACGGTA
This sequence comes from Oncorhynchus mykiss, assembly GCF_057628025.1. Lineage (NCBI taxonomy): Eukaryota > Metazoa > Chordata > Actinopteri > Salmoniformes > Salmonidae > Oncorhynchus > Oncorhynchus mykiss. Next base: position 28,113,904 of record NC_143038.1, read on the forward strand.
CACAAACATCCGCACAATCGTGAAGAGGGTACGGCAGCGCCTTGTCCCCCTCAAGAGGCTGAGAGTTCTACCACTGCACCATCAAGGCCATCTTGACTGGCTGCATCCCTGTTTGTCATGGCAAATGCACCGCCCTTGACTGCAATGCGCTACACAGGGTGGTGCAGACAGTTAAGAACATAACTGGGGCAAAGCTCCCTGCCATCCAGGACCTCTATATCAGGCGGTGTCAGAGGAAGTGTAACGCAATTCGTCTTCCTCTGACGAGGAGTATGACAGATCGGACCAATGTGCAGCGTGATAACTGTTCGTCATTTTTAATGAAAAGGCACTGAACACGAAAATAACAAAGTGAAAGACGAAAATTAAACAGTCCTGTATGGTGAAGACACAGAAAACAGAAACAATCACCCACAACTAAAATGGGGAAAACAGGCTACCTAAGTATGATTCTCAATCAGAGACAACGAATGACACCTGCCTCTGATTGAGAACCATACCAGGCCAAACACAAAAACACAACATAGAAAAAAGAACATAGACTACCCACCCCAACTCACGCCCTGACCAAACTAACACAAAGACATAATAAAGGAACTAAGGTCAGAACGTGACAGGAAGGGCCGAAAAATTGCCAAAGCCCCCCAAGCCATAGACTGCTCAAAACGGTACGGCTCTCGGACCAACAGACTCCGAGACAGCTTCTACCCCCAAGCCATAAGACTGCTAAATAAAATAGCCAGACTGCTAAATAAAATAGCCGGACTGCCAAATAGTAAATGAATGGTACACACACTATCTGCAATGACTCTACCTTCCACTGACCCTACGCACACTCACTAGACTATATATATGTAACAGTATAATTTTAAACCGTCCCCTCGCCCATACCCGGGCGCGAACTAGGGACCTTCTGCACACATCAACAGTCACCCTCGAAGCATCGTTACCCATCGCTCCACAAAAGCCGCGGCCCTTGCAGAGCAAGGGGAACTACTACTTCAAGGTCTCAGAGCAAGTGACGTCACTGATTGAAACGCTATTTAGCGCCCACGCTAACTAAGCTAGCCGTTTCACATCCGTTACATATACAAACCATATACACCCACACACACACACACACACACACACACACACACTACATTGACACTCCCACACAAAACCCACACACATTCACATACATTACACACTCACACAACACTCACACGCATACATTACACACTCACACAACACACACACACGCATTGATCTGGCACTGGTACTCCATGTACATAGCACCATTCTTGTGTATTTTATTTTATTCCTCTTGTGTTACTATTTTGGGAAGGGCGCACGTGACAAATACGATTTGGTTTGACTTGTGTTTCAACCTGTGCTGTGTTGCTCCGTGCAGGTGTGCTGAGGATGTGACTGACGGATCCCAGTACTTTGTCCTTTTGATGATCACAGACGGAGTCATCTCAGACATGGTGCAGACCAAGGAGGCTGTGGTCAATGTGAGTGTTCATCACAACTCAGTGATGTGTGTTGTTGACATTGGTGGGCCTTAAGTTTGTGTGTGTCCCAAAATGTGGCACGGGACGTCATAATGATATCATTTCCTGTGCGTGCATGTGTGTGTTTGTGTTTGTGTGTGTGTGTGTGTGTGATTTTTCTCCGCAGGCTGCCGCTCTGCCCATGTCTATCATCATAGTGGGAGTGGGTCCTGCTGAGTTTGATGGTAAGTGTCTGTCCGGTGGGGGGGGGGCTTTTAAATTGCATGGTGCTGACCCAGCTTCTGTTCTTCTCTCAATGCTAGGCAGTCAATGTGTCACTGTCTGTGAAGTGCACTAAAGATCAGCAGGGTAGGTGACAGAACAACTGCAATCTCCTTCCCAGAAGTTTTAGGAACTGGTGAATCCCCTTCCTGCTCTCCCTTTCTTCCAAATGTATCTCCCCCTATCATAGACATACAGCAAGGACACCCACATCTCCTGGTATGGAGCGGTACAGGCTTTTGCTCCAGCCCTCTTCTACTCTTTTAACACATTTGATTTGATCCTGAAGAGCAGCTTGAGTACGGGTAGAACCAAAACCTGCACACCCAAATAGTGTTGTTTTTTTTTAGTTTGCCTAGGGCACCAGGTAGGCGGAGTTTGCTTATTTGACCCCATTCCATTGCTCCTAAAGTGCAAACTCCACCCAAAAGGTGAACCAGGTGAGGTAAATCAGTTGTATATATATATATATGTGTATGTGTATGCATGTTTATATATACCCCAAAAATATAGGGGGGATTGGAAATTATGTAGACAATTACATTGATGGAAGTAACAATCTATCTGCAATATTAAAGCTGATCCACCCTAAAAGAACGACTCCCAAAATTGAAAAAGAAAAGGAATAAAATAACTAAAAATAAAAAAACATACTATCAGTTGCTCTCCAGGAAGAGGAATGTGTTGATTCCTTCCCCCTTCCCAAAGAATCCTTAGCATTAGTCTCATTTGGTAACAGGTCGTGACTCCTGTGTCATGTCTCTCGGTGGAGAGGAACTCAGAGTAAGTGAGTCCTAGGTCGTATTGAGTAGGGCAATGGAAAACGTTTTGCAATTGAACACGAAATTAGCAATAGACGGGTAGGTTGTTTAGCAACAAATCCAGCACATGAGCAACTATGGGGCACAGACAGGGTTGGCTTAGATTGTTGACAACATTTAAACTATATTTAATCCTGTTTATTGCACAATGAGCACTTGTCTCAAAAACATTGTTGCATTTGTTGGTTAGCTAGCTAGCGAATTTGAGACATTAACATTAACATGAAATCAGTCAAAACACCTCAAAACAAGACATGGTATCAATAACAAGATGAAACGAGCCACCTACGATTCCCCACATGGTATCTTCTTGTCACTGTTGCGATCTGACCATTCAGAATCATAAAAACGTGGCTTCCGGCCACATCGATGCACGTGCGTAATTTTCGTGACGTTGTCAGCCAACCCATCTATTCCCTCCCTGTTTCAGTCCATTTTTTCCCCATATGGTGCCGGATTAACACACCTGATATATCAGACTTCCACTGAGGCTTTGTTACCTGGGTCACCTAGCTTAAGCTCAGAAGGTTAACGGCAGAGCTGAATAATAATACCATGTGTGGGCAAACTCTGCACAAAACAATCCATTCATGCAAAGGATGTTTGCATTTTTTACTTCATTATCATGTTACTTACTCTTAGAAAAGAAGGTGCTACCTAGAACCATAAAGGGTTATTTAATTGTCCCCATAGGAGAACCTTCTGAAAATGTTTTTTTGTTGTTGTTGGAACTCATTCACTAATGCAAGGTTCTACGTTAAACTCTTTCACCACTTAAATGTTCTAAGTATATCCTTTTTCACCACAAAAGGGTTCTACCTGGAACCAAATAGGGTTCTCCTATGGGAAAAACAAGGAACCCATTTTTTCTAAGAGTGTACCTTGAGTCCCATTTCTGTTGTGGTACCATTTTATTTTAGTTACAATATGCAGCAGCAGAGAACTTGGTTTGAGTGATATCCTTCTCTGCCTACCATACTCATGTCAATCCTTGGATAATGTTGCAATTGCAGCTGTTGCACAATCTTGAAATGGCACACTATTCCCTATATATTCCCCATATTGGCCAATAGTCAGCCATAACTCGACAATGGCAAAACCAAGGAACGGGATTGTGGATGCTTCCTAAATTGCACCTTATTCCCTATTTACACAAAGGTGCTATCTAGGCTGTCCCCATAGGAGAACCCTTTGAAGAACCCTTTTTGGTTCCAGGTAGAACCCTATTGGGTTCCATGTAGAACCCTTTCCCCAGAGGGTCCAACATGGAACCCAAAAGAGTTCTACCTGGAACCAAAAGGATTCTACCTGGAACCAAAAAGAGTTTGCCTCTAGAGAAAGCCAAAGAACCCCTTTGGGACCCTTTTTTCTAAGAGTATAGTGTACTACTTTTGACCAGAGCCCTATGGTCAAAAGGCCTGTTCAAAAAAAGGATCAGAGCATGAATCTAGTACTGAAAGCATAAACTACAACTAGCTAGCACTGCAGTGCATAAAATGTGGTAAGTAGTTGACTCAGAGAGAAGGAGAATAGTTTAATTAACAGTTTTGAACAAATACATTTTTTCAAAAATGAAGGAGAAGCAAGAGAGATAGAGAGAGCTATATTTTATAGTATTTTTTTCCCTTTCACTTACTTAGCTAGCAAATGCAGCTAGCTAGTTTAGCATACTCAAACAGAGAGTGATGCTATGTTAGCTAGCGGGCTATGGCTATCCAACACTGGGACTCTTCCAAGTCAAGGTAAGCTTTTGGTTTTATTAATTTATTGCCACCAGGGCCGCCTGTGTAACTACTAAACTGTTTGCTGACTGTACACTATACTGCATTACTGTAGAGGGTTTACTAATACGTTAGATCTATTAGCTATGTTGACAATGATGTTAGCTAGCTAACATGGTGACAATGATGTAGGCTGTGTGTAGTGGTTAGCGGTTATGATATGAATGTTTGGCTTGGAAAGGTTTTTTCACCTGGTCACAGACAGCTGATGTGTTGTCCACAAGCGAAGGGAAAATGTGAGAGAGGAGGAGAGCGTGTAAATGCTCTTTTTATTTCACCTTTATTTAACCAGGTAGGCTAGTTGAGAACAAGTTCTCATTTGCAACTGCGACCTGGCCAAGATAAAGCGTAGCAATTCGACACATACAACAACACAGAGTTACACATGGAATAAACAAAACATACAGTCAATAATACAATAGAAACAAAGAAAACAAAAAGTTTATATACAGTGAGTGCAAATGAGGTAAGTTATAAGGAAATACAGTGCCTTGCAAAAGTATTCGGCCCCCTTGAACTTTGCGACCTTTTGCCACATTTCAGGCTTCAAACATAAAGATATAAAACTGTATTTGTTTGTGAAGAATCAACAACAAGTGGGACACAATCATGAAGTGGAATGACATTTATTGGATATTTCAAACTTTTTTAACAAATCAAAAACTGAAAAATTGGGCGTGCAAAATTATTCAGCCCCTTTACTTTCATTGCAGCAAACTCTCTCCAGAAGTTCAGTGAGGATCTCTGAATGATCCAATGTTGTCCTAAATGACTAATGATGATAAATACAATCCACCTGTGTGTAATCAAGTCTCCGTATAAATGCACCTGCACTGTGATAGTCTCAGAGGTCCGTTAAAAGCGCAGAGAGCATCATGAAGAACAAGGAACACACCAGGCAGGTCCGAGATACTGTTGTGAAGAAGTTTAAAGCCGGATTTGGATACAAAAAGATTTCCCAAGCTTTAAACATCCCAAGGAGCACTGTGCAAGCAATAATATTGAAATGGAAGGAGTATCAGACCACTGCAAATCTACCAAGACCTGGCCGTCCCTCTAAACTCAGCTCATACAAGGAGAAGACTGATCAGAGATGCAGCCAAGAGGCCCATGATCACTCTGGATGAACTGCAGAGATCTACAGCTGAGGTGGGAGACTCTGTCCATAGGACAACAATCAGTCGTATATTGCACAAATCTGGCCTTTATGGAAGAGTGGCAAGAAGAAAGCCATTTCTTAAATATATCCATAAAAAGTGTCGTTTAAAGTTTGCCACAAGCCACCTGGGATACACACCAAACATGTGGAAGAAGGTGCTCTGGTCAGATGAAACCAAAATTGAACTTTTTGGCAACATAGCAAAACGTTATGTTTGGCGTAAAAGCAACACAGCTGAACACACCATCCCCACTGTCAAACATGGTGGTGGCAGCATCATGGTTTGGGCCTGCTTTTCTTCAGCAGGGACAGGGAAGATGGTTAAAATTGATGGGAAGATGGATGGAGCCAAATACAGGACCATTCTGGAAGAATCCCTGATGGAGTCTGCAAAAGACCTGAGACTGGGACGAAGATTTGTCTTCCAACAAGACAATGATCCAAAACATAAAGCAAAATCTACAATGGAATGGTTCAAAAATAAACATATCCAGGTGTTAGAATGGCCAAGTCAAAGTCCAGACCTGAATCCAATCGAGAATCTGTGGAAAGAACTGAAAACTGCTGTTCACAAATGCTCTCCATCCAACCTCACTGAGCTCGAGCTGTTTTGCAAGGAGGAATGGGAAAAAATGTCAGTCTCTCGATGTGCAAAACTGATAGAGACATACCCCAAGCGACTTACAGCTGTAATCGCAGCAAAAGGTGGCGCTACAAAGTATTAACTTAAGGGGGCTGAATCATTTTGCACGCCCAATTTTTCAGTTTTTGATTTGTTAAAAAAGTTTGAAATATCCAATAAATGTCGTTCCACTTCATGATTGTGTCCCACTTGTTGTTGATTCTTCAAAAAAAAATACAGTTTTATATCTTTATGTTTGAAGCCAGAAATGTCGCAAAAGGTCGCAAAGTTCAAGGGGGCTGAATACTTTCGCAAGGCACTGTATATAGGCCATGGTGGCGAAGTATTTACAATATAGCAATTAAACACTGGAATGGTAGATCGGTAGAAGATGAATGTGCAGATAGAGATACTGGGGTGCAAAGGAGCAAAATAAATAAATAAATACCAGTATGTTGATGAGGAAGGTAGATAGATGGGCTGTTTACAGATAGGCTAAGTACAGGTGCAGTGATCTGTAAACTGCTCTGACAGCTGGTGCTTAAAGCTAGTGAGGGAGATGTGAGTCTCCAGCTTCAGAGATTTTTGCAATTCGTTCCAGTCATGGGCAGCAGAGAACTGGAAAGAAAGACGACCAAAGGAGGAATTGGCTTTGGGGGTGACCAGTGAGATATACCTGCTGGAGCGCGTGCTAGGAGTGGGTGCTGCTATGGTGACCAGTGAGCTGAGATAAGGTGGGGCTTTACCTAGCATAGACTTGGGTTTGGCGACGAGTATGAAGCGAGGGCCAACCAACGAGAGCGTACAGGTCGCAATGGTGAGTAGTGTATGGGGCTTTGGTGACAAAACGAATTGCACTGTGATAGACTGCAACCAGTTTGTTGAGTAGAGTGTTGGAGGCTATTTTATAGATGACATCACCGAAGTCGAGGATCGGTAGGATGGTCAGTTTTACGAGGGTATGTTTGGCAGCATGAGTGAAGGATGCTTTGTTGCGATATAGGAAGCCCATTCAAAATTTAATTTTGGATTGGAGGTGCTTAATGTGAGTCTGGAAGGAGAGTTTACAGTCTAACCAGACACCCAGGTATTTGTAGTTGTCCACGTATTCTAAGTCAGAGCCGTCCAGAGTAGTGATGCTGGACGGGCGAGCAGGTGCGGGCAGCGATTGATTGAAAAGCATGCATTTAGTTTTTCTTGCGTTTAAGAGCAGTTGGAGGCCACGGAAGGAGAATTGTATGGCATTGAAGCTCGTCTGGAGGTTAGTTAACACAGTGTTCAAGGAGGGGCCAGAAGTATACAGAATGGTGTCGTCTGCGTAGAGGTGGATCAGAGAATCACCAGCAGCAAGAGCAACATCATTGATGTATACAGAAAAGCGAGTCGGTCCGAGAATTGAACCCTGTGGCACACCCATAGAGACTGTCAGAGGTCCAGACAACAGGCCCTCCGATTTGACACACTGAACTCTATCAGAGAAGTAGTTGGTAAACCAGGCGAGGCAATCATTTGAGAAACCAAGGCTGTCGAGTCTGCCAATAAGAATGTTGTGATTGACAGAGTCGAAAGCCTTGGCCAGGTCGATGAATACGGCTGCACAGTAATGTCTCTTATCGATGGCGGTTAGGATGTCGTTTAGAACCTTGAGCATGGCTGAGGTGCACCCATGACCAGCTCTGAAACCAGATTGCATAGTGGAGAAGGTATGGTGGGATTCAAAATGGTCAGTAATCTGTTTGTTAACTTGGCTTTCGAAGACCTTAGAAGGACAGGGTAGGATAGATATAGGTCTGTAGCAGTTTGGGTCTAGAGTGTCACCCCCTTTGAAGAGGGGGATAACCGCAGCAGCTTTCCAATCTTTGGGAATCTCAGACGATACGAAAGAGAGGTTGAACAGGCTAGTAATAGGGGTTGCAACAATTTCGGCAGATCATTTTAGAAAGAGAGGGTCCAGATTGTCTAGCCTGGCTGATTTGTAGGGGTCCAGATTTTGCAGCTCTTTCAGATCATGGGCTATCTGGATTTGGGTAAAGGATAAATGGTGGGGGCTTTGGCGGGTTGCTGTGGAGGGTGCCAGGCAGTTGACCGGGGTAGGGGTAGCCAGGTGGAAAGCATGGCCAGCCGTAGAGAAATGCTTATTGAAATTCTCAACTATAGTGGATTTATCGGAGGTGACAATGTTTCCTAGCCTCAGAGCAGTGGGCAGCTGGGAGGAGGTGCTCTTATTCTCCATGGACTTTACAGTGTCCCAGAACTTTTTTGAGTTAGTACTACAGGATGCAAATTTCTGTTTGAAAAAGCTTGCCTTAGCTTTTCTAACTACCTGTGTATATTTGTTCCTAACTTCCCTGAAAAGTTGCAAATCATGGGGGCTAGTCAATACTAATGCAGAACGCCACAGAATGTTTTTGTGCTGGTCAAGGGCAGACAGGTCTGGCGTGAACCAAGGACTATATCTATTCCTAGTTCTACATTTTTTGAGAGGGGCATCCTTATTTAAGATGGTGAGGAAGACACTTTTAAAGAATAGCCAGGCATCATCTACTGACGGGATGAGGTCAATGTCATTCCAGGATACCCGGCCAGGTCGATTAGAAAGTGATCATGCTGTTTGTATGTGGCTGCTATGAATGTGAACTGTATTTGCGTGTGTTCATGTGATGTATTCATTCCGCCGATTCTGTTGAAAAACGTTTCTTAAACGGAAGCAAATGGAACAAAGCGTGGATAAACATACCTGAAATAGAAAGAAGACCATGCTAATCAACAACAACAACAAAAATTGTCCGTCCTCCCTCATCTTAAACGGCACCGACCGCCACTGCTGTGTACACTCCTCCTGGCATAGTGAGAAAGAGTTGTGCTGGAAAGCTGAAGCTCTTCAGCTAGCAAGAGAGCAGCAAAACAAAGCAGTCACTCCCAAAGTAAATGTGCAAACACTGGAGCACACTTATTATGCATTATGCCTATTCCAAAAGTTAATTGGCTAAGTGATTTGAATTAAAGATACTGCCGGTAGTTGGGGAAAGGAAGCAGAAAAGGGGAATTTATTCATGCCTAACGACAAGGGGGTCTCTTTGGGACCTATTACAAACTACACAGGGCTGTGCGAGGGGTCAGGGGTAGCTGCCGTAGGGGTTGTGTGTGTATGTGTGTGCATGCATGCTCGTGCCTATGTGTGAGTCTCTAGTGTGTGTGTGTGTGTGAGACAGAGCGATTTAAAAGTGTATAAATTAAATCACTAGAGTATTGGTTTGTGATGGTTTGACTGATTGCTCCAGATTGTGTGGTGGTTGGGAAATCAGCATAACTTTAAGTGGTCTATAGGTGGAGGGGTATTTGACTCATCTACGCTCTCTTATCCTCCTCTTGCTCAGTCAGAGGGAACTGGGAGCTCTTTCTCTCCAAAGGGAGCCTGTGCAAACAGACTGTCTCTCGCACATATGCTTGAGTGCAACGCATCTCCTCTCCTCTCTCCTCTGCTATACCCATCCTCTCCTCTCTTATCCTTCCCCTCTTCGAATCTTTCCATCATGCCATGTTCCTCTCTCCAAAATGCCTCCCATGTTCCCATGAAGTCTGCATGTGGGCATCTGTTTGGATGCACCTGTGTGCCTGTAGATGTTTGTGTGCATATGTGTGTGGAGTGAACGTATGTGCATCATCAGTGTGTACCAAGCACTCCTGCGCCTGCGTGTACACATACACATTCATGGGTGTGAAATTCATGGGAAACAGAAGGTGTGTGAGTGTGTGTGTGTACTCTGTAAGCACGCTTGTTCCTGTGTGTAACATTCATGGCAAACAGAAGGCGGTGTGTGTGTGTGTGTGTGTGTGTGTGTGTGTGTGCGTGCGTGCGTGCATGTGTGTGACATTCAAGGGAGCAGAAGGCTTTGTATAAGTCAGTGACTCAGGGGATGCCCCCCACATGTCTGGGTTTATCCAAGACACCTGCCCCACTTTCCTGCCATCCTGCTGTCCCTTCACCCCCTCTCTCTTCCTCTCTGCACTGCTATACCCTACAGCCCTACAGATGATTGTGGACTTCAGGAAACAGCAGAGGGAACACCCCCCTATCCACATCGATGGAACAGTAGTGGAGAGGGTAGCAAGTTTTAAGTTCCTCGGCATACACATCACAAACAAACTGAATTGGTCCACTCACACAGACAGCATTGTGAAGAAGGCGCAGCAGCGCCTCTTCAACCTCAGGAGGCTGAAGAAATTTGTCACCAAAAGCACTCACAAACTTCTACAGATGCACAATCGAGAGCATCCTGGCGGGCTGTATCACCGCCTGGTACGGCAACTGCTCCGCCCTCAACTGTAAGGCTCTCCAGAGGGTGGTGAGGTCTGCACAACGCATCACCGGGGGCAAACTACCTGCCCTCCAGGACACCTACACCACCCGATGTCACAGGAAGGCCATAAAGATCATCAAGGACATCAACCACCCGAGCCACTGCCTGTTCACCCCGCTATCATCCAGAAGGCGAGGTCAGTACAGGTGCATCAAAGCTGGGACCGAGAGACTGAAAAACAGCTTCTATCTCAAGGCCATCAGACTGTTAAACAGCCACCACTAACATTGAGTGGCTGCTGCCAACACACTGACACAACTCCAGCCACTTTAATAATGGGAATTGATGGGAAATGATGTAAATATATCACTAGCCACTTTAAACAATGCTACCTTATATAATGTTACTTACCCTACATTATTCATCTCATATGCATACGTATATACTGTACTCTATATCATCGACTGTATCCTTATGTAATACATGTATCACTAGCCACTTTAACTATGCCACTTTGTTTACATACTCATCTCATATGTATATACTGTACTCGATACCATCTACTGTATCTTGCCTATGCTGCTCTGTACCATCACTCATTCATATATCCTTATGTACATATTCTTTATCCCCTTACACTGTGTACAAGACAGTAGTTTTGGAATTGTTAGTTAGATTACTTGTTGGTTATTACTGCATTGTCGGAACTAGAAGCACAAGCATTTCGCTACACTCGCATTAACATCTGCTAACCATGTGAATGTGACAAATAAAAATTTGATTTGATTTGATTTGAGCCATAGGTGAAAGCACTGGATAGGTCTCCAGCCCATTGCCTTTATTTATCCAGTGCTTTTCAGATTACTGGTCCTGGAGGAGAGGAGATGAGGGAGGGTGGGTGGTTATTGAGGAGTTTTGGGTTGCTGCCCATGGCTGAGGCATGCTCTCTCAAAGACATCAGTGTGAACCCAACTGTACAGTCCCACAGGCATGGCCAGGCATCTGCCTCCCAGCTCCTCTCTACTCCAGTACACCAGATAAGATGGACCCACATCTTCTCGCCACCAAAATAGATATTAGTATTCATGATGTAGTCTGTTAGAAAGTTACGGCATCCACATTAGGATGTTGTCGGTTCTCAGAAAATAGTTCCTAATATGGATTCCGTTGGTTATATTAAAATCACTCCTAATAATGTAAGAATGAAGTTTCAGGAAGATGTTTTTAAAATATGTTTGCTCTGGGGCTTTCATGTACAGAATTATGTCTTTGACCTACTATTATATTATTAGTTGCGCTTTTGGCAAACAAAGTGACACAGGAGGCTGGTGGCACCTTAATTGGGGAGAATGGGCTCATGGTAATGACTGGAGCAGAATCAGCGGAATGGTTTCAAAAACATCAAACATATGGTTTCCAGCTGTTTGATGCCATTCCAATTGATCCGTTCCGGCCATTATTATGAGCCATTCTCCCCTTAGCAGCCTCCACTGATAGGGTGCCATATTTATCACAAATCCAATACACATTAATAACACAAACAGCATTCTGTCTAATAATGGATTTACGTGACATCATCTCTGTCTCTGTCCCTGAGTCTGACTCTCTGTCTCTGTCTATGACTCTAACTCTCTCTAACTCCCTCTCTTTCCCTGCCTCTACCCCATTTCTCTACCTTTCCCTCTGTCTGTTTCTGCTCCATAGCGATGGAGGAACTGGATGGTGACGAGGTCAGAGTGTCCTCTAAGGGGCGCATTGCCGAGCGAGACATAGTCCAGTTTGTGCCTTTCCGGGACTACATAGACCGCCAGGGCAACCAGGTGCTGAGCATGGCACGGCTGGCCAAGGACGTGTTGGCAGAAATCCCTGAGCAGCTGCTGGGTTTCATGAAGACAAGAGACATCGAGCCCCGGCCCGCCTCCTCCACCACCACTACCACCCCGCCAGGACTCCACAAGCTGCGCATCTGAGAGAGGGGTTTGGGTGGGGGTCTTTGGTTCTTGGGTTTAGAGACATTGTTTGGACCATTTTCAGTTGCAGCAAATACCTGAAGAGACACACACTGAAGCCGTTGGGGTACACATACGCACGCACACACGCACGCACACACACACACACACACACACACACACACACACACACACACACACACACACACACACTGCAGTAGCGATTTCCTGCCTGGTGAACACCGCCATGCTGTGATGTAACAACTGTACAGCTTAACAAGGGTCAAATGGAGCATGACCTTTGGAGTGAGAACTGTTGGAATTGCTTCCGTGGTTGCCAACCCCTCACTGACCCCTTAGCTTCTTTTTATATGCAGGGGTCAAGGAACAGTCACCGTTAAACGTTGTAAAAAGCAAGGGTTTGTGGGCTTCTCAACAGACAGAAAGAGCGATCGATGTTCACCTTTTTTCCTATGCCTCACTAGCCACGCATGCAATGGGTGTTTCATTCTCACATCTTTTGTGGTCCAAACAGAAACAAATTGGCCACTTGGGTTGCAATGGCAGTACTTTACTTTATCCACTCTCTGGCCAATGTATATGTCCATGTGTATAATGACACTGTACAAACATTGAAGAAAGTGGGACAGCCGGTTAATATCCAAAACAAGTGAAAGGCACAGAAAGTCTATTCATGTTTGGTTTCTTCTCAGGGCATTTCTGAAAGCTTTTGGATGAGTTTCGCAAAACAAGGGAGACGGTAACAAGATGACGTCTCTGGACAGTTGAGGTCTCAGCCTCGGCATCTGGAGTCATTGGGTGTTTCTCAAAATGCATACTACCGTGCTCCGAGCACACACATTGGAGCACGGGAGGGTCATAGTATGAGTTGAAATCAAAGTATGCGAAACGGAGCACAGAGGGCACTTCTGGAATGTGTGCTCCTTTTGTACTTATTTTGAAGTATGCATCAATGCAAGCTTCAACGGAAAGTATGCAAAGAAATATGATGCAACCACGTAAAAAATGACATAAAATGTATTGAAATCAATGGTGGCCATTATTTGAGCTGAAGCGAGAGAAAATACACTCCTATTCAGAATGAAATGTTGCTTATTCACATCTCATATGTTGCCTGACTATAATATTTTATTTTGATACGTACGTTAATAAATACAGGCGGTGTTCATTTTGCCATGTTTATCTGCCTACATACCATATATCACAAGCCCATAATAGGTCAATAGGGCTAACTGGCTAGCAACTAGTACTGTTAGCTAGCCAGATAGCCACAAATAATTGTTAGCTAGCAACCCACAAAGAATATATCTCACATAATATTAGTTTTAGATCATTTTTGCATGTTAAAATATCTGGTTAGCTACATTATTATGCTAGCTGATAGTTATGAAGTAAAAAGGTTGCTTTGTGTATATCTTGTTTCGTTACTATTGCCATTGTTGACCTGACTGGAAGACGGTTCAGTGAATGGGTAAGTCCATAGTAAGTCAATAGGGCTAACTGGCTAGCTAGCTAGCCATGAAGAATTGGTAGCTACCAATGAAATATGTACAGTTGAAGTCGGGAGTTTACATACACCTTAGCCAAAAACATTTAAACTCAGTTTTTCACAATTCCTGAAATTTAATCCTAGCAACAATGCCATGTCTTAGGTCAGTTAGGATCACCACTTTATTTTAAGAATGTGAAATGTCAGAATAATAGTAGAGAGAATTATTTATTTCAGGTTTTATTTCTTTCATCACATTCCCAGTGGGTCGGAAGTTTACGTACACTCAATTACTATTTGGTAGCATTGCCTTTAAATTGTTTAACTTGGGTCAAATGTTTCGGGTAGCCTTTCACAAGCTTCCCACAACACGTTGGGTGAATTTCGGTCCATTCCTCCTGACAGAGCTGGTGGGACTGAGTCAGTTTTGTAGGCCTCCTTGCTCGCACATGCTTTTTCAGTTCTGCCCACACATTTTCTATGGGATTGAGGTCAGGACTTTGTGATGGCCACTCCAATACCTTGACTTTGTTGTCCTTAAGTTTCTATATCTATTTCTATAGTTTCTATATATTTATTTATTTTATATATTTATACAGTTCTATTTTTGTTTCATCAGACCAGAGGACATTTCTCCAAAAAGTACAATCTTTGTCCTCAGTTGCAAACCGTTTGCAGTTGCAAACCGTAGTCTGTCTTTTTTATGCCGGTTTTGGAGCTGTGGCTTCTTCCTTGCTCAGCGGCCTTTCAGGTTATGTCAATATAGGACTTGTTTTACTGTGGATATAGATACCTTTGTACCTGTTTCGTACAGCATCTTCGCAAGGTCCTTTGCTGTTGTTCTGGGATTGATTTGCACTTTTCGCACCAAAGTACGTTCATCTCTAGGAGACAGTACGCGTCTCCTTCCTGAGCTGTATGACAGCTGCGTGGTCCCATGGTGTTTATACTTGCGTACTATTGTTTATGTGGTACCTTCAGGCGTTTGGAAATAGCTCCCAAGGATGAACCAGATTTGTGGAGGTCTACAATTTTTTTTCTGAGGTCTTGCAAAGCAAAGAGGCACTGAGTTTGAAGGTAGGCCTTGAAATACATCCACAGGTAGACCTCCAATTGACTCAAAGGATGTCATTTAGCCTATCAGAAGCTTCCAAGCCATGACATCATTTTCTGGAATTTTCCAAACTGTTTAAAGGCACAGTCAACTTAGTGTATGTAAACGTCTGATCCACTGGAATTGTGATACAGTGAATTATAAGTGAAATAATCTGTCTGTAAACAATTGTTGGAAAAATTACTTGTGTCATGCAAAAATTAGATGTACTAACCGACTTGCCAAAACTATAGTTTGTTAACAAGAAATTTGTGGAGTGGTTGAAAAACGAGTTTTATTGACTCCAACGTAAGTGTATGTAAACTTCCGACTTCAACTGTACATCTACCTTGCATAACATTAGTTTTAAGTAATTTCTGCCTGTTTAACTAGCTGGCTAGCTAGATTATTACGATACACAGATCTAGCTGATAATTAGAAAGTTTGCTTTGTGTATATCTTGTGTCGTCTATTGTTGCCATTGTCCTGGCTGGAAGAAGGTTCAGTGAATGGGGAGGGGAATTGTGAGGCAGTACAGTAGAGGGAGTGCGAGTGCTTCTCAAATGTATTGTTTTATGCATTCTCCACACTCTCGTCCTCACAATTATGTACTCAAGAGAACATGGTCGGAGAATGCACTCGGAGCGTGAGAGTGTGCAGCACGGTAGTATGCATATTGAGAAACGCCCATTGTGTTCATATATCTGTACATCATGTCCTTGTTTAAGGACTGGTTCCTCTTGTCCAGGGGGCGATTGAAAAGTGATTATATTGTTTTATGCCAGTTCTCACTATATGTATGTATGTATGTAGTTGGATATCTTAGCCACGTTACCTCATGATAAATAGATTCTCTATATTACTGATATATTCCACGTGTTGAAATGTAGACATGTTTCATATGATGGCCTGTGAAAGCTCTATATTACAGATCAGAAAATAAATTCAGAGACAGGATGTGTGAATATTGAAATAACTTAAGGGCCTGCTGGCTGGCAATGCTGTTGAGAGCGAAGTCTTGATCTTTCAAATGACGGGTTGGAAATAAAAAATCGTCTTGAGATGGAAATAGCTTGAGCGCCCCCCATGTATTTTTCTACCACCATACAACTGGCCGTCTGACGTCCAACTGACGTCACTGCACAGGTTCATTCTGACCCAAACACTGGTCTGAATATACCACAGTACCTAGTCACTATTTTTTTACTTCTCCTTGATTTCCTCCTTCCAAATGTAAACTTTTCCAAGCTTTTGGTCAATGGTGGCAAAACCTGCTCCGTCTTTCAAACATGTCAAAGCATCAGGGTCAACTTTGGGTCACTCCATTTTTGCTAGAAAGAGGAGAGGAGTGAAAGAGATTGTGCCTCAGCATAAGTTGTTCTCAAAAGTGTGGTCCCTCGCCACTAAGCCTGTTTCGAAGGAGTTGCAATGGGCTGATTTACTCTGCATATTTATGCATGGTTTCTTTCCGCCACAGCTCTGGTTTCCAAGATATGGGTCTATATTTTTTCATTATTTTGGCTGGGCTTATAGGATCTTCACAAGTTTATTTACAATGCATGTCATTGTTTTGTAGGCCTACTTGTCTTGTTATTATATATTTTTTCTTTGAGAAATTCCTGACTATAACGGATCATTCAAACGCAGAGATTTTGTTCACAGTCAAGTCTCTATTCTGACTTGTTTGATTTCTCTCTTTTACTGCATACCCACGTTCTTCTCTATTTTCTTTCACTCACTCACTCACTCACTCACTTTTGGGGAATGATCAAGCATTTAGGACATTGTAAGAGTAGGTCAATAGGGGATTCCATTTTTATTTGATTCAATGCAAGTCAAAATTCCATTATTTTGAACGCTAACCTGATTAGTCAACACATTTCTGATGGTTGTGGTCATCGAGAATAACCGTTATTCACATTTTAAATTGACTAAAACATTCATAAATATTTGATGAGTGTTCTATGCTGGGTTGGTTTTGCATGAGATCGGATTGTGTATTGAATTCTGTCAATATTCTTTATTGTACACTGTATAGTAAACAGGAACTGCCAAAACGGCTTAGGTAGGCCACCAAAAATTCAGAAATGTCCATCCCCAACTACAACATTCTTCGCCAAAGTGGGGTGGAGTTGCAATCTACTGTAGAGACAGCCTGCATAATTCTGTCACGCTATCCAGGTCTGTGCCCAAACAGTTTGAGCTTCTACTTTTAAAAAGCCACCTTTCCAGAAATATGTCTCTCACTGTTGCCATTTGTTACAGACCCCCCTCAGCCTCCATCTGTGCCCTGGACATCATATGTGAATTAATTGCCCCCCATTTATCTTCAGAGTTTGCACTGTTGCGTGACCTAAACTGGGACATGCTTAAGACCCCGGCCGTCCTACAATCTAAGCTAGATGCCCTCAATCTCTCCCAAATTATCATGGAACCTACCAGGTACAACCTCAAATCCGTAAACACGGGCACCCTCATAGATATCATCCTGACCAACCTGCCTTTTAAATACACATCTGCTGTCTACAACCAGGATCTCAGCGATCACTGCCTCATTGCCTGCGTCCGTAATGCATCCGCGGTCAAATGACCACCCCTCATCACTGTCAAACGCTCCCTAAAACACTTCAGCGAGCAGGCCTTTCTAATCGACCTGGCCCGGGTATCCTAGAAGGATATTGACCTCATTCCGTCAGTAGAGGATGCCTGGTTATTCTTTAAAAGTGCTTTCCTCACCATCTTAAATAAGCATGCCCCATTCAATTTTTTTTAACCAGGAACAGATA
This sequence comes from Oncorhynchus mykiss, assembly GCF_057628025.1. Classification (NCBI taxonomy): domain Eukaryota; kingdom Metazoa; phylum Chordata; class Actinopteri; order Salmoniformes; family Salmonidae; genus Oncorhynchus; species Oncorhynchus mykiss. The sequence continues at coordinate 28,131,683 of NC_143038.1, forward strand.
TAGCCCTTGGTTCACTCAATACCTGACTGCCCTTGACCAGCACAAAAACATCCTGTGGCGTTCTGCATTAGCATCAAATAGCCCCCGCGATATGCAACTTTTCAGGGAAGTTTGGAACCAATATACACAGGCAGTTAGGAAAGCAAAGACTAGCTTATTCATACAGAAATTTGCAGAAATTAGCACAAACTGCAAAAAGTTCTGGGACACTTTAAAGTCCATGGAGAATAAGAGCACCTCCTCCCAGCTGCCCACTGCTCTGAGGCTAGGAAATACTGTCACCACCGATAAATATACGATAATTGAGAATTTCAATAAGCATTTTTCTACGGCTGGCCATGCTTTCCACCTGGCTACCCCTACCCCGGTCAACAGCTCTGCACCCCCCATAGCAACTTGCCCAAGCCTCCCCCATTTCTCCTTCACCCAAATCCAGATAGCTGATGTTCTGAAAGAGCTGCAAAATCTAGACCCCTACAAATCAGCTGGGATAGACAATCTGGACCCTCTCTAAAATTATCCGCCGCAATTGTTGCAACCCCTATTACCAGCCTGTTCAACCTCTCTTTTGTATCGTCTGAGATTCCGAAAGATTGGAAAGCTGCCGCGGTCATCCCCCTCTTCAAAGGGGGTGACACCCTAGACCAAAACTGTTACAGACCCATATCTATCCTACCCTGCATTTCTACGGTCTTCGAAAGCCAAGTTAACAAACAGATCACAGACCATTTCGAATCCCACCGTACCTTCTCTGCTATGCAATGTAGTTTCTGAGCTGGTCATGGGTGCACCTCAGCCACGCTCAAGGTCCTAAACGACATCATGACTGCCATCGATAAAAGACAATGTTGTGCAGCCGTATTCATCGACCTGGCCAACGCTTTTGACTCTGTCAATCACAGCATTCTTATCGGCAGACTCAACAGCCTTGGTTTCTCAAATGACTGCCTCGCCTGGTTCACCAAATACTTCTCAGACAGAGTTCAGTGTGTCAAATCGGAGGGCCTGTTGTCCGGACCTCTGGCAGTCTCTATGGGGGTGCCACAGGGTTCAATTCTCTGGCCGACTCTTTTCTCTGTATACATCATTGATGCCATAGACTGTAAACTCTCCTTCCAGACTCACATTGGCTTCCTATATCGCAACAAAGCATCCTTCACTCATTCTGCCAAACATATCCTCGTAAAATTGACTATCCTACCAATCCTTGACTTTGGCGATGTAATTTACAAAATAGCCTCCAACACTCTACTCAGCAAATTGGATGCAGTCTATCACAGTGCCATCCGTTTTGGCACCAAAGTCCCATTTACTACCCACCACTGCTACCTGTATGCTCTCGTTGGCTTGGCCTCTCTTCATATTCGTCGCTAATCCCACTGGCTCCAGCTCATCTATAAGTCTTTGCTAGGTAAAGCCCCACCTTATCTCAGCTCACTGGTCACCATAGCAGCACCCCCCCATAGCACGCGCTCCAGCAGGTATATTTCCCTGGTCAACCCCAAAGCCAATTCCTACTTTGGCCTCCTTTCCTTCCAGTTCTCTGCTGCCAATGACTGGAACCAACTGCAAAAATCACTGAAGCTGGAGACTCATATCCCCCACACTAACAAGCATCAGCTGTCAGAGCAGCTTACAGACCATTGCACCTGTACATAGCACATCTGTGAATAGCCCACCCAACTACCTCATCCCCATATTGTTAATTTTTTTTGCACCCCAGTATCTCTACTTGCACATTCATCTTCTGCACATCTATCACTCCAATGTTTAATTGCTAAATTGTAATTTATTTTGCCACTATGGCCTATTTATTGCCTTACCTCCCTAATCTTATTTAATTTTCACACACTGTATATAGACTTTTCTATTGTGTTATTGACTGTACGTTTGTTTATTCCATGTGTAACTCTGTGTAGTTGTTTGTGTCGCACTGTTTTGCTTTATCTTGGCCAGGTCGCAGTTGTAAATGAGAACTTGTTCTCAACTGGCCTACCTGGTTAAATAAAGGTGAAATAAAAAAATATATATAATAATATATAATATATATATAAGAACCAAAAACGATAATGGAGCATTTTAATAGTAGATCAAATTATAATAGACACAACGTTTAAACATAGTGCATGCGTGTAGCAGTGTTATAAAGTACCAAAGTAAACTTCAATTCACATCACCTGTTGAATATTTTTGCATAAAGCATGAATATCCGGCTGTGTTCTGTGTACAGTATAAGTTTAACCTTCTCATTGAACTAGGCTTGACAGACATAAACTATATGCTGCTTACAATCCCCTTTGCCCATTCAAGTGTTTTGTGACCGTGTTTGCTTACAAGTATACCTAATGTAAATATATCGTAGTTCATGTACAGAATATTATGTGATCTGTCTTCCTCCTGATTTTCTTTCTATAACGATTCTGTAAATGTATATCTATGTTATTCCTTACCTGCTTGTGTTGGTCAAAACCTATTTGTAAATTTGCCCATTTGTTTTATATATCTTATCTTAGAAATCAAATAAAGATATATTATTAAGACTTATCTCACTATTGAAGTTGGCAGATTATGTTTGTTCTTGGAGTTAACAAAATCATGCATGCTTTAAGAAAGGTCATTGCCCTGGACAGTGCATCTCATTCCTCTAAAATAGATCATCATATTCATTACTAATGTGCATGGTGGATGTCTGCCTGGACTGTAGTCTGTAACTATTTATGTGTATGCTTAATAGGCCTACATGGAAATCTGTGAATTTTAAGAGAAAGATTTCTGCCTTACAGTGAATTACTAATCCTGAAAGACTTTCATACAAACTAAAATACACTATTTATAGTTACATTAACACATTTAAACGCATTATATATTAATGACATTACTGATTGTACATTGACCAAAAAAAGTGTATATTAGTGCGCATACAGAGGCCTACAGACTATCAAGAGTTGCAGGTGATCTCAAAGTAATTTAGAGAATTAATGTTTAGGGCATATAGAAGTTACCATTCAAACATATAAGACAACTAAACGTTTGTTTAATTTTAAAGATATGAATGAATTAGTACTTTTTATATCTTGTTCTCATTTGAAAAGTTAGAATTTTGTTTCAACTATGTAACATCGTTTGGACAGTAAAGAGCTTATAGTGCCACCTAATGGATCTCAATAATAACAATCTCCCGTATAACCCATTAATATTTTTAGACCACACACAATGCAAAACTAAGTTTGCTTTCAGAAAAGATTCAATACAATGATAACATGAATGTAACGAGTATTTATTACGGCACCGCAGGGCGTTTGAATGGTTTGAACTGTGCAATAAGATACAAATAGTTCCATTCCATCGGTTTGTTATCCATCCATTCCGGCCACGGTTTACGATAAACTTTGGCGTTGCTTACCGGCTCGCCTTCCCCATTTGTGGGAAGGGCGGGCCTTGTATGCACTGCAGCCTGCTACAGGGATACCAAGATGGAAATCCAGGGGCTTTCTGATGCCCAAAACATTTACTATCAACATGGCGCCCCACGTAGAACAGGCTCGTCTCAGTTTAGGACAACGACACTTTCTCGCTCCATTTCGAACGAGAACGAAGCAGAGGACAATTTGGAATCGCACGAACTGCAAAGCAACAACAACAATAGGCCGAGGACATCTCCATTTCGCCTGCTGGTAGAAAATGGCAGCGGTGTTTGCCTGCCCGTCTGCAAGCAGGACGGTAAAAATAATAGCCCTCTTCAAGCCCAAACAGCGAGTGTGGGACTCCGTAACGTGAATACTTTGAAAGAAAGGGAGCTAAACACACAACTGCCTCCACAAGATTTGAGGACGGGTTACAAATATGATGTTGAAAGTGGGGATAGCATATTGCAAATGGCGTTGCCTTTCTTTGAGGGGGAAGAGGAACATTCGCAGCAACTGCAAACTGCGGTTTTACGGCAGCAACATGAAGACGGCGCCTCCCTGTTGCAGTCATTGGCGAGCGAGAGCACGGCGGCCTACAGGAGCAACACCACGGTTAGCGCGAATAAAAACACAGAGGGATTGTATGTGGTTTTCAACATTGTCCAAGAGGATGGAAATGACACAAATAAAGACAGACTGGGGAATCCATCCAAAGATGGAGATACAATAATCGGTAAGAAGCCTGAAGATTCCAAAATCATTCCATGTAATTCGATGGAGGTTCAAAACACCAATACCCTTATTGAATCAGACGAGAATTTGAACAATTTAGCAGGCAGGGCCTTGAAAATAACTGCTCCTCAGTGTAGTGCATTAATTTCAAGCTCAAATAATGAGGGTGAGGCAACTGTACCGAATGAAAAACAGTCTATGTGTTATGAAACGGAGAATGAAAACGCTGTTTTGACAAACGAATATGGCGATAACATATGCGGCCACCTTGACAACATTGACAGTGGCGCGGCAGACGAATTACTTTCTCAGCCCGAAGCTAGAGAACGCAGTGCCTTGATTTCAGAAAACACCTATATCGTGGAAATGAGCGACACGATGGACACTTCCGACTTCATTTCCGACCCTGGAACGAGCCTCTCTGCTTCCGCCAATGCAGATGGGGCCTCTGCCAACGAGACTTTCTCTGGAACCATCATGATAAACAACCAAAGCATCATAGTAACCATAGAAAACGGGATACTGACTCTAGCAGCACCTCCAGAGGGTTACACCCACAAAGATGACGGAATGGTCGGCTTGAAGGAACACCTTGGAATGAAAGACAATGAGGACATAGTGCTTCTCAACTATGACAGCGGGACCAAATCCATTGGGAAAATCAGCAATGTGGCAGTTATTCGGACTGGTCACCACGAAGAGCCTAGGCTTGGCATGTCCGCAAGCGACTCCGAACTGGCTCTGGCTGACCACTGTTCATTGTCAGAGTTTGGCGCCTCTCTGGACTCGTGCCCAGTCATCAAGCAGGAGAGTGGGACACTGTGTGCCATAAGCGAGGGTGACTTGGTGTCCCTGCGCCCAGAGGGTTCTTTCGTCGACTGTGTCGACAACGACGACTTCCAGCCTGTCAGCTTCATCGGTGCTTCAGGACTCTCCAAGAAAGGTGCCTTAGTCACAACGTACCGCTGCCCCCAGCCCGGCTGCCTCAGCACCTTCGACGCGCGCCAAAAGGTCAAGATGCACCTTCTCAACCACACTGAGGACCAGAGGCCCTTCAAATGCACCTTTGAGGGTTGCAGCTGGGCCTTCACCACCTCCTACAAGCTCAAACGCCACCTCCAGTCTCACGACAAGGTGCGGCCACACAAGTGCGAGTGGGAGGGCTGCGGCCGCCGCTTCACCACGGTCTACAACCTGAAGGCGCACGTGAAGCAGCACGACCAAGAGAACTCCTTTGTGTGCAAAATCTGCAGTGAGCGCTTCCGCAGTGCCACCCGGCTGACCAATCACCAGCGGGCCCATTTTGAACCCGAGAGGCCACACAAGTGCGAGTTTCCAGGTGAGGTGAACGTTGTTCAGGTGAAATGAATGTTCAGAATGATGTTTCAAGTTTCAATGTCCTATGTTGGCTTGTGTAGTCAAATGCCTTCAACTCGAAAGGCATTTCACTGTACTTGTGCATGTTACATTGAAACTTGAATCAACATTCTGAACATTCATTTCACCTGAACAACTATTTAATGGGCAATTCCTTGGTAACAGAATGATGTTGAGACTCACATTTTCACATTCACTTTAAACAGTCTATATGCACGTATATTCATATATTGTCACAGAATTTATAATTTTTTTCTGTGCGTGGGTATTTAACCTGTGTGTGTGTGTGTGTGTCTCCTCAGGTTGTGAGAAGACCTTCATCACCTACAGTGCCCTATTCTCCCACAACCGCACACACTTCCGCGAGACGGGCCAGTTTACCTGCACCTATCCGGGCTGCGACAAGCGCTATGACAAGGCCTGCCGCCTCAAGATCCACATGCGCAGCCACACAGGTACTTCATAGTGATTGATATGTTTATATAGCCTTAACACTTTTCCAAAGGTCTGAGTGCACTTTACATTGTCATGAGTAGCATCCACCTAAAATGTTCCCATACTACATCACGTTCAATTTTAACATTTAAAGTTGCTTAACGCTTTTTATAAGCTGAGCGAAAACTGCCACAGATGAATTTTGATTCAAAGTGACTAACAAAACTGTCACCACAAACTGCATGACCAAAAGTATGTGGACACCTGTTGTCGACCATCTCATTCCAATATTGTGGGCATTAATATGGAGTTGGTCCCTCCTTTGTTGCTTTAACAGCCTCCACTCTTCTGGGAAGGCTTTTCACTAGATGTTGGAACACTGCTTCATGGACTTGCTTCCATTCAGCAAGAGCGTTAGTGAGGTCGGGCACTGATGTTGGGCGATTAGGCCTGACTCGCAATCGGTGTGCCAATTCATCCCAAAGGTGCTCGATGGGGTTAAGGTCAGGGCTCTGTGCATGCCAGTCAAGTTCTTCCACACCAATCTCAACAAACCATTTCTGTATGGATGTTGCTTTGTGCACAGGGGCATTGACATGCTGAAACAGCATGGGCCTTCGACAAAGTTGGAGCACATAATAATAGTCTGGAATGTCATTCTAGGCTGTAGTGTTGATTTCCCTTCACTGGAACTAAGGGGCATAGTTCAAACCATGAAAAACAGCCCCAGACCATTAGTCTTCTTCCACCAAACTTTACAGTTGGCACTATGCATTGAGGCAGGTAGCGTTCTCATGGCATCCCCAAAACCCAGATTTGTCGGTCAGACTGCCAGATGGTGAAGCGGTATTCAAAACTCCAGAGAACGCGTTTCCACTGCTCCAGACGACATTTGGCATGGTGATCTTAGGCTTGTGTGCGGCTGCTCGGCCATGGAAACCCCATTTCATGAAGCTCCCGACGACCAGTTCTTGTGCCGATGTTGCTTCCAGTGGCAGTTTGAAACTCGGTAGTGAGTGTTGCAATCGAGGACAGACGATTTTTACGCTCTTCAGCACTCGGTGGTCCCGTTCTGTGAGCTTGTGTGGCCTACCACTTTGCGGCTGAGCAGTAACAGCAGTTACAGTTTACTGGGGCAGCTCTAGCAGGGCAGAAGTTTTGACGAACTGACTTGTTACAAAGGAGTAATCTATGACGGTGCCACGTTGAAAGCCACTGAGCTCTTCAGTATGGCCATTCTACTGACAATATTTTTCTTTGGAGGTTGTGTGCTCAAATTTGTACACCTTTCCGCCACAGTTGTGGCTGAAATAGCCACTGTTTTGAAGGCGTATCCACTTACTTTTGTATATATACTGTATATTCTACTGCACTGTTGTAGCTAGTAACATAAGCATTTCGCTGTACTTGCTATAACACCTGCAAATCTGTGTACACAACCAATAAATGCTCATGATATTGATATCAAAACACAGACACAAATCCATATTATGTTGTCCGTGTTTCACCAGTAGTATAGTTACTCATGCCTAGGCTAAGTCTTCTCTTTCGGTTTCAGGCGAGAGGCCATTCATCTGCGATTCAGAGGCCTGTGGCTGGTCCTTCACCAGCATGTCCAAGTTACTTAGGCACAAAAGGTAACTTAATGCTGTCCCTCACTCAACTTTCCATCCCTGAGTTGTTTAGGTATTGTGATGGTGTGGGTCCTCTGTTCTAGTTTAGGGCCTCTCATAACTGTCCTACCAAATTGTCACTCTTGTTTGAAAGTGTTGGATTTTTAGTTCAGAGTCATACACTTCCCTAATTGATAATGTGGTAATAATAAAAAGGTAATTTATCATAAGTTTTATCCAAAGCATCTTGCCATTACAAAACACATCCAGTTTTATGTGTTCCTTTCTGGAATGCCAGCAAACCCATAGCTCAAACTCCCTGAGCCATAGGAGTAAGCATTCCATTATATTTGTATACATATGACGAAAGAATTTAACCTTGGACCACATAGACCGCACCAACCCCCCCCCCCCCCCCCGCCCTCTGTTATTTCAGGAAGCATGATGACGACAGGCGCTTCACCTGCCCAGAGGAGGGCTGTGGAAAGTCCTTCACCCGGGCAGAGCACCTCAAGGGCCACAGCATCACCCACCTGGGCACCAAGCCCTTTGAGTGCCACGTAGATGGTAGGTGTCATCATGAGATACTCTAGGATCATCGTTTGCCATAGTGAATAAGATTAGCCGACATGGACAGGGGAGGCCCGATCCTAGTTCATCACTGCTATGGTCTATTCTGAGACGCTTTATGAATACAGGCCTTGTTCTCTTACCGTTGGCTTCGTCCTTTTATCCATGTAGGGTTAATCAAAACATACATTTCCCCCTTTTAAAGTATTTTTGGACTGAACTGCTTTTGGTTGATCGTTGGATATGCCCTTCTCTCTAAAGTGCCTCTGATAAATGTGTCTTACGTGTGTGTGCCTGTGTAGGTTGCAGTGCCAAGTTCTCAGCACGGAGCAGCCTGTATATCCACTCGAAGAAGCACAAGCAAGACGCGGGTAGCCTGAGGACGTGTTGCCCCGTGGCCAACTGCAGCAAGCACTTTTCCTCCCGCAGTAGCCTCAAGAGCCACATGCTCAAACACCACCACCTCAGCCCCGGTACGGATCACACACACATACTCTGTTCCTCAAGAAACACATGCTCAAACACCCCCACTGCCTGTGTAATGACTGTGTCTCTTTCGTCCAATCAGACGTGCTAAGCCAGCTGGAGGCCACACCCACGCTGACCCCCAGCAGCGAGCTGGTCAGCGGAGCCACTGCCACAGGAACTGGTTCGGGAGTCACCGGAAGCGACCAGCTTGCCAACCTGGACCTCAGCTCCCTGTTCTCTGCTGTGCTTGGGGGTCCTGCGCCCACCACCCACGGGGTCGGGGTGCCCGTGGGCAGCGCAGGGCCAGCAGGCTCCTTCGCCATGGACTTGTCCCTGGTCAGCTCAGGCATCCTCACCATCGACCCAGCCTCGGTTGGCACCGCCCTGGGCACGTCCGGGCACGGTGCTACCAGGGCCAAAGCCTCCGTGGACCCGCTAATCCTGGCGGAAGGGGCGGACATGGGCCACCTGGAGGGGACAGTTGGAGTCCTCCCCCCGCAGGGCACACTCAACCTGGACGACGTGCAGACAGTCACCCCCGAAGCCCTCAGCTCCCTTACGGCCCTCACCATGCAGGCTGCCACATCCACCGCAGACCATCATACACTCACACACACCCTCAGTTCCTCCAGCACATTGGCTGCCGAGCCCTCACCCCTGGCTGCGCCCCCTGGGCCCAAGCTCCTCTCGTCCCCCTCTAAGGTGACTGAGGCTGGAGGGAGCAGGGGTGGCAGCGGGCCTCTCTTGGGCTGTGTGGAGGTGCTGGGGCAGCAGGGGGGGGGCAAGGTGCTGACCCAGTTTGTGTTCCCTGGCAGTGGCTGCACGTTCAGCCCACAGAAAGAGCCTGAGCTCAGCCACAGCTCGGCAGTCTCGCCCTGCTCCTTCCTGGTGAGTGGCTTACTAACTAACGCTCTGGTTACAGCATTTGAAGAATGAAATTCAAATAACCGTGTTTTCCCTTAATTTGACATTCAGTTGAGATAAGATGTTGTTATTTTTCCTCGTTTCTTTACATGTTCCGAGTTACGGCAGTTGTTTCGTGTGTCACGTTTTTCCCCATCTGCCTTGTAGGAAAGTAGTGGCTCAGCGCGGACTGACTACAGAGCTATCCAGCTGGCCAAGAAGAGGAAACAGAGAGGCCCCACCGCCTGCTCAGGTAAATGTATAGCCCACATTCCACTCACAATTTGGCTCATTTTTATTCATAGACCTAAATAAAGAGCATCATAGGAACTCGAGGTCGACCGATTATAATTTTTCAATGCCGATACCGATAATTGGAGGACCAAAAAAGCCGATGCTGATTAATCAGATTTAAAAAAAAAAAAAATTATGTATTTATTTGTTATAATGACAATTACAACAATACTGAGTGAACACTTATTTTAACTTTATTTGTAATAATGAAACATGTTCAATTTGGTTTAAATAATGCAAAAACAAAGTGTTGGAGAAGAAAGTAAAAGTGCAATATGTGCTATGTAAGAAAGCTAACGTTTCAGTTCCTTGCTCAGAACATGAGAACATATGAAAGCTGGTGGTTCCTTTTAACATGAGTCTTCAATATTTCCAGGTAAGAAGTTTTAGGTTGTAGTTATTATAGGAATTATAGGACTATTTCCCTCAATACCATTTTTATTTCATCAACCTTTGACTATTGGATGTTCTTATAGGCACTTTAATATTGCCAGTGTAACATTATAGCTTCCGTCCCTCTCCTCGCTCCTCCCTGGGCTCGAACCAGGAACACAACGACAACAGCCACCCTCGAAGCAGCGTTACCCATGCAGAGCAAGGGAAACAACCACTGCAAGGCTCAGAGCGAGTGACGTTTGATACGCTATTAGCGCGCGCTAACTAGCTAGCCATTTCACTTCAGTTACACCAGCCTCATCTCGGTTGTTGATAGGCTTGAAGTCATAAACAGCGCAATGCTTGACGCACAACGAAGAGCTGCTGGCAAAACTCACAAGTGCTGTTTGAATGAATGTTTACGCGCCTGCTTCTGCCTACCACCGCTCGCTCAGTCAGATACTTAGATACTTGTATGCTCAGGCAGATTATATGCAACGCAGGACACGCTAGATAATATCTAGTAATATCATCAACCATGTGTAGTTAACTTCTTATGGTATAGGTGACGCTTGCGTCCCACTTGGCCAAAAGCCAGGGAAAATGCAGCGCGGCAAATTCAAATAAAATGATATAAATATCTAACTTTCATTAAATCACACATGTAAGATACTAAATTAAAGCTACACTCGTTGTGAATCCAGACAACATTTCAGATTTAAAAAAGGCTTTTCGGCGAAAACATAAGCTATTATCTGATGATAGCACAACAGTAAACAAAGATGGTAGCATATTTCAACCCTGCAGGCGCTACACAAAACGCAGAAATACAATATAAAACATGCCTTACCTTTGACGAGCTTATTTTGTTGGCACTCAATATGTCCCATAAACATCCCAATTGGTCCTTTTGTTCGATTAATTCCATCCATATATATCCAAAATGTCCATTTATTTGGCGCGTTTGATCCAGAAAAAAACAGCTTCCAAATTCCGCAACGTCACTACAAAATATATAAGTTGGCTGTAAACTTTGCCAAAACATTTCAAACTACTTTTGTAATACAACTTTAGGTATTTTTAAACGTTAATAATAGATCAAATTGAAGATGGGTCTATCTGTGTTCAATACAGGAAGACAACAAACCAGCTACTTTTCAAGTCTTGCGCAACTCTCAACAGTGTTACGCAGTTCCTAGATGGCCGTACTACTTCATTGCACAAATGAATAACCTCAACCAAATCCCAAAGACTGGTGACATCCAGTGGAAGCGGTAGGAACTGAAAACAAGTTCCTAAGAAATGTCGTTTCCCAATGAGAGCTCAGTGAACAGACAGACCTAAAAAAATAAAAATCTGAACTGTTAGTCCTCTGTGTTTTGCCTGCTACATAAGTTCTGTTATACTCACAGACATGATTCAAACAGTTTTAGAAACTTCATAATTTTCTATCCAAATCTACTAATAATACGCATATCTTATATTCTTGGCATGAGTAGCAGGAAGTTGAAATTGGGCACTCTATTTATCCAAAAGTGAAAATGCTGCCCCCTATACCTTAAGAAGTTAACCCACCGTTCCTAGGCCGTCATTGAAAATAAGAATGTGTTCTTAACTGACTTGCCTATTTAAATAAAGGTATATAAAACCATTTTTATCTGCGCCCAAAAATACCGATTTCCCGATTGTTATGAAAACTTGAAATCGGCCCTAATTAATCAGCCATTCCGATTAATCGGTCGACCTCTAATAGGAACTTCTCATATGATTATGATTATGCTCCTGTTTTATCTGTCGTCGAGAAATAGAGCATCATTAAAGATACGGTACTAGTCTCATATGATTTAGCCTCTAGTAGTAATAGTTTGAACTATTTAATCCTTTCTTGTTACAGGGAGCTCAGGATTGGGTCAGAGGAAGAGTAAAGGCGGCAAGGCCAGCAGTGCCTCAGCGCCATTGGTTCCCACAAGCGCCCGTTTTGGGGAAGGTTCTGCAACTGCCAATGGGGGGCTGACTATCCGTGACCCTGTCACCGGAGCCCAGTATGTGCAGATCCAACTCTTGCAGGTGAGAAGGTTCTCCTACCAGGACATTTGGAATGCTAGCCCAACGTTTTAATTTATAAGGCACAGACAAGAATGCTGATGAGGAAGGCATGTATTACAGACCAAAATAAAATATACGAGTGTGTCCATGCATGACCATTGGAATGTTTGAATCCTTTTTAATGTGATTTGTGTATTCAAATTAAGTATTTAAAATGTGTGTGTGTGTGTAAGGACGACCCTCCCAGCGACGGAGATCTAGCCTTCCAGCTGAGCTCCCAGCCCTCCAGCTCCCACTCCCAACTCACCGTGGACCTTCCCGTCAACATCCTACAGGTGGGCTTTTTTTGCAGATAGAATTAGTAATATATTTTATTTGTGACTCTGGTTTTCAAAAAACCCAAAATGCCAATGACTGTGCAGCCAAATTGCCGTGGACTGAAGCAATGTCCATCTAAGCTGCGCGCGTGCTCTGCAACTCACTTCCTCCGAGACTGCTGCGCAGAAGAAATGCAAGAGATGCAATGTTTTTTTTTGTGATTGAATCAACATTATATCTGCCCCTTTTCAATGCAACAAAACAAATCTAACTTTGCAAGATTAGGTCTGATTTTTGTTGCATGACCAGAGCGCAACAGAGTGAATGTGTCACCCATGAGTGGCCAATGGTGTTATAGACCAAGTACAAAATCATTAATTAATGTTAACCCCTTTATAATGTAAAAACGTTTTTAAGCCTCATGCAGTGTAGGCCTGCATTGAACACCACATACAGGCTATATCATAGAAATCAAAAACTATTTCCATATGAAAAGGTTATGGGATTTGCGCCATTGGTTTTGTTGGTAGGCCTACATTATGCCCAAATAGCCACAATAGCCTATTGGCTACTGTCTAAAACTGTAAGGGTACAGCCTCAATGTTCACTGTAAACATGTCCCAGAAGTTGCTCAAAATTCTCACTATGTTCAAGTTTCTGCTCACAAGACCTAAAATTTGCTCAGTGCCTCAAAAAGTTTGAGGGAACACCGGTCTGAGGGCCTGTGCCCATTCTCTTTTGATTTACTTAACTGGACAAGACAAACTAATTTCACATAGCTAGTCAGATATCAAATTTTATTTATCACAAGCTTCGTTAACAGCAGGTGTAGACTAACAGCAAAATGCTTACATAAGGCCCCTCCCAACAATGCAGAGAGAAAAATATCAATAATAAAAATAACAGAAGGAATAAATACACAATGAGTAACGATAACTTGGCTGTATACACTGGGTACAGAGTCGGAGGTAATTGAGGTGGATATGTACATGGAAGTATGGATAAATTGACTAGACAACAGGATAGATAATAAACGGTAACAGCAGCATATGTGATAACTCAAAAAGTGTCAATGCAGATAGTCCGGGTAGTTATTGCTTAACTAAACACAAATATAAACGTATTATGTCAATTGTTGGTCCCATATTTCATGAACTGAAATAAAAAATAAGCACAGAAAATTCCATAAGCACAGAAAGTTTATTTTTCTCAGATTTTGTGCACAAATTTGTTTGCGTCCCTGTTAGTGTGCATTTCTCATTTGCCAAGATAATCCATCTAACTGACAAGTGTGGCATATCAAGAAGAAGATTATACAGCATGATCGTTACACAGTTGCACCTCATGCTGGGGACAAAAGGCCACTCTAAAATGTGCAGTTTTGTCTCACAACACAATGCCACAGATGTCTCATGTTTTGAGATGGTGTGCAATTGGCATGCTGACTGCAGGAATGTCGACCAGAGATTTGCCAGAGAATTTAATGTTCATTTCTCTACCAAAAGCCGCCTCCGTCGTTTTAGAGAATTTGGCAGGACATCCAACCAGCCTCGCAACCGCAGATCACGTGTAACCATGCCAGCCAAGGGCCTCCACTTCCGGCTTCTTTACCTGCGGGATGGTCTGAGACCAGCCACCCGGACTGCTGGTGAAACTGGTGCTCACACCAGATACTGACTGGTATTCTGATCCATGCCCCTCTTTTTATTTTTTTATTTTAGGTACACTACATGACAATGTATGTGGACACCTGCTTATCGAACGTATAGTTCTAAAATCAAGGCCATTAATCTGGAGTTGGTTCCCCCTATGCTGCATTTACAGCCTCCACTCTTCTGAGGAGGTTTTCCACTAGATGTTGGAACATTACTGTGGGGACTTGCTTCCATTCAGCCACGAGCATTAGTGAGGTCGGACACTGATGTTGGGCGATGAGGTTCATCTGCCACACCTAAAGCCTATTATCGTAGGAAGTTGCTATAGGTGCTAAAAGTCAGTATTTGGACTGTGTGAAATGTTGAATAATGTATGTGATATCAACAGAGGTACAGTGGGGCAAAAATGTATTTAGTCAGCCACCAATTGTGCAAGTTCTCCCACTTAAAAAGATGAGTAGCCTGTAATTTTCATCATAGGTACACTTCAACTATGACAGACAAAATTAGAAAAATAGATCCAGAAAATCACATTGTAGGGTTTTTAATTAATTTATTTGCAAATTATGGTGGGAAAAAAGTATTTGGTCACCTTCAAACAAGCAAGATTTCTGGCTCTCAAAGACCTGTAACTTCTTCTTTAAGAGGCTCCTCTGTCCTCCACTCATTACCTGTATTAATGGCACCTGTTTGAAACTTGTTATCAGTGTAAAAGACACCTGTCCACAACCTCAAACAGTCACACTCCAAACTCCACTATGGCCAAGACCAAAGAGCTGTCAAAGGATACCAGAAACAAAATTGTAGACCTGCACCAGGCTGGGAAGACTGAATCTGCAATAGGTAAGCAGCTTGGCTTGAAGAAATTAATTGTGGGAGCAATTATTAGGAAATGGAAGACATACAAGACCACTGATAATCTCCCTCGATCTGGGGCTCCACGCAAGGTCTCACCCCGTGGGGTCAAAATGATCACAAGAACGGTGAGCAAAAATCCCAGAACCACACAGGGGGACCTAGTGAATGACCTGCAGAGATCTGGGACCAAAGTAACAAAGCCTACCATCAGTAACACACTACGCCGCCAGGGACTCAAATCCTGCAGTGCCAGACGTGTCCGCCTGCTTAAGCCAGTACATGTCCAGGGCCGTCTGAAGTTTGCTAGAGAGCATTTGGATGATCCAGAAGAAGATTGAGGAATGTCATATGGTCAGTTGAAACCAAAATATAACTTTTTGGTAAAAACTCAACTCGTTGTGTTTGGAGGAGAAATAATGCTGAGTTGCATCCAAAGAACACCATACCTACTGTGAAGCATGGGGGTGGAAACATCATGCTTTGGGGCTATTTTTCTGCAAAGGGACCAGGACGACTGATCCGTGTAAAGGAAAGAATGAATGGGGCCATGTATCGTGAGATTGAGTGAAAACCTCCTTCCATCAGCAAGGGCATTGAAGATGAAACGTGGCTGGGTCTTTCAGCATGACAATGATCCCAAACACACCGCCCGGGCAACGAAGGAGTGGCTTCGTAAGAAGCATTTCAAGGTCCTGGAGTGGCCTAGCCAGTCTCCAGATCTCAACCCCATAGATCATATTTGTAGGGAGTTGAAAGTCCGTGTTGCCCAGCAACAGCCCCAAAACATCACTGCTCTAGAGGAGATCTGCATGGAGGAATGGGCCAAAATACCAGCAACAGTGTGTGAAAACCTTGTGAAGACTTACAGAAAACGTTTGACCTCTGTCATTGCCAACAAAGGGTATATAACAAAGTATTGAGAAACTTTTGTTATTGACCAAATACTTATTTTCCACCATAATTTGCAAATAAATTCATAAAAAAATCCTACAATCTAATTTTCTGGATTTTTTTTTTCTAATTTTGTCTGTCATAGTTGAAGTGTACCTATGATGAAAATTACAGGCCTCTCTCGTCTTTTTAAGTGGGAGAACTTGCACAATTGGTGGCTGACTAAATACTTTTTTGCCCCACTGTATATTATCTGGGTAACCTAAATATTGACTGCTTGTCATCAAGCTGCCCACTCAAAAATAATCTTCAAGCTGTAACCACTGCCTGCAATATGCTTCAAGGCATCAGTCAACCTCCCAGGGTATTTACAAACAGGAACTAAATCACCCAGGTGTATTGATCACACCTTTACTAATGTTGCAGAAATTGCCTTTATAGCAGTATCCACACCAATTGGATGTAATGATTACAATGTCCATATCTAGCCCAAAGTTCCAAAGAATGGATCTAAAATTGTGTGTTAACGATCATACAAGAGGTTTTGCTGGGATTCCTATATCGAAGATGTGAAAAATAATGTGTAATGAGGAACATCCGGACGCTGCACTTGAAGCATTTATGAAACGGCTTCTTCCGGTTACTGCTAGGCAAGCGCCCGTCAAGAAACTGACTGTTAGAACTGCCAAATCCCTATGGATAGATGATTCATTGATAAACTGTATGGCTGAGAGGGATGAGGCAAAGGAAATGGCAAATACAGTGCCTTCGGGAAGTACTCAGACCCGTTGACTTTTTCCACATTTTGTTATATTACAGCCTTATTCTAAAATTGATTGACAACAATTCCTCAGCAATCTACACACACATACTCCATAATGACTAAGCAAAAACAGGTTTTTAGACAGTTTTGCAAATGTATTAAAAAATAAACATACCTTATTTACATAAGTATTCAGACCCTTTACTATGAGACTAAGGTGCTTCCTGTTTCCATTGATCATCCTTGAGATGTTTCTACAACTTGATTGGAGGCCACCTGTGGTAAATTCAATTGATTGGACATGATTTGGAAATTCACACACCTGTCTTGTTAGGTTCTAAATATCAGAGTAAGAACTCGACGGACACTATGAAAGCTTAAACCAAGTTTATTAATCCCAGAGGATTGAACAGCTGAACAGACAGACTTGGTTCTATGGTTCTACCATTGGTGGCATATATATATATATATCCCAATTTGGGGTGGAGTCTCCTCTCTCTTGCTAAACATTGAATCTTTATTGCTAGGCAGAAAATGAAGATACAGGCAATAAATGGTTCATTCTCCCTTAATGTGACTTCACCTCGACCCCCTTCATCACTAATCCATGGCTCTCCCCCCTTATCAGTGCTGCCACATGATTGTTTTCCCTACACTCAGTACATTCCAAGCTTAATTGCATTGATCATATGCATTCCTCCTACAGATACCCATTAACTTCTGGTGTAGACCATAGACTATGGCACACCTCATGTCTCTAGCATAACAAATTATTAATATTTGATGTTTAGAAATCTGATCCATCGCTATAAATTGCCCCACAGTTGACAGTGCATGTCAGAGCAAAATCCAAGCCATGAGGTCAAAGGAATTGTCCGTAGAGCTCCGACACAGGATTGTGTCGAGACACAGATTTGGGGAAGGGTACCAAAATATGTTTGAAGCATTGAAGAAAACAGTGGCCTCCATCATTCTTAAATGGAAGAAGTTTGGAACCACCAAGACTCTTCCTAGAGCTGGCCGCCCGGCCAAACTGAGCAAACGGGTGAGAAGAACCCAATGGTCACACTGACAGAGCTCAAGAGTTCCTCTGTGGAGATAGGAGAACCTTCCAGAAGGACAAACATCTCTGCAGCACTCCACCTATTAGGCCTTTATGGTAGTGGCCAGACGGAAGCCAGTCCTCAGTAAAAGACACATGACAGGCCACTTGGAGTTTGCCAAAAGGCACCTAAAAGACTCTCAGACCATGAGAAACTAGATTTGCTGGTCTGATGAAACCAAGATTAATCTCTTTGGCCTGAATGCCAAAGGTCACGTCTGGAGGAAACCTGGCACCATCCCTACGGTGAAGCCTGGTGGTGGCATCATGCTGTAGGGATGTTTTTCAGCAGTAGGGACTGGGAGACTAGTCAGGATTGAGGGGAAAAGATTAACAGGGTAAAGTACAGAGATCCTTGATGAAAACCTGCTCCAGAGTGCTCAGGACCTCAGACTGGGGTTAAGGTAAATCTTCCTACAGGACAATGCCAAGACAACGCAGGAGTGGCTTCGGAACAAGTCTCTGAATGTCCTTGAGTGGCCCAGCCAGAGCCCGGACTTGAACCTGATCAAACATCTCTGGAGAGACCTGAAAATAGCTGTGCAGCAACGCAATCACTGCCAAAGGTGCTTCAAAGTACTGAGTAAAGGGTCTGAATACTTATATTAAAAATAAAATAATCACATTTACGTATTTGCAACAATGTCTTTGCTTTGTCATTATGGGGTATTGTGTGTAGATTGAGGTGGGAGAGAAATTATTTTAGTAAATTTAAGGCTGTAACGTAACAAAATGTGGAAAAAGTCAAGGGGTCTGTATACTTTCCGATGGCACTATAAGTCTGACAACACAGCCGACTGGCAAACGTACAGAAAAATCAGAAATCGCGTAGCTAAACAAAAAAAGAAGAAACTATACTATGGAACAAAGATGAATGATAGTAAAAAGCTCTGGAGTACTTTAAAATCAATTCTAGGCAAAAAAATCCAACTGCTCCATCCTCCATTGAGTCAGATGGCTTGTTGCCAACCATTTTAATAACTTGTTTGTTGACAAGATTAGCAGACTTAGGTATGACATGCAAAAATCAAATGCTGAGCCTTTACATTCATGCATGATAGACCAAATAATGAAAGACAAGCATTGTAGTTTTGCGTTCCACAAAGTGGGACTCAATAAGGACAATCCACCGGGTACCAACAATCTGGATGGTACATTTCTGAGGTTGGTAGCAGAATAGATTGTGAATCCTGTTTGCCACATATTCGATTTTAAGCCTAGAAGACAGTGTGTGTGCCTTCAGACCTGGTGGAAGGCAAAGGGCATTCTGCTACATAAAAATAGAAGAGCACCCTTTAATGGTACAATCAGTCTGTTACAAGTGCTTAGCAAACGTTTTGAAAAAATAGTTTGATGAAATAGTTATTTTACAGAAAACAGACTTCCAGCATGCTTATAGGGAAGGGCACTCAACATGCTCGGCACTGACAAAAATGACTCCTAATAGACTGAAAGAAATTGATAGTAAGGAGATTGTGGGAGCTGTTTTGTTAGACTTCAGTGCAGCTTTCGATGTCATTGATCATAACCTATTGCTGAAAAAATGTGGGCTTTATTGATTATCATCCTCTGCCTTATTATGGATTGAGAGTTACTTATCTAGTAGAACACAGGGTCTTCGTTAAATCGAAGCCTCTCATGCAAATTCGGTTGTGTGGTGTTCCGCAGGGCAGTACAAATTACCTTCCTCTGACCTTGAATAAAGCCTGCGTGTGTGTGTGTGCGCTGACAACTCGAACAGTATACACGTCGGCTGCAACAGTAAGACACGGAGACGCTCAACAGTCAGTTTTGGAATGTGTAACTAGCCATAGGCTGGTTCTAAATATCTCGTACCAAAAGCATCATTTTTGGGACAAGTCACTCAATGCTGAACCTCATTTAGAGCTATTGAATAATGTGGCGATTGAGCAAGTTGAGATTAAACTGCTGGGTGTAACCCTAGATAGCAAGCTTTCATTGTCAAAACAGCTGTGTGGTCATGTGTGGCAAAGAAGGACATGCTGTAGGTGAATTGCAGTTGGTCCAGAACAGAGAAGCACATATCGATCACAGTTAATGTACACGGAGAGAAGGTATCAGTAACATGCATGTCAGTCTCTCCTGGCTCAAAGTTGAGAGATTGACTGTGTCACTATGGGTCTTTTTGCGTCACTATGGGTCTTTGTGCAAGGTATTGATGTGTTGAAGGTACCGAACTGTCTGTTCAAGCAGTTGGCACACAGTTCGGACACTCATCGGTACAACACCAGACATGCAACCAGAGGTCTCTTCTGTCTGCAAGTCCACAACAGAGGCTGGGAAAAGTGCAGTATTAAATAGAGCCATGACTACATGGAACTCTCTGCCACCCCAGGTAACTCAAGTTAGCAATAAAACCAGTTTTTTTTTTTTTTTTTTTTTTTTTTTTTTTTACCAAAAAACAGCAAAAGAACACCTTACTGCACAAAGGGGGCTGTGAAGAGACACAGCCATTTTATATATCTTGTATTGTAATTTGCACTGTAGATATTGTGTGTGTATATACTGATATAGGCTGTCTGATGTCAGTGAATGAATGTCAGTGATTGGTGTGTGTTTGTTTGTACTGTAGTTAACATTGAAGTAAAGGAGTCATTTCTTTCTGCCTTTCCTCAGGAACCTCCTGCTTTGACAGAGGATGACAATGGCTCGGACAACTCCCAGTTCACAGGAAGCACCATCAACCTGCAGGACCTGGAGTGAGGAGTAGAAGGGAGGAGATGGTCAGCCCAGAGCCAGGGATCAATGTCCTCTGAGAAAGATGAGGGCTAGTGGGGCGCTAGAGAAAATGGTGGATAATTGGGAGGCAGCGTTTTAACCCAAGACATCCACCGTCCCCTGCCAACTCAACAGAGAAAACAACCTCACTCTCTCCAACAATGTTATGAGACTGATGTTAAAACAACATCTTCCCCTACAAGAAGATGGTTTCTTAATCTTTCCTGCATTCAATGTTTCTGATTATCTCTGGTGTGGGGAAACGCGAGATGAGAAAGTTCTGTATATCTGGGGTGTGGATGAAGTGGAACCCAGAACCAAATGCACCTTGGGATGAATTGAATCATAAATAAGGGAAAGTTACATTTGGGGACTTTATTTCTCTCACTTTATACTGTATTTCAGAAATCCCTTTTTGTACCACAATCATTATTGCGAGAGACTGTTGTGTTATTGCACATCCAGTAGGTCCCTCGTGTCTCTTGTCAAACTGACGTTTTGTCAGTCGCCGCTACGGTGCCATATTCCAGCCACTCGTTCGCAGTGTGCTGTTGTCAGAGCTTCTGTCTAGGAGGCCTTATAGACATGAAATACTTTACTCCCAGAACCATTGAGCATATGCTTTTTGTTAGACTTTTATTTTGTTCTTACTATTTTCTTTTGGGGGAGGGGGGGGGTAGATTTATTTTTCTACTGCTGTGTCTTATATGAACTACGGTTGAGTGAGACTTGAGCGGTCCTTGTTGAAAACATGTTGCCGGTCCACTTGTTTATAATGTCTAATGCTTATCAATATGTCATGACTTCCATCTACTTGTTATTTATTATCTTTGGTTTACCAAATGGCTGAATCCAAACGCCAAGAGTTTGAATAAACGATCAAAGCACAATTATATTTATTTTGTACTGTCTTTTTTTTGGTGTCTTTTATAGTATTTCTGTAGAACTTAGAAATCTTAATCAAGTCTAGGTTTAGCTATCTGGCTTTCCTGGTTTCACTCTGGGGTTATAGATTATAGGTTTACATTGACTCCAAAGAGGCAAGAGCAGAACTTTTTATTGTGAAATGTTTATTAATTTGTTCATCACATGCATGCAGTCCATCTAACTGCTATTCAGATATAAGGTAAAGAAGCACAATAGATTATCAATAATATAACGGATAAGAAATGTCATAAGAAAACAATCTGGTATGGCAAAATATTGTAAATCTGGTAACACAAAATAATCCAAGTCTATAAAATGTGTGGGGAGAGTACTGTTCACCTGCCCCAGAAAGCTCTCCACCAAAACAAAATCCACATGCTCCCCACTGAGTCAATATAAACAACCACCCAGCACTGAAAAAGTAGGACCTATCCCATCATGTGACATCACCAGCGTCCAATGGAGACATTTGAAAAGTCTTATACCTGTCATGTCATATCCAATTATTGGTCAGCATTTACAGTGAGTCAGTCACAGCCCCACAATAGGCCAAAACATATTGAATGAGTTCTGGTCAGTAATGTGACTGACTCTGCCCCTTAGGTGAAGAAGTAAAGCTGCTCTTCTTTCTCCTTGTCTGAGATGTCATACACCTGGCTGGTCTTCAGCTTGCCGGCAGGGGGCTGTGATCTGGCCATCAGTTTCTTGCCAGTCTGGAGAAAAGCATCGTCAAATAAAGGGAACACAATGGTATGGTTTCTGTAGTACAATTAATTATATGACATGAACTCTGGATATTTATCAAACGTTATGCTTATTCTCCATTTCTACCATATATTATAATAGAACAGTCGCCCAGGTAACTAAACTTGCAGTTTAGGGCTGCATTCAATCCATATTGTGGAAGTATCGCAGAAGATCCACGGCATAGCTCGATTTAAATTTAAAGGTAATGTTCCTGCATTCACCGTAAAAATCTGTATATGTCGGCTCAATCAGAAATGACCTTACATTTTTTCATGCGGATCTTCTGCGATACAGACTGAATCCAGCCCTTAGTTACGCAATGTAATCTGGGTTGTCGGCGTCTAATGAAGATGTCATGTTTCACACAGATTTTCTGGCGGAACTTTGGTCATAACGTTTGCCTGTAGGATTGTGATGGTGTGGTGTTGAGGCAGATTGTGTGACTGACTGTTTTCTTGATGTCTGCCTGTGCTCTCTCCAGGGCCCTCTTCAGCCTCTCCTCCTGGTGCTGCTTCGCCTGATGCATCTTCTCATCACGCAGCCTAGGGAAAGGAAGCAAGGGATCATGGGCGGGAAAGGAGGAGAAGGGTCAATTAATTTAATCTAAACGGCTAAATCTCCAGTCTAGTTGTCAACTTCACAGAGATTTGCTTTAAACTGAAAGAAACTCAGCTCTGGCACCCAGCTACCACATTGAACAGGCAAAGCCTAAAGCTTAGATCCTTAAGACGTGTAGGTTGAATTGGAATGGGGCCAACCTGACTAGCCTATATGATGGCCCTACGAGGCTGTGTTCCAACTCTCCCCTACCTGAGCCTCCTTTCCTTCTCCTTGGTCCTCTCGGCCATCAGCAGTCGCTCCTTGGGGATCATCTCCACGTTCTCCAGCAGCTCACCCAGGCGGCTCTCGATAACCGTCAGCATCTGCAGCGTGCTCAGGTTGGACTCTGTGTCACCCACGCAGCTCCGGTACACCTCCTCCACCTTAGCGCCCAGGGAGTCCAACATAAACTCCTACAGTGGAGGAACAAAGGTGAGAGAGAAAGATCTATATGATCTAAGGCCAATGACTGGCTCACTACTGACATTAGCATGTCCTCTGCATAACTGTCAGTGTGACCTGTCCCATTTCCCACTGTGAGTAGAAGTGTCATTAGGCACAGATCTAGGATTTGTTTACCTTCCCCAAATCTGAACATTGACCATTAGGGACGGACAGACTCTAAACTGACTTTAGATCACTGTCTCAAGGGCAGTCTTCTCTATCCTACCTGGTCGGCGGATTTGTACTTCCCAAAGTTGAAGAGGCGGGCCCTCAGCTCCAGCTCGGCAGCCCGGTCCCTCTCCCTCTGGATGGTGTGGGTCATGATGTCTATCTGCTGGGTCAGCTGGACGGTTTCCAGCTCCCTGCAGAGAGGGGGGGGAGCCGCGCAACACATAGAAACGAATGCAGGCGAGGAAAGAGAGAAAAGGAACTATGAAGGGACCTCATGACATAAAACATCCTAGCACTTGTCAATGTCAGTCAAAATAATTTATTTTCTACAATAACTTGGAATTTTTATCGCTAATATCATGCTATTCTAAACATTTTGCCATGAGGCAGAGAGAAAATGTTGCTGTTTTAAAGCAAATTTCACACAATTCTACACATATTGCCATGGGGCAGAGATAAACTTTTGCAGTTTTATAGCTAATCTCATGCTATTCTACACATATTTACCATTTTTGTTGGAGCATATGCCAAGTGCCTAAACAGGCTATATCCTAAACTGTGCTGCACGTGTCCTCACCCACACCTCCCCCGCGAGTACATCACTCCAGTGCTGTTCAACCTCCACTGTTCAACCTCCACTACAAAATCCTGGTTCACACCTACCAAGCTACGAAAAACTCTGGACCAAAGTACCTGTCTGACCTCATTCTACCCTTTGCTCCTCCAGGTCCATCTCCCTTCAGCAGCCCTTCAGCAGACTATAAACTATGGGTGACAGGGCTTTCAGTTACGCGGCTCTGTGGCTGTGGAACGCACTTCCAGACACTATTAGGACTGCAGAGTCTCTGTCCTCATTTAAGGCACAGCTCAAGACCGTGCTGTTCAGACCATGCTGACCGTGCAGTTCAGTAAAACTTTCTAGGACCTCTGCTAATTCTGTTCTCATGTCCTCCGGATCTGACCACACCTGCATATAGCATTGATTGTTGTCTGTGTTATGTGTTTTGGATTGTTTTTATTATCATTTATTAATTCTGTATTATTATTATTTATCTTTTCGCCTCTGGTCTGAGAAAAGCACTTTACAAATTCAATTAATTATTAATATGAATTATATTGCTATTCTGCCCATTTTGCAATAAGGCTGAGAGAATGTTGTATTTTAAAAGCTAATCTCCTGAAATTCTACACATTTTGTCATGGAGCAGAGAGGAACATGTGCAGTTTTATAGCTAATCTCATGCTATTTTACACATTTTGCAATGATGCTGAGATCATTTAGAATTTTAAAACTAATTTCCTGCTATTCTACAAATTTTGCCATGAGGCTGGGAGAACATTTTGCCGTTTTACAGCTAATGTCCTGTAATTCTAAACATTTTGTTCATATTCTATCTGGAGATCCTATTACATTACCAGAAGGGCTTTGACGTAAACCCTCAAAGTTCCCGAATGGAGTGAAAATGACAGCCATATTGGTCAGGGAGAAATCCAAACCAGTGTAACTGGAATGAGAGGCATAATCCAGTGGTCCGAGCCACTGTGTGAATCTCTACATTCACTTCCATCTGTAGTACTCACTTCACTCTCTATCTACCTCACCTCTAACCCCAGCAGGTCTTACTTACATCTTCTTTCTTGTATGGTCCATGACCTTACTGAACACCTCCAGGGCCTCCTCCGTCTCCCTGGAGTTCTGGATCAGAGAGAGGTTCTGCTCCTCCAGCTCTGAAAGCAACTCCAGAAGTTGCCTGGGGTCTGTGAAATACAGCTCTGGGTGTTCCTGCAGGGGGTGACAATCACCACACACAGATAAGCATAGGGACATACAGAGAATCTCAATAGCATTTCCTTGATTCATCGCGTCATCTCTCCTCACCTCCTTCTCAAAACCCATTGGATTAGAAGGTCAGAGGGGCGAGTTTTGAGAAGGAGGCGAGGAGAGTGGGCGTGAAGAATCGAGGAAACACTATTGAGATTCTCCCATAGACTTCATCCAGGGCAAATTGAAAAGTAGGCAGAAGTTTATAAAAATGTACAGGGAAAGATATAATTTAGCAGGAAGCTAGGTTGCCTGGATGGACTAGTGGGGTTGAAGTTCAACATAATCAGATTTTGCTTGTTTTTCCCAGATCAATCCTAGTCATGGGGCTTGTTTAAGTAGTAAGGCTGAAGCAACCAACTGCAGACGAAATTCGAGGAGTGAAGTCGGGGGAGGTGCATCTGCGACAGCCGACAGTCGGACACAAATCAAATCAAATTTGTCACATGCGCCCGAATACAACAGGTATGGTTTTTCAACAGCAAGGCTCAGTGCAACATGGCAGTGTTGCCATTGTTTGTACAAGCTTTTCTTTGTAATGTCTCCAACCTCCATATTACACACTCACAAACTGTAAATATATGTGTGTACATTGTACTATCAATTAGTGATTGAGAGCCCCAAATATCACATTCATTTGTACATATCCACTGTATACATGAATCGCGGCAAAGTTGGTTTCGGTTTCGGTCACGTGTTTGGTCACTTTCGCGTGGAGCAAACAAAAACACCCTAATGATTGGTTGACAATAGAGCCTCCCACAATCCAGGCTATGGCTGTAGGATGAAGTTGGTGAAGAGCAACTGCAGAAACTTGCAGTTGACTGCAGTCAAAGCAAGTCGAAAATGTTTATTCCCTTAATGCAACACACTTTGGAAGGCAGCGACCAACGAAGGTCAAAAGTGATCTGCTTGAACGCGCCCTTGGAGAATAGGTATTTTAGTCGAGACTGATCCATTAAGCATACTTTTTAGGCCTGAGCTTAATCTGTGTCCGGAAAATCGTCCCTTGACATTTTAAGTCATATTCAGCCTGTATTCACTTTTTATTCAAACGTCTCATTTATTCAATTTTCACATTTTCACATTTTCCAGAATGCCGTTATCCTCCAGTGTAATTCTTACCTTCTAAAGTTGAAACTAACCTCATATTCAGAGCTGTCGGTCTCCAGTTCTGCCACAGGACTCCTGAAAAGACAGGAACTCAGCACAAAGATGTGCCAAAATTATAGCATAGAACACGGTCATATTCAAACCCACTTCTGCCAATGGGTGACTCACATAGATACCCTGAGGCCCAATGTTGTACTCGGGATTTGTGACACACACACACACACACTCACGGTTTGTCACTCTGGACTATCGACTGTCTAGAGGGGGCTCTGGCATCCCGGAGAGGGGGCAGCTCCCGACTCGCAAAGGACGCCCTGCTTTCCACCTCTGTGTGTGTGTGTGCGTGCGTGCGTGTGTGTGTGTACGCGCGCACGTGTGTACGTGTGTGTAAGGGAGAGGGAGAGACAGAAAACGGAGATTAAAAAAGGGGCGCTTTAGTATAGACACAAAATAGCATCAAATGCAACAGCCCGTCACCATTTTACAGGCTACTACATCAAATGTTTATGCAACAATACATAACAAAACACTAAGAAAGAAGACATACTAGAACCTCTTTTCGGAGTGGCCCTCTCGTCTTTGTCTTTCTCTTTGGACTTGTCCTTGGTGGCAGACTTGGTGGTAGACTTGGCTTTGGGGGTCTTACCCTTGGCCCTCTGTGCCTCTTGCCACTCTGGAGGGGACAGCTTGAAGAGAAACTCCTTGTACATGGTGTACTCCTTTATGATGTCCTCAAACTTAGAGATGTCACTGCAGGAGAAGAGCAAGCACGCACGCACACAAACAAACGCATGAACACACGCACGCGCGCGCGCACACACACACACACACATCTTTGAGATATACACTTCCTTTCAAAAGTTTGGGGTCACTTAGAAATGTCCTTGTTTTTTTAAGAAAAGCACATTTCTTGTCCATTAAAATAACATAAAATTGATCAGAAATACAGTGTAAACACTGTTAATGTTGTAAATGACTATTGTAGCTGGAAACGGCTGATTTCGAATGGAATATCTACATAGATGTACAGAGGCCCATTATCAGCAACCATCACTCCTGTGTTCCAATGGCACGTTGTGTTAGGTAATCCAAGTTTATAATTTTAAAAGGCTAATTGATCATTAGAAAACACTTTTGCAATTATGCTAGCACAGCTAAAAACTGTTGTCCTGATTAAAGAATCAATACAACTGGCCTTCTTTAGACTTTTGAGTACTGAGTTGAGTATCTGGAGCATCAGCATTTGTGGGTTCGATTACAGGCTCAAAATGTACAGAAACAAAGATCTTTCTTCTGAAATGTATCAGTCTATTCTTGTTCTGAGAAATGAAAGCTATTCCATGCGAGAAATTGCCAAGAAACTGAAGCTCTCGTACAACGCTGTGAACTACTCCCTTCACAGAACAGCGCAAACTGGCTCTAACCAGAATAGAAAGAGGAGTGGGAGGCCCCGATGCACAATTGAGCAAGAGTACAAGTACATTAGAGTGTCTAGTTTGAGAAACAGTCGCCTGTCATTAAATAGTACCCGCAAAACACCAGTCTCAGCATCAACAGTGAAGAGCCGACACCAGGATGCTGGCCTTCTAGGCAGAGTTGAAAAGAAAAAGCCATATCTTAGACTGGCCAATAAAAATAAAAGATTAAGATGGGCAAAAGAACACAGACACTGGACAGAGGAACTCTACCAAGAAGGCCAGCATCCCGGAGTCGCCTCTTCACAGGGTTTTTTAATAATCAATTAGCCTTTTGAAATGATAAACTTGGATTAGCTAACACAACGTGCCATTGGAACACATGAGTGATGGTTGCTGATAATGGGCTTCTGTACGCCTATGTAGATATTCCATACAAAATCAGCCGCTTCCAGCTACAAAAGTAATTTACAACATTAACAATGTCTACACTGTATTTCTGATCAATTCTATGTTATTTGAATGGACAAAACATTACATTTTCTTTCAAAAACAAGTACATTTCTAAGTGACCCCAAACTTTTGAACGGTGGTGTACATGATGTGTAACCTTTATGACTTTTTCACGTACATCAAGCATTGACTATAGTTTATTTACGCCAATAGTTCCAATATTATACTTAGGCGGGAGGCCATGGTCATCCTAGCTGTAATGCTCTGGGTACTACCCACCTCTTAATGGTCACCATCCTAGTCGTGAGCCTCTTGATCTCAGTCACCTTCTCCAGTTTCACTTTGGTCTCTAACTCAGCACTGTGCAAAATGGTAGAAGTAGAAGTAGAAGAGGTAGAAGAGGAAAAGTAGAAGAGGAAGATAGATTGTACATATAGCAATCATATTGTTAGTTATTACACTTTGATGGCCTCCACAGAGTTCTTGTCATTCTCTTTGAGGAACTCGTCGAACATGATGGCGTCGTCTTCCAGGAACCGCTCGGCGCGCATCAGCTTCCTCTCCTGGCCGGTCGCCATTTTCTCCAACTGCTCGATCTCTCCACGCTTCACAGCCAAGGAGTACTGGGAGAGAGGGGGAGAGAGATGAGGGAGATAGGGATGGGGAGAGAGAGAGAGAGATGGGGGATTAGGGATGAGAAGGGACAGGCAGGGTTGGAGGATGGATGTATGGATGGATGGATGGATGGATGGATGGATGGATGGATGGATGGATGGATGGATGGATGGGTGGATGGATGAATGGACAGGAGAGAGAAATATTGAGGGCGGGAAGAAGGGAGATGTCAAGAGGTGGGAAATGCCACCAACTTGAGGGAGGTGGAGAAGCTTGTATTGACTGTACCTGGACACAGGCTACTCCTCACTAGTGGGAACCACTAAAGACGATGAATACATAACAATACATTTACTTTTAATTCAATGATCAAGCATTTCTGTATCGTATAAAGAACGAATATCTGTGGACACATTCCAGTTGTCATAAAGAGCATAACATGATCACCCAGGCAGTTTTAATGGACCTTCATTCCCTTCTTACCTCCAGCAGAAACATCTCCCTTTTCTTGGTGATAAACTCATTCATGCTCTCTTTGTCAATATTGCGATCTGGGGAGAAACAGTATGGTTGGTTACACACACACATACATTCATGCCACACACACATCACAACTGCTGATAACAGACTGCTAAATACTGCACAATTTAAACACTTGCCCCCCAATCCCCCTTTCCCCAATACACGTGTAAATATAGGACTATAAATTGTGCCTTCCTGTATTATACTTTTGCTAAAATGTTTATTCTACTGAGTCATTTACTTTTTGTTCACAATCTTATATTGTATTATTTCTTACTGTTCTTGCACTGTCAAGAAGGAACCTGCAAGTAAGCATTTGGTTGGACAGTGTATACAGATGTCGGATCTTAATTTGACCCATTTCATCACAGGAGGAAATTAGTCCTGCAGCAGGAGGACGTGAATGAATACTGAATATTTAGAATTGGCGCCAGGGGGCAGCTGCTAGCAGTCTTTGTAGGCTATATAATGCAGTACCGTACCGACCATAAGCTGGGTATAAATACAGCATCTTCAGTTCCAACAGCCCCGAACCCAACTCATTGGAATGACCCAACTAGGGTTGAATGGCAGGAAGCCGGTTACCAAGATTTACTGGGATTTACCGCCCAAAACCACTCCCTTTTCCAGGGAAAAATAACTGTGTGAAAACGGTAAATTATAATTCATTATTTTTATAAACAGCATGGCGTGAAATGGAACTTTTAAATTATACAGCGGCAAGAAAAAGTATGTGAACCCTTTGGAATTACCTGTATTTCTGCATAAATTAGTTATCAAATTTGATCTGATCTTCATCTTAGTCACAACAATAGATGAACACAGTGTGCTTAAACTAATAACCCACAAATTATTGTATTTTTCTTGTCTATATTGAATACATAATAAAAAAATTCACAGTGTAGGTTGGAAAAAGAATGTGAACCCCTAGGCTAATGACCTTTCCAAAAGCTAATTGGAGTCAGGAGTCAGCTAACCTGGAGTCCAATCAATGAGACGAGATTGGAGGTGTTGGTTAGAGCTGCCCTTGCCCAACAAAAACACTCACAAAATTTGAGTTTGCTATTCACAAGAACCATTGCCTGATGTGAACAATGCTTCGATACAAAAGAGATCTCAGAAGACCTAAGATTATGAATTGTTGACTTGCATAAGGCTGGAAAGGGTTACAAAAGTATTTCTAAAAACATTGATGTCCATAAGACAAATGGTTTATAAATTGAGAAAGTTCAAAACTGTTGCTACTCTCCCTAGGAGTGGCCGTCCTGCAAAGATGACTGCAAGAGCACAGTGCAGAATGCTCAATGAGGTGAAGAAGAATCCTAGAGTGTCAGCTAAATACTTACAGAAATCTCTGGAACATGTTAACATCTCTGTTGACGAGACTACGATATGTAAAACACGAAACAAGAATGGTGTTCATGGCAGGACACCACAGAAGAAGCCACTGCTGTCAAAAAAATAACCATTGCTGCACGTCTGAAGTTTGCAAAAGAGCACCTGGATGTTCCACAGCGCTTCTGGCAAAATATTCTGTGGACAGATTAAACTAAAGTTGAGTTGTTTGGAAGGAACACACAACACTATGTGTGGAGAAAAAAAGGCACAGCACACCAACATCAAAACCTAATCCCAACTGTAAAGTGTGGTGGAGGGAGCATCATGGTTTGCGGCTACTTTGCTGCCTTAGGGCCTGGACAGCTTGCTATCATCGACGGAAAAATGTATTCCCAAGTTTATCAAGACATTTTTCTGGAAAATGTTAGGATATATGTCTGCCAATTGAAGCTCAATAGAAGTTGGGGGATGCAACAAGACAACGACCCAAAACACAGAAGTAAATCAACAAAGAAGAAAATGCGCCTTCTGGAGTGGCCCAGTCAGAGTCCTGACCCTCAACCCGATTTAAAATGCTGTGGCATGACCTTGAGAGCGGTTCACACCAAACATCCTAAGAATATTGCTGAACTGAAACAGTTTTGTAAAGATAAATGGTTAAAAATTCCTCCTGACCGTTGTGCAGGTCTGATCCGCAACTATAGAAAACGTTTGGTTGAGTGTATTGCTGCCAAAGGAGGTTCAACCAGTTATTAAAGGGTTCACATACTTTCTCCACCCTACACTGTGAATGTTTACACGGTGTGTTCAATAAAGACATGAACATCTATAATTGTTTGTGTGTTATTAGCTTAAGCAGACAGTGTTTGTCTAGTGTTGTGACATAGATGAAGATCAGATCAAATGGTATGACCAATTTATGCAGGAATCCAGGTAATTCCAAGGGTTCACATACTTTTTCTTGCCAATGTATGCAATGTCTAAATCTGGTTTCTCTACGGCGCCTGCATGATAAATCATCAACGCTCAGGGTGGGGACAGACAGCCCATCTCAGAATGGAGCGCAGTTCACAATGCATGTAGACCTACCATAACTTTTATTCTCGGAACAGGTAGGCCTGCATTTGCTGCAGCATAGTCTATAGTACCTACAGTAAAATAAAGCCTGAATGCACATCTAATTTACCCATCTCCATCTGGCTTTCAGGGGCCACCAAATGTTTTTATTGTAAAGATATTTTTTTTTAAATGCAGATGCAGAGTTTTACAACAGCCTAGCACTTGAATATCGTTGCTTTAAATCAGTGAACGTGCGAGCACTTTCTCCATCAACTCCATTCAAATTGCATCCAAAATAGATACTCCTGTTCTATACTGAACAAATATATAAATGCAACATGTAAAGTGTTGGTCCCATGTTTCATGAGCTGAAATAACAGATCCCAGAAATGTTTCATACACACAAAAATCGTAAATCTCTCAAATGTTGTGCACACATCCTCCTGACAGATGTGGCATATCAAGAAGCTGATTAAACAGCATGATCATTATACAGGTGCACCTTGTGCTGGGGACAATAAAAGGCCACTCGAAAATGTGCAGTTTTGTCACACAATACAATGCCACAGATGTTTTAAGTTTTGAGGGAGGGTGCAATTGGCAAGCTGACTGCAGTAATGTCGACCAGAGCTGTTGTCAGAGAATTTTATGTTAATTTCTCTACCATAAGCTGCCTCCAACGTTGTTTTAGAGAATTTGGTAGTATGTCCAACAGGCCTCACAACCGTAGACCACTTGTAACCACGCTTTCCCAGGACCTCCACATCCGGCTTCGGGATTACACACCCGAATAATATCTGCACAAACTGTAGGAAACGGCCTCAGGGAAGCTCATCTGCGTGCTCGTCGGCCTCACCAGGGACTTGATCTGACTGCAGTTCGCCGTCGTAACCAATTTCAATTGGCAAATGCTCACCTTCGATGGCCACTGGCACGCTGGAGAAGTGTTCTCTTCACGGATGGGCAGTATGGCAGTACCGGGCAGTATGGCATTGTGTGGGCTAGTGGTTTGCTGATGTCAACGTTGTGAACAGAGTGCCCCATCGTGCCGTTTGGGTTATGGAATGGGCAGGCAGAAGCTACGGACAACGAACACACTTGCATTTTATCAACAGCAATTTGAATGCACAGATATACCATGATGAGATCCTGAGGCCCATTGTGGTGCCATTCATCCGCCACCATCATGGCGGCCCCATGTCGCAAGGATCTGTACACAATTCCTTGAAGCTGAAAATGTCCCAGTTCTTCCATGAGCTGCATACTTCAGACATGTCACCCATTGAGCATATTTGGGATGCTCTGGATCGACGTGTATGACACCGCGTTCCAGTTCACACCAATATCCAGCAACTTCGCACAGCCATTGAAGAGGAGTGTAACAACATTCCACAGGCCACAATCAACAGCCTGATCAACTCTATGTGAAGGAGATGTCTTGCTACATGAGGTAAATAGTGGTCACACCAGACACTGAGTGGTTTTATGATCCACGCCCCTACCTTTTTTTAAGGCATTTGTGACCAACAGATGCACATCCGTATTCCCAGTCATGTGGAATCCATAAATTAGGTCCTAATGAATGTATTTCAATTGACTGATTTCCTTAAAAACTTTGAAATTGTTGCATGTTGCGTTTATATTTCTGTTCAATATAGATTGATATATATAGCCCTAGTCCTCACAGGTAGTTTTAAAGAAGAGCAAAGGAGTTATTTATTCAGACCCATAACCATTCAATCTTCATGAAGAGAAGTGAAATACTTCTGCATCTAATTCTAGTCCTATATTATTCAAGGATGTCATTAGAATGATGAAGATAAGGACAATAAAACTTGTTTCCTTTACCTGTTGAAAGCGAGGAGGGAATGAAGCAACAATAGAGAGAGAAAGAGGAGGTAGGCTAATAACATTAGGGGGAAAATTATGAAATATATATATATGGATGAGCCTACTGTTCCATAAGGTGTTTTTTTTATCTGTTTTTTAAATCAAATTGTTCTGCTTTCATCATTTACTTGATATGGAATAGAGTTCCATGTAGTCATGGCTCTATGTTGTACTGTGTGCCTTCCATAGTCTGTTCTGGACTTGGGGACTGTGAAGAGGCCTCTTCCAGAAGACATGCCTCTGGGGTATGCATGGGTGTCCAAGCTGTGTGCCAGTAGTTTAGACAGTCAGCTCAGTGCATTCAACATGCATTCAACCTTTCATAAATACAATTAGTGATGAAGTCGATCTCTCCTCCACTTTGAGCCAGGAGAGATTGACATGCATATTATTAATATTAGGTCTCTGTGTACATCCAAGGGCCAGCCATGCTGCCCTATTCTGAGCCAATTACAATTTTCCTAAGTCCTTTTTGGTGGCACCTGACTACACGACTGAACAGTAGTCAAGGTGCGACAAAACTAGGGCCTGTAGGACCTGCCTTGTTGATAGTGTTGTTAAGAAGGCAGAGCAGTGCTCTATCATGGACAGACTTCTCCCCATCTTAGCTACTGTTGTATCAATATGTTTTGACCATGGCAGTTTACAATCCAGGGTAACTCAAAGCATCTCAACTTGAGCAATTTCCACATTATTTATTACAATATTTAGTTGAGGTTTAGGGTTAAGTGAATGTTTTGTTCCAAACACAATGCTTTTAGTTTTGGAAATATTTATGGCTAACTTATTCCTTGTCACTCACTCTGAAACGAACTGCTACTCTTTTTTAATAGTGTTGAGTCATCCGCATACATAGACACTCTGGCTTTACTCAAAGTCAGTTAGTAAAAAATAAAAGCAAGGCATAAACAGCTGCCCTGGGGAATTCCTGATTCAACCTAGATTATGTTTGAGAGGCTTCCATTAAAGAATACCCTCTGTGTTCTGTTAGACAAGTAACTCTTTATCCACATTATAGCAGGGGGTTTAAAGCCATAAAACATATGTTTTCCAGCAGCAGACTATGATCGATAATGTCAAAAGCTGCACTTAAGTCTAACAAGACAGCCCCAACAATAATTTTTTCATCAATTTCTCTCAGCCAATCATCAGTCATTTGTCATTTGTGTAGGTGCTGTGCTTGTTGAGTGTCCTTCCCTATAAGCGTGTTGAAAGTCTGTTGTCAATTTGTTTACTGTGAAATAGCATTGCATCTGGTCAAACAGGTATTCAGACCCCTTGACTTTTTCCACATTTTGTTACTTTACAGACTTATTTTAAAATGTATTATATAATGTTTTTCCCTCATCAATCTACACACAATACCCTATTATGACAAAGCAAAAACAGGGTTTTGGAAATGTTTGCAAATTTATTACAAATAAAAAACAGAAATACCTTATTTACATAAGTATTCAGAAACTTTGGTATGAGACTCGAAATTGAGCTCAGGTGCATCCTGTTTCCATTCATCATCCTTGACATGTTTCTACAACTTGATTGGAGCACCTGTGGTGCATTCAATTGATTGGACATCATTTGGAAAGGCACACACCTGTTTATTTAAGGTTCCACAGTTGACAGGGCACATCAGAGAAGAAACCAAGCCATGGGGTCGAAGGAATGAGGTCGAAGGAATTTTCCGTAGAGCCACCGGACTATTACTACTCCACCAATTAGGCCTTAATGGTAGAGTGGCCAGACGGAAGCCACTCCTCAGTAAAAGGCACATGATAGCCCTCTTGAAGTTTGCCAAAAGGCACCTAAAGGACTCTCAGAACAGGAGAAAAAAGATTATCTGGTCTGATGAAACCAAGACGGAACTCTTTGGCCTGAATGCCAAGCATCACGTCTGAAGGAAACCTGGCACCATTACTACGGTAAAGCATGGTGGTGGCAGCATCACGCCTTGGGGATGTTTGTCAGGGACAGGGACTGAGAGACTAGTCAGGATTGAGGGAAAGATGAACGGAGCAAAGTAAAGAGAGATCCTTGATGAAAACCTGCTCAAGACCTCAGACTGGGGAAAGATTCACCTTCCAACAGGACAACGACCCTAACCACACAGCCAAGACAATGCAGGAGTGGCTTCGGGACAAGTCTCTGAGTGTCCTTGAGTGGCCCTGCCAGAGCCAGACTTTAACCTGATCGAACATCTCTGGAGAGACCTGAAAATAGCTGTGCGGTGACGCTCCCCATACAACCTGGCAGGGCTTGGGAGGATCTGCAGAGAATATCGGGAGAAACTCCCCAAATACAGGTGTGTCAAGCTTGTTCCGTCATACCCAAGAAGACTGTAATCGCTGCCAAAGGTCCTTCAGTAAAGTACTGAGTAAATGGTCTGATTACTTTTTTAGCAAACATTTCTAAAAACCTGTTTTTGCTTGGTCGTTATGGGGTATTGTGTGTAGATTGATGAGGGGGGGGGGGCGATTTAATCCATTTTAGAATAAGGTTGTAACGAAACTAAATGTGGAAAAAGTTAAGGGGTCTGAATACTTTCCGAATGCACTGTATGTATTGGATAATGACAAAATAATTTGGCCATGAAATGTCTTTAATGTAGGGCTTTTAAATGTATTTAATGTATCTGCATCAGGCTCAGGTAGCATCAGGCTTGAATTTTTAATCAAAGCTCTAATCAAATCCAGACATGAAATGCTTTTGAATGACACTTCCGGTTTTGGCGGGAAATACTGCGTTACCCAGGAGAAAAATGTTTTACTCTCGGGATGGAACATTTGTAAAATACCGGAAAATATTCAACCCTATCCCCCACACCATGGCCCAACTAGAAATTTGTGCAATTTATGCCAGTCCAATGGTGGTCCCGACAGCGTGCAAAAAAAGGGGCAGGGGCGGGGGGGATTACTCTTAAATATAGGATGGTATCCATCATTAGGCTATGCATATTGGGAGAGAACACGTGATGATGATGATTCATTGATTTGTACAGGACAGTGATTTAATAGGCTAAGCCTACTGAAATAGATCTCCCCTCATTCTGATTGTTTTCCATCTCTGTCATATGAAACTGCTGGCATGTGTGGTGCCAGCACATTGACGCGTATTACCATGTTTGCATTGCTGTGCTGATAATGTGAAAAAAATATTTTTTAGCAACATTCTAAGAATTCTATATACAGTGCCTTGCGAAAGTATTCGGACCCCTTGAACTTTGCGACCTTTTGCCACATTTCAGGCTTCAAACATAAAGATATAAAACTGTATTTTTTTGTGAAGAATCAACAACAAGTGGGACACAATCATGAAGTGGAACGACATTTATTGGATATTTCAAACTTTTTTAACAAATCAAAAACTGACAAATTGGGCGTGCAAAATTATTCAGCCCCCTTAAGTTAATACTTTGTAGCGCCACCTTTTGCTGCGATTACAGCTGTAAGTCGCTTGGGGTATGTCTCTATCAGTTTTGCACATCGAGAAACTGACATTTTTTCCCATTCCACCTTGCAAAACAGCTCAAGCTCAGTGAGGTTGGATGGAGAGCATTTGTGAACAGCAGTTTTCAGTTCTTTCCACAGATTCTCGATTGGATTCAGGTCTGGACTTTGACTTGGCCATTCTAACACCTGGATATGTTTATTTTTGAACCATTCCATTGTAGATTTTGCTTTATGTTTTGGATCATTGTCTTGTTGGAAGACAAATCTTCGTCCCAGTCTCAGGTCTTTTGCAGACTCCATCAGGTTTTCTTCCAGAATGGTCCTATATTTGTCTCCATCCATCTTCCCATCAATTTTAACCATCTTCCCTGTCCCTGCTGAAGAAAAGCAGGCCCAAACCATGATGCTGCCACCACCATGTTTGACAGTGGGGATGGTGTGTTCAGCTGTGTTGCTTTTACGCCAAACATAACGTCTTGCATTGTTGCAAAAAAGTTCAATTTTG
Organism: Oncorhynchus mykiss; assembly: GCF_057628025.1. Lineage (NCBI taxonomy): Eukaryota > Metazoa > Chordata > Actinopteri > Salmoniformes > Salmonidae > Oncorhynchus > Oncorhynchus mykiss. Next base: position 28,169,296 of record NC_143038.1, read on the forward strand.
GTTTCATCTGACCAGAGCACCTTCTTCCACATGTTTGGTGTGTCTCCCAGGTGGCTTGTGGCAAACTTTAAACAACACTTTTTATGGATATCTTTAAGAAATGGCTTTCTTCTTGCCACTCTTCCATAAAGGCCAGATTTGTGCAATATACGACTGATTGTTGTTCTATGGACAGAGTCTCCCACCTCAGCTGTAGATCTCTGCAGTTCATCCAGAGTGATCATGGGCCTCTTGGCTGCATCTCTGATCAGTCTTCTCCTTGTATGAGCTGAAAGTTTAGAGGGACAGCCAGGTCTTGGTAGATTTGCAGTGGTCTGATACTCCTTCCATTTCAATATTATCGCTTGCACAGTGCTCCTTGGGATGTTTAAAGCTTGGGAAATCTTTTTGTATCCAAATCCGGCTTTAAACTTCTTCACAACAGTATCTCGGACCTGCCTGGTGTGTTCCTTGTTCTTCATGATGCTCTCTGCGCTTTTAACGGACCTCTGAGACTATCACAGTGCAGGTGCATTTATACGGAGACTTGATTACACACAGGTGGATTGTATTTATCCTCATTAGTCATTTAGGTCAACATTGGATCATTCAGAGATCCTCACTGAACTTCTGGAGAAAGTTTGCTGCACTGAAAGTAAAGGGGCTGAATAATTTTGCACGCCCAATTTTTCAGTTTTTGATTTGTTAAAAAAGTTTGAAATATCCAATAAATGTCGTTCCACTTCATGATTGTGTCCCACTTGTTTTTGATTCTTCACAAAAAAATACAGTTTTATATCTTTATGTTTGAAGCCTGAAATGTGGCAAAAGGTCGAAAAGTTCAAGGGGGCCGAATACTTTCGCAAGGCACTGTATATGGGGCATAACAATCTCAGCTCTGTAGATTTTGCTGCGAAGAGACAGAATCAATAGATCATTTATTCTGGTATTGCCCCTATGTAGCTTGTTTCTGGTCACAGGTTCAGGAATGGTTAAAAAAATCACAACATACACTTATAATTAACCTTACAAATAGCAGTGTTGGGCGATATGGAAAGCCATAGTCAGTCAATAAATAATATAATAATACTCGTAGGAAAAGTTTTTATCTTTAGCTCACAATCTGTGGATACCATACGATTAGAAAGGTTTTAAAAAATTATGTAAAACAGCACAATTGAAAAATATGTGGCACATGGAAACCAAACGAGGGTGGTCTATGGTGATAGGTGGGATGGGCTGAGAGTGGCTGAGGGTTGGGGTTAAAGAGATTATATTTGGTCATGTTTTTATTTTTATGTGACTGATTTATATCAAAGTAAAAGTACCATGTATGCAAAATGTGTATGCAAAAGGTACTGTATATGTAAAATGTATATATAAAATGTGTGTATGTGTAGCAGAAAAGCTTTAAAATATATATATTAAAATATATATATTTATATATATATATATATATATATATATATATATATATATATATATATATATATATATATATATATATATATATATATATATATATATATATATATATATTTGTCCTCTGGAGATAGGGGGTAGGTGGAGAAGTAAAAACAAAATGGAAAAAAAAGAAAAAAAAAGGTTAACGTTCTGATCTGTTCCATCAGTCTTGTGGGGGGCAGCAGACTGGGATAGAGACATATTCAATCAATCCCTATCCCAGTCTGCTGTCCCCACATGCTTCAAGATGGCCACCATTGTTCCTGATCCCAAGAAAGCTAAGGTAACTGAGCTAAATGACTATTGCTGTTCACTAGTCAATGATCATATCACCTCCACCCTACCTGATATCCTAGACCCACTCCAATTTGCTTACCGCCCCAATAGGTCCACAGACGACACAATCGCCATCACACTGCACACTGCCCTATCCCATCTGGACAAGAGGAATACCTCTAATGCTGCTCATTGGTTACAGCTCAGCATTCAATACCATAGTACCCTCCAAACTCATCATTAAGCTTGAGACCCTGGGTCTCGACCCCGCTCTGTGCAACTGGGTCCTGGACTTTCTGACCGACCGCCCCCATGTGGTAAAGGTAGGAAACAACATCTCCACCCAGCTGATCCTCAACACTGGGGCCCCACAAGGGTGCATTCTCAGCCCTCTCCTGTACTTGCTGTTCATCTATGACTGTGTGGCCATGCACGCCTCCAACTCAATAATCAAGTTTGTAGACGACACTACAGTGGTAGGCTTGATTACCAACAACGACAACACAGCCTACAGGGAGGAGGTGAGGGCCCTCGGAGTGTGGTGTCAGGGAAATAACCTCTCACTCAACGTCAAAAAAACAAAGGAGATGATTGTGGATTTCAGGAAACAGTAGAGGGAGCACATCCCTATCCACATCGAAAGGACAATAGTGGAGAAGGTGGAAAGTGTTAAGTTCCTCGCTGTACACATCACGGACAAACTGAAATGGTCCACCCACACAGGCAATGTGGTGAAGAAGACGCAACAGCGCCTCTTCAACATCAGGAGGCTGAAGAAATGTGGCTTGTTACCTAAAACCCTCACAAACTTTTACAGATACACAATCGAGAGAATCCTGTCGGGCTGTATCACTGCCTGGTACCACCTTTTTTTTAGACTGCAGGTCCGCTGGGGCGTATATTCAAGCAAGCAATAGGCAGAATAAATGATTTGTGGCCTCAGCGCTTGTGTGGTCCAGTGGCTACAGAGCTGGCATGGGATTGAATCCGGCCCACTGTCCTTTGACTCCCTCTCCCCTATCTTCCCTGTATTTCCAACACTCGTTTATCTCTTCAATAAAAGCAAAACAATTATGACAGGAGTGAGACTTATATTTAAGAAAGAATAATAATAGGCTTGTATAAAATAATGATAATACGGTATAATGACGATCTAGGCTAGGCCTTATAATAGGACATTTAAAATACATTAACACATGGGTGTGGCAAAGTGCCAGATTCTTGAATGATAATGACCGAATCATTGTTGCATGATTAAAGAGACAGGCTTGGCGCAAATTGCAGGAGTGGGGGTGGTGAAATCAGCTGTTCAACAGGTTGTCAATCAACTGATGGCTCAAATCAGCTCATCAACTCAGTCAGGGAAACACAAACAGTAGCCTATTTACGTTTTTACACCTTTTCATTATGTGACAATGGATGGCTAATGGGTAGCCTACAGAATGTATTATTGGAATATAATCAAATAACAAGGGGCCTATTGCTGTAATGGTCTGGGTGTAGCTGGTGCAGAGGAGTCAGGTGCAGGACAGCAAAGATGGTAACACAAGTAACTTTACTCAAATATTCCAAATAACATGTCGTAATACCGAGCCCACAATAACGGACCGAACATACATAAAACAATCACGCACAAAAACCATGGGGAAAACAGAGGGTTAAATATTGAACATGTAATTGGGGAATTGAAACCAGGTGTGTAAAACAAAGACAAAACAAAATGAAAAGTGGATCGGTGATGGCTAGAAAGCCGGTGACGTCGACCGCCGAAAGCCGCCTGAACAAGGAGAGGGACCGAATTCGGCAGAAGTCGTGACAATTGCAAACATTGATGGCACTAGATGTCTCAATAAACCATCTTTAAATTCTAAATTCATCTGCACAGCTGATCTAAATTGCAACCATTATTGGTCACCTCATTACCATTCCCTATCAGATGTCATCGTTACTAGTAGTAAGTATTAGTCCTGCTTGCAACCAAAGTCTTCAAGATATGTTCGCCCTCTGGTTGGTACTGTCAATGTTTTGAACAGACTAAGTGCGATTGATCTACTGTATTTGACAAGCATTCCATACAATTGAAATAAAGTATTTCCTCACTTACCACGGCAAATCTACTGTGGCAATTTACCTGACACTTTGTATGACTGGAAACTAATGTTGGTGTAGCCTACTGTTCTCATTTTATTAGTTTCCTATTTATGATATCTGCTAAATACAACTGTCTATAAAAGTGTCTGGTATGGTAATTTCTTATCAAGATCGGGGTAAAATATCTGAAATGTGTTACTAAATCAAGTCAATGGGGAGATTGAGTTATTTGTGCCAGAAGGGTATGGGCCAGAATCAAACCCATGCCAACACAGTAAGCCTACATGTGCACGCTGAAAGAAGCTGCCCTAACCACTAGACCACCCCAGACCACAATTGAGCAACATTTTGACAGTTGATTGGCAACATTAGGTTCGCTAGAACTCCTAAGCTGTCCTCTTTTTCGATAACATATACTGTAGAGCTAAAAAAATAATCATGGGCTTTCACGCGCCATTGTGCTCCATTCCGTAGGCTACCTCATTATTCTCAATTTCATCTTGTCTTTACAGCTGATATTATAGGCCTATGCGGGCAATTAGTTTTGACAGGCTACAGTAGGCCATAGTTTAGGTGTAGCCTACTGTACAGCTGCATTTCAGATACACTTGACACCTGTATGTCATAGCCTAGTGGAGACCAGATTATTAAAACAAGCTATATAAAACGACGGTTGTTGATGTGTATGGCTGAATGTTGCAGTAATAGGACCTAGGCCTAGCATTTGAGCGAGAGAGAGGATGATTTTGATAGCAAGCCCTGATCCCAATGACTCAACTGCCCCCGCATGGAGAGAAAGAGAACTGCTCATTTTGACGCAGTAGGGAAAAGGTTGATCATGGACTCTGTTCCACACAGCGGTTGTTTTGGTGGTGTCGGAGGTGGAACTGTGTTAGAGCTGTCAAATCCACAAGTGGCTCCCGGCATACCTAAAACGGATATTGCCATTGGCTGCACAAGTCACATTAAACAGAAATCCCATGCAAAGGAGTCACATTAACAGATATATCATGCAGAGGAGTCACATTAACATAAATCCCATGCAGAGGAGTCACATTAACAGAAATATCATGCAGAGGAGTCACATTATCAGAAATCTTATGCAGAGGAGTCACATTAACATAAATCCCATGCAGAGGAGTCACAATAACAGAAATCCCATGCAGCCTTGTTTACAAGTTTGAACACTACAACGTGAGATTAGGATGATGGAAAATCCTCATTATTTTGTTTAACGATTTTTTTTTTGTTGAGTGTAATTATTTCTATATAGGCTATACTTTCTCGCTCTGAACTTCTAACAAGAGTGGGGCGGGCGTGGCTTCGTGACAATGATCGCAAGAGCAGCTGCTCACCGATTTGATGGCTCCAACTGCAGTTTCACCTCTGACACTGCCAAAACATCTGCTACGCGGGTGTCTGCTATCGCCGGTTAACACTTGATTTGATTGAATCTAGGCCCAAGTTAAGATCTTTCATCTGTACCACCAACTTGAAATAGCATGGCATTGTCAAAAGATGGGCCTGAGGTTAGGTATAAAGGCAGAGGCAAATAAAAAGTATTGTTTTGCAGTCTGTATTTTCAGTGCACTGGATTGACCATAATAATTATTTCAGTTGTGTCAATGACTCCAGTGTAAGCCTAAGGCCTTTGTGTTTAGGCCTAGACTATACAGTATGTGTGTGTATGGACCTAAAGTGTGTGTCATAACATGTCAATTATGGTGAGGCAACATGGTGTGTGTTGGTGTGTGTGCACCTTTGATCATGGCCACCCTCCAGGCAGGGGTGTTTTGTTGCTGGGCCAGGCTGCTCTCCTCCCCTCCTGGCTGGGCTGTGTCCTCCTCCAGACCCTCTCTCAGCTCCCTGAGGAGGTCACCCTGCTTGGCCTTCATACGGCCCGCATAGGTCACCTTCTCATGGACCCGCAAACTCAACTGGCTCTGCAGCTCCTGGAAAGAAAATAGGTGCATTATTTGACATGATGTTGGACAGATACCAGTTGGACAGAGGTAACTAAACAGTAACTATATGTGTAATGCATTGAATAAAACATGATTTTGGAGATCCCATTCACGGAAAACACTGCATATGTAGGCTCAATCGGAAATTGCCTTTAAAAAACACAATGCCAGATTGATTGATTCCTGGCCAAAGTTGCATTGTCAACAATTGTATTTAATCTATAATAATTAATTATTGTCACACACACGTGCACACACACATACACACCAGTTTCCTGCGCTCCTTTTCCTTGTTCTTGATCAGAAATATGTCGCTGTTGTCAAGCACTTTAAAAGGGTTCGCCCCAGGCATCTGTTTACATACATCTTCACACATAGCAATAAAAAACAGGTACAAATGTCAGAAGAAGAGTAGCCCATAGACAACTGTGGCTTGCATTTAAACCAGTACCAGTAAATTGACCTCTCAAAAACAGCATGCATGTTGCACCAACACAATACCAAGAATAAACTAGTAGGGGAGAGTGGGGTAAGTTGAGCCAAAGGAGTAAAGGCGTCAGCATGCTTCAGTTCAGTTGGCGCCTAGCCGAACTCGGCTAGCCAAACCGAATGAGTGTGCTCCCATACTCCATTAAAAGACCTTTGCTTGAAAATTCTAAAAAGCAGCAATAGTACTGTTTGTCCATTTTGAAATGCCGTAGCCAGTATACACTTCCTCAAAATATTCAGAATGAATCCAAGAAGTTTTTGCCTAAATCTTATTTGCGCAATTTCACATCTAACTAAGATGTTTGGTGAAGTAATGCGTAATGAAAAAATGTACATGAAAATAAGTCGTCTCTCGTTGAATGATAACAAAGACTTAATTGAAGAATCCCTACTGTTGACCAATCGCCGACTAAGGGGCGTAGACTTCGGCTCCGAACTTTGGCTCGCCTGCAGGAAAAATGTTGTGTGTCTGAATAGCTGAAAAAACAGTCACTGAAGTCCAAAGGAAAAAAAACGTCACAAAATGTCATCATAATAAATACACAAACTCTTCCGAACTGTTTCGGCTAGGAAGCATTCGTTTACGAGAAATAATTTGTCCAAATATTTAGGAAGAGCTCATAATTTTATGGAGTTTGTGAAGGAAGAAACCATATAGAAAAAGTATGCAAGTTAGGTACATAAAACTGTTTTTCACCAAGTCAATTTAATTTATTGTGTTACAGGTTTCATAATGATAGGATCTAAACCAAAGTACTGTATATAATTTTAAGATTGTTCAATACATCAGTTGGAGTCTCTATAAGCTTCAATAGGTGGTCCTAAACCTAGCATGGAAGTGCATCCTTGTAGCTGTGTGGGCTAATATAGTTTAAATGTTTGCCTTGGGGTAAATTGAGCCAATGACAAAATGAGCGAATTTAAGTGTTTTATTCCCAGGTGTAATGGAAGGCATTATCGCTGGGATATGACGTAACAACAGGTCCTGGCCTATGTTAAAAGTGTTGTTTTTTTAATACAAAGTGTTTGTTTTGTTAAGCCTGTGTTAAAAGACCCTTAAAATTATTAAAAGACAAAAAAAGTGATTGTGATTGTGTTTAATTGTATTTGGGAAATAAAGATGGTTTTAAAAAGATAGTGGTAATATTTCATTCAGTACAGGAATTTTTAGGCGACTTAACTGACTCTGTCCCGCTGCTCAACTTTCCCCATAAACGGCTATGTTTTTAAAACTGTAAAGTTTACATGAATTCTGAGTATTTCCACGGATATACAACATCCTGAACTATATGTAGACGTCTTTGTTAGAAACAATACTATATCTTCCTTGGCAGAGTGATGCTGAATGTAAAAAAAAAAATCAATGTACCCCACTCTCCCGTCCTACTATTTTACTGTCTTTGTGCATCTAGGATGGTGTCATACATTTCAGAACCAGTTTATTGAACTGTTGATTACATTTTTTATACAGTTTTTATTTAATTATTTTATCTACAGTAGTTTATAACAGGTTAACCCTAGACTGGAATGAAGTGGGATTAGAGGGATGTCATAAAAGTCAAATAACTAAGTGAGATGAACGACATGGAATTGGAACAGGATTTTTCCATTACTTCTTCCAAGTCTATTTTATGACAGAATCATTCTAGGGGTAACCTCAAAGTGACTCATCATCAATATTACAAGTAATGCTTAGCAGTTAGTTAGATGATATGTACAATAGCTACTACCTGTAGATATCACTGACTTGGTGGCACTCGCCGACTGGGCCACTATCATGGGACCTGACAGCATGTTTGGTCCTCCTGTCGAATAGAATCGCATAAAAAATATAGAAAATCAAAACTAGAATTCACACCCAGTAGAAACAGTAGGTTTATGATGTGTAAAGTAGCCTAGTCTTGCATGGCGAGCCTTCACAAAACTTGTCTTATTCACCATGGGAGAGTGGGGTAACTTGAGCAAAAGGAGTTGAGCCATCCTTGTTTCTAAGAAACCATACACAAAATTAATTGTTTGACCAAATGTTTAGGAAGAGGTTATAATTTCATGGAATCTGTGAAGGAAGAAACTACATTGAAAACATGGTAAGCAAGTTAGGTCCATAAAACTGATTTTCACTAAGTAAAATGTATGTACTATGTTAATAAGAGGTTTCATGGTGCTTGTATCTAAACCAAAGTAGATAATTTTAAGATTTCTCTAGACATCAGTTGGGTTCTCTATAAGCTTCAAAATGAGGTCCTAAACCTAGCATGAAAGTGCATCCTTGTAGCTGTGTGAGCTAATATAGTCAAAATGTTTGCCTTGGGGTAAGTTGACCCAATTGTTGAGCCAATGGCAAGTTGAGCAAATTGAAGTGTTTTCTTCCCAGGTGTAACGCAAGGCATTATTGCTGGGATATGAGGTAACAACCGGGCCTGGCCTATGTTAAAAGTGTTGTTGTTTTTAAGTACAGTGTTTGTTAGGTATTAAGCCTGTGTTAAAAGATGCTTAAAATTATTAAAATACAAAAAAGTGATTGTGATTGTGTTGAATTGTGTTTGGGAAACAAATATAGACATAGTTTTTAAAAGGTAGTGGTAATATTTCATTCAGTACAAAAATGTGCGGGCGGCTCAACCTACCCTGTCCCAAGGCTCAACCTACCCTGTCCCATGGCTCAACCTACCCTGTCCCATGGCTCAACCTACCCTGTCCCATAGCTCAACCTACCCTGTCCCATGGCTCAACCTACCCTGTCCCATAGTTCAACCTACCCTGTCCCATGGCTCAACCTACCCTGTCCCATGGCTCAACCTACCCTGTCCCATGGCTCAACCTACCCTGTCCCATAGTTCAACCTACCCTGTCCCATGGCTCAACCTACCCTGTCCCATGGCTCAACCTACCCTGTCCCATGGCTCAACCTACCCTGTCCCATGGCTCAACCTACCCTGTCCCCTGGCTCAACCTACCCTGTCCCATGGCTCAACCTACCCTGTCCCATGGCTCAACCTACCCTGTCCCATGGCTCAACCTACCCTGTCCCATGGCTCAACCTACCCTGTCCCATAGCTCAACCTACCCTGTCCCATGGCTCAACCTACCCTGTCCCATAGTTCAACCTACCCTGTCCCATGGCTCAACCTACCCTGTCCCATGGCTCAATCTACCCTGTCCCATGGCTCAACCTACCCTGTCCCATGGCTCAACCTACCCTGTCCCATGGCTCAACTTACCCTGTCCCATGGCTCAACCTACCCCGTCCCATGGCTCAACCTACCCTGTCCTTTGGCTCAACCTACCCTGTCCCAATTCTGGTTATTTCCAGGGATACACAACATCCTGAAATATATGTAGATGTCTTTGTTAGAAAGAATAGTATATATCCCTTGACGGGGTAATGTTGAAAGTAAAAAATGGCTCAATTTACTCCACTCTCCCCTATGTGTTTAGTAAAAGCCATTGTACAGTATCAGCGTGTCAAGATGAAGACTTATATGACTGATACTTACTCTGCCTTGATGTTGGTGACAGCATCCCTACAGTAGAAAGTGAATGCAAATTACCACAATTAGGGTTGCTAAGACTGATAAATAGGGGACAGGTTTTTTCACACATTGCATGTCAAATATAAGTCAATCGAATCACAATGGTGAATGTAGTAACAAGTGAATTCTCTAAATGGTGAGTAACATCAAAGGCTATTTTCTGTCCACATTCTAACTGTGTAAGACATGTCTATAGTTTTGCCTAGTTGTTTTCATCAAGAGAATGTTACAATAATGTTTATTTTAAAACGGGCCAAAAGACCTTTCTCTTTAATAGGAAGGATTTATGTTAATAGCTGTTCTCCTTGGTATCCTTGTCCTTTATAGCGTCAGCTGTGTTCTTTGTGTCAGTTGCCCTGTCAATTTGTTTTCTATTTGGTTTTAATTTTATTGCACTTTGAGATGATTCTGAATAATGAGAAGCGATTCACAAATGTTATAAATTATTCTTATTATTTATGTTTCCAAAAGTTTATCAACAATGTCGCCCAAAAATCTAAAAATGGAGCCAAAGTGGCTTGTTGTAACATACAAAATATTTTACAACCAACTTTATCTAATATTATGTCAGAGTAAAATACGGTTTTGTTTTGAATATCTTTTCTTACCTTCAATTAGATTAATCCCTTTACGGTATATTCTGCTGAAACACTTTGTCATATGAGCATCTTGAGAGAGTTCTACCCTTTTTCTTCGGAACTCGATTGTCCTGAGTTTGCGTTCTGTTGCCGTGGTAACATTATTGTTCACCAGGTTCTATTTTCTTACCACTCGATGACGCTGTTTCCCAACATTCTACTCAGTCGTCAAACGCTTGTGTTCTATGCTACTGCATTTTATAAGACTCAGGGAATTTTGGAGTTAGATTGCTTAGCATCAAATTGCCCGGGACGTCTCATTTGTTTACATTGGGCACGGAATAATACTTGATATGTTATTATAGCACAACTGACCATTTAACGGTATGGGCCAGACCACCACTGATAATTCTATGATATTTGTACCCATATGTGCATAGTCCATGTGCTCCTTCATATAGGCAAAACAAAAATCTAAATTCAAATTTTTGAGAGTGAGAGGGTTGATATTGAGGAAGTATTTATATTTTCTCATGTGTCCAGTGAGGGTCAATAGTTTCTCAAGCTAAAGGTCTCTGCAAGTTGATCTGCTGCCCACAGCCTATACCCCAAAGAGGATTTGTGCAATCCCCTCGACACCTCACCTTATTGACACCCAGTGTACTGAAATGTCCTGGCTAACTCAGGATACGGTAGAGCGCGCTGTGATAATACTCAGATTATGCTAGCTAATCGATGTCTCTATTACAGGTCCCTCCTGTCCATGTAATCTTTATCAATTTGATCTGAAACGCAAAACTGATCCTATATTAGCACTCTGACTGTTGAGACGCTTTATGATTTCGGCCCTGATTGCATTGATTAAGAGTTAAATTGGCAACATCTACTCTTGGAATTGTTAAGATTTTTGAAGAAAAAACATTTTTTTATAGAAGTGGCAGTGGCTTAATTTCTCTACCTACATTTTTTATTTTTATTTTTTTTATTTTTTTTTTTACAAATGCTTCTGACAGGACTGGAGTTGTGCCATGCTGGTCTTGTGTTAATAGTGGCCGACAAAAGTCAGACCGTCAGTCTAATACTGGTGTTTTGTCAAAGCTCACACACACGCACAGTCTCCATTTTTCCCCCTTAATTTAATCTCCAATAGATTTTAACATGAACTGGATGGTCAGTTATCATGGTCAAGTCATATTGTCAAAGGTGTTGTGAAGGTGGAAGAGGTATATCTGTTATAAAAATATGTTCTGCTTTTTTGACACAAAGATCAACTGCTCAAGTTGTTCAGGCTATGAATTTGTCCCATCTTGATCACTGTCCGTTAATATGGTCAGGCGCAGCAAAGAAAGACCTAGTAAAGCTGCATCTGGCCCAAAACAAAGCAGCACACCTTGCTCTTAACTGCACACACAACGCTAACATCAACAACATGCTAAATAATTTTTCATGGTTGAGGGTTGAGGAGAACTGACTACTTCTCTTCTAGTCTTTTTAAGAAACATTTGTGTGTTGAAAATGCCTAACCGCTTGTACAGTCTGTTTGCAGACATCCTGTACATACCCCACCAGACATGCCACTATGGGTTTCTTCACGGTACCCAAACCAAAGACAGATTTAATGAGTCACTCAGTTATGTATAGAGCCATGTCATCGTGGAATGCTCTGCCACCAGAGGTTACTCAGGCAAAAAGCTTAGCTTTAAAAAACAAATAACAGCCACATTGTGTCACAGCACCTTTCCTCTTTCTAAAGATCTACTTTAACTGTACTGTATATAAGAATATGAATACTACTCGCTGTAAGCTATCAGTCATAGTTAGTAACCGTCAATGTATTTCTAAAGACAAAAAGGTTTCTACCTGGAACCTAAAAGGGTTCCTCAAAGGGTTCTTTCATAGAGAACGCAGAGGAACCCTTTTGGAACCCTTTTGTGTATATGCAACAGTGTATATGCTGCAGGATGTGTGTCACTGTTTTAGCCCTAGATGGCTAGATAGAATATAGACTGTATGTTTTTGTTTCTTTGTTACATGATTTTCTGTGTTTTATACTGGATATGCTTCCTTGGCTATGGTCTGCCTTGGCAAAGAGATTTTAGATCTCAATGGGATTCTTTGAATAAAGTAAAAACATATATTTAAAAATGCATTTATCATTTCAACTTATTTGTCAACATATTAACACATACAGTATATGTCACTGTGACATCTTGTCCACACCATGTATGTTTTAACATATATGGCTACAGTTTTCCACAGTTGTTCAAATGTACCATATCCTTTGGCCTGTCATTAAGGATACAGTTAGTTTAACACATTAACCAACATTTTCTGGCTCCAAATATGATCGCTATCCGGTCCCTCAAGGGCCAGGAAGTAGGACAAAGGCAAAGTGACTAATCTGTGGCTCAACGCCTCTCTCGATCCCCCTCTGCATCCCTCCGGGGTAACATCCATTAGGGCAGAAAACCTTTTAAAACGTTTTGCAGCGGAAAGCAAAAATGATAATTTCTTAGGTAATCTCCCTGTTTCAATTATGTTGCAGTCCTTTGACGACTAATGAACACGGCCCAGGTCTAATCCAGGGAGTGACCCGGAGCGGGATGACGATCACAACAGGTCTCCCAGCTGTTTGATGTGCGCATTAGAAGGTCAGAGCAGGTCAGCCATGGCCTGCTGTTTGCCTTCCAGACAGACCAGACAGGCTGGCACGTTGTACAACACGGTATTACATTCACACTAATACATTCCTACCAGCCAGACCCCCGCTGACAGACTGTGACAGTGGTCAGGTCCCATACTGTGCACTTGAGCTGATGAGGGAGAGAGAGTGGTACTGGTAGTGTTGTCAGTTGGCCTCAGGCGGTAGACTACAGTACAGAATGATATACTGTATAGAAATATATTCATGTAGAAGAAATATATACTGTAGAAATATTTTAATGTAGAAGAATATACACTGTGGTTATTAACTGCTTATTCAAATGTATATTATTTCCTCCAAAAAAAGAGATAATGAAGAAAATATTTCACCTTTCAGGTAGTATAGGTAATGCACTGTATTCCATCCACTACTAGCAATATATTAACCTCAAGAAAAAGCAAATGCGTCATTTTCAGGATCACAAAGATATTGTTGGGGAAATTCTTACAAAGGGACAGTCAATCTTATATGAATCATTGTTTATTGTCAGAGCGCTGGAGAGGTTCCAACACACTTAATGCACCATAGTGTGTCAGAATCTCTGCTGCGGCCGTCCCAGCAGTTGTCTTATATACGTCTATACACAGACAAGTTATATTTGCATGATTTAGCATAATTATATCACCATTACAGTTTTGTTTCATTCATGTGCCCGACCAATACTGGTTCATAACACCTTACAAGGCTTTTTTTCTCTAAGCTGAGACCTTGAAACCCGAGATATCTTTCGTTCTCAAAACAAGGGCTGGGCGTACTGCCAAATTGCAGATACTGATAAGTGAGGATTTGTTCAATCAGTCACTTGCATGAACACAGAAATTGGTTATTAGAACAGCACATGAATAGAACACAGAAATTAGTTATAAGAAAAGCACATGCATAAAAAAATCCATCACAATATCTATTTTCACTCTCCTCTGACAATCATGCAGATACAACCACCAGTTTCCCAGGATCACTCGCTCCCGCCATGTGTTTCTCTCAGAAGGTTGAAGTGACTGAAACAAATAAACAGGCACGTTCACTCGCATTCTAATTGTTTTTTAACACTTCCTGTCTGAGTACGCCTGGCTGCACTGGTTAGCCTACATTCTTCCTGAGTGTGGGTTCCTCTCTTTGTAACTGAACTTGAATCATGTTTGTTCAAGGATTGGTGTCTAGAAGTACAGGACATACTGCTGTGTATGATGTTCGTCAAGTTCATTCACTATCAAAGAACTACACAGTTGTAGTGTTCAGTGTTTTGCTGCATCAAAATTGCATGGACAGAGAGGATGATTGTAACACTGTAATAACAGTAGGCTATATTGTAAAAACGGTATACAGAATATTCAGTCTTTCCAACAGTTTCATAGCCTACATAATGAGAACACTGTGTTGTGAACTTCTTTCGAGGAAAGCAAAATCATTCCATTGAAATGTGTTCAAACGAATTCAAATAAACTCCCAAGAATTGACTATTTTCACAGCCATATCCAATATCCATCCATGATCAATTATTATTTTGCTTTCTATTGGGAGTCATATGAGACTCCGTTAAATAGGCTACATTGTTCAACATCCCAGTCTCCTTTTACCGCAACAGTTATCTGCTCTTCGGGCGATGGGTAATAAGGATGAGAGGAAAACTAGGAAATTACTGTCTTCCTTTACTAAACATCACACATGTAGGCGCACACATCCTGATTGACATATTCAGAGACCAGCCTCCACGTACTGTTGGCCAATAGCGGCGCAGAGCTGGGTCGAGCCTTCAGATCCAACCTCTTATTTTAACTCATATAACACACACACCAGCAGTCATGTGACGGTAATATAGTACAACTCTGCCTCGCCGCTAGTCAGTCTGAACGGTGCTGCATGGCAAGTCTCAAGGGCAAGGCATGCATTAGAGAGAGATTCCCCAACGAATGCAAAGGAAAAGTAAATACATTGGAATTAAACAGGGATTTGTACATGCTTGATGAATAAGGTAAGATCAGAGATTATTTTCCCCCGCATATTTTCTTTGGGAATATATTCTGCAAGAGATATTGGGCGTGCGTTTCTCCTCCAGCCTAGCACCATATGCCGCAGCACACTGCTGGACAAAAACATGTTTACGTTGGAACGTTGGAGCTGCGCTTTCTTACGCGTTCTATAGCTGCTGGGATAGGCAAAATATGTGCTCGTTTGCTTCAAAACTATAATCTGTAGATTATGAGTTATAATCAAATGAGACAAGCAAATGTTTAGAAATGTGTATTTTCTGCCAATAGTAGTTTGAAAGGCAATTGATTTTTCAATTGATTTACATTGAATTGAAATGTAGGCCTATAAACTTATTTTTGTTAAATCTAGTTTTATACGTTTCTTATTAGTAATTATACAGTGTTTATTATTGAAATAGCACGTAAATGCATTAACATAATTTGCACATGCGGCTTTACTAGGCAATACCAGTGGTGTCCTGTCAAAGATATGGCCCGCGGGCCGGATTCAGCCTGCAAGTGGGTTCAATCCAGTTCCAAACAATACTTTAAAATGACTAAAACCAGATCGAAACTGTGTAGAAATGATAATGGACTTACATCCATACAGTTTCTTGACTATGTCTAGTTTATAATCACTGAAATGAAAGCTACAGTCAGGGAGCATCAACAATTCCGAAAACGATGAATAAAGGACTGTTTTTGGCTAATTTTGACTGCAAGGAAATACAACACATTTTCAAGGCTGCCCCCCCCCCCCCCCCCCCAACCTCATTGAAGACTGAATTAGGCCCCGGTCAAAATGAGTTTGACACCCCTGAGAGATTATAAAAGCATTAATGTATCTAGGTGAACAATATATACATGGTCAAGCAGAACAGATGAATGGAGCAATTATGCACTGGATATGTCGCAATAATTGCGTGTCATTCCCATTCAAGTGAATTTCCAGTAATTGGAGTTGATTTATTGCGTTTTGCATGTTCTGTAAGTAGCTTGCAGGTGATTTATGTACTATTTGGATTGCTCAGTGCTCTTGGCTGCCCCACACAGTGCTTTATGTTAATCCTTTGACAGTTCCTTTGGTGGGTTACTGTCGGTCACTGAGCCAAGAGCCCAGAGAAGGCGAGGGTGAAACATCCATGCTCAGCTTTGCCTTTTCTTGACAGTGTTGCAAGTAACAAATTAGTTACAAATTAAAATAAAGAAATTCCTTGCAACGTTTAGAATCAAACAATTAGAATAATTCAATATAGTAAACATTTGTTCAAATGAAAGAATATCCAATAAATTCATTCAATAAATAAAATGCACTAAAAACCCATTTAAATGTAAATGTGTGAGACAAAAGTGTGCATTGTCAGGAATAATTTACATTGCATGATGTCATCAAGTTATTTTCAATTATGTTTACTCCTGAAATACAAGTAAAGGAATGTGATAGCCAATAGCCGCATAGCATTCTGGGAGTCACTTCATCTCTCACAACAGCCGCTTCATCTCACGCCAACCGCGATCGAACTCGAAATGGAAACATGCACAGCATTCCATATTTGTCATGTGCAAGCAAGTAACTGAGTGGCTGAAGATAATTTGGTTCACAGATGGTGCATTGGAGATTCATGACTTGTGATTAGGTCTTGGCTATCTGTAATTTTCCCTGTAGGCTCTTGTCTGATATTAGAGTGAAAATCAGTTTAGTAACCTTCTCTCTCTTCTAATCTGCTTATTTATGTTTGTCTAGATATACAGTATCTGGGCTGGAAACCTTGGAATTTAAGACTTTTTCTACCCAAGCTTGTTTTATCTTGAGAGAGAACAACAGGTGTTCTCTATCTCTCTGCAAAGCACGACCTTGCTGTGGTGACCCATTCGTGGGTTTATTTGGTCCCAGTCTCCCGACAACAAGAGGAATAACCCTAACAAACTGCTGTATCAGAAAGACAAATTTCAACACAAAGTGGGAAACATTCTCTTGGCCCCTAGCCAGGAATGGTGGATAACTTCCTAGTGAGTGGCGAGGACACTTTTTTACCGTACGGTGGCTCCCCACCGGCATACCGCCTGTTGGACATGGTGACGGACGGGGGGACCTACCATGTGATGCCTTCGCCCTTCTCCGAGGATGACCTGAGCGAGTCGTCCAGCCCTCGCTCCTGCTCCAGCCCCGACTCCCAAGTGCTCAGTTCCAGCTATGGCAGCAGCTCCAGTGCCGAAAGCTCAGACAGCATCCTGGACCTTCTGCTGTCCCAGACCTCCCTAGGCGGGGCAGGGACCGGGGTGGCCATCCCCATGTCACTGCCCACCTTTCTGTGGGACTCACAGAGGGACGCGCCATCCCACCCTCACCCAGAGGCCTTGAAGGAGGAGAGCGTGGACTTCCCGGTCTGGTCCTTAGTGGACATGGAGGAGCCGTCCTTCCATCCCACCTTAGAGGAGATAGAGGAGTTCCTGGAGGAGAACATGGAGGTGGTGTCGTCCATGAAGCAGGAGGCCCAGGAGGGGGCGCTGGGGCCGGGCCTGGAGGAGATCTTGGGGCTGGGGGTGGGACTGGAGGTGTACAGGGAGTCCTCATCCCCAGGGCCAAGGCTGGAGCCAGAGGCCAAGCATTCAGACCAAACTGTGCCGACCGCAAATGCTGCCACCGTCACCGAGACCAAAAGCACACCCGCCACATCGTCACAGGAGTACAACGAAAGCCCGCACAACGACGTGTTCAAGAGTGGTTCATTATCCAGCAAGCCAGGATCAACACAGAGCTGTGAAAATGGTGGCAGCCCTGGAATTCCGGTCATCCTGCAGATCCAGCCCATTCAGATCAAACAGGAACCTGGTGCCACTGTTCCTCCTCCTCCGCCTCCTCCCACAGTTGTCCAGCCTCCTCCTCAGTCGGCATCGGACATAAAAATTGCCCAGCTGCTGGTCAACATCCAGGGGCATACCTTCGCCCTGGTGCCCCAGCTGCTTCCCTCCACCAGCCTCAACATCTCCTCTAAGTTTGTGCGCATCGCACCGGTGCCCATCGCGGCCAAGCCCCTGGGCCTCGGTGAGGTGGCGGTCGGGGGCCAGGGCCATGGGCTGCTGGTGGGGGGTCAGAAGTTCCAGAAGAACCCGGTGGCGGACCTTATCAAAATGCATAAATGCACTTTTCCCGGCTGCACCAAGATGTACACCAAGAGCAGCCACCTGAAGGCCCACCTGAGGAGACACACGGGGGAGAAGCCCTTTGCCTGCACCTGGCCGGGCTGTGGATGGAGGTGAGTGGGTGCTCACTTACAATGATGATGATGTATTACTTTATGATTATGATGATCATGATTTATTGCTTTATGGATTTTCTATGTCAAAAAGCTTCCGGACATTCAACGTAGTAGACATACCTATAGCAAGCTTCAACCGTTGACCACATAACCTGATCATTCTTCCCAATATATCGAAATAGATAATCTCAACACACTCGCTATCGTAATTGTATTTGACAGGTGTCAGGGTTTTGAAGCTCAACAATTTAAGACGTTGTTATCTCGAGAGATTTGATCAACGTTGCTTTATGGTTATGGCAGTTTGTTTAAAGAATGCTTAGGGGGTTTTGAGTGAGAGACCAGTCAGTGAACACATGCTTTCACAATCATGTGTGAGATATGGATTATACCCTATTGTTACCGTAAGGCCTTTCTGGACGCAGTGAGGTAATTATATGTCTGTCCACTATACAGTACAGTGTCATGTTCCTCAATGGAAGGAAGCCTTTGCACCACAGACCGTGGCTGGCACCCGAATTGACCTGTCTGATGAGGTCATCAATTAGCCCCAGCGAGGGGCTTAAAGTGAGACTTTACAGGATCCACAGGCTCCATTACTTATTTGTAGAGGCTCATTCTCTCGCAGCACCAAGCTAGCCGATGAGGCTCAGTGTTCATGGTGCTAAACATGGAATTCAGTTGCTTGTTTCCTTATGGCTATTTGGTTGTCACTCAACATGCTATTTCTTTATTCCAGTGCCACGATTCATTCGCCACAGTAGCAGTGCTGTGAATACATGTGTCTAGCACTAAGTGATATTTCCCCTTGTGGAGTAGTTGGATACCACTTAAAAGGAAGAAAAAGTATTCAATAAAGGAACACATTTGGGGCGGCAGGGTAGCCTAGTGGTTAGAGCATTGGACTAGTAACTGAAAGGTTGCAAGTTCAAATCCCTGAGCTGACAAGGTATGTCGTTCTGCCCCTGAACAGGCAGTTAACCCACTGTTCCTAGGCTGTTATTGAAAATAAGAATTTGTTCTTAACTGACTTGCCTAGTAAAAGGTAAAATAAAAATTTGGACTTGCAGTACAGCCCACCATGGTCATCTACAGATATAGTCAGAAAATAGAAAGCAAGGAAGAAATGTATATCAAGTCATTGTTTGTTCTTTCTCTTCTCCTCATCTGCTTTTCCAGAGCTCTTGCAGTCTTAAAGGCTGCGTTCAAAGTGTTAATTGGAGGGTTGTCAAGAGACATTAACATGTTCCCTCAGATTCACACTTTTTTCAGGCAGAGAGATATCTGGGATATGTGAGAATGGCGGGGGTGTCATATTTCTGCTGGTGTAAACTAAAACTGAGCCGAAGCATGTGGGTCGAGGTCACATGGGCGCAACTCGGGCGCCTCCTGTTCTGACTCGACAGCTGTGCAGGATTGTGCATGAGTAAGAGTGTGTGTGTGTGTGTGTGTGCGAACGTGTGTGATTGACTGTGTGACTCTTGCCCCCAGTACAACTGGCTGATTTCCTGAGGACACAGGGTCAGGCAAGAGAGTGACCGTATCAGGTGAAATTGGCTTTCTAAGTCAGGGGAAATGTTATCCATATGCCCTACACAGACCTCACTAAGTACAGGTGGCTAGAAGAGCAGGGACAAGCCAACACATGGGCAAAGTAGGGATCTGTTAGTGGTGTGTGTGAGTGAATGTATGTGTGTGTAACAGAGTGCATTCTGTTCTGCCCTGACCAGGGATCGAACTAGCAACCTTCTATACAACATCACACGCAATTCAACCATTTTAGCCATTAGAGCAAAAGACTAGTTTGTCACTGCGTGAGCGACAGTTGCCTTTAGATCTCATGGAAGGTGTGATGTCACCAATGCATTCCAGTCAACATCCTACAGATGACTTTGACATCCCCTACACGTACAGTACACGTGTATGTGTTTATACATGTATGTCAACACGCTCCATACAGCATGTTAGTTTTTAGTGCTGAGTGATTAGTGCTTTTTGAGGTTGGTGTGATCACGGTTAGATTGTAAAAAATAAAAAAAATCACGGTTTTCTATTTCGGGTTTCAATCATTTTTTTAAATGTATATTGAATGCTGTAACAACACATAATAAAACAATTAAAATAAGTCCCATGGTGGTAGTGACTGCATATTATACTGCTCATTTATTAACCATCATTTATTCATATTATTTTAATGAAATATTTTAGCTGTTGTGTAAATTACATTTGTTTTATTTGATGACTACATTATTTAATTCCAAATCATCATCTCATCTCCATAGAGCTGCTGCCTATGCTGTCTGACAAAATCACTATTTTAGTAGTTCTTCAAAGTAAATAAGGCATACTTTAATGACTGCTGAATAACAACTATCAATCACTTAGATCATCATTTTTCTTCAGGTAGAGATACCTCGCGAAGCAACTGCTCTCTATCCCTCTCAATGGCAAGTTCTTCTGTCTCTTCCCTGCCTCTCCCTCTCCATGACTGGCCCACACAGACCGGAAAAGTAGGCGCGCACAATGGGTTGTCATTGTAGTTAATTACCAAGTTTTCTGCACTAAACTTTGTAGAATACTGGCCTGTTGGAAACTGCAACTCCCTACTACATCGCACAGTTCAGGCTTGATCTGATTTCTCTCTAGAGAAATTGCTCATTGAGCTCGCAGAAGAAAAATAATAATAATTGGAGTTCAAATAATTTAACCGATTCTGGTCAATTAGTTGTTTAAAAAATGAAAAATTACAAAAATGTTGGTTAATCGCTCAGCACTATTATTTTGTATGGAATCATTACATATTTAATTTAAAAACATTTTAGTAGATGCTCTTATCCAGAGCAACTAGGGTAAAATACCTTGCTCAAGTGGATATCAACAGATTTGTCATCTAGTTAGCTTGGGATTTGAACCAGCAACCGTTCAGTTACTGGCCCAATTTGCTTAACCACTAGGCTACCTGCCTCGCTCCCTCCCTTATATGCTCAATCGTTCATGGACTGCAGTCCACTTCTTATCCTCTTGCACACACTGAGGAATCGATATTCCTGAAAAGGGTACTGCATCAGTCAATTTATTTATGTTGACTTTGGCATCAACTTGGCAACCTGCCAGTGGCCGCGTATTTGTAATGCTGCAAGTCTGTTCCAGTAGATGAGCTCGGCTGCAGCAGAAATCTCTCTAGTAGTTATCCAGGCGATGCATCTCAGCCCAACAAAAGGGGTCTTGTCTGGACACAAAAGACAGGATTTAGTTAGAGTGGAGGCAAGACGGTGGGTTGGATGAAGGGGGGGTATAGAGAGAGAGAGAGAGAGAGAGAGAGGGAGAGAGAGAGCGAGATAGAGAGTGGGCTAGTGAGAAAGGATAAAGAGAGTGAGAGGGAGAAAGAAGGAAGAGCAAGAAAGAGAGAAAGTGTGTATGAGTAAGGGGCCTGTTTTGTGTGAGGGGCCTGTTTTGCACACAATCGGGCTGAGGGAAACTAGTGTGGAAGTGAGACGAACAAAGGCTAAGCACTGAATAGTTACCATGACTGTGTGATAGGAACGTCTAGGCTGGCAGTCTGCTTAAAAAGGGAGAAGGATCGGGGTGAGGTTTCTGTGCTGAGGCTGAGACTTTTACAGTTGGACGGGGGGACATGCATGCATACACTCTTAGGAAAAAAAGAGTTCCAAACGGGTTCTTTGGCTGTCCCTATAGGAGAACCTTTTAGGTTCCATGTAGAACCATTTGTGTGAAAGGGTTCTACATTAAACCCCAAAGGGTTCTACCTGGAACCAAAATGGGTTCTTCAAAAGGTTCTCCTATGGGGACAGCCGAATAACCCTTTTTAGGTAACACCTTTCTTTTCTAAGAGTGTACAGACACACGTGCAAACAGGTAAGGGAACGTTGTGAGCACACACAAACACATACACACCCATGCATGCACACCTACAGAATTCACCCTTACGTACACATGGTCTCGCAGTATTTCTCTCTTTCTCCCTCTCTTTGTCTTATATGTCTTGTATGTGTACACACACGCGCACAGCAAAATCCAATTAAACCTCCCCATATTTTCTCTGGAGCTGACATTGATATCATAGCATCACAAGGCCAGGGGCACTCACACTCCACACACTGTTATTCCACTGCTTCCAGTCAGTCAGTCAGTCAGTCAGAGGAACGAATTAGGGGGACTCCCTGGGTAGGTGGGTGGGTGGGTGGGGGGGGTTATTCTCAGAGTAGTGCGCCTACACACGAGGCACGAGAGGACTGTTGAGCAGGAAGGGGCCAGAATGAGAAACAAACTTACTGTACACACGACTATTCAATAGCCACTACCATTGGCAGTACTACTGTGGTAGAGCTTGTGTCATTTTGTGTTCTAAACGTGTTCTCTAGAGTCATACTCTTGTATTATTACCCTACTGTTATTAATAACAAATAGTATTATTTTATTACTATCATCAGACTGAGCCCTTATTTTGAGAGTCACGGCAATAGCCCCTCTATAGTGGCCTATTAAGCTAGCTAGCTATCTGAGCCCAAACCTCTTTTCTCCTCGTGGTGTGGGGACTCATGTTTTATGTGTTTGCGTGACAGATAGTAAAGTGATTTTTATTCGACTCCTTGAGCATTGCTGCTTAATTACAGGCTCGAGATTGTATCCATTCATCATCATGTCAGCTCTGGCTGTAACATCTGGGAGACTGACAGAGCTAGGCTTGGGAGAGATTGCTGCGAGGCCAATAGTTGTCATGCCTTAACCTTGATCATGTGTTTCAAGCTGGCGCTAACTAGTTAACACTGCCACATAAGCATTGCTTTAAGCCTGTAGCCATGTACAATTGTACGAAAGCTCCAACTACTTAGCATTCCCTAATAGGATTTCGCCAAGGTTTATCCTTGGGTTTTAAGCTAGCGCTAACTAGCTAGCGATGATCTTCATAGCACTGGTAAGGTCATGTGTTTAAATTAAGATAGCTTTAACCTTTTTTGCATTGCCTTTGCACCCCCCTGCCCAAAAATGTTTTCATCTGACCCTCCCCTTCTACTGTAAAATAGCACCCTCCCCCCTCATAAAGTTAACTCAAAATAATGTTTGCGACCACAAATAACAAGCGACCCTGTGTTTATACACGTGGATACAACATTGGCACTTCAGCATGCTTTTGTGGAACAATCGATGCCATGCAGGTGCTACAGGCCAGAAGGTTGAGGGTTCGCCGACCACCACAGACGAGCTCGCTCTCGCCGTGTCTGTTTCATTACAATGCAATCAGAGCCGGCTGCGTACAATGATCAGCTAGGGGGAATCAGATTTATAATTATATATAATATATGCAACAGATTTTCCACCAACAGGTTTTTGTGCGAATGCACCACACAGCCAATAAACAAAGCACGTCAATATCATGAATTGCTTTTTTTTAACACCACAATAAATAGACTATGTCAATCTCGGCAAACAGAAAATGAATCCCTCCCTTACCCAGTATCGAGGGTTTGTCATTAAACGTTTTGGTGTTTTGTAACAGATGGATGTTTCTAGTCATCAATTGGTCACTGCACAGTTTGGATTGATTGATTGATTTTATTTGTCAGTTAAAAAAATACATACGGGACCAGTCAAAAGTTTGGACACACCTACTCATTCAAGGGTTTTTCTTTATTTTGATTATTTTCTACATTGTACAGTAATAGTGAAGACATCAAAACTATGAAATAACACATTTGGAATCATGTATTAACCAAAAAGTGTTAAACGACGTCGATTTTAGATTCTTCAAAGTAGCCACCCTTTGCCTTGACCTAGTTAAATAAAGGTTAAATAAAAATTAAATAAATAAAATGACAGCTTTGCACACTATTGGTATTCCCTTAACCAGCTTCACCTGGAATGCTTTTCCAACAGTCTTGAAGGAGTTCCCACATATGCTGAGCACTTGTTGGCTGCTTTTCCTTCACTCTGCGTTCCAACTCATACTAAACCATCTCAATTGGGTTGAGGTTGAATGATTGTGGAGGCCAGGTCATCTGATGCAGCACTTCACTCTCCTTCTTGGTCAAATAGCCCTTACCCAGCCTGGAGGTGTGTTGGGTCATTGTCCTGTTGAAAAACAAATGATAGTCCCACTAAGCACAAACCAGATGGGATGGCATATCTCTGCAGAATGCTGTGGTAGCCATGCTGGTTAAGTGTGCCTTGAATTCTAAATAAATCACAGACAGTGTCACAAGCAAAGTACCAAAGTACACCATCACACCTCATCCTCAATGCTTCACGGTGGGATCCACACATGTGGATATCATCTGTTCACCCACACTGCGTTTCACAAAGACACAGTGGTTGGAACCAAAAATCTCACATTTTGACTCATCAGACCAAAGGACAGATTTCCACTGGTCTAATGTCCATTGCTTGTGTTTCTTGGCCCAAGCAAGTCTCTTCTTATTATTGGTGTCCTTTAGTAGTGATTTCTTTGCAACAATTGGACAATGAAGGCCTGATTCATGCAGTCTCCTCTGAAAAGTTGATGTTGAGATATGTCTGTTACTTGAACTTGAGCAATTTCTGAGGCTGGTATCTCTAATGAACTTATCCTCTGCAGAAGAGGTAACTGGGTCTTCCTTTCCTATTTTGGTGCTCATGAGAGCCAGTTTTATCATAGCGCTTTAAAAGTTCTTGAAATTTTCTGGATTGACTGACCTTCATGTCTTAAAATAATGATGGACCGTTGTTTCTCTTTGCCTATTTGAGCTGTTCTTGCCATAATATAGACTTGGTCTTTTACCAAATAGGGCTATCTTCTGCATCCCTACCTTGTCACAACACAACTGGTTGGCTCAAACACATTAAGAAGGAAAGAAACTCCACAAATTAACTTTTAACAAGGCACACCTGTTAATTGCAATGCATTCCAGGTGACTACCTCTTGATGGTTGAGAGAATGCCAAGAGTGTACAAAGCTGTCATCAATGCAAAGGGTGGCTACTTTGAAGAATCTCAGATATAAAATACATTTTGATTAGTTTTTGATTAGTATTTAATTTTTATTTAACCTTTATTTAACTAGGTCAAGGCAAAGGGTGGCTACTTTGAAGAATCTAAAATCGACGTCGTTTAACACTTTTTGGTTAATACATGATTCCATATGTGTTATTTCAAAGTTTTGATGTCTTCACTATTATTCTACAATGTAGAAAATAGTCAAATAAAGAAAAACCCTTGAATTAGTAGTTTTTTTTTAGATGTTTGGGGCTGCTGGTGAACCATGATGTGCAGGCATAATCAAAAAGATACTAGAGTGGTGCACTTGCCAGCGTCTCTAGGATGTCTATCTCTAGGATGTCTATAGCCATCCAATTGGCGACAGATTTTCATATGAATATTCGGAAGTCTTCATTATAAACAATATGCTATTTCAGTTTCCTTTTGGAAAATTTGGCGTCGGACAACATGACAGGAATGATTTGAATCTACCAGACTTTTGAGATAAGTAATGGACATCCATATGCATTCAGATCCAACCTGGCGCAGCCAACGCCATCCATAAATGAGGGATTTGAGCTCTAAATGTATCAGGTTATTGCATGAGTAGGCCTTTAGGCTTAAGGAGTTCACTGTATGATATTCAGAATTTAATTAATGTATATATGTAGCCTATATAAAGGAAGAGAAGCTTAGGCCTAACCCCAGAGAGACAGAGATATGCCGGTGGCGTGCTATCACAGTAATATATTTATTTATGGCAGATTCTTTCATTTTTGATCCAAATATTTTGTATAAAGATAAGCATTATATTGTTAGATTATAGGAGTTACTCTTGTAGGCCTCTTCCTCGTTTCAAGTTCAACTGTCGGAGTCAGTCTGCAGTAGCTAAAGCTTAGTAATAGCCACACCATACCAAATCTTCACAGATGTTTTATTAGGGTAATATCAAAAGTAAGTCAAGCCATTGTTTATAGGGAAAATACAAGCAGAAGAGTGATTGCAAACCAGGGGGAAAAAACGCACCTGCCTCCCCTCTGCCCAATAAAATAAAATAAAAAACCTCCCTAAAGCAAAAAAATAAGTTGGACATCCCTCCCCTATTTTGCACCACCCCTCCCCCCAGTAAATTTCGATCTGTCCCTTAGCTCAGCCTAGCCATGTGTTTTAAGCTAATTATTTAGCATTGCTAGCATTACTTTAGGGTTCATCCATGTACTTTAAGCCAGCTCTAATGACATATAGTCTGGGATATTATATAACTAGCAAGGCTTGGTGAGATGCAGTAGGTCTTGCAAGAAAAGGGAGAAGCCCAGATTTACTGCAAAATAACACACTGGTTCAAGCAGACGTGGTGTAGCCAGTCACTTATTATGGTATACACTGCCCCAAGACTGCCAAAGTCAAAACATATCGGCTACTTGCTGTAAAATGACTTTTACCATCACGACTGTACACAAATCTGTATATCCTACCATTTCGGAATCACTGTCTCAAACATTTGACAATAATATGGAATGAAGCTAAAACCAAATTATCTTGTCTGTGCTATGTCAAGGAACATTTAAAATATGATAAATGTTTTTTGTTTATCATGTTAATAATGATTTATTCTATTCTAAAATGATTGACATCTCTCTCCTATCTGTGTGTGTCTCTCCCAGATTCTCACGGTCGGATGAGCTGTCGCGGCACCGGCGGTCCCACTCGGGGGTCAAACCCTACCAGTGTCCAGTGTGTGAGAAGAAATTTGCCCGCAGTGACCATCTATCAAAACATATCAAAGTCCATCGCTTTCCCCGAAGCCGGACGCTGCGCACAGCAAACTGACCCCATCCGGATCAATCTTCAATGGACATAGACCAAGGGAGCACGGAATGTGTGTGTGAGATGTGAATATGTATGTATGTCAGAGTGTGGTATGAGTTATATGTATATATATATATATATATATATGAGAGAGAGATTGTGTGTGCCTTGCCTTTTAGAGAAATATTGTGCTATAATTTATTGTAGAAAGCAAAAACAATGAACAACCATGTGAAACCAACAAATGACACTTACCATCTTCTCATTAATCAACATACCTTGAGATTCTTGTTGCTGTTGGTGCTTTTGCATGTTGTACTCTTTTTATTTGTTTTTATGTTCAGTCTTCATCTTCTATTTCATTAATAGGTAAGATAAGCTTTTTCATTTGAGGTGAAATGTATAATTGCTTCAGTAACAGCCTTCTATTTTACCTGGATATGACTGCCTTTTATCATGTTAAGAGCCAATGTCTTTGACATTCCTCATCTGTCAGGTTAAAGTTTTCCTGGAACTTTCTCCAAGTCAGGTTGAAGTTTCCCCAGAAACGTTGTCCTTGTTTTTTTTCATTGTCACTCATAGCTCATTGACAGAGCGGGTAGAGAATAGTTTACTCATTCAGCACACTGTTTATGCAAAGGGAGGAGCAGAGCCTATTGTCAATTCTGTACATGAACTACTGATAACAAATAAGAACACGAATAAGCTACTGGGACTCTCAAGTTTCAGAAAAATTTCACCGGCTCAGATTCTGATACAAGGTGGGTGAAAGTAAAAGAATGGCAGAGAAAATGCAAATCGAAAAGCAAAAAAAGAAAGAATTGTGCACGGTAATGATTGTTGATTGTTTTACGTCTAAACAGGCCTTCCAGGCAGTGTTGTGTATTTTTTGGTATTTTTCGTGTAAGTGGCTCAAGCCATTTGTTAGACACTCGTCTGGCCTTAATCCACCACAGCATCCTTACCGGGGGAGAAAATAGTAATATAACAAGTTATTCATCACAGTTTTATGGAGAAATGGTGATATGGTTTGAGACAATGAGGAAAGGGAATTGAAAATGTATCACCCTTTACTCGCTCAGCATACACCTCCATTTTGCTCTCCGTTTTACAGTTGACACAAAATCTGCCTCAACTCAACAACCTGATCTGTTACTGGAATACCCACAAGCCTATGTTGGCGTGAGGTCATCATGTATGTGGATACTACTACACCACGGTGCTGAACACCCAGAAGAACTGCTTTCTGGGAACTGTAGTCACAACACTTATTTAGGCCATGACACAGTCATTACTTTTGATGTCCTGTTTTCTCTTGAAACTTGTTTGTTATGTATGCCATGCCCTGTTGTGAATATGTATGGTGAGAGAGATACCGTCCATGCAGAGTTCATGTACTGTTCGCAGATTAAAAAGCAGGGGTACACGATATTGTACATCATTCCTTTCATTCAATTTTTGAATTTTTAATGCTTGTTTAAACACAGGTGTTTTATCGCATCCTATGAATGTATGTTAATACCCCGGAGTGTACATAGCTGCATCCATGCGAAAGACACAGAAGACTATAATAACATATCTTAAGTCTGTGGTTGTGATGATTTCTAGTGGAACCCCTAAACGTGTACATAACAGAACGTTTCAGTACATATGAATATATTATATATTTTTTCTTTGTTCTACCCAAGATGCATTTACAAATAAAAATGGAAACAATCCTGTGTAGATTACCCTCTATTATTTCTGCTCATTTTCTCATGTGAATTTATTAGAGCAAAAAATAGTCAATGTTTGGAGGTAACAAATCATCGTTTAACAAAATATACAGTATTAGTCAAAAAATTTGGACACAACTACTCATTCAAGGGTTTTTCTTTATTTTGACTATTTTCTACATTGTAGAATAATAGGGAAGACGTCAAAACTATGTTAATAACTTCTTACGGCTGAAATCCCGGAAACGGGATCGATTTGACAACAGCCAGTGAAAGTGCGGGGTGCCAAATTCAAACAACATAAATCTCATAATTAAAAGTCCTCAAACATAGAAGTATTATACACCATTTTAAAGATAAACTTGTTGTTAATCCCACCACAGTGTCTGATTTCAAAAAGGCTTTACGACGAAAGCATACCATGCGATTATGTTAGGTCAGCGCCTAGTCACAAAAACACAGCCTATTTCCAGCCAAAGAGAGGAGTCACAAAAAGCAGAAATAGAGATAAAATGTATCACTAACCTTTGATGATCTTCATCAGATGGCACTCATAGGACTCATGTTACACAATACATGTATGTTTTGTTCGATAAAGTTCATATTTATATCCAGAAATCTCAGTATACATTGGCACGTTATGTTCAGTAATGTTTTGCCTCCAAAACATCCGGTGATTTTGCAGAGAGCGACATCAATTTACAGGAATACTCATCATAAACGTTGATGAAAGATACAAGTGTTATGCATATAATTAAAGATATACTTCTCCTTAATGCAACCGCTGTGTCAGATTTTTAAAAAGCTACAGTGCTCAGCCACCAAACAGATACCCACCATGTTGTGGAGTCAACAAAAGTCAGAAATAGAATTATAAACATCACTTACCTTTGATGATCTTCATCGGAATGCACTCCCAAGAATCCCAGTTCTACAATAAATGTTATTTTTGTTCGATAAAGTCCATCATTTATGCCCAATCTCCTTTTTGTTCGCGTATTTAGTCCAGTAATCCAAATGCACAAGGAGCAGGCACTAGGTCAAGACGAAAAGTCAAAAAAGTTATATTACAGTTAGTAGAAACATGTCAAATGATGTATAGAATCAATCTTTAGGATGTTTTTATCATAAATCTTCAATAATGTTTCAACCGGACAATTCTTTTGTCTTTAGAAATGAAAAGGAACAGAGCTCGTGCTCACGGCCACGCGCATGACTAAACTAATGGCATTCTGCCAGACCCCTGGTTCAAACAGTTCTTATTCACTCCCCCTTCACAGTAGAAGCCTGACACAAAGTTCTAAAGACTGTTGACATCTCGTGGAAGCCGTAGGAAGTGCAATCGGACCAAATTTTACACTGTACATTGGATAGGCAATCACTTGAAAAACTGCAAACCTCAGATTTCCCACTTCCTGGTCGGATTTATCTCCGGATTTTGCCTGCCATATGAGTTCTTTTATACTCACAGACATCATTCAAACAGTTCTAGAAACTTCAGCGTGTTTTCTATCCAAATATACTAATAATATCTTCACATATCTTCACTTCTGGGCCTGAGTAGCAGGCAGTTTACTCTGGGCACGCTTTTTATCCGAACGTGAAAATAGCGCTGCCACTGCCGTTCAAAAGTTTGGGGTCACTTAAAAATGTCCTTGTTTTTGAAAGAAAAGCTAATTTTTTGTCCATTAAAATAACATCAAATTGATCAGAAAAAAAGTGTAGACATTGGTAATGTTGTAAATGACGACTGTAGCTGGAAATGGCTGATTTTTTAAGGAATATCTACATAGGCGTACAGAGGCCCATTATCAGCAACCGTCACTCCTGTGTTCCAATAAAAAATATTCATATTTTACATAGGTTTAAAGATGAACTTCTTGTTAAACCAACCACAGTGTCATATTTATAAAATTATTTTCGGCGAAAGCATACCTAGCCCAGAACATACCTAGCCCAGAACATAGCCCAGTTGACAAATTACTACAAACAGTAACCAGCGAGAGAAGAGAATAAATTAATCCCTTACCTTTGATGATCTTCATATGGTGGCAATCAGAATACATTAATTTACTCAATAAATGTTCCTTTTGTTCGATGAAGTCTCTTTATATCCAAAAATCTCCGGTTTGTTAGCACGTTTTCTTCAGTAATCCACAGGCTCAAATTCAGTCAAAACAATCAGACAAAAAATCCAAATTGTATCTGTAAAGTTCATGTTTATATTCAATCCTCAGGTTGTTTTCTAACCTAAATGATCTATAATATTTCAACCGGACAATAACGTAGTCAATATAAAAGGTAAACAAGAAAGCACATGAGTCTGAAAAACTCTGCGTCACGTTAGCGTCCACTCGTTCAGACTGGTCTTACTCGCTCATTTATAAGAATACAAGCCTGAAACGAATTCTAAAGACTGTTGACATCTAGTGGAAGGCATATGAACTGCAAATGGAGTCCTAAGTCAATGGATACTGTAATGGCATTGAATAAAAAACTACAAAACAAAAAAAAAACAAATTTTCTCAGGTTTTCGCCTGCTAAATCAGTTATGTTATACTCACAGACACTATTTTAACAGTTTTGGAAACTTTAGAGTGTTTTCTATCCAAATCTACCAGTTATATGCATATCATATCTATGGGCCCGAGTAGCAGACCGTTTAATTTGGGCATGCTTTTCATCCAAAATTCTGAATGCTGGCCCCTACCCTAGAGAGGTTAAGAACACATTCTTATTTACAATGAAGGCCTAGGAACAGTGGGATAACTGCCTTGTTCAGGGGCAGAACAACAGATTGTACCTTGTCAGCTAAGGATTCGATCTGGCAAACTTTTGGTTACTGGCCTGGGGTAGCCTTGCTGGTTACGTGTGCCTTGAATTCTAAATAAATCACAGACAGTGTCACCAGCAAAGCACCCCCCACACAATCACACCTCCTCCTCCATGCTTCATGGTGGGAACTACACATGCAGAGATCATCCGTTCATCTACTCTGTGTTTCACAAAGACACGGTGGTTGGAATAAAAATCTCTAATTTTGACTCATCAGACCAAAGGACAGATTTCCACCGGCTAATGTCCATTTCTCGTGTTTCTTGGCCCAAGCAAGTCTCTTCTTATTGGTATCCTTTAGTAGTGGTTTCTTTGCAGCAAATTGACCATGAAGGCCTGATTCACACAGTCTCTGAACAGTTCATGTTTAGGTGAAGTCTGTGAAGCATTTATTTGGGCCGCAATTTCTGAGGTGCAGTTAACTCTAATGAACTTATCCTCTGCAGCAGATGTAACTCTGGGTCTTCCTTTCATGTGTTATTCCTCATGAGAGCCAGTTGCATCATAGCGCTTGATGATTTTTGCGACTGCACTTGAAGAAACGTTAAAAGTTCTTGAAAGTATCCAGATTGACTGACCTTCATGTCTTAATGTAATTGACTGTCATTTCTCTTTGCTTATTTGAGCTGTTCTTGCCATAATATGGACTTGGTCTTTTACCAAATAGGGCTATCTTCTGTATTCCACCTCTACCTTGTCACAACACAACTGATTGGCTCAAACACATTAAGAAGGAAAGAAATTCCACAAACTGTCATCAAGGCAAAGGGTGGCTAATTTGACGAATCTCAAGTATAAAATACATTTTGATTTGTTTAACACTTTATTGGTTACTACATGATTCCATATGTGTTATTTCATTGTTTTGATGTCTTCACTATTATTCTACAATGTATTAAATCGTAAAAATCAAGAAAAACCCTTGAATGAGTAGGTGTGTCCAAACTTTTGGCTGGTACTGTATTATGCATTGTATCATTATTTGAGCTAAATATTCTTATGAATGAATTTATTAACACAAATACATGTTTATATATAAACAATTTATTAAAAGTGTAACCATATACAGTGCGGCCCAAAATTATTGTCACCCTTGAAAAATATGAGCAGAAATTACTGTATAAAATAAATAACAACAATTCTCAGCTATATTGTATGCTCCAAATAATTGGGAATTTATAATCATTTTACTAATACAATTGTTTCAGAGAAAGAGATTTTGTTTAAAATAAAATCTCCAAAAGTTTGGGGTCAGGATTATTGACGCCCCTGTGAGGATCACGGCACTGAGCCTTTTTCTAAAATGTTTTATGAGTTGGAGAACATATTGGGAGGGATCTTAGAACATTCCTCCATACAGAATCCTTCCAGATCTTTGATATCCTTTGTCTGGGCTTATGGACTGCTCTTTTCAATTCAAACCAATAAGGGATCATACTGTGCCTTTCACCTGGATTCACCGGGTCAGTCTATGTCATGGAAAGAGCAGATGTTCCTAATAAGTTTTGTGCACTCAGTGCATGGCCTCTATTTACGTGATTTCCATTTTGATCAACGTGTGCACCTATGCACGCCTTCACGTATACAAGCAGCAGTCGAAAACATCTAGTGTTCCATGTGCAGAATGTGCTGACTCACCCACCATCAGTAGACAGTCAAAATGTTGTTATGGACCGGGAGCAATGAGGAGGGGGGACGGAGGACTTTAAAACGCTTACGCTCGCCCAGGATCCTGGGTCTGGTTTGCTGAGTTGGGGAAAAAAAGTTAAGGTGAGTGTTGAGAATGTACTGTATGTGGATATTTAATGTATGTATGTGTGTATTTGTGTCTCTCTCTCTCTCTGTGTGTGTGTGTGTGTGTGTGTGTGTGTGTGTGTGTGTGTGTGTGTGTGTGTGTGTGTGTGTGTGTGTGTGTGTGTGTGTGTGTGTGTGTGTGTGTGTGTGTGTGTGTGTCCATGTGTATTGGGGGTACTGCTCGGTGGGGGTGGTAAGGTATGATTAGAAGGAGTTGGAAGGGGGGGGCAGTCAGGGTTGCAGAAACAGCTAATTCATCCCTTATGTTGTGTCCCTCTATGGTTGCATTTACCTTGACATCCTCTTATGCTGATTTAAGAGTCTACATCCTACACTCCTGGTCGGTATTGTGGAACACGACAGGTTGTCGCAGTCTGGACCGTATCACTTTAATATTTCCTCAGGTAAGTGGAGGACACAGGGATGCAGAGATTCCTAGACCCTTAACAAATGCCTTCTCACAGTTAGCTAAGAGTGTTCAACCCAGAATGTCTACATCGGTTGTGAAGTCAAGAAATTTTAATACTGGGACTGCTGATCCATTACATAAATATTTGACTATAACTGGACCATTTTAGATTAAAAGAGGGGACACTGTTTTTGCATTTCCACTTGTTGAGAGCTACTTGTAAATGAGTACAAACAAACACCTATTGTACACATTATTTACATTTGTTTTGAACGTGACAGTATTTAAACTCGGTTTTAATCAACAGAAGACTATGGTGTCCATATTAGGACGGCCTCAGTCTCGGGAAAAATCAACAGTAGTTATTCTCAGTTCAAATGAAACAACTTTATCCCCTTTGGGTACTTACTAGCTTCAGTAATTGTTTCAGACACATACAACAAACAGTCACAGAGACAATAAATAGACAAGAAACCTGAAAGACAATGACTTAAAAGTGCAGTGCAATAAATATTATATGAGTGATATTATCTCAGTCAAAGGACACCAAAGTTTTTGTGACCTCATTTAATTTTGAAAACACTGTGTACACTCGCAAACATCTGGCAATGTATACAGGAAGACATATGCACCCGTGCAGTATCAGTGTTCCCATTGACTTTATGGTGTTCAGACAACCTCAAGGTTAGCCGTGCATGACAAACATCAAGTGCTTTCTGTCTGAAATCAGCACTAGGCACAGCCAAAGGACATTGATCTAGTTGATTAGTTTTGCATTGAAAGAGCTCAAGAGGGGCCTCCAGAGTGGCGCAGCGGTCTAAGGCACTGCATCGCAGTGCTTGAGGAGTCACTACAGACCCAGGTTTGATCCCAGCCTGTGTCACAACTGGCCGTGACCGGGAGTCATATGTCACAATTGGCTCATCATCGACCGGGGGGGCTTTACTTGGCTCATCGCACTATAGCGACTCCATGTGACAAGCCAGGCGCCTGCAGGCCGGTCACGTTTCGGAGGACGCATGACTTGACCTTCGCCTCTCCCGAGCCTGTTGGGGAGTTGCAGCGATGAGACAAGATCATAATTGAAATTGGGAGAAAATGGGGGTAAAAAAAATAAAAAAAATAAAGGAAGAGCTCAAGAGTAGGGTGAAATCTATATCAGTAGTAAAAATGGCTAATGGAGTGGCTGAGACATGTATTAGCCACTGTTAGTTTGGTTGTGCCCAACAGAATAGGCACTTTCCCCTTGAATTAGATAGACAATATATCCAGGTGTCGCCATTTCCTGTTTGGGAGGAAAATATGCAACAAAGGGTGTCTCTGACACAAAATCACATGCTCTCTTTTAGGCACCTCTCTCTCCATTAGTGGAAATCAGCCAACCACCACGCACAATCCCCATTTGCATATTCAATTTACAGCCAAGCAATAAATGAATGTCACATTAATGGGATGCTTGCAACAACGACAACATTCTTCTTATGCTGTGATGTTGGATCCCACATGGATCCCACATCTAACACCAAATGTAAAATAATGGTGAGGCCAGGCTAAGGTTGCAGTATCACATGCTCCAAGAATGATTACTCACATTCAACAAAACAATGTTTGCCGTCTGGTAAACAACAAACATCTGTTTGTTCAAATGCACAGCTGTCATATTGTGCACAAAGACTATCATTTGGACTATCATTTTGTCCTCTCATAGAAACCTGGGTCCTGTTCAGAAGGGTGCAGAAAGAACAAACAGTTCATGTGGAACAGGGAATTGTATCAACTCTATTCATTACATGTCCACAACGTTCTTAATGTTTCACCTCACAGAATATCCCCAGGTCATTAGGTATTTCACAGTAGGACCCTTAAACAACGGGAAACATTTTGAAACATCTGGAGTGAGGACGCAATAGAGGAAGCTTTATGTCCTATGTTCCCATTATTTTGCTCTGTGTTGTTGTCTTCAAGTCCAAGACTACTGACAGTTGGCCATGTGCCAACATATTAACTGTTAAATATTAACTGATGCACTCATACCTATTTTCTCTGTCCAGGAGGACTCTGTGTTAACATTTAATTTACTTTTTTTGCTGCTTGTCATGGAGATCCGAGAACCCTTTGAACCATGGTCATAAAGCAAGAAAATGGTAGCTCACAAAAGCTAAACCATGAGTATTAAAATATCAAATGAGCGAAAAGAGAGTTTCTCATTCACAGTATCTATGGTGTTGTCTGTTAAAACATGTGGCAGTATGACACTATGGCTGTCTAAAACTGCCCCTGTTCTTTATCATATACTAAATATTATCCCTCACAAAAATAATTGCTCATGCAATCATGATTTACCCTATGGATATTTAATCTGTTCTAAATCAAAACCATATCCTCTGTAATTACTGGTATGTAGTGTTGGTGTACTGCTATGTAGCCTTGTGTTCTAGCGTCAGGAAGACTGGGCTTATACATGGATAATGTTCTCATATGGGGCCTTCTGTCTCTCTGCTATTTTGTTTTGTGCTGTCTCTGTGAGGGTTTGGCAGGTACACCAAGCGGTCCATCAGGATATCCTTTTTGGAGAGCTAAAGTCTTCGAACACATCTGTAGGCCATTACCAGAGTATGTGCCATTGTAAAACTTCCTCCCCATGCACTATGTCAGAGAGTTGACCTGTAAGGAGAGATGGAAGCCAGAATCTCTCTCTCTCTCTCTCTCTCTCTCTCTCTCTCTCTCTCTCTCTCTCTCTCTCTCTCTCTCTCTCTCTCTCTCTAACTCTCTCTCTTTAACTCTCTCTCTCTAACTCTCTCTAACACTCTAACTCTATGTCTCATGGTCAGATTGTGTAATGATATGGACTGGGAGTGTGGAAACACATGATTAATTGGGTGTTAGTGCTCAGGAAGTCCCAATAAGACCAACAGTGTCTTTTCCCCCCGGGAGAATTGCTAATTAAAGCCCAAACCAGCAAATACATCTGCAAGTTATGCTAAGTCAGCAGTTGACTAATCAAACCATGCGTTAAAGTTGATAGTCACATGGTTGAATACGTATGTTCATTCTATGTTGCATGGAAACCCTTAGGGTTACTTTTCAGCTGACACGCATTGAAAAAGCAACTGACCTGTTACAGTGTAGTTTATGTACTTTTTACATTATGCTAAATGTTGGATGTATGAGTTGAAAATAATGAGTTGTTGATATTTTTGCCAATAAAATGCAGTTTATTCCTATTGGCTGGGTAACATCTCTAACCATAGTTAAAACCCCAAAGAATGTAGTTTATTGTAGTAATGGTACATCTATGCACGGATAAAAAAATAAATTGGCATAAATAGAATACAGTTTGCTGAAAACCCTCACTGCTTCTAGCTGGTACCAGCAAGTCTGACTAGGCACTATTTACAGAGGCTGTCTGTTGAAACTTTCTCCCCCATTGTGGTTTTAGGAGGAGTGAAAATGGTCTCCTTTGGCAATCGTGAATGAGTAGTCAGCCTGAAAAACATGGGTAGAAAATAGAATGAGCACAGAGTTGTCTCAGCAGACGGACAATTGCAAAAGAGGAGAGGTTACACATCTGCGTAGGAGAGGTCTGAGAGCAAACGAGAGCGACAGAAAGAGAGAGACGGAGAGAGAGGGATGAGAGAAAGAGAGAGATAGCAGACATTCAACATCCTCTGGTATCTTTTGTCTGCTGTGGACGGGACACAGATTAATTTCAACATGTCAATGTAGGTCAAGACCAATTGGAGAAATCATTAGTCATCACCCACTGGGCACAGATGTCAGTTCAACGTCTAGTTTTGATATGATTGAATTGTCAACTAACTTGAATTCAACTTGAAATCAACAACAAATGTCACCATGTAATTGGATCTAGGTTAAAAGTTAGGTGGGGAAAAAAATGAAACGTCCTTACGTTGATTACTTTGCGCAAATCCAATCAGTTTTCCACTTTGATTCAATGTCACCACAAGGACTGTTTTGGTTGAAATTACGTGGAAACAACATTGATTCAACCAGTTTTTGACCAGTGGGCAGTTACACCAACATGTCTTTAGAGCCAACATGTACAGTTGAAGTCAGAAGTTTACATACACCTTAGCCAAATACATTTAAACTCAGTTTTCACATTTCCTGACATTTAATCGTAGTAAAAAGTCCCTGTCTTAGGTCAGTTAGGATCACCACTTTATTTTAAGAATGTGAAATGTCAGAATAATAGAAGAGATAATTATTTATTTCACCTTTTATTTATTTCATCACATTCCCAGTGGGTCAGAAGTTTACAATTAGTATTTGGTAGCATTGCCTTTAAATTGTTTAACTTGGGTCAAACACTTTGGGTAGCTTCCCACAATAAGTAGGGTGACTTTTGGTCTATTCCTCCTGACAGAGCTGGTGTAACTGAGTCAGGTTTGTAGGCCTCCTTGCTCGCACACACCTTTTCAGTTCTGCCCACAAATTTTCTATGGGATTGAGGTAAGGGCTTTGTGATGGCCACTCCAATACCTTGACTTTGTTGTCCTTAAGCCATTTTGCCACAACTTTGGAAGTATGCTTTGGGTCATAGTCCATTTGGAAGACCCATTTGCGACCAATATATCCACATAATTTTCTGCCTCATGATGCCATCTATTTTGTGAAGTGCACCAGTCCCTCCTGCAGCAAAGCACTCCCACAACATGATGCTGCCACCCCCGTGCTTCATGGTTGGGATGGTGTTCTTCGGCCTACAAGCCACCCCCTTTTCCCTCCAAACATAACTATGGTCATTATGGCCAAACAGTTCTATTTTTGTTTCATCAGACCAGAGGACATTTCTCCAAAAAGTACAATCTTTGTCCCCATGTGCAGTTGCAAACTGTAGTCTGGCTTTTTTATGGCGGTTTTGTAGCAGTGGCTTCTTCCTTGCTGAGCGGCCTTTCAGGTTATGTCGATAATGGACTTGTCAGAGAGAAGGTAAAAATGCACAACGCTGTGTCATCGCAATCCGAATGTATCATGCCGTGAGATTTCAATGTGTCCTGTCAGCTGTCCACTTTTCTCATTGGTGTGTGTGTGTGTGTGTGTGTGTGTGCGTGTATGTGTGTGTGTCTGTGTGTGCGTGTGTGTGTTAAAAACCCTCTCCCTGGCCCTGGAAGAGACACAAACTTTGAAGCCTTTTACTGCTGAGGTTGGCTACCATCTCCCACCTCAGTCTGACCCTATCATTCAGTGGAATAGGGCACTTCACACCTATGTGTTAGGGACCAGTTTGCCAATATACTCAGTCAGCTGACCAGGGCCAGCCAATCACAGGCTCTACCCGCTAGAGGTAACAGACCCCCATTCCTGCTTGTGCTTTAGTTGTTTAAAGGAAGGCAGGTTGAGAAGGTCTCTGTAAACTCCTGTCCTTCATTACATACATCTCATCACTTTCCTGAACAGACAAGCCTTCCTTGGACTATAAAGGCTAGACTGTGTGTTAGTGCATCACTGAACAGGTAAGTGGACTTTGTT
Organism: Oncorhynchus mykiss; assembly: GCF_057628025.1. NCBI lineage: Eukaryota > Metazoa > Chordata > Actinopteri > Salmoniformes > Salmonidae > Oncorhynchus > Oncorhynchus mykiss. The sequence continues at coordinate 28,208,631 of NC_143038.1, forward strand.
AGGGGTTTGTGTGTATTTGATCTGTATACATGTTATATAGTGGAGCAGCGGTCTAAGGCACTGCATCTCAGTGCAAGAGGTGTCACTTCAGTCCCTGGTTCGAATCCAGGCTGTTTCACATCCGGCTCTGATTGGTAGTCACATAGGGCGCCACACAATTGGCCCAGCGTCGCCGGGGTAGGCAGTCATTGTAAATAAGAATTTGTTCTCAACTGGCTTTCCTTAGTTAAATCAAGGTTAAATATGCTGCTATTGCTATGTTAGGATATGCTTCCTTAAGATGTGTATATTTCAGGATTGCCTTCTGTAATCCCATGTTGCATACTTCCTTCAGCCACAAGGGAAAATCTCTCCCTATTATTTTCTATGGGCCAAGACGGCTGCCAGTCATGTCATTGTATATCCTCGCCTAAAAATGGCCGACCAGTGACATCACTACCCGATCACTTCCTGATATGGTCATAGCCACATCCAACAAGGCTGCTTGTTGGCATCCTAGCCTTTATAGCCGCCAACACTGATGCTAACTTGCCCTTACTGTCCTTACTGTTGTGTGCTATTACCTATAGCCTTAGGCCTACTAGCCCTTGGTCTACCAACTCCCCCTGTACATAGTGTACAATATGCTAACCACTAATTGCATCCTGGTTTTAACTGCCTATGCTATTCTAGCCTTTACTACAGTATGCTATCATGTGTGCTATGTAGCCTGTTCCCCTGCATTACTGCTCTGTAGCAGTTTAGCCTACTAGGCCCTGTGTATTACAGTATATTTACTACCAGCCAATAATATTATCATGTCACCACTGATGCTACTATAGCAATTACTATTGTGTGCTAGCCCATTGCTATGCCATTGCTGCTTTGTATATATTGCATCACTGCTATTACTACTGTATTGCCAACACTGCCATCACACTGTTGTAATATATATCCCCTGTTCCTTCCATCCTGCAGAAAACCACTGTAAACTATCACTAGTTCCCTTCTCTATTCCTGTTTGCTGCGTGTGTCTGTTTGGTTTGAAGTAATATTGGCTATACAGTAGCAATAGCAGTGATGTATACAGTAATACACAGGGCCTAGCAGGCTAAACTGCTACATAGCAGTAATGCAGGCAAACAGGCTACATAGCACACATGATATCATACTGAAATATCACCCAAAGGTAAACGGCCTGAGTAAGATATTAGACAAGCTAAATGCCCTTTATGCTCACTTCGAGGCAAGCAACATTGAAGCATGCATGAGAGCACCCACTGTTCTGTACAACTGTCTGATCACGCTCTCCGTAGCCGATGTGAGCAAGACCTTTAAACATTCACAAAGCCGCAGGGCCAGGCGGATTTCCAGGACGTGTACTCAATGTATGCGCTAACCAACTGGCAAGTGACTTCACTGACATTTTCAACCTCTCCCTGACCGAGTCTGTAATTCCTACATGTTTCAAACAGACCACCATAGTCCCTGTGCCCAAGAAAGCGAAGGATTACCACCCCGTAGCACTCACGTCGGTAGCCATGAAGTGCTTTGAAAGGCTGGTCATGGCTCACACCAACACCATATGCCAGAAACCCTAGACACACTCCAATTTGCGTACCGCCCAAACAGATCCACAGATGACGCAATCTCAATCGCACTCCACACAGCCCTTTCCCACCTGGATGAAAGGAACACCTATGTGAGAATGCTGTTCATTGACTCCAGCTCCGCATTCAACACCATAGTGCCAACAAAGCACATCACTAAGCTAAAGATCCTGGGACTAAACACCTTCCTCTGCAACTGCATCCTGGACTTCCTCAAGGGCCACCCCCAGGTGGTAAGGATAGGCAACAACACAGTTGCCACGCTGATCCTCAGCACTGGTGCCCCTCAGGGGTGCATGTTTAGTCCCCTCCTGTACTCCCTGTTCACCCACGACTGCGTGGCCAGGCACAACTCCAACACCATCATTTACTGACGACTCAACCAACAGTGATCAACAATGATGAGACAGCCTATAGGGAGGAGGTCAGAAACCAGGCAGTGTGGTGCCAGGACAACAACATTTCCCTCAATGTGAGCAAGACAAAGGAGCTAATCATGGACTATAGGAAAAAGAGGGCCGAACAGGCCCCCATTAAAATCGACAGGCTGAAGTGGAGCAGGTCAAAGTGGAGAGTTTCAAATTCCTTGGTGTCCACATCACCAATGAACTATCATGGTCCAAACACACCAAGACAGTTGCGAAGAGGGCACAACAACACCTTTTCTCCCTCAGGAGACTGAAAAGACTTGGCATGGGTCCCCAGATCCTCAAAACGTTCTACAGCTGCACCATCAAGAGCATCCTGACCGGTTGCATCACCACTTGATATGGCAACTGCTCGGCATCTGACCGTAAGGCGCTACAGAGTGTAATGCATACGGCCCAGTACATCACTGAGGCCAAGCTTCCTGACATCCGAGTTTGGAAAACCCTGTGTTAACATAGTCTTGGCCAAATATGTACAGAGCCTTCAGAAAGTATTCACACCCTGTGGACATATTCCACGTTTTGTTGTGTTACTGCCTGAATTCGAAATGAATGAAATTGTTTTTTTTTTCTCAACCATCCACACACAATAGCCCATAATGACAAAGCGAAAACATGTTTTTAGAAATGTTGGCAAATTTATTGAAAATGAAATACAGAAATATCTCATCTCTAAAATTTGATCAGCCTTGAGATGTCACTACAACTTCAATTGGAGCCCACCTGTGGCCAATTAAATTGTTTTGACTTGATTTAGAACACACCAGTCCCACAGTTGACAGTGCATGTCAGAGCAGAATACCATGAAGTCTAAGGAACTGTCTGTAGTTCTCAGAGAATTGTGATGAGGCATGTATATGGGGTTATAAAAACAATTTCTAGAGTGTTGAAAGTGTTCAAGAACACAGTGGTCTCCTTCATTGGGAAATGGAAATAATATGGAACTACCCAGCCTCTGCCTAGAGCTGGTCGTCTGACCAAACTAAGCAACAGGGCATGAAGGACCTTGGTCACAGAGGTGACCAAGAACCCAATGACCACTCCAACAGAACTACAGAAGTCTTTGGCTGAGATGGGAGAACCTGCCGGCTTCATAGGAAAGTTGACAGACGGAAGCCACTCCTGAGAAAAAGGCACATGACCATACACCTGGAGTTTACAAAAAAAGCACATGAAAGACTAAGCCTGAAAAAACTAAGGCAAAAGGTCCTTGATGAGAATCAATGATGAGAGTGCAAACAACCTTAGACTGGGCAAAGATTTACGTTCCAACAGGACAATGACCCCAAGCATACAGCCAAAGAATTTCTGAAATGGCTTCAGAACAAGAAGGTGAAAGTCCAGACTTGAATCTGTAGAAAGACTGGAAAAATGCTTTTGACCCCCGCTCCCCATCTGATTTAACACTAGAACCGTCCAGAACGTCAATCTGCCAGTTTTCAATTTTGTAATTTCCATAACTTAATTTCAATTAAAAAAAGTTTAACCCACATGTCCCTGACTTTTCCTAAATATGTGTATTTTGCACTCTAGCAGTACTCTCAGACAAATATCATAAAATACAAAAACTTTCGGAGTATTTCATCCTCATAGCGCTATGTGTGCATTTTTAACAGTAGAATAGCTGGGCCTGGAGTAGTACTAATAACCACCAGTCTAATGAATCCATTTACCTAGAAAAGCCTGGCCTCATTGGACCGCCCTTCGTGCCATATTTAACAGTAGAATATCCAGGCCTGGAGAGGTACTATTAGCCACCAGTCTAATTAATCAATTTATCTAGAACGGTCTCATTGGACCCCCCTTAATGCCAATGTCATTTGGATGTGTTGATGAAGGTATTAGGTAATATTAGAATACGAAATGCAAATATTTGAGCAAACAATACACCATTTTCATTCATTTATGTTATATATAAAACACAGAATTTTAAGTGATTAAGTGTCACGAATCCCGTTTCCTGAGTCTGTTTTTTGCCTATGTTCTGTCCTGGAGAGTTTTTCCGGCGTCCTGGAACGCACCCTGTCTGGTTGCCGGGCAATGTAGCCAGTTGGGGTTTCTGATTATCCGCACCTGTATCCCATCAGCTATCTGCACACCTGGTCCTGATCATCATCTCTCCTCTTCATAAGCCCGGACCTGACATCCATTCCCTGCCGGATCGTTAGCCATGAACAGTATGTTGTGCCAGAGTATCAGCCTCAAGTTGGATAGAAGTTGTTTTGTTGTTTGTTACGTATTGCTTGCCTTGAACTTACCTCTGTTTGTTCTGTCTTCAGTTACTCACCCGGATCATTTACCCCATTCCCACCTGGTCGTCAGAAGATTCCGCTTCCCCATTGGATCCACCTATTTACTCCCATCAACTCATCACCGCTACCCGCTACACCACCTGGATATATCTACCCATTCACTTGTAAATAAATACTCACCTTTTTCCTACTCTCCTTGTCCTGGTCTGCTTCTGGGTTCGACTTTGAAGAAACGTGGCATTAAGTGCCTTTGTTAGAACTATGAAACAAAAGGCATGTGCGTTGAAACACAGCAAAAGCTTGTTTTTTTTATAATGACAACAAATAAAAAATACCCAAACTGCTAGACACTCAGTCAATGATGAAAATATCCAAAAGTATCAGTAGCCTAAACATCAGTATCGGTGCCAAGAGTGCTTGTGAATTGTGCAATAATGGCATTATAATGAATATGTGTCCATATGAAAGCAGTCAAAAAATTGTCTATTATTGTCAGTTATTGGACACATTATTTGTGGCCTCACTCATGCTTACAGTATGGTGTGCGTCTTCACGCAATAGCTGGATCTCATTTAGCTTGTCCCAACAGTCAATAAAAATCTTTGTCACTTTCATTTGATTGCAACATATTTTTTATACTTTTTCTATCAAGGAAGGTCAAATGCTCGCTGGCTTCCCTTGCATTCAATGCAGTATTTTTTAAGTGCATGAAAACAAGTCATCTCTCGTTGAATGACAACAAAGATTTGACTGAATAATCCCTACTGACCAATCACCAACGAAGGGGTGTAGACTTCGGCTACCGATTGAGGTTTACCTCAAGAAAAAAACCTTTACCAAAGTCCAAGACAAACAAAAATGTCACAAAATGTTGTAATAATACTGTATATGCACAAACTGTTTAGTCTGGGAAGCATGTGGACCCATTAAGACTGCTTGGATTTGGAGGACTGATAAAGGGTACAGTGTTTTGAGATTATAGCTAATTAGAATAGATGAATACAATAGAATGGCCAGCCCTGTTCTTCATTCACAATTGGTGATTACATAATTATGCATCGTTGGCTTCCCCCTCACTTATCAACTCCACCAGTCTCCCCTTTTCTCACCCATAATTCTATGCTTCATTTATTTAATATGTTGTTATACATGTAACATTTGTTTCTGTATAGTTTATTTTCAGATTAGAAGCAATTATCGGGGTGATTATCAACTAGGCATGGCACATTCAACGATCAGAGAAGAAGCATAACAGGCCGGGGGAAACCATTTAAAAAATGACATGCCCTCCTAAAACTGGTTAGAACTCCAGTTCTGTTTGTGATATTAAGATTCTAACAAGGACAGTGTGTTATATAGATGTATTTAGGAAAAGTCAAAGACTATGACTATAAAAAATGGAGAATAATTTAACACTTCAATTAATTTTTGTCATTATGATTCTTGCTGCCTTTCTAGTGTTAATATGCACAATCACAAATAAATCCATTAATATTTCATTTAGGAAGGTAATACAAATAACAGAATAGCATGTTTTGAGTTGTATTTATCTGCACTTAGTAGCCAAGGCTATCGCTGCACCATGCCAATCTATGGCTGCACCATGCCAATGAAATCAACTTTTTAATTTAGCAGAAATTACAGGCCCTGATGTCCACTAAGTTATATTTTGAAACAGAGACCATCCCCTCAATTTGTACTGTTGTTTGGCAAAAACCGTTTCATTAGAACCCCTGGAATCTGCTCTTTCTGTTAGGGTATAGCATCAAAACATCTGGACTACATGGACCTCTGTAGGATGAGATGGAAGAAGTGCTATTTGGTAAGCTCCGGTCTTCTTTGTCAATACACACTGTCGATGCACACTGTGCAGGTCATCAGTCTCTTCATTCTCTATTTGACAATTGTTAATATTATCACCCATCAGACTACTGTCAATTAAATATTGTCTTTAAGTGCTGCAGTTTTGTCATTGGAAAACACCACAACAGTGACATGTGTTTCTGATAGGAATTCCATTACAGTACTTTAAATGAGCCTTATGTAGGACTCCTGAACCACACACGTTATATGTCTTTCATTATGCTCTGCAGAATAAATAAGTGCCAAAATGTAATCAGAAAAGATTTCCATATGGGAAAAATGCATTCTGTTAGCAACATGTTCTTCTGACATGTTGAAATGTACTCTGGAAACAGTTGTTCTCAGTGGTCCTAAACAGCAACAGTTATGCATCAATGAAAAATGAACCATGCATCTCTGACAATAACATAATGTTACCATGAAGAGGTTATGTACGATAAAGTAAAAATGATGATGTAATGTACAGTAATGCAATCATCTATCACGATGAGCAATGGTGAAAAGATGACCTCAAAGTGTATGAAAAAATTGTAACCAGGTAGGCTAGTTGAGAACAAGTTCTCATTTGCAACTGCGACCTGGCCAAGATAAAGCATAGCAGTGTGAACAGACAACAACACAGAGTTACACATGGAGTAAACAATAAACAAGTCAGTAACATAGTAGAAAAAAAGAATCTATATACATTGTGTGCAAAAGGTATGAGGAGGTAGGCAATAAATAGGCCATAGGAGTGAATAATTACAATTTAGCAGATTAACACTGGAGTGATACATGCTCAGATGAACATGTGCAGGTAGAGATACTGGTGTGCAGAAGAGCAGAAAAGTAAATAAAAAACAGTATGGGGATGAGGTAGGTAAATTAGTTGGGCTATATACCGATGGACTATGTACAGCTGCAGCGATCGGTTAGGGAGATAAAAGTCTCCAACTTCAGAGATTTTTGCAATTTGTTCCAGTCGCAGGCAGCAGAGAACTGGAAGGAAAGGCGGCCAAATGAGGTTTTGGCTTTAGGGATGATCAGTGAGATACACCTGCTGGAGCGCGTGCTACGGGTGGGTGTTGCCATCGTGACCAGTGAACTGAGATAAGGCGGTGCTTTACCTAGCATAGACTTGTAGATGACCTGGAGCCAGTGGGTCTGGCGACGAACATGTAGCGAGGGCCAGCCGACTAGAGCATACAGGTCGCAGTGGTGGGTGGTATAAGGTGCGTTAGTAACAAAACGGATGGCACTATTATAAACTGCATCCAGTTTGCTGAGTAGAGTATTGGAAGTTATTTTGTAGATAACATCGCCGAAGTCGAGGATCGGTAGGATAGTCAGTTTTACTAGGGTAAGTTTTGCGGCATGAGTGAAGGAGGCTTTGTTGCGAAATAGAGAGCCGACTAGATTTGATTTTGGATTGGAGATGTTTGATATGAGTCTGGAAGGAGAGTTTGCAGTCTAGCCAGACACCTAGGTACTTATAGATGTCCACATATTCTAAGTCGGAACCATCCAGGGTGGTGATGCTAGTCGGGCGTGCGGGTGCAGGCAGCAAACGGTTGAAAAGCATGCATTTGGTTTTACTAGCGTTTAAGATCAGTTGGAGGCCACGGAAGGAGTGTTGTATGGCATTGAAGCTTGTTTGGAGGTTAGATAGCACAGTGTCCAAGGAAGGGCCAGAAGTATACAGAATGGTGTCGTCTGCGTAGAGGTGGATCAGGGAATCGCCCGCAGCAAGAGCAACATCATTGATATATACAGAGAAAAGAGTCGGCCCGAAAATTTAACCCTGTGGTACCCCTATAGAGACTGCCAGAGGACCGGACAACACGCCCTCCGATTTGACACACTGACCTCTGCCTGCAAAGTAATTGGTGAACCAGGCAAGGCAGTCATTAGAAAAACCGAGGCTACTGAGTCTGCCGATAAGAATATGGTGATTGACAGAGTCGTGGTACACACGACTCTGTTTGTACAGAGAATCCTTGCTGACGATGAGGGTTAGTTGGAGTTGATGTTGAGTGGAAGGCAGCCGATAAAATGTGTATGATATGGTTGAGGCTGCAATGTGGCAAAATGGGACCTAAACCAATCTGAAAGACAAAGCCCTTTGGTGAGAAATCCATGAGAAAAGATTTGTAGCATTTTCATTGAATGGAGAAAATGCATTTATTTTCACATGAATGCCTAGTTGTAACTCATTAAAAACACACAATAAGCATTCGCAACATTATACACAATTATAAACTGCGTTGTTTGAGCCCTGACTACTGATTGGCTGACTGCCGATTGGCTGACAGTCTGGTATATCAGACTGTATACCACGGGGTATGACAAAACAGTTAGTTTTACTGCTCTAATTACGTTGGTAACCAGTTTATAATAGCAATAAGGCACCTCAAGGGTTTGTGGTATATGGCCAATATACCACGACAAACGGTTGTATCCAGGCACTCCGCGTTGCGTCGTGCTTAAGAACAAGCCATAGCCATGGTATATTGGCCATATACCACCAACCCCCTCTTGTCTTATTGCTTAAATATACGCCAGCGATTTGAATTCATTGGATCATGGGAGCATTCATTGCAGAATGCAGAACTTGATTAAGGTCATATCATCATATCTAACAACAGTGTATCTTCGATATCCTACAGCCTACATAATGCAACCTAAACGTTGTGCAACATGCTTCACTGATTGTCTGATGCTTGTCTCTCCTCATCGAACCTCATGTCAGTGACTCCTTCCCAGCTGATGACGATGGCTCTGGGCTCCAGTCAATATTTGTGAAGAGAAAAAGTGGTCAAAGGTAGGTTTCGCTGTTTGGCAATGGCAATGGCATAAACAAACAGGAGAAAAAACAGCCAATGACGACAGCGACGTTACATCTGTCCAACAAACATTTGAAATTGGAACGTGTCGTCAACTCATCATCCGATGACTCCAACTCAGCCTAGAGTTTAAAAACGAATCCGCAAGCGAACCTTGTTCTCAAATGCAACTACACGACTTGGCCATTTTGAAGGCTCCTTGTCTCTATGGGAGAACTGCAGAACCGAAATAAGAAAAAAATCAGTTGCAAGTTCACAGACTCCCCCAAATACTGCTCGGCAATATTTGCCCTCAAATCGGGAGAGCTATTTTTACATATTTTCCTCTCGCACTACATACTTCGTAATCACATGCACCGTTAGTTCCACTGCCTGCTTTTCGTCTCCCTGCTGGTTTGCTTGAAACCCCCTGCTCCTGGCTTCATTCTTAACATGGCCAACATTAATAAACATGCTGTGAAAATGGCCGGGGTCAATCCAGTGCATCTCCGTGCACGCACGCTTACTGCAGACCTGGGTTTCTATACTATTCAAAAATGTTCAAATACTTTTAGCGTTTGCTTTAGCCTGTCTAGATTCCCAGATGGGCAGGGTTTGCAGTTTTCAGCTATTCTATTGGTTCCATTGTGTCAGGCAAGCTTAATCAAGCCCAGCGGAAGTACTTGAAATAATTTTATTTGAACCCAGGTCTTGCTTACCAACACTGGGAGGGGATGTCATGCTTTTCCAGCTGCACCCACACTTTGATCTCTATGGAGGCCCTATTGACTTGTATGGTTGTGATCCCTCTAGTCCACTATGTAGCTATACTACGAAGTGGTGTTATGCCTTGTTTTTTTTTATAGAGATGCGTGTAATCTTCAACAGACTAATTTAATGGAACAACAGATAGGCGTTTCGCTTTATGACTGGAATATAATGAAGCCACTAAAGCTACTGTTTATGAGGTGTTTATGAAGTGTTTATAAGCATCATTAATCAGTTAATGATGATGAGTTAATTTTTAAATATATTTTCCCACAAATATGTATTAAATTATTCCCTAGAGAAAGAGTTATACTCTTCATTTCATAGCTTTCCTCTTGGTTGCACTGCTTCCAGCCCCAGGTTGAGATTTGGAGAGCTGGTCTTTATGTTAGATCTTTTATCCAATCATATTCAGCCATCATGTGTTGCCAGGGGTCTAGAATCTGCCCTCAGGCCTTCAGAATCAACAGTGCGGGCGCTTGTAGCTTAAAGTGAATGGAAATGAAAATGTAGTGTCAACCTGGGGCGGCAGGGTAGCCTAGTGGTTAGAGCGTTGGACTAGTAACCGGAAGGTTGTGAGTTCAAACCCCCGAGCTGACAAGGTACAAATCTGTCGTTCTGCCCCTGAACAGGCAGTTAACCCACTGTTCCCAGGCCGTCATTGAAAATAAGAATTTGTTCTTAACTGACTTGCCTGGTTAAATAAAGGTAAAATTAAAAAAAATTTAAAAAAAATTTAGCTTCAGCCTTTAGCTTCAGCTTTAGAGTTAGTGTCAACCTTTAGCTTCAGCTTTAGAGTTGGCTATTGTACGTCTGCTGGCTGGCTCCAGTGTTACACAGGAGCCAGCTAGCAGGCGTAGTGCGTGCACGTCTTTTGATTGGGATTACCAATATTGAGAGGCAGGTCCTATGGGCAGGTCTATGCAGAATCTCAGAACTAGGAAACTGAATTTGATAAATTAATTAATTTGCGTACTACTAAACTGTTTTTTCAACCCACAATGGCGGAAGAAGGAGAAGATATCGTTTTGGTCAAGGATATAATTATAACGCCATTCTCAAGACAAACTTTTCAAGAAAAGTTAGACATCGTAAGGAGAGGTCGCCCGACGCCGACGCTACAAAGCCTGTCACAGGCGGGAAAGGGGTTTGTTCGCTACTTTCAAAGTTCCAACTACGAGCGCTATCAATGGCTCACAGGCTCCGAGAAGCACTGCAAACTGTACTGCTGGGAATGCCTATTATTTGCAAGTGATCGATTTGTTGTTTGGAGCCACACTGGCTTTGCAAACTTGAGTTGTCTAACCAAGGCAGCAACGAGACACCAAAGTACGGCTGGGCACTTACAAGCAATGATGCTTTTGAAAACTTTTGGGGACACCCGAGTGGATCTACAGCTCAACAAACAAGCGTGCAGGGCAACGAAGCTGCACAATGAAAAGGTGAAGAAAAATAGGGAAATATTGAAAAGACTCATTGATTGTGTCATGTTTTTGGGTAAACAGGAACTTTCATTTAGGGGACGCGATGAAAGTGCTGACTCTTTTTTTTTTACTTAAAGCTCAAAGTTTGTGGACCAGAAATGGATAGAAGAAGAATATTAATATAACTCTGTTGCACTCGACTATGTTCTTGCCTATTAGTTGAACTGTACTGTATTGAACTCTTCCCCTGCAATTCTCTGAATATTCTCTGGTTATACTGCGTTTCTGTCTAAATGTATAGTGTCTAGAGCCATGGCATGATAATGATGGTAATAAGAGGTGGATTAATTCGGGTGGGACTGTGTAGGACCTCACTGAAGGCCCAGGCCCCAGGCCCACGGCACGCCACTGTCATTAATATATAATGAATGAAAACCATGCCAAACCCATGCCATGCCAAACCTAAAGTGTATGTTTTTGGTAGCAAGTGCATATCTTTGGCCTAACCAATTGCTTGTAAATTATTTTGTACATAATTTTTCTGCCACCATCTCTTTTGACCGAAAAGAGCTTCTGGATATTCGAACAGTGATTGTTCACCTCGAACTGGACAAAGATCTTTTCTTTAACGAATCGGACGCAAATGATTTACTCCAGATACCGGACCAGGCCCAAATCCCCGTCATTTGCATGAAGAAAAGACGCTGGGGACGCAGGTCAGGGTGCCTTGTGAGAATTTTTTGGTGAGTGGGTAACCTGTCTCTACCATCCATCCTATTGGCCAACGTGCAATCATTGGGGAATAAACTGGATGAGCTCCGTTTAAGACTATCCTACCAAAGGGACATTAAAAAATGTAATATCTTATGTTTCACTGAGCCGTGGCTGAACAACGACATGTATAATATACAGGTGGCTGGTTTTTCTGTGCATCGGGAAGACAGAACAGCTGCCTCCGGTAAGACAAGGGGTGGTGGTCTGTGTCTATTTGTTAATACCAACTTGTGAGCCAAATCAACTATTAAGGAAGTCTCTAGTATCTCATGATAAGCTGTAGACAACACTATTTAAAAAGAGAGTTTTCATCTATATTTTTCGTAGCTGTCTATTTACTACCACAAACTGATGCTGGCACTAAGACCACACTCAACGAGCTGTATAAACCCACAAGCAAACAAGAAAATGCTCATCCAGAGGCGGCGCTCCTAGTGGCCGGGGACTTTCATGCAGGGAAACTTAAATCCACTTTACCTCATTTCTACCTGCATGTTACATGTGCAACCAGAGGAAAAAAAACTTTAGACCACCTTTACTCCACACACAGAGACACGTACAAAGCTCTCCCTTGCCCTCCATTTGGCAAATCTGACCATAATTCTATCCTCCTGATCCTGCTTACAAGCACAACTTTAAGCTGGAAGTACCAGTGACTCGCTCAATCCGGAAGTGGTCAGATGTCGCAGATGGTAAGGTACAGGACTGTTTTGCTAGCATAGACTGGAATATGTGCTGGGACTCATCCAATGGCATCGATGACGTTGTCCACACAATGATCGTACATACATACCCAAACCAGAAGCCATGGATTACAGGCAACATCGACTCTGAGCTAAATGCTAGAGCTGCCGCTTTCATGGAGCAGGACTCTAACCAGGACGTGTACTGAGAGCATGCGCTAACCAACTGGCAAGTGTCTTCACTGATATTTTTAACCTGTCCCTGGCCGAGTCTGTAATACTTACATGTTTCAAGCAGACCACCATAGTCCCTGTACCCAAGAACACCAAGGTAACCTGCCAAAATGACTACCATCCTGTAGCACTCACGTCTGTAGCCATGAAGTGCTTTGACAGGCTGGTCATGGCTCACATCAACACCATCATCTCAGAAACCCTAGACCCACTCCAATTTGCATACCACCCAAACAGATCCACAGATGATGCAATCTCTATTGCACTCAACACTGCCCTTTCCCACCTGGACAAAAGGAACACCTATGTGAGAATGCTGTTCATTGACTAAAGCTCAGCATTCAACACCATAGTGCCCTCAAAGCTCATCACTAAGTTAAGGAACCTGGGACTAAACACCTTCCTCTGTAACTGTATCCTGTACTTCCTTAAGGGCCGCCCCCAGGTGGTAAGGATAGGCAACAACACATCTGCCATGTTGATCGTCAACACGGGGTGCATGCTTAGTCCCCTCCTCTACCACCTGTTCACCCATGACTGCGTGGCCAGTTAATTTAGTATATATGTCTTAACTCTGCATTGTTTCCCTGGACAACATATGTGAATTGATTGCCCCCCATCTATCTTCAGAGCTCGTGCTGCTAGGTGACCTAAACTGGGACATGCTTAATAACATCCTGGCCATTTTACAATCTAAGCTTGATGCCCTCAATCTCACACAAATTATCAATAAACCCACCAGATACAACCTCAAATCCTTAAACACGGGCACCCTCATAGATATCATCCTAACCAACTTGCCCTCCAAATACACCTCTGCTGTTTTCAACCAAGATCTCAGCAAACACTGCCTCATTGCCTGCATCCGTAATAGGTCCGTGGTTTGACCACCCCTCATCACTGTCAAATGCTCCCGAAAACACTTCAGCGAGCAGGCCTTTCTAAATCGACCTGGTCCGGGTATCCTGGAAAGATATAGACCTCATCCCGTCAGTAGAGGATGCCTGGTTATTTTTTGTAAGTGCCTTCCTCACCATCTTAAATAAGCATGCCCCAAAACATTTTGAAAACATTTTGAACCAGGAATTTCCTTTGACCAGCACAAAAACATCCTGTGGCGTTCTGCATTAGCATCAAATAGCCCCCGTGATATGCAACTTTTCAGGGAAGTTAGGAACCAATATACACAGGCAGTTAGGAAAGCAAAGGCTAGCTTTATAACACAGAAATTTGCTTCCTGTAGCACAAACTCCAAAAAGTTCTGGGACACTAAAGAAGTCCATGCAGAATAAGAGCACCTCCTCCCAGCTGCCTACTGTACTGAGGCTACAAAACACTGTCGCAACCTATAAATATACTATAATTGAGAATTTTAATAGGCAATTCTCTACGGCATGCTTTCCATATGGCTTCCCCTACCCCGATCAGCCCTCCACCTTCAGCAGCAACTCGCCCAAGCCTCCCCAGTTCTCCTTCACCCAAATAGCTGATGTTCTGAAAGAGCTGCAAAATCTGGATCCTTACAAATCAGACGGGCTAGATAATCTGGACCCTCTCTTTCTAAAATTATCTGCCACAATTGTTGCAACCCCTATTACTAGCCTGTTCAACCTCTCTTTCGTATCGTCTGAGATTCCCAAAAACTGGAAAGCTGCAGCGGTCATCCCCATCTTCAAAGGGGGAGACACTCTAGACCCACACTGCTACAGACCTATATCTATACTGCCCTGCCTGTCTAAGGTCTTTGAAAGCCAAGTTAACAAACAGATTACCGAACATTTCGAATCCCACTGTACCTTCTCCGCTATGCTATCTGGTTTCAGAGCTGGTCATGGGTGCACCTCAGCCTTGCTCAAGGTCCTAAATGATATCATAACCGCCTACGATAAGAGACATAACTGTGCAGCCGTATTGATCGACCAATCACCACATTCTTATCGGTAGACTCAACAGCTTTGTTTTCTCAAATGATTGCCTCGCCTTGTTCACCAACTACTTCTCTGATAGAGTTCAGTGTGTCAAATCAGAGGGCCTGTTGTCCGGACCTCTGGTAGTCTCTATGGGGGTGCCACAGGGAACAATTCTCAGGCTGACTCTCTATACATCAATGATGTTGCTCTTGCTGCTGGTGATTCTCTGATCCACCTCTACGTAGATGACACCATTCTGTAAACTTCTGGCCCTTCTTTCGACAATGTGTTAACTAACCTCCAGATGAGCTTCAATGCCATACAACACTCCTTCCATGGCCTCCTACTGCTCTTAAATGCAAGTAAAACTAAATGCATGCTCTTCAGCCGATCGCTGCCCACACCTGCCCGCTCGTCCAGCATCACTACTCTGGACGGTTCTGACTCAGAATATGCGGACAACTACAAATACCTAGGTGTCTGGTTAGACTGTAAACTCTCCTTCCAGACTCACATTAAGCATCTCCAATCCAAAATGAAATCTAGAATCAGCTTCCTATTTCACGACAAAGCACCCTTCAATCACGCTGCCAAACATACCCTCGTAAAACTGACCATCATACCGATCATCGACTTCGGCGATGTCATTTACAAAATAGCCTCCAACACTCTTCTCAACAAATTGGATGCAGTCTATCACAGTGCTATCCGTTTTGTCACCAAAGCCCCATATACTACCCACCACCGCAACCTGTACGCTCTTGTTGGCTGGCCCTCGCTTCATACTCGTCGCCAAACCAACTGGCTCCAGGTCATCTACAAGTCTCTGCTAAGTAAAGCCCCGCCTCAAGTCAGCTCGCTGGTCACCATAGCAGCATCCACTCATAGCATGCGCTCCAGCAGGTATATCTCACTGGTCACCCCAAAAGCCAATTCTTCCTTTTGCCACCTTTCCTTCCAGTTCTCTTCTGCCAATGACTGGAATGAACTGCAAAAATCACTGAAGCTGGAGACTCATATTTCCCTCACTAGCTTTAATCACCAGCTGTCAGAGCAGCTCACAGATCACTGCACCTGTACATAGCCCACCTGTAAATAGCCCATCCAATTACCTCATTCCCATACTGTATTTATGTGTTTATCTTGCTCCTTTTCACCCCAGTATCTCTACTTGCACATTCATCTTCTGCACATCTACCATTCCAGTGTTTGATTGCTATATTGCAATTACTTTGCCACCATGGCCTATTTATTGCCTTACTACATCCCTTATCCTACCTTATTTGCACATACTCTATATAGACTTTTTCCAATGTATTATTGACTGTATGTTTGTTTATTCCTTGTGTAACTCTGTTGTTGTATGTGTCAAACACGCTGCTTTATCTTGGCCAGGTCGCAGTTGCAAATGAGAACTTGTTCTCAAATAGCCTACCTGGTTAAATAAAGGTGAAAAAAAATTGGTTAACCTCTCTAGGGTACGTGGAACACTAACGTCCCACCTGACCAACATCCAGTGAAAGTGCAGCGTGCCAAATTCAAACAACAGAAATCTCATAATTAAAATTCCTCAACCATACATGTATTATACACCATTTTAAAAGATAAACCTGTTGTTAATCCCACCACAGTGTCCGATTTCAAAAAGGTTTTACGACAAAAGCATACCATGCGATTATGTTAGGTCAGTACCTAGTCACATTTTTCTAGCCAAAGAGAGGAGTCACAAAAGGCAGAAATAGAGAGAAAATTCATCACTAACCTTTGATGATCTTCATCAGATGGCACTCATAGGACTTCATGTTACACAATACATGTATGTTTTGTTCGATAAAGTTCATTTTTATATCAAAAAATCTCTGTTTACATTGGCGCGTCGTTATGTTTTGCCTCCAAAACATCCGGTGAAAGTGCAGAGATCCACATCAATTTACAGAAATAAATGTTGATGAAAATGCAACTGTTATGCATGGAATTAAAGATATACTTCCCCTTAATGCAACCGCTGTGTCAGATTTCAAAAAAGCTTTACAGAAAAAGCACACCATGGAATAATCTGAGTACAATGCTCAGAGACCAAAACAAGCAATACAGATACCCGCCATGTTATGGAGTCAACAAAAGTCAGAAATAGCATTATAAATATTCCCCTAACTTTGATGATCTTCATCAGAATGCACTCACAGGAATCCCAATTCCACAATAAATGTTTGTTTTGTTCGATAAAGTCCATAATTTATGTCCAAATATCTCCTTTTTGTTCGCGCATTTAGTACAGTAATCCAAATGCGCAGGCACCAGGTCCAGACAAAGTCAAAAAAGTTATATTACAGTTCTTAGAAACATGTCAAATGATGTATAGAATCAATCTTTAGGATGTTTTTATCATAAATCTTCAATAATGTTTCAACCGGAGAATTCCTTTGTCCCATGACTCAATCGGCTGTATTTCTCTCCCACTTCACAGTAGAAGCCTGAAAGAAGATTCTAAAGACTGTTGACATCTAGTGGAAACCTTAGGAAGTGCAATATGACCCCACAGACACTGTATATTGGATAGGCTAAGACTTGAAAACCTACAAACCTCAGATTTCCCACTTCTTGGTTGGATTTTATCTTGTGTTTTTGCCTGCCATATGAGTTCTGTTATACTCACAGACATCATTCAAACAGTTTTAGAAACTTCAGAGTGTTTTCTATCCAAATCTACTAATAATATGCATATCCTCGCATCTGGGCCTGAGTAGCAGGCATTTTACTCTGGGCACGCTTTTCATCCGTTCGTGTAAATACTGCCCCCTACCCCAAAGAAGTTTAAGGGCTTGTAATCAAATCATTCACACGAAGGTCTACACCTGTTGTATTTGGCGCACAAATTGATTTGAAATAATAACAGTTACCAGAAAGATACCATGTGGCAGACACTGAAATGATCTCCGAATAAGCCTTTGATAACTAGTCAACAGGTTACATAAAGCTGCCCCTTACTGCTTTGATAAGTAATGTTTATTTCAGCAGATATACAGTGCATATGTAATCATATGCCTATGTCAAAAGAATATGCAACCCTTAAAGGGTCAAACTGCAGTTCAAACAATAGCAAGGTACCACCCCACCACTGATTCATTGTGAGCTATTCTTTGCTATTCCTCTCCTTTTTATTACTACAGTATTTCTCTATTTTCTTTCACATAACCTATGTTATAGAAATGTTAAAACCGGTAAAATAGAAAGCATTAAATATGCCTTCATTAATTAAAACTGATGGATTAATCGCAGATTTGATTAACTATGTAGTTCATAACTGTGCTGTAAATTGACTTTCTCGGGATTGTACAATTACAGATCTTTGTGAAATCGTTTTTCACAGACATTTTTAGAATAGCATATACCTTTACCTGGACTCGTGTTTCAATGGTGGTGCTTCTAGTCGAGTAAGTTACTGTGTGCACAGGGTCTGTTTTGAAATTGAGGCCAAGAGTGTGTAAGATTTTCCCTTGTAACGCTCCTTTTTCCCCCAGGCCTATTCCCAGAACCTAGCTTGTTTCAAGCATATGCAGTTAGAGTTGTGTAACTGAAACAAACACACACACACACACCAGGCCCACACGAAATCAGTGTGAAAAGGGCATCACAACCTGAGAATGGAACTAAAATATTACCTGGATAAAAACATGGAAGAAATACATAAACATTGTGCTACATAGGCCTATGCAATATTTTGAATCATGCAAAGTCATATTTTGCAAGGCATTGTGGTTAAATTTAGCAGCTTCTTATATGTGTTTCTTGAGTATCACTCCCCTCATTTATTTCATACTTACATAAGGATGACAACAATGATACAGATGATGATGTAATATGTCTGTGTGTAGCTGGTGCAGATGAGTCAGGCGCAGGACAGCAGATATAAGTAATGAAAGCAATTTAATCAACAATAAAACACAATACATGTCAAATAAACCAAGGCCACTATAACAGACCGCACTACAACAAACAATCACTCACAAACAAACATGGGGGAACAGAGGGTTAAATAATGAACAAGTAATTGGAGGATTGAAACCAGGTATGTAAGACAAGACAAAACAAATGGAAAATGAAAAGTGGATCGGCGATGGCTAGATGGCCGGTGACGTCGACCTGCCGAACGCCGCCCAAACAAGGAGAGGGACCGACTTCGGCGGAAGTCGTGACAGTACCCCCCTTTGATGCGCAGCTCCAGCAACACGCCGACACCGACCTCGGGGATGACCCGGAGGACGAGACGCAGGGCAATCCGGATGGAGATGATGGAACTCCCGCAGCAATGAAGGGTCCAAGATGTCCTCCACCAGCACCCAGCACTTCTTCTCCGGACCGTACCCCTCCCACTCCACGAGGTACTCGAGTCCAGGATAGCTCGAACCACATATGCCGGGGCCCCCTCGATGTCCAGAGGGGGCGGAGGAACCTCCCACACCTCCGACTCCTGGAGTGGACCAGCCCCCACAGGTCTGAGGAGAGACACATGGAACGAGGGATTAATACGGTAATCTGGGGGAAGCTGTAATCTGTAGCATACCTTGTTCAGTCTCCTCAGGACTTTGAATGGCCCCACAAACCGCAGGTCCAGCTTCCGGCAGGGCAGGCGGAGGGGTAGGTTTTGGGTCGAGAGCCAGACCCGGTCCCCTGGTGTGAACACCGGGGCCTCACTGCGGTGGCGGTCGGCGCTAACCTTCTACCGCCTCACGGCCAGTTGCAGGTGCACATGGGCGGCTAGATCTAACCCACCTCCGGAACCATCGTTACATACAGTGCCTTGCGAAAGTATTCGGCCCCCTTGAACTTTGTGACCTTTTGCCACATTTCAGGCTTCAAACATAAAGATATAAAACTGTATTTTTTTGTGAAGAATCAACAACAAGTGGGACACAATCATGAAGTGAAACGACATTCATTGGATATTTCAAACTTTTTAACAAATCAAAAACTGAAAAATTGGGCGTGCAAAATTATTCAGCCCCTTTACTTTCAGTGCAGCAAACTCTCTCTAGAAGTTCAGTGAGGATCTCTGAATGATCCAATGTTGACCTAAATGACTAATGATGATAAATACAATCTACCTGTGTGTAATCAAGTCTCCGTATAAATGCACCTGCACTGTGATAGTCTCAGAGGTCCGTTAAAAGCGCAGAGAGCATCATGAAGAACAAGGAACACACCAGGCAGGTCCGAGATATTGTTGTGAAGACGTTTAAAGCCGGATTTGGATACAAAAATATTTCCCAAGCTTTAAACATCCCAAGGAGCACTGTGCAAGCGATAATATTGAAATGGAAGGAGTATCAGACCACTGAAAATCTACCAAGACCTTGCCGTCCCTCTAAACTTTCAGCTCATACAAGGAGAAGACTGATCAGAGATGCAGCCAAGAGGCCCATGATCACTCTGGATGAACTGCAGAGATCTACAGCTGAGGTGGGAGACTCTGTCCATAGGACAACAATCAGTCGTATATTGCACAAATCTGGCCTTTATGGAAGAGTGGCAAAAAGAAAGCCATTTCTTAAAGATATCCATAAAAAGTGTTGTTTAAAGTTTGCCACAAGCCACCTGGGAGACACACCAAACATGTGGAAGAAGGTGCTCTGGTCAGATGAAACCAAAATGTAACTTTTTGGCAACAATGCAAAACGTTATGTTTGGCGTAAAAGCAACACAGCTGAACACACCATCCCCACTGTCAAACATGGTGGTGGCAGCATCATGGTTTGGGCCTGCCTTTCTTCAGCAGGGACAGGGAAGATGGTTAAAATTGATGGGAAGATGGATGGAGCCAAATACAGGACCATTCTGGAAGAAAACCTGATGGAGTCTGCAAAAGACCTGAGACTGGGACGGAGATTTGTCTTCCAACAAGACAATGATCCAAAACATAAAGCAAAATCTACAATGGAATGGTTCAAAAATAAACATATCCAGGTGTTAGAATGGCCAAGTCAAAGTCCAGACCTGAATCCAATCGAGAATCTGTGGAAAGAACTGAAAACTTCTGTTCACAAATGCTCTCCATCCAACCTCACTGAGCTCGAGCTGTTTTGCAAGGAGGAATGGGAAAAAATGTCAGTCTCTCGATGTGCAAAACTGATAGAGACATACCCCAAGCGACTTACAGCTGTAATCGCAGCAAAAGGTGGCGCTACAAAGTATTAACTTAAGGGGGCTGAATAATTTTGCACGCCCAATTTTTCAGTTTTTGATTTGTTAAAAAAGTTTTAAATATCCAATAAATGTCGTTCCCATTCATAATTGTGTCCCACTTGTTGTTGATTCTTCACAAAAAAATACAGTTTTATATCTTTATGTTTGACGCCTGAAATGTGGCAAAAGGTTCAAGGGGGCCGAATACTTTCGCAAGGCACTGTAAGTAGCGCATCTCCTAAGTGGCCACACCATAGAGTATCTAGGTCCTCTAACTCATCAGCCTGGGACCTGGGCCAGGACAGGACAGTGTGGAGAGCCAAATGTCGAGGCGTTACGCTCCAAGGGGCCAGCAAAGATGAGTGAGTGAGCGAGTTAGATGAGTGAGTCTATTGTTAGTGAAACAACCTTTTCAGTGCACTCCTATTATGAGAAGACAATTAGATTTTTGAAACCAGACGATTCTTAAAAGTAAAGTATATAGTAAGTACTGCAGTGATTCTGTCCTATATTGTTTTACTTGACCCTTATGTCCCCAATTCCTATTTTTTATTTGTATTTTTTTTATTTCACCTTTATTTAACCAGGTAGGCCAGTTGAGAACAAGTTCTCATTTACAACTGCGACCTTGCCAAGATAAAGCAAAGCAGTGCTACAAAAAACAACAACACGGAGTTACACATAAACAAACGTACAGTCAATAACACAATATAAAAATCTATATACTGTGTGTGGAAATGGAGTAAGGAGGTAAGGCAATAAATAGACCATAGTAGCGAAGTAATTACAATTTAGCAAATT
The DNA here is from genome assembly GCF_057628025.1 of Oncorhynchus mykiss. NCBI lineage: Eukaryota > Metazoa > Chordata > Actinopteri > Salmoniformes > Salmonidae > Oncorhynchus > Oncorhynchus mykiss. Next base: position 28,230,341 of record NC_143038.1, read on the forward strand.
AATTCTGGAGTGATAGATGCGTAGATGATGATGTGCAAATAGAAATACTGGTGTGCAAAAGAGCAAAAAAAGTAAATAAAAACAATATGGGCTATTTACAGATGGGCTGTGTACAGCTGGAGCGATCGGTAAGCTGCTCAGATAGCTGATGCTTAAAGTTAGTGAGGGAGAAATAAGTCTCCAACTTCATTAATGACCTGGAGCCAGTGAGTCTGGCGATGAATATGTAGCGCCAGCCGACGAGAGCATACAAGTCGCAGTGGTGGGTAGTATATGGGGCTTTGGTGACAAAACGGATGGCACTGTGATAGACTGCATCCACTTTGCTGAGTAGAGTGTTGGAGGCTATTTGGTAAATGACATCGTCGAGGATCGGTAGGATAGTCCGTTTTACGAGGGTATGTTTGGCAGCATGAGTGAAGGAGGCTTTGTTGCGAAATAGGAAGCCGATTCTAGATTTAATTGTGGATTGGAGATGCTTAATGTGAGTCTGGAAGGAGAGTTTACAGTCTATCCAGACACCTAGGTATTTGTAGTTGTCCACATATTCTAAGTCAGAACCGTCCAGAGTAGTGATGCGGGTAGGTGCGGGCAGCGATCGGTTGAAGAGCATGCAATTAGTTTTACTAGCATTTAAGAGCTGTTTGAGGCCAAGGAAGGAGAGTTGTATGGCATTGAAGCTCGTTTGGAGGTTTGTTAACATATTGTCCAAAGAAGGGCCAGATGTATACAGAATGGTGTCGTCTGCGTAAAGGTGGATCAAGGAATCACCAGCAGCAAGAGCGACATCGTTGATATATACAGAGAAAAGAGTCGGCCCGAGAATTGAACCCTGTGGCATCCCCATAGAGACTGTAAACAATCAAAATAAAGAAAATCGCACACTCCATGTTTAATCTCCCAGCAATTTAATAGGTATTTACCAACATTTTGGCATCACTGTGCCTTCCTCAGGGTAATGTCATGACTACTTGAACCAGGTTATGTATACACACAGTGCAATTAGTGTAACCAATGACAGTAGTGAGGGGTGCGTCATAACGATTAAGTTAATTAATTAGTGAAACTGTAAAAAAAAAATTGTATATGGCATATTAAATATATTACGCTATTGTTGTCATATAGAAACATAATGGAATATTATACATCATATTAGCATCAACATACATTATAGTTTCATTCAATTTCACATAATTATCTCGTATTTAATTTTTGTTCCATCTAATCTTTTGGTTCAACCTTAATATATAATGAGCATCATCAACAGGGGGAACATGTTAGGTGTATGCTAATAAGCTGTAAAAATATTTTTTCAATTCATAAGACTTGTTCATAAAGGAAAATGTGTTCATATGAATGGCTTGAGATCACTGTCAATATTCAGACCACTAGGGGTCAATGTTTTTAGATAGGATATCCAGTAAGCATCCCTTTGTAGTAGTAGGATCTCGATGTTACCTCCTCTCCTTGGCAGAGCAACATGCTCAATGCCTGTGTATTTGAGGGAGGAGATGGGATGGTTAGCTTCAGCAAAGTGAGCTGCTACCGAATAGTCAATGTTCTTACACCTGATTGAGCTGCGGTGTTCAGCTATGCGTTGTTTTAATTGTCTTTTCGTTTCTCCTAAATAGGCTTTTCCACATGAACAGGTGATGAGATAGATTACTCCCTTGGTCTTGCATGAGATGATACCCCTAACAGGGATCTTTCGACCTGTATGTGGGTGTCTGAAGAAAGACATTTTTAAAGTGCTATTGCACTGTATGCATGAGCCACATTTGTAGTTCCCATTTGGGATAGGTGTCAAGAGTGTCTGAGTGGGCTCAGGGGGCATGTCAGATCACACCAAACAGATCTCACCAAAAAACGCAACCTTTTTTTAGTACAACAAGGGTTTAGAGAAAATGAAAGCAATCCTGAGAAAGCACTGGGATATTCTGCAATCAGACCAAAAAATTGCACACCACTTCAAGGAACCCCCAATGGTGGTCTATAAGTGTGGTTGTAATATTGGAGATAGTTTGGTGAGATCTGACATGTCCCCTGAGCCCACTCAGACACTCTTGACACCTAGTGTCCCAAAGCTCTTTGGAGTTAGAGCTATAGGATGCAAATGTCTGTTTGAAAAAGCTATCCTTTGCTTTCCTAAATGACTGTGTGTATTGGTGAGATGAGTTCCAACCACCGCATCCGTTCCTCACAAAACAGAACTTTGTTAGTTACCTATTTTGCCCCTAACCCAGTTAGCGTTGCCGCCTAGCACTAGCTAGACGTAGGGACTGTAGTCAAGGTTCTGGAGAGTATACGTGCCAAATTCCCAGGCTTTGTGAACCAGGACCATTTGGGATTGGGCCTTGTTTGTGACAGTACAGCGCTTGAGGAATAGACAGTGACACAGTGAAGGGAAACAGAGGGGGCAAAGCGGGTTTGGGACAATGGGTCTTTATTCCTCTGAGGCTCTGGCTGAGGTAGTGTAGTTCAGAATACAGTGAGAGAGAAAATGTGTCCCAAATGGCACCCTATTCCCTATTAATAAGTGCACTACTTTTGTTCAGGGCCCATAGGGTCCAGAGAGAGAGACCCATTCTGTCCCAATCAACCCTGTAGAGAGAGCCCTAATGAAGCCTCATGGGAGTTGAAGTTTGTATTAATGTGTAGGCCTATAAGGCACTAAAGACGCGTGTGTTTTAAGGAGTTTTTTTTTGTTCTTTGTTATGATACAGAAGTGGAGCAGAGAGATTAGGGGTGACCAGAGTTTACTAAACGTGTGTAAGAGTTGTCATACAGACCTGCTCCTGGATGAAAGTGTGTGTGTGTGTGTGTTTGTGTGTGTATTTTTGTGTTTGAAGTGGTGTATTGGGTACATACGATAACACACATGAAATATGTGTGTGTGTGTGCACATAGATGCGCGTGTTTGCATTTGTGCATTGTGTACACACACGTGTTATTTGATGTAGCTACACACACACACTGCTGTTTTTTCTTCTTCAATAAGTCAGTGGGAATGTACACGAGGTGTAATTTCTAAATTTGGTAGTGCATCAGCAGTTTTCCTCTTGTTATGTCAGTCATTGACATTCCCTCATTCAGCCCATGTCAGCTAACATTTTATAGATTTCTCAGTAAATGAGTCTAGCCAACTACAGTATCTAAACCTTGTATAATCACGTCCTAATTACTGACTGGCCATGCAAGGCATGTTCACAGGGGCCCCGACCTCCAGGGGGACCCTATTGATTTTGTTAGTCACTCAGATATGATAATGAGTTATGGAAAAATTCATATGATTTCAGGATGTTTGCTTTAGAACTGCTAAATGTTCTCTCCATTCCATGGGAAAATGTGTAATGTAACAGGAGTTCATAGTGGGGACAGATCTAATCATGAGAGACCCTATACATTACACCTTGTAAAAGCAGGCAGGCACATTGTGCCATGTTTTTGTCCTGTGCTCCCATTCCCCCAATCTCTGGCCTCTTGAAAAAAGAGAGCAGCTCTGCATCTGGCTTCTCTTTCCTTGGTCAATATTTCACAGTGATAAAGCAGCCCACTGTGGCCTTAGAGAAGAACGAGGGAGGAAGAGGTTCACGAGAGAGGGGATACAGATGAAGAGAGAAAGGTAGATAAAAGAGGAAAGGAAAGATACAGAGGGGAGATATCCTTTTAGGGCTCTGTCCCATCAAAATGAGTGCGGTCTTTTCCGGGTTAAGACGAAGCAACACTCATTTCTGTGATGCCATCTATTTAATATTCAAAACAACATTTATTTAATGAATGAAACTAAGTTTGAATGATGAATGTGAATGTGTTTTCTCATGGTATGAAAGGAAGACTAACGTCTGAGCTCGTTCTGGAAACTCCTGGGCCCTATTCATTAAGCGCGTCAGAATAGGACTGCTGATTTACGATCACTTTTGCCTTATAGATCAAAATGAAGAAGATTATATAGACAGGGGAACCTGATCCTAGATCAGCACTTAACACTATGAGGAGCTTTATGAATGTAGGCCCTGGTTACTGCTTTGGTTCGATAGGGCACTTCTTTGATTCAATAAGCTCCGTTCCTTGCCCCACCTCTACTCTGCCTTAGCCTTGAATGAGAGGAGATGGATTACCAACAACTCACTAAAATACACAGCCAATTTTACCAGCCAAAGAGAGAGAGAAAAAGCACAAATAGAGATAAAATGAATCACTAACCTTTGATAATCTTCATCAGACGACACTCATAGGACTTCATGTTACACAAAACAAAATAAAGATAAAGTTCATATTTAAATAAGAAAATCTGAGTTTACATTGGCTTGTTACATTCACTAGTTCCAAAAACATCCAGTGATCTTGCATAGCCACATCATTCAACAGAAATACTCATCATAAATGTAGATGATAATACAAGTTATACACATGGAATTATAGATATACCTCTCCTTAATGCAACCACTGTGTCAGATTTTTTAAAAAACTTTATGGAAAAAGAAACCCATGCAATAATCTGAGACAGCGCTTAGAAGTAAAAACACCACAGCCGCAAAGATGGCGTAAACATAAACAAGAAATTACATGATAAACATTCCCTTACCTTTGATGATCTACATCAGAAAGCACTCCAGGAATCCCAGGTCCACAATAAATTGGTTGTGGTCGAAAACGTCCGTTATTTATGTCCAAATACCTTCTTTTGTTAGCGCGTTTGGTATACATATCCAAATGCTAATTCTGGTCAGTGTTATATCGGACAAAAACTTCAAAAAGTGATATTACCGGTCAAAGAAACATTTCAAAATAAGTACAGAATCAATCATTAGGATGTTTTTAACATATAGCTTCAATAAAGTTCCAACGCAAGTGACTACCACGAGGAATAAACATGATCAGAAAATGGCTGACTGCCAGACACCTGACTGATTCTGCTATCATTCACTCCCACAACATCATAGAAGTCTCATTATAATTTATATTGATGGTTGACATCTAGTGGAACCCCTAGGCAGTGCAACATCATTCATATCTCAAGGGGATTTCATTGGGGACTCTGGTGAATACATACAAAGCTCAGATTTCTGACTCCCTGTTTTGATTTCAACTCAGGAGTTTGCCTGCCATATGAGTTATGTTATACTCACAGACATCATTCAAACAGTTTTAGAAACTTTAGAGTGTTTACTATCCAATACTAATAATAAAATAATAAAACATATTAGAAACTGATACTGAGGAGCAGGCCATTTACTTTAGGCACCTTATTCATCCAAGCTACTCCCAAGCTACTCCCCCCAGCCATAAAAAGTTAACCGATTTTCCCTCAATGCAGAGCTGCCATCAGAACCTCACTGAATAAGGTACACTCCAATCTGTATCAAATCTGACATTGTTATCATAAATAACTTTTGACATTTTTTACCATATGTGAGATGTAACCTCCCAAGTGACATGGCTGAACGTGTATTTTTTTAAAATTATCTAATTACATTTTGTCAATCAATCAATACAAATGACCAGTCAGCTATCCCAGAAGGTAGTGGGTTATTTCACAGAGTTGAAAAGGTTGCGTCATCCCCGGTGCTCTGAGAGCCTTGTGCGCTCCACACCCGTCATGCTTGGTTTGGCCGAAACAGAGCCCCAAATAGAATCCAGACACACACTCTCTATGGGCCATCTTTACAATGGCTAACTCATGTCACATTTCCAAAAAAGGCACCAACTCCAGAATTCTCAATTATTCTTTAGACTGATATGATAGAATTCTGTACACAACAACATGTCACACGAACACAAACATATGCACATACGTACGTACCCACACACACACACACTCTCTCACACACACACAGTCCCACATACTGCAACACAAAGAAACACTCGTGATTAACACATGCATGTGTACACTGCCTGTGATCCTTTTGTTTTCTTAATCTAATGGACTGCTGTTCACACACACACACACACACACACACACACACACACACACACACACACACACACACACACACACACACACACACGCAACAAGGGGAAGAAGTAGGGCATGAAATCTTGCAGTTTGAAAAACGAATTGATTAATATTTCAAAACAGGTCAGCATACAGTAGGCCAACACTGGTTGCTTAGTAACACCTCACAGAAAATAAATAAATAAATAAATTGGGATCACTAACGGTGACTAACTAGTCTCTCATGAAAATACAACATACTCCCTATTTGTTTTAGGTATAATAACTCGTCTTTTGTGAAAATACAATATTATCCCTATTTGTTTTAGATATAATCATGATAATTGGACACATGATAATACTCCATTGTACTTCACAACAATTGTGGTATTTTTCCTTTGACTAAGTAGCCTACAGTCGACTCCTGTTAAAACCAACGGAATTGGAACGGCAGTGACAGCGTGTAAAACTGAACTCCACAGAAATGCACTTATCAGAAGACAACTGTATCTTTTCACTGTACACGGTGTCTTCCAATAATTACAACTGTGACCATTTAGTTGCCATAATGTGGATGCAGCAGTACACTCTCAAGCCAAGTCATTAGAGTTTGAGCATTGGCTCTCGAGCAAAGTTATGAGATTGTTAGTAGCAATTTTGACATTCACAATCATTTGAATAGGAAATAGTTTGTATTCTCTATTTGAGAAACAGTGTTGATGATCCTTGAAGAATACTGATTGGTTCTCAGAAGAAGGCTCATCGCATACAGGATTCCTTTTCCTCCAATCTGTGTGTGAGTGAGAGACAGAGAGAGAGCGAGAGAGAGAGAGAGAGAGAGAGAGAGAGAGAGAGAGAGAGAGAGAGAGAGAGAGAGAGAGAGAGAGAGAGAGAGAGAGAGAGAGAGAGAGAGAGAGAGAGAGAGAGAGAGAGAGAGAGAGAGAGAGAAAGAGAGAGAGAGAGAGAGAGAGAGAGAGTGTGCTTGTGCGTGCGAGCGTGTGTGTATGAGGATTAAGATTCCTGTGTCCATTATCAGGCCAGGTCATAAACGCTCTCCTCTTGGCTGTCAAAAAGCAAATAGCTCAATGCCAAATTCTCCCTTTGCTCTGAGTATTGCTGTGTGTGTGCGTGCAGCCTCCCCACCCCACACAAGGTCTGAGCAAGGTTTTTAGTTATTTTAATTGAACCTTTATTTAACTTGGCAAGTCAGTTAAGAACAAATTCTTATTTACAATGACGTCCTACTCTGGCCAAACCCGGACAACGCTGGGCCAATTGTGCACCGCCCTGTGGGACTCCCAATCACATCCGGTTGTGATACAGCCTGGAATTGAACCAGGGTCTGTAGTGACACCTCTAGCACTGAGATGCAGTGCCTTAGACTGCTGCGCCACTCGGGAGCCCAAGTTGCTGTTTTAAAGCTAATTTCTTACAATTCCACACATATTACCATGGGGCAGAGAGAAATATGTGCAGTATAATTTGGAATTTCATGCGATTCGATACATTTTGCAATGAGGCTGAAAGAATTTCACATTTTGAAAGCTAATTTCCTGCTATTCTACACATTTTGCCATGAGGCTAAGATATATTTTTTTACAGGTAATTTCTTGTAATTCTATTATTTTTTGCCATGGTTTATGACCTGTTCATATGCTATCTGAGGAGGAGAGGGGGAAAGTTCCAGGGGCCCCCCAATGTTGCCTGGGGGAAATAGTAGAATTCCTGAAAAACAGAGATGCAATGAAACATTGTCCTTGCATATTTGAATTATGATTTTCAGTTTTTACACTTCAAATGCATTGTTATGTCTTGATTTGAAGCAGGACTGAAATGAGTAAGATGAAAAAAAACAGGACAATTACTAATACCCATAAGCGTGCCCCTTCAGTGAATAAAAACAGGTAGCAACAAAAGGAGAACAGGGGTGATTTTCAAAGTCTTAATGTGGCACAGTGTATTATTTATCCCCACAACCCACGTGAACAGAGAGAGTCACTATAATAAAATAGTTGTTTGACGTCACTCTTCGTGAACAAACACAATGTTTCTAATGAATTGCTTTGCTGATCTACAAGTTGCATGAGTGTGAGTCGTTGAGAGAAATAGCTCTTTATGTTAGCTACGCATATAACTACTACGTCATTATAGTTACATACGGTATAAGAACTATGTCACCACACATGACATACAGTGCCTTCAGAATGTATTCATACCCCTTGACTTATTCGACATTTTGTTGTGTTTTGTTGAGATATTTCTGTATTTAATTTTCAATACATTTGCAAAAATGTCTAAAAACAAGTGAAAACTTGTTACATTTTTGCAAATGTATTGAAAATTAAATACAGAAATATCTCAACAAAACACAACAAAATGTCGAATAAGGCCGTAACAAAAAAAGTATTATAAGTCAAAGGGTATGAATACTTTAAGAAGGCGCTGTATCACTAAAATGTCTACATACATGATATACAGTACCAGACAAAAGTTTGGACACACCTACTCATTCCAGGGTTTTACTTTATTGTTACATTGTACAATAATAGTGAAGAAATCAAAACTATGAAATAACACATATAGTATGTAGCACATCATGTAGTAACCATAAAAGTGTTAAACAAAGTAGCCACCCTTTGCCTTGATGGCAGCTTTGCACACTCATGGCATTCTCTCAACCAGTTTCATGAGGTCACCTGGAATGCATTTCAATTAACAGGTGTGCCTTGTTAAAAGTTAATTTGTGGAATTTCTTTCCTTTTTAATGCGTTTGAGCCAATCAGTTGTGTTATGGCAAGGTATGGGTGGTATACAGAAGATAGCCCTATTAGGTAAAAGACAAAGTCTATTTTTTTGCAAGAACAACTCAAATAAGCAAAGACAAACGACATTCCACCATTATTTTAAGACATGAAGGTCAGTCAAGAACATTGAAAGTTTCTACAAGTGCAGTCGCAAAAACATCAAGCGCTATGAAGAAACTGGCTCTCACAAGGACAGGAAAGAAAGACCCAGAGTTACCTCTTCTGCAGAGGATAAGTTCATTAGAATTACCAGGCTCAGAAATTGCAGCCCAAATAAATGCACCACAGAGTTCAATGTAACAGACACATCTCAACATCAATTGTTCAGAAGAGACTGCATCAATCAGGCCTCCATGGTCGAATTGCTGCAAAGAAACCACTACTAAAGGACACAAATAAGAAGAAGTTACTTGCTTGGGCCAAGAAACACAGGCAATGGACATTAGACCGGTGGATATCTGTCCTTTGGTCTGATGAGTCCAAATTGGAGATTTTTGGTTACAACCGCCATGTCTTTGTGAGACATAGAGTAGGTGAACGGATGATCTCCACATGTGTAGTTCCCACCGTGAAGCATGTTTCCTTACATATCCTGTGTTGTGTGCTTGTTATTTTACCAGGTACAGCAGGGATGTCTACCATTGGCATGCCCATATTTTTGTGAGAAATTACACTGGTCCCTCAAAACTTTATCAGTTATTCATAAAGTATATATAGCACTCACTTTAGATCAAGGTCTGCAAAAACACGTTAGTAATTGTTAGTAAATGGTTTATTTATGTGGGAGTAATGATTAATAAATGGTGAACACACCATTTATAAATGCCTTATAAATGGTTTATTACGGACCTTTAAAATAACCTTTAAAATAAAGTGTTACCCATCCTAGTTGTGAACGACACAGACACTTTATTAACTACACCCATCCAGTAGCGTGTCGGACCCCCCTTTGTTTCCAGAACAGACTGAATTAACGTGGGCCAGGAAAACATTACCCACACTACAGTACACTACATGGTTCCATATGTGTTATTTTATAGTTTTGTGGTCTTCGCTATTATTCTACAACATAGAAGATTGTAAAAAAAAAAAGAAGAAAAACCCTTGTATGAGTAGGTGTGTCCAAACTTTTGACTGGTACTATTCATGGTTCAATGTCACTATTTTGACATATTCTAATGAGACCATGTTGAGCTAAAAGGGCTTTGGGAAACTCAGCCCAGGTCCAGAAACTAAAGATGGTATAGTGGAAGCATTTGTAATGAAATGAGCGTGACAGCCATAGCATCAGGGAGCCATTATGGGAGCCTCACCTCACAGTCACACGTCACGTCGTGTACAGTCTGTGTTTGGAACAGAGGGTGACAGCTTGTTTATTGTTGACACAAATTGTAGTGGGGTCAGGGGGGACATAGGTGTGTGTGTGTGTGTGTGCCTGTGCCTGTGTATGTGTGCGCGTGTTCATTCCACTTCAAAGACACCGACTGGCAGGCGTGACAGAGAGAGGTGTGAGGGAGGTGGGAGGGGGAGAAGTGCCTGTATACAGCCAAGGTGAGATTCTTGGTGGTGTGATGGCTAGCAGCTGGGCCACTGGTCACTCAACATGATTGCTATTCTCCTGCCACTCACTGTCACACAACAAACAACCAAGTATAGTTAATATTGATATTATTATTGATACCAACACTAATCTTGGTCCTATTACTATATACTGGAAAAATACTGTATATACTGTATATATACCCTTTTTCTTACAGATGTTGAAAGTCACTTATTCTTCAACATTGAAATCACTGTAACATTCGTCAATCTGAGCTGCCATAGGAACAATAATGAATAAGGAAAACTGTGAGCTAGTTTGTCACAAATACTGTACATTATTGTGGAACTGTTTAAGAGGTGGTTTTGTTTGAAAACTTAAAACATAACATCACTGTAACATGGCATTACATGAGTTTGAAATGAGGGTTCCTTGACCCAAAGGTGACCAATGGAAAGTGCTAACTTGGTAAATGAGTGCAATAAAGGGTTTCAATTAAGTCAATCAATCAATCAATCAATCCCCGCTAAACAGTTTCAGTTTTGAGGATTAGAGGATTCACCCTTCCCCCTCTGGTTAAACCTCGGTAGCTCTACGCTCATGGGGAAAGAATGCTTTGAAGTTGTATCCGGGGTGGCCTGCTGATGCCCCTTTGTTTACCTCCCCTTCACCCCTTAAACCCTTGCAGCCTGCTCAAAATAGCTCCTCGCTTTTCTGTCTAGTGAAGCAGCACCACAAGGACTTTGATTGCGTTTGAAATGGCACCCTAGTCTGCGCTCCCATGTTCAAAAGTAGTGCAGTGTTTAGGGAATATGTTGACATTCTGTCTTTTCCAGCCCTAGGATACGTTGATGAGCAACATTAAAGGGATACTTTACACCAAAATAAACAGCCAATAAAGTTCACTAATGCCCACGTGGGTTAGTGTCATTCCAACCATTTTACATAAAAATATGATTTCTGATATGTTAATTTTTCAAGAAAATAGCATGCTAGAAATGCTAGCACCGTAAATGAGTTTACTCTGGGTAATTTGAGTTTCTGGAGAGTGATGGAAAGTCTACTCACAGCCAATCAGCCAGCAGCCACTGGCAATCACTACTCCACTCATACCTAATTTTTCAATATGAAGTTCCACTTTCGGGAGCAACGCAAGCGAAGCATGAGAGCTGCAGCTATCCGATGAGTAGGTTCAACAATCTGCAGACACTCTTTTAAGTTTTGTTTTTAATGACAAACTATGATTTGGGTTTTAAGGCACATGTGGCCATCTGTGGACTAAGAATTTGTACAAAGTGAACACCTGTTATTTGGTCTGAAGAAATATATATACTGTACATTTTTTACAATAGAACAAAGGGGTCAACTATAGGTTAAGAGAAGAAATCGAAAAAAAAATACATTTAACAAATACTGTTTTTTTTTCTGTTAATCCATTCTGGAAAAAACAGGTTCAATCTTTGCCCTGGTGCACGCAGTAATAAATCCGGCCTTAAGAAATCTGACCGCTCTGATTGGTCTGTACCTGGAAGAAGGTAAGTGGATAAGAAATTATTCTTTATCCTATGTCATGTACTAGGCCTGGGAATTGCCAGGGACCTCACAATACGATATTATCATGATATGTAGGTGCCAATACGATATATATATTGCGATTCTCACAATTTTATATGTATTGCAATTCGATACTGTGATTTTATTGCGATTCGTTCCAAACATATTGCACACCATATGTCTGCTGCAGAGGGACAAGAGAGAGCCATGAGAAAACAAGTTTACAAGTGCTCGAAACAAATGGGCTCCCTATTTAAAAAGAAGATGGAGAACAAGCTATAAAGGAAAATAGTGGAGTTTTGGTGCAGGTACAGCCAACTAGTGCAAAAATAATATTGCGATATTGTCAAAATGATACGATACATCGTAAAAAAATAATATAACTGTATAAATTTTTCCCTCATCACTATGTACTTACTGTATGTGTCTATGCATTTCTGCATTTCACTAAGCACAGAAATGTCATGGTAAGCAATGACTTTACATGCCAAGTAACGCCATCAAGATAGGCACCTGGTGAGTAAAAGATTGACAATCCATCTCAATTCATACATTTCATGGCCTCAGCAGGGTTTTGGGATTGTTATTTCATTACTGTCTGAAATATTTCACTCTTCCTGTAGGGAGAATTCTGATGACTCCAGAGTTCTATTGTTCCACAACCTGTCTCTCATGGCCTAGTTCTGTAATATGAGGATAACCCTTGTTCCCTATCTGAGGAAACATACCCAGGCTCTGTAAGGCTCCCCTGCTATGAGGATATTTAGCTTCCCCTTCACACACACTCACGCACGCACGCACACACACACACACACACACACACACACACACACACACACACACACACACACACACACACACACACACACACACACACACACACACACACACACACACACACACACACACACACACACTAGGGTGACTTTGGGCAGGAGCACAGGCCATCAGTGGTGCTGTTTTTACAAGGCATTGACCCAGCAAACACTAGCTTCTGTACATATGTCATGTGCTGCCTTCCTGTTCCCTTTTCATTTAGGTCGTTTCAAGTTCTTGGAGCTGGCACGTGTTCCCACCTCATATACAACCTGAAATAGATGTTGCTGGGTTATTTTAAACTTGGTAGCGTGTTGTTCTCTTCTTCCCAGAGCCAATGTGTGTGTGTGTGTGTGTGTGTGTGTGAGAGAGAGAGAGTGTGAGTGTGTGTTGTTATTATTGTTGTTGTCACTCTCCTCTATCCCCACTCTCTCCCCACTTCTCACAAGGACATTTAGTCCTTTAGTCCTCATTCAAAACAAGGTCACCACGTGACCCGGTAAGAGAAAGACTGTCAGGAATTCCTGGTCACTGAAATAGAGGAGATTGAAGAGAAAGAAGAGGGAAGGGAGGAGAGGCGTGTGTGTGTTTGTGAGTGTGCATTGCGTGCTTGTGAAGGGGAAGCTAAATATTGCCACATGCCAAGCACTGTATCTCCCCTCCTTACCTCCTTACGTCATCCCCCTCACCTTCCTACACCTGCCCTCCCTCCCTTCCTCCCTCCATGGCAGTGACAAATAGCGGGTGGTGCGCAGAGTCAGCGCTGCTGGGAAAGTAGGACCCCCGCTTCTAAGCCCCTATGATAATGGGCCACGGTGTTATGTAACAGAGCAGCAGGGAGCTCTGTGGAACCAAAGGGAACAAGAGGGGGCTTCTTCTCCGAAACCGAGTGAAGGAATGTCTGTAAATCCATACATTAGCTAAGTGCCTCCATGAACGGCCCTTTTACACTCTGTAAATCTTTATCATAAATAGAACCACTTTTCAAATAATTTTTACACCTCGGCTTTAATGAATCTAATTGGAGTTAGGGTGTGATTAGGTGCTGTGACTATATACTGTATATATACTGAGCAATACAGTATATAAGACCTCACACATGTCATCTTGTGGATCTCGAGGTAGGGGGGGTGGACAAACAAATCACTCGCAATGACTATATCAACATTATTGTGTGGCCATCGAGAATAGATGATAGATTATATGGATTTGGCCACACATTCTTATTACTTTTTCTCATGAAAATGGACAATAAACTGTGAAATTGACATGTCTGTCCAAAGTGTGTATCTTTTGCAAATGGAAATGGGAATGGTTTTGGAGTTGCTTTGTTGCACCCAGCAATTAAGTTCTTGTTACAAATGTTATTACAATGTTATGTTTTGGTACTTGTGTAACTTTGGTATTTTGAAATCAAGAGTCATATAGCACAAGACTGGTAAGGACTGCAATGCAGTGACATTCAATCAATAATGACATTCTCTAGATTGTGCTCCTATTGCTGTAGGAATTCTGATATTTCACACTCTCTTGGCTAAGAGATTCTCTCACATTTACATCAGTCTCCTATGACATCCCCTTTCATTCAAGTTTGTCCTATGAGACTCTATGAATAAGAGGCTTGGGTCTTGACCTGGGAGGAGAAGCTAGAGCTGACGAAGCAGAACAATGCAAAACTAAGCAGAACAATGCCGGATTGTATTATACCTGGCAACGTAACTTCTCTATTCTCTCTAGACACACCCAAGATAGATTTTCCAGTTCAGAGCACAAAAGAAGCATGAGGGTATTTATTGTCATTGGCAAATACGACAAGCACCAAAGTCTTCTCACTTCTCAGATGAAATATCAGATGTGGATCCATTATGAAAGGCAGAAATGTATGCGTGCACAGAGTATTATAGCAGGACTTCTGCTGCAGGTGTGTCCAAGGTAAGAAAGCAATAAATACCCATTTTATGGTGGATAATCATGCCTAATATATGATACCTTACCAATTTTTTTTTTTTTTATATGACAAATTCAATACAGTACAGTGAAAATAGGTATTTAACTCAATGCACTGAAAACAATGATGGCAAGTGGAAACAGAGAAAGATCAACAGTGATAGTTATCTTGGACTGGGCCAATGACTGGTGTAAGAACAGTGCGTTTCTCCTGGTCTGTGGTCAATGTCACTGCAGCCTCTGGAAGAGCAAGGTTAGCCAATAACCAGCTGATAAGGCCAGTAGGGTTCAGAGAATTAGCTAATTGCGAGGAAACCACTAACCTGAATTATTTTTCTAAGCATCCTATCTGCCCAATATCAGTATACCCTTTGGGTGTCCTCACATATTGAATCTGGGTATAAGGTACTTTTAGAATTTTTTGTTGTTGTTGAAAAAGTATGTCTTCGACAACATAGACTAACTAATATTCACTAACTGTGAAAGTCCAGAAAAGTGATCTGGGGGAATCCTAACGATATGTCAAAATGTTGTATTTTTTTTCAGGGCCCAATACAGTAATCTGAACACGGCCCTGGATGGTCCAAAACCTAACCTGGAAGTATAAGAAAGTGATCTGGGACAGATGATCCAAGTAAGTTATCTGTTGGTGTCATTCTAACCAAGAAAGTGGTCATGCAAAGATAAATAGCCTATCTATGATTACCTGCCTTGGGACTCATGGCATGGATGGAAATGTGATGCCTTGGATGAACTTTCATTTCATCCGAGCTACAAAAGCTGGCCAATTCATTCAGTACAAGAAAGTTATCTAAAACCCTAACAATAACTGGACCCTGACATTAGATGAAAAAGTCGGAGTCACACTTTATTTGGATAGTCCCATATAGATGATCTATAAATGGTCATACGTTCAACAAACTATATGTTGATAAGCAACTGCTTGCTACGTTTACAGTTAGAGCTAGGTTTACAATAAGGGTAATGGTTAAGTTTAGGGTTAAGAGGATAAGGGTTAGTGGATAGTTGGTTGAACTGTTGTTGACAGTTATTGAATATCTACTGAAAATTCTACAAGCCATCTACAAACCATCTACTTGAGACTATCCACATAAAGTGTCACCAAAGTTGGGGTTCATATTGAAGCCTTTGTTGTTCTCATCACTCACTCTACAAGTGGCATGGATGTCCCAGAGCAGTGACAGGTTTAAGTTTGTCAGTGTGTATTGGTGCGTGGGTGTTTTCAAGTCTATCTCTGTGGTGTGACATGAGGAGGTCAACAAACCCCTCTCCTGCTTCACAGCTCCCTTATCAGCTGACGTGGGATGCCTTCTCACGAGAGGCTTACATGCTGGCACACAGGCCGGCATACTCTCTCATGTTTGTTTCCATGATGCCAGTCATGGAAATCCGGGGGAGGGGGGGTAAAGTAAGACTGGCATGGAGGAAATGGGTTATGACATCAAAGCATACAGACTTTGAAAAGTACTGTATCTGTAAGTAATTCTCCCTTATGTTGTCATCAAAAAGTTGCAAAAGCAGATCATTTACAGGGACAATAGAAGTAATGTCCCTGAAAAGATCACCAACGACAACTTGTTGACCCTGATCATTTCAGAATGTCATGCCTTAGAAGACCTTCAAAGAGCTGTGATTATATTTAGCACCGAACTGCAACACACGAAGGCTTGTCTTTCTGAGACACAATTCTTATTTTGTTATAAATGTCGGACAAATAGTCATATCAGAATGAAACATAATAGGATGCAAACAAACACACTGCGCCGTCATCGCACTTTTGAAGCAATGTCTCCGGCATTTGAGGAGATCACATTTGGTGTGGATGTGTAAAGTAAACGCTGTGGCGGCTCAAGTGTAAAATACTGTACCTTTAAAGTCAAGTTCAGTGCGATGTCTCCACAGTGCGGTTTGTTTGCCCTCATGAAAAGGTACTACTGAATAACTACTCATCACTACTACTACTACTACTACTTGATTGCTATTGACATGTGTAGTAAACAAGTAGTGATTTATGTAGTAATTTAAGAAGTGATGAGTGATAAATTGTGACGTTTCATTACTGGTGAACACTACATTACGTCCTACTCAAATCACTACATAATTCTCCCTTAAATGACTACTGTGTAACTACTGAACTTTTGTGTATGTACTACTTAAAACCTACACAGACCTGCACAATTCCTACATGTTCACTATTTAATTACTACACAATGCCTACACATTACTGCTGTTTGCCTACTCAAATCCTATTGAATTCCTACTGCCAGTGCCATCTATGCGTTTAGTGTTGTGTCACTACTGAATTTCTCCTGATCGTTTTTTAATTTCCAACATAAACCCTTCTGAATTACTATTGAAAACATTTACTAATGTTTGCCTATTCAAAATCACGATTGACATCTTCTTGTTTTACTACTGTGTCACAGCTAGAGTAGTCTAGAGTAGTTCACATGTTATTTCCTCAAGTTTATGTTAACTGTAGTTACAGTTGAAGTCGGAAGTTTACATACACCTTAGCCAAATACATTTAAACTCAGTTTTTCACAATTCCTGACATTTAATCCTAGTGAAGATTCCCCGTCTTAGATCAGTTAGGATCACCCCTTTATTTTAAGAATGTGAAATGTCAGAATAATAGTAGAGAGAACGATCTATTTCAGCTTTTATTTATTTCATCCCATTCCCAGTGGGTAAGGATTACATACACTCAATTAGTATTTGGTAACATTGCCTTTAAATTGTTTAACTTGGGTCAAACGTTTTGCGTAGCCTTCCACAAGCTTCTGACAATAAGCTGGGTTAATTTTGGCCCATTCGTCCTGACAGAGCTGGTGTGACTGAGTCAGGTTTGTATAGGCCTCCATGCTCACACACACTTTTTAATTTCTGCCCACACATTTTCAATAAGATTGAGGTCAGGGATTTGTGATGACCACCCCAATACCTTGACTTTGTTGTCTTTAAGCCATTTTGCCACAACTTTGGAAGTATGCTTGGGGTCATCGTCCACTTGGAAGACCCGTTTGCGACCAAGCTTTAATTTCCTGACTCATGTCTTGTGATCAACCACAGAATTTGAAGCCATCTATTTTGTGAAGTGCACCAGTCCCTACTGCAGCAAAACACCCCCACAACATGATGCTGCCACCCCCGTGCTTCACAGTTGGGATGGTGTTCTTTGGCCTGCAAGCCTCCCACTTTTTCCTCCAAACATAACAATGGTCATTATGGCCAAACAGTTCTATTTTTGTTTCATCAGACCAGAGGACATTTCTCCAAAAAGTACGATCTTTGTCCCCATGTGCAGTTGCAAACTGTAGTCTGGCCTTTTTATGACGGTTTTGGAGCAGTGGTTTCTTCCTTGCTGAGCGGCCTTTCAGGTTATGTTGTTATAGGACTCATTTTACTGTGGCTACAGATACTTTTGTACCTATTCCTCCAGCATCTTCACAAGGTCCTTTGCTTTTGTTCTGGGATTGATTTGCACTTTTTGCACCAAAGTACGTTCATCTCTAGGAGAGATCGCCTCTCCTTCCTGAGCGGTATGACGGCTGCGTGGTCCCATGGTATTTATACTTGATACCTTCAGGCGTGGCACCTTCAGGCGTTTGGAAATTGCTCCCAAGGATGAACCAGACATTTTTTCTGAGGTCTTGGCAGATTTATTTTGATTCTCCCATGACATCAAGCGAAGAGGCACTGAGTTTGAAGGTAGGCCTTGAATTAAATCCACAGATACACCTGAAATTGACTCAAATAATGTCAATTAGCCTAGCAGAAGCTTCTAAAGCCATGACATCATTTTCTGGACTTTTCCAAGTTGTTTAAAGGCACAGTCAACTTAGTGTATGGTAACTTCTGACCCACTGGAACTGTGATACAGTGAATTATAAGTGAAATAATCTGTCTGTAAACAATTGTTGGAAAAATGACTTGTGTCATGCACAAAGTAGATGTCTTAACCCACTTGCCAAAACTATAGTTTGTTAACAAGAAATTTGTGGAGCGGTTGAAAAACGAGTTTTAATGACTCCAACCTAAGTGTAATCTTTTGACTTCAACTGTATATCATAAAACAATAAATAATAAGCTCATACAAACTTTATTTCATTTTTCAAAATTAAATTGATAACATAGTAAATGATATATTTACTCTGTTTTGTTAATTCCTTTGAGGCCTTGTCTTTATTCAGCTTTGACTTGACTGTCTTCTGATCCTCTTTTTTGTTGCAGCCACATTTCTCCAGTACATAACCAGAGGTGTGGACTCGACTTACATGACTTGGAGTCACAAATTTGATGACTTGAGACTCAACTTGGGATAAAATAAAATAACTTGAGACTTGACTTCGACTTGACTTCGACTTGGAGCCTCAAGACTGATGACTTGAAATTATCTGTAACGTTTTGTCACTCATTTTGTGGCACAGAGTCTCCATGGATTAGACTACTCTCCACACACCCAGAGATAATATCGCAATTGCAAAAAAACTGATTGGCTAGTGAAACACACACAGCCCTCTGATTAGACCAACTGTCAATCGACACAGGTCGAGTGAGCTAGCGCAGTGAGCAGGTTTTGGGGGGTCGCGAGTGTGAAACTGAATGGGAAATTATTTATAATTTTTTTCTTCATACATATTTTATTAGGCTACATTTAGCCTACCATTTGTATTTAAAATGTACACCTTTGCTTATTAAATCTGGTCACGAACATAGGCCTACGGCTTTGCATCAAATTCAAAACATATATTTCAAAACATCTAAGCTGTGTTCGAATACCCATACTAACATATTGTATACTACATACTATTAGTTAATTTTAGTATACTGTAAATGATCGTTATCCTTTCAGTTGACTGTACTAGCGCTACTACCGGAAGTTGATACTGTTGCTATGCTATATTTCCTAGCT
Source organism: Oncorhynchus mykiss (assembly GCF_057628025.1). Lineage (NCBI taxonomy): Eukaryota > Metazoa > Chordata > Actinopteri > Salmoniformes > Salmonidae > Oncorhynchus > Oncorhynchus mykiss. The sequence continues at coordinate 28,249,873 of NC_143038.1, forward strand.
TGTTAGCATAAGAAATGACTAGCTAGACATCTTAAGACTTCAATAACAATGTACATTTAGAACGCACAATGACTACACCGCTTAGCTAAGCTAAGAATGACACGAATAATTAAGTCAATAAACGTTGGGTAGTTAGTTAGACAACATATAGTTAATATACATGTACTGGCAAGTTCGATATACTAGTAGCCAACTAACGTTAGGTAGATAGCTAACAGAAGCAACTGCTGTAAAGATATGGTATGCGATTACTAAGGCTAGCATAGCTAACAAATTGTCAGCCAACGTAATGTAACTTATTTGAAAAGTCATTACTTTATTACATTGCTCAACATTTCTTAACATTTGTCATAATTAGTTAAAGGTATTCATTTATATCCGTTCTCGTTGGACTTTTTCTTCTTCTATGGTATATTGGCGATCAACACAATGTAATGTGCATTTTGCCACTTACTATGCGGGATGGAAACAGGATTCTCCCAAAATATTTAACCACCATAAAATTGCCAATAAAAAACAAAAAATAAACTAAATCAAACAACTTTTCTGTTAAAAATAAATAAATAAAACAGATGTGATCTCTTCCGGTGCCAGTACGTACCCCTTCAAAGTCTTCAGATTTAAAATCCCGCAGCCACAATAATGTCCAGTTTCTTCGACTTCTTTGAGACATGTGCTGTAGTTTATTACTGTGGCAAAGGTGTGGCCACCTTTTTAACACACAGGGCCTCTTTTGTCTGGCAGCAAACATGTACTACAAGCTGTGGTGCATCCACTACTATATCTTCACTAGCATCACTTGTTTCGTCCCCAAACCACTGCATTGTAAGTATTGTAAAGGATTTGGCCATGTTTCAAGTATGTGCAGACAAACAGAGTACAGTGCATTCGGAAAGCATTCAGACCCCTTGACTTCTCCATATTTTGTTTCGTTACAGCCTTATTCTAAAATTGATTAAATTGTATTTTTCCCTCATCAATCTACACCCAATAACCCATAATGACATAGCAAAAACAGATTATTCTATATTTCTTTGCAATTTATATTGTTTTATCCGGAAATGTTACATTTACTTAAGTATTCAGACCCTTTACTTAGTACTTTGTTGAAGCACCTTTGGCAGCAATTACAGCCTAGAGTCTTCTAAGATATGGCGCTACAAGCTTGGCCCACTGTATTTGGGGAGTTTCTCCCATTCTTCTCTGTAGAGCCTCTGAAGCTCTGTCAGGTTGGATGGGGAGTGTTGTTGCACAGCTATTTTCTGGTCTCTCCTTAGATGTTCAATCCGGTTCAAATCCGGGTTCTGGCTGGGCCACTCAAGGACTTGTCCCGAAGTCACACCTGCATTGTCTTGGCTGTGTGCTTAGGATAGTTGTCCTGTTGGAAGGTGAACCTTCACCACCAGTCTGAGGTCCTGAGCACTCTTGAGTAGGTTTTCATCAAGGATCTCTCTTTGTACTTTGCTCTGTTCGTCTTTCCCTCAATCCTGACTAGTCTCCCAGTCCCTGCCACTGAAAAGCATCACCACCCAGCATGATGCTGCCACCACCATGCTTCACTGTAGGGATGGTGCCAGGTCTGAGAGTCATTTTGGTGCATTTTGGCAAACTCCAAGCGGGCTGTCATGGGCCTTTTACTGAGGAGTGGCTTCTGTCTGGCCACTGTCCCATAAAGGCCTGATTGGTGGAGAGCTGCAGAGATGGTTGTCCTTCTGGAAGGTTCTCCCATCTCCACAGAGTAACTCTGGAGCTCTTTCAGAGTCACAATCGGGTTCTTGGTCACCTCCCTGACCAAGGCCCTTCTCCCCTGATTGCTCAGTTTGGCAGAGTAGCCAGCTCTAGGAAGAGTCTTGGTGGTTCTAAACCTCTTCCATTTTAGAATGATGGAGGTCACAGTGATCTTGGGGACCTTCAATGCTAAATAAATGTTTTGATATCCTTCGCCAGATCTGTGCCTTGATACAATCCTGTATCGGAGCTCTACGGACAATTCCTTCGACCTCATGGCTTGATTTTTGCTCTGACGTGCACTGTTAACTGTGTGACCTTATATAGACAGGTGTGTGCCTTTCCAAATCATGTTCAATCAATTGTATTTATCACATGGTGGACTCCAATCAAGGATGATCATCGTGTTTCCATTGCACCTGAGCTCAATTTTAAGTCTCTTGGCAAAGGGTCTGAATACTCATGTAAATAAGTTATTTCTATATTTTGGTTTTAGATTTTATCAAATCTAAAAAACTGTTTTCGCTTTGTCATTATGGGGTACAGTGTGTAGTTTGATGAGGGATTTGTTTTTTAAATCCCTTTTAGAATAAGGCTGTGGCCTCCCGGGTGGCGCAGTGGTTAAGGGCGCTGTACTGCAGCGCCAGCTGTGCCACCAGAGACTCTGGGTTTGCGCCCAGGCTCTGTCGTAACCGGCCGCGACCGGGAGGTCCGTGGGGCGATGCACAATTGGCCTAGCGTCGTCCGGGTTAGGGAGGGGTTGGTCGGTAGGGATATCCTTGTCTCATCGCGCACCAATGACTCCTGTGGCGGGCCGGGCGCAGTGCGTGCTAACCAAGGTTGCCAGGTGCACGGTGTTTCCTGCGACACATTGGTGCGGCTGGCTTCCGGGTTGGATGCGTGCTGTGTTAAGAAGCAGTGCGGCTTGGTTGGGTTGTGTATTGGAGGACGCATGACTTTCAACCTTCGTCTCTCCCGAGCCCGTACGGGAGTTGTAGCGATGAGACAAGATAGTAGCTACTAAACAATTGGATACCACGAAATTGGGGAGAAAACAGGGTAAAATTCAAAATAATAATAATAGAATAAGGCTGTAACGTAAAAAAATTTGGAAAATGTCAAGGGGTCTGAATACTTTCCGAATGCACTGTACTCTGTTCGTCTGCACACATGTCCAAATCCTTTACAATTCTTACACTGCAGATGTTTGAGGACGAAAGCTCTTACGGCGTATCTTAAATTACCAAGCTTCACATGCATAGGTATTTTTCTTTATCAAAAAACAACAGGACCGACAGACATTATAATTTTCCTCCATTCACTCAGCGGGTCAAACGCCGGGCACCAACCACACCAGGAATTTTCTTCAGGTATTCAACCTGAACATCCGTCATCTCCCGAAATGACTCCTTTGACGGGTGCTCTACTCCGAAGTTCAAAACACAAAACTTCTGTTGTCCGGATTCTTTTGAGGACCACTGAAATCTTCCTCTGCTCTTCAGAAATACAATTAAGACCACTCCTGGTCACTCTGACAGACTCCTTACTCAACAAATGCATCCCAAGAAGAAGCGATTCATTATCATTTTCACACGTATCCTCCACTCCAATTTTAGACTATTTCCTTTTTGTTCCAGTTTTTGATACTACTGTTGTCCATTCAGAACATTGGTCTTCACCAAATTTGCTTAATTCCAACTCAGCATCCACTTCCACCAACGTCCCATCCAACCTTCCTTCTGAAAATGTTGTGAAGCCACACACATTTTCTGAAGAATTGCATTATGGGCCCTAAAAGTACGTAAATAGTGTCCACTGCTTGTATACTTCGTATTTTGTTGAATGTAGTACGACATCCGGGAACTTTTGACATACTAGGGTACATTCGTAAATTCACTCTGACAATATACTCCAATTTCAGAACACTCTGGTCTGAGTGTGCCAGAGCGCAGAATACCTGATGAATTTATGAATGCTCAACATCAGTTGGACCATAAACAAATCAGATTAATTAAATTGTTGCCAGCAGCACAGTTAATCACCAACGCTCTGGATAACATAAAACAGATTTACCAGCTCTGTAAGGGTGAGTAAAATAGTGTGAGGTGTTCTCTCATTTCTGTCTGTAAGTAGCTAGCAAGCTAGCCAACATTAGCCAGTTAGCTTGGGTACTTTGACTGTCATTGTGATGTCAGAACGCTCAGATCAACACACTCTTTGGCCAGAGCATCCAGTGTGCGCTCTGAATGCTCTGAGAGTGAAACGGTCTGAATATACTAACAGACAATCTGACAACGCTCTGAATTTAGCCTCAATAAAAATATAAATATTTTGTGACTTTAGGACTATAAGGTTATATTTGTGCAAAGCATAGTTCTGAGATTTTGAACATTAAAGTTTTCACATCCCAGATCTCTGAACTGTTTTGTAGTCAATTCTTCATTCATAACCCATAAGATCCTCACCTTAAAGGTACAGTACCTAAAGTACACAGTATAGAAATCCTAATAGAACGCTATGGCTCTGAAATGTCAATCTGGTTTCAGCCATAAGGTTCTATCTGACACTTCTGAATTAGACATGTTCAGTTTTGAAGAAAATTGTAGCTATTTGAATACATAAATGATAGAATAACACTATTTAACCAAGATAGTCAGAACAAATCATACCACAAACAGACGCTGGCACAAAGATCGCACTCAACGAGCTGTAAAAGGCCATAAATAGTACCCGCAAAACACCAGTGTCAACATCAACAGTGAAGAGGCGATTCCGGGATGCTGGCATTCTAGGCAGAGTTGCAAAGAAAAAGCCATATCACAGACTGGCCAATAAAAATAAAAGATTAAGATAGGCAAAAGAACATTAGACACTGGACAGAGGAACTCTGGCTAGAAGGCCAGCATCCTGGAGTCGCCTCTTCACTGTTGATGTTGAGACTGGTGTTTGCGGGTACTATTTAATGAAGCTGCCAGTTGAGGACTTGTGAGGAGTCTGTTTCTCAAACTAGACACTCTAACGTACTTGTCCTCTTGCTCAGTTGTGCAACGGGGCCTCCCACTCTGCTTTCTATTCTGGTTAGAGACAGTTTGCACTGTTCTTTGAAGGCAGTAGTACACAGCGTTGTACGAAATCTTCACTTTCTTGGCAATTTCTCGCATGGAATAGCCTTCATTTCTCCGAACAAGAATAGACTGACAAGTTTCAGAAGAAAGTTCTTTGTTTCTGGCCATTTTGAGCCTGTAATGGAACCCACAAATGCTGATGCTCCAGATACTCAACTAGTTTAATGAAGGTCAGTTTTATTGCTTCTTTAATCGGAAAAACAGTTTTCAGCTGTGCTAATATAATTGCAAAAGGGTTTTCTAATAATAAATTAGCCTTTTAAAATGATAAACTTGGATTAGCTAACACAACATACCATTGGAACACAGGAGTGTTCCAATTCCAGGAGTGATGGTTGCTGATAATGTACGCCTATGTAGATATTCCATACCAAATCAGCCGTTTCCAGCTACAATAGTAATTTACAACATTAACAGTGTTTACACTGTTTTTCTGACCAATTTGATGTTATCTTAATGGACCAAAAATGTTGTTTTCTTTCAAAAACAAGGACATTTCTAAGTGACCCCAAACTTTTGAACGGCAGTGTATACAGTATGTATAAATATAGGAAAAACACACATCAATAGAGACAACAATACATCATGCAAAGCAGCCACAACTGTCAGTAGGAGTGTCTATGATTGAGTCTTTGAATGAAGAGATTGAGATAAAACTGTCCAGTTTGAGTGTTTGTTGCAGCTCATTCCAGTCTCTAGCTGCAGTGAACTGAAAAGCGGAGAGACCCAGGGATGTGAGTGCTTTGGGGACCTTTAACAGAAAATGACTGGCAGAACTGGTGTTGTGTGTGGAGGATGAGGGCTGCAGTAGATATCTCAGATAGGGGGAGTGAGGGCTAAGAGGGTTTTATAAATAGGCATCAACCAGTGGGTTGTGCGATGGGTATACAGAGATGAGCAGTTTACAGAGTGCAGTGATGTGTCCTACAAGGACCATTGGTGGCAAATCTGATGTCCGAATTGGAAAGAACATCTAGCCGCTCGAGAGCACCCTTACCTGCTGATCTATAAATTATGTCTCCATAATCTAGCATGGGTAGGATGGTCATCTGAATCAGGGTTAGTTTGGCAGCTGGAGTGAAGGAGGAACGATTACAAGTCTACATTTAACTTTAGCCTGCAGCTTTGATATGTGCTGAGAGAAGGACAGTATACAATTTAGCCATACTCCCAAGTACTTGCATGAGGTGACTACCTCAAGCTCTAAACCCTCAGAGGTAGTAATCACACCTGTGGGGCGAGGAGCATTCTTCTTACCAAACCACATTACCTTTGTTTTGGAGGTGTTCAGAACAAGGTTAACTTCTTAAGTTTGGGGGCAGTATTGAGTAGCTTGGATGAATAAGGTGCCCAGAGGTGCCCAGAGTAAACTGCCTGCTACTCAGTCCCAGTTGCTAATATATGCATATTATTAGTATATTTGGATAGAAAACACTCTGAAGTTTCTAAAATTGTTTGAATGATGTCTGTGAGTATAACAGAACTCATAAGGCAGGCAAAAACCTGAGAAAAAATACAACCAGGAAGTGGGAAATCTGAAGTTGGTCGTTTTTCAACTCCTTCCCTACTGAAGATACAGTGGGGTATTGGTCATGTTGTACTTCCTAAGGGTTCCACTAGATGTCACCAGACTTTAGAAACGTGTTTGAGGCTTCTACTGTAAAGGAGGGGCTCATAACGGCTCTTTGAGTAAGTGGTCTGGCAGAGTGCCACAAACATGTGACGCTCGTTCACGTGAGAGGTAGCTCGCGTTCCATTGCTTTTCTACAGACAAAGGAATTCTCCGGTTGGAACATTATTGAAGATTTATGTTAAAAATATCCTAAAGATTAATTCTATACATCATTTGACATGTTTCTTCGGAGTGTAACAAAACATTTTGACATTTCGTCTGCTCCTAGTGAACGCGCTTTGTAAGGTTGGATTTGTTTACAAAATGCGCTAACAAAAGTAGCTATTTGGACATAAATTATGAACATTATCGAACAAAACAAACATTTATTGTGGAAATGGGATTCCTGGGAGTGCATTCTGATGAAGATCATCAAAGCTAAGTGAATATTTATAATGTTATTTCTGACTTCTGTTTACTGCACAACATGGCGGATATTTCTTTGGCTGGTTTGGTCTCTGAGCGCCGTACTCAGATTATTGCATGATTTGCTTTTTCCATAAAGCTTTTTTGAAATCTGGCACAGCGATTGCATTAAGGAGAAGTGTATCTAAAGTCCATGCATAACACTTGTATTTTCATCAACATTTATTATGAGAATGTCTGTAAATTGATGTGGCTCTCTGCAAAATCACCGGATGTTTTTGGAACTACTGAACATAACGCGCCAATGTATACTGATATTTTTTTAGATAAATATGAACTTTATCAAACAAAACATAAATGTATTATGTAACATGAAGTCCTATGAGTGTCATCTGATGAAGATCATCAAAGGTTAGTGATTAATTCTATGTCTATTTCTGATTTTTGTGACTCCTATCTTTGGCTGGAAAAATGGCTGTGTTTTTCTGTGACTTGGCTCTGACCTAACACAATCGTTTGTGGTGCTTTCGCCGTAAAGCCTATTTGAAATCGGACACTGTGGTGGGATTAACAAGAAGTGTATCTTTAAAATGGTGTGAAATACTTCTATGTTTGAGGAATTTTAATTATGGGATTTTTGTTGTTTTGAATTTGGCGCCCTGCACTTTCACTGGCTGTTGTCATATCGATCCCATTAGCGGGACCTCAGCCCTAAAAAGTTTTTAAGGGTAGACAAACCTTGTTGGAGACTAAGAAAGCTTTGTTGTAGAGAATTTAACACAACATCCCGAGAGGGGCCAGCTGAGTACAAGACTGTATCATTTGCATATAAATGGATGAGAGAGCTTCCTACTCCTGAGCTATGTTGTTGATGTAAATTGAGAAGAGCGTGGGGCCTAGGATCCAGCCTTGGGGTACTCCATTGGTGATAGGCAGTGGCTGAGACAGCAGAGGTAGTTAGCAAACCAGGCCAAAAACCCCTCAGAGACACCAATACCCCTTAGCCGGTCCACAAGATTGGAATGGTCTACCGTGTCAAAAGCTTTGGCCAAGTCAATAAAAATAGCAGCACAACATTGCTTAGAATCAAGGGCAATGGTGACATCATTGAGGACCTTTAAGGTTGCAGTGACAGATCCATAACCTGAGCGGAAACCATGATTGCATACCAGAGAGAATACTATAGCCATCAAGAAAACAAATCAGTTGATCATTGACAAGTTTTTCCAACACTTTTGATAAACAGGGCAAAATAGAAATAGCCCTATAACAGTTAGGATCAGCGGGTTCTCCTCATTTAATTAAAGGATGGACCGTGGCTGCCTTCCAAGCAATGGGAACATCCCCAGAAAGGGTTGAAAAGGTCAGAGATAGGCTTGGCGATGATAGGGGCAGCAACTTTAAAGAAGAAAGGGTCTAAATCATCTGACCCAGATGATTTTTGGGGGTCAAGTTTCAGGAGGAAATGTTGGACGGGCAAGGAGGCATGGCTGAGTCAAATAGGTATCCTGACTTAATGAAGTGGTGATTAAAGAGCTCGGCCATGTGCTTCTTGTCAGCAACAACAACATCATCAACATTAAGGGACATGGGCAGCTGTGAGGAGGAGGGTTTATTCTCCAGGTCTTTAACCATTTTCCCAGAACTTCTTGGGGTTAGACCCACTGAGAGAGAACTGCCCCTTAAAGTAATTAACTTTGGCCTTCTTAATTAGAGGAGGACCGATTAATTAGGGCCGATTTCAAGTTTTCATAACAATCGGTAATCGGCCCTTTTGGACGTCGATTATGGCCAATTACATTGCAATCCACGAGGAAACTGCGTGGCAGGCTGACCACCTGTTACGCGAGTGCAGCGTCAAAAGGACCTTGTGGCTGCAAGGAGTCAAGGTAAGTTGCTAGCTATCATTAAACTTGTCTTATAAAAAACAATAAATCTTCACATAATCACTAGTTAACTACACATGGTTGATGATATTACTTGGTTAACTAGCTTGTCCTGCGTTGCATATAATCAATGTGGTGCCTGTTCATTTCACATCGAATCACAGCCTACTTTAACTTTGCCAAACCGGCGATGATTTAATAAAAGTGCATTCGTGAAAAAAACACATGTGCACCTAACCATAAACATCAATGCCTTTCTTAAAATCAATACACAGATGTATATTTTTTTACACCTGCATATATAGTTAAAAGAAATTCATGTTAGCAGGCAATATTAACTAGGGAATTTGTGTCACTTCTCTTGCGTTCAGTGCAAGCAGAGTCAGGGTATATGCAACAGTTTGGGCCGCCTGGCTCGTTGCGAACTGTGAACTAATTTGCCAGAATTTTACATATGACATAACATTGAAGGTTGTGCAATGTAACAGCAATATTTAGACTTAGGGTTGCCACTCGTTCGATAAAATACAGAACGGTTCCATATTTCACGTTTTGTTTTCGAAATTATAGTTTCTGGATTTGCCCATATTAATGACCAAAGGCTCGTATTTCTGTGTTTATTATATTATAACTAAGTCTGTGATTTGATATTTGATAGAGCAGTCTGACTGAGCGGTGGTAGGCAGCAGCAGGCTCGCAAGCATTCATTCAAACAGCACTTTACTGTGTTTGCCAGCAGCTCTTAGCTATGCTTGAAGCACAGCGCTGTTTATGACTTCAAGCCTATCAACTCCCGAGATTAGGCTGGCAATACTAAAGTGCCTATAAGAACATCCAATAGTCAAAGGTATATGAAATACAAATGGTATAGAGAGAAAGAGTTGACGCGTCATCATTTTTATAATAACTACATCCTAAAACTTCTTAACCTGGAATATTGAAGAACAAGGGATATTAAACCACCAGCTTTCATATGTTCTCATGTTCTGAGCAAGGAACTTAAACTTTTACTTTCTTCTTACACTGTGTTTTTGCATTATTTAATCCAAATTGAACATGTTTCATTATTTATTTGAGACTAAATATATTTTATTTATGTATTATATTAAGTTAAAATAAAAGTGTTCATTGTTCATTCAGTATTGTTGTAATTGTCATTTCTACAAATATATATATAAAAAAATTGTCAGATTAATAGGTATCTGCTTTTTTTGGTCCTCTAATAATCGGTATGGGCGTTGAAAAATCATAATCGGACAACCTCTATTCCTGATAGCCTGAGTGCACTTACTTCTTATTTGCCTGAACGAGAGCCAGCCAGCTTGAGTATGTGTGTGCCGAGCCTTTCGCCAAATGCAATTCTTGAGGTGGAGTAACTCTGCAAGATCACTGTCGAACCAGTGGCTGAACCTGTTTTTAATTCTCATGTTTTTTTATAAGGGCGTGTTTGTTAAGGTTAGGCGATTGTGTACAAGCCTACATTGCCCTATTGCGCTCCATAGCGATAGTCAATTGCTATGGGGGGGGGGGGCGGGGTGATCTTTCTCATGGCTACCCATGTATTTCCATGAAAATAAAGTTGATTTGGAAAGTAATAAATGTATATATTTTTAAAAGCATTCATGATTTGCGTAGATGTAATATTCTAACTATTACTATTATTAAAAATATGAAATGGTTGGTATTTGGTGAAAAGTACATTATGACTTGTTTAGGACTCGAAATTCAAAGTTTAGGATTTGAGACTTGACTTGAGACTTGTTGGTCTTGACTTGACTTGTGACTTGAGTGCTAAGACTTGAGACTTACTTGTGACTTGTAAAACAATGACTTGGTACTCCAAAAAATGTAACTAATAAAAACACCTGTCAGGTAACTTTCTCCAAAAGCTGAAGTAAGCGCATATGTGCTTCATTACTAGACGAGTACCTGCTCATTAGAGTTCACATGCAAAGAAAACAAGAGCTCCAGCCTCACTACTCAGCACTGGAGACAGCATTTTCACTGATCACAAGCCCAAGGTTGTGAAAACATTTCCACTCCACTTGGCATTTCCACGCCTCTGCTTTCGTGCCATTGTGGATTGTCTCGTTCCGTGTGTTAATCATTGTGCGCGTGTGTTATTTATTCGAGGTACTCTTAGCCTTTTTTTGGGGTTTCTACCCTGTGTTTTGTTACGTGTTTGTTTGGTCTTCGTTTGTTTGGTCTTTCCACGGCTTGCCGTAATTTGGGCTTAATAAAAAAAACTATTACGCATTCCTGCGCCTGTCTCCCAAATCTCTTCATACCAACGTGACAGTAGCTGAACAAGTCATTGCATGTCAATTTTTGACTTGACTTGAAAAAACGTGACTCGTCTTGACTTGCTCTTAGAATGTACGACTTGGACTTGACTCGAAACTTGACCCATTTTACTTGGGACTCGACTATAGACTTTGACCTCGTGACTTCAGTCTTTCTTGTGACCCGAATAATAGTGACTTTATCCCACCTTTGCAAGTAACCTTTTAGAAAATAAAGACAAGCACAAGAGACAAGAGACAAACAATTACAAGCCATTATCAACCATCGCCTAACAGAGGTAAAGACAGCACAAAAAAACATATGACAAACAATGTTAATCTTGTTAAACAGGTCAAAAAAGGTAAGTAGAATGGGTATGTATACCAATATTAACATACTGTACATTCTCATACAAACACACATAATTACTAGCTAGCATTACTGTCACGTCCTGACCTTGGTTCCTTTTTTTATGTCTCTATTTTAGGTTGGTCAGGGCGTGAGTTGGGGTGGGCATTCTATGTTTTGTTCTATGTTTGTATTTCTATGTGTTTGTCTGTCAATCGTTGTCTCTGATTGAGAACCATACTTAGGCAGCCTTGTTTCGCCCTTGAGTTGTGGGTAGTTGTTTTCTGTCTCTGTCTCTGAACCAGACAGGACTGTTTTGTTTGATCCATTTTTGTTATTTTTGTTCTAGTTTTCAGTGTAATTAAAAGATCATGATCACGTACCACGCTGCACCTTGGTCCTCTCCTTTTTCCACTGCCGACAACTGTTGCAGAACTACCCACCACAAAAGGACCAAGCAGCGTGGTAAGAAGGAGGAATGGACATGGGAGGACATTTGGGACAGGAAGGGATCCTACACATGGCAGGAGATCCTGGCTGGAAGGGATTGCCTCCCATGGGAACAGGTGGAGGCAGCCAGGAGAGCGGAGGCAGCAGGAGAGGTGAACCAGCGGTACGAGGGAACACGGCTGGCAAGGAAGCCCGAGAGGCAGCCCCAAAAATATATTGGGGGGGAGCACACGGGGAGATTGGCAAAGTCAGGTAGGAGACCTGAGCCAACTCCCCGTGATTACCGTGGAGAGAGAGAGACCGTGGAGAGAGAGATACCGTGCCAGTGCGCATACATAGCCCGGTGCGCTACATCGCAGCTCCTCGTATTGGCCGGGCTAGAGTGGGCATCGAGCCAGGAGGGATGAAGCCAGCTCAGCGCATCTGGTCTCCAGTGCATCTCCTCGGTCCGTGTTATATGGCACCAGCCCTACGCACTGTGTCTCCCGTGGGTCTGCACATCCCAGTGCGTCCTGTGCCTGCGCCCCGCAAGTGCCGGGCTAAAATCAACATCCAGCCAGCACGGATTGTTCAGGCCCTTAGTTCGAGACCTCCAGTGCGCCTCCACGGACCGGTCTATCCTGTGCCTCCTCCAAGGACCAGGCCTCCAGTAGATCTCTCCAGCCTGGTGAGTACTGTGCCTGTTCTCAGAACCAAGTCTCCTGTGTGTCCCTCCAGTCCGGATCTGCCAGAGCCTCCCTCCAGTCTGGACGCTCCAGAGCCTCCCTCCAGTCCGGACGCTCCAGAGCCTGCCTCCAGTCCTGATGCTCCAGATCCTCCCTCCAGTCCGGACCCTCCAGAGCCGCTCGTCAGTCCGGAGCTGCCAGAGCCGCCCGTCAGTCAGGAGCTGCCAGAGCCGGCCTTCACTCCGGCGCTGCCAGAGCCGCACTTCACTCCGGCGCTGCCAGAGCCGCCCTTCACTCCGGCGCTGCCAGAGTCGCCCTTCACTCCGGCGCTGCCAGAGTCTCCCGTCTATTCAGGGCCCGCTGAAAGGGTCCCCAGTCTGTGGTCGGCGGTGAGGGTCGCCGCTCCAAAGGCACCACCTAAAGTGGGCCCAGACTAAGGTGGAGTGGGGTGCCCACCCAGACTCTACCTGATACTTTCACGTCCTGACCTTAGTTCCTTTTTTTATGTCTCTATTTTAGGTTGGTCAGGGCATGAGTTGGGGTGGGTAGTCACAATGTTCTTTTTTCCATGTTGTTATATTTCTATGTGTTTGGCCTGGTATGGTTCCCAATCAGAGGCAGCTTCAATCGTTGTCTCTGATTGAGAACCATACTTAGGCAGCCTGGTTTCGCCCTTGAGTTGTGGGTAGTTGTTTTCTGTCTCTGTCTCTTTACCAGACAGGACTATTTTGTTTGTTCTGCTTTTGTTATTTTTGTTCTAGTGTTCAGTGTAATTAAAATATCATTGTAACGATTCTCGTTGGTGGAAGGAGAGGAGGACCAAAATGCAGCGTGGTAAGTGTTCGTCATATTTTAATTGAACAAACTGAACACTACACAAAATAAAAACGAAGAGAAAAAAAACAGTTCTGCCAGGTAAACAGACACTAAACAGAAATTAAACACCCACAACCAAAATGGGGAAAACAGGCTACCTAAGTATGATTCTCAATCAGAGACAACGAACGACACCTGCCTCTGATTGAGAACCATACTAGGCCAAACACATCGAAATATAACAACATGGAAAAAAGAACATTGTGACTAGCCACCCCAACTCATGCCCTGACCAACCTAACACAAAGACATAAAAAAGGAACTAAGGTCAGAACGTGACAATCATGAACACGTACCACGCTGCACCTTGGTCCTCTCCTTCCTACACTGCCGACAACCGTTACAATTACTCTACCTGATAACACTACAAAACTCTACTTGTATCTTGAGTAGTGGATAAACTGCACATTCACTACATAATCCCTACAAGTCTCCACATAGTCACTACTGCACAAATAGGTTTTTTGTAGTACTTCTTCATGAGGTTGAATCCTGGTTCTGGTCACAATCCGAAGCACGTTGTAGAGCGCTTGACATTTAAAGGTAATTTCCAATTGAGTCTTCATCTGCAGCGCTTACGTCAATGCGATCTCGGCGAACAGCAGGAACATTGTCTTTAAAAGGCACATTGTCGACAGTGTTCTGCAACATTTTGAATCAAAGCCCTAATGTCTGCAGAGCTTCAGGGAACCAGCTCGGGTTCCTGAGCTGTTTCCCAATGCAGACTGAGAGGAGAACAATATACAGAGGCATCTTGTGTCAGCTTCCTGAGTAGTCCCATAATGTCTGGTAATTCTCTCTTCTCTAAACACACTGTCTCTGAAGACTGATAGCTCCCCAAGAGACACTTACCAGTCCGCATCTGTGGAAGAGTTGACGGAAACGGCACCCCACCCACACACTTAAGACAATATGCCAGTTGTCAAAGTGGAAGAGGTCTGTAAAACAGACTGTGTCAATACAAAGGGTATTACGCCAACTTGTAAACAGAACGCCTGTAGAGAGTGGGGTAAATACTAGGGATGTGCATCTTTCCCTTTCAAAACAATTCAATACATGTCTACATGGGCTCTCAAACGATACGACGCAAAGTTTTAGTTTGAATGATCCGTGAGATTCGGTTTGATTGGAGAATAAATTGTTGCGATTCGTTCAAATCTATACAATTCGTTCGAAACGATTCAATTCGTTCTAATCGATGCGATTTGTTGCATAAACATTCATTTTCTATTCTAAATGTAAATCTGTTGCTGATGGAGCTCGTGAGCTAGGCCTCTCTGAGCTGGATCAGTCTGAGCTGACTTCTGCCTGTGTGTGTATAAATGATGTAAGCCTATGGTGTATGTATTGTGTGTGTGTGTGTGTGTGTGTGTGTAAATTATATACAGTATGTCTATGGGGTATACTATGTACACACCTGATCTGAGCCATAAGTGAGACTAGGCATCTAGCACCCCACTACCCCATTGTCAAATTAGGCATATATCACCAGATGAGCGTTATGTCTCCGGTAGTTTACATTTTATTCTGGTTAAACACAATCTTCAACAGTGTATAGATAAAAATAACCTAGCAAATTACATAGGTTGTCACTTAACTAATCAAGCCTAATACCACGCAAGCCATTTTAGCATTTTAATGTGCAAGATCAGGAACAGGCCACCTACCTCGCATTGGTCAGCCTGCGAAGCTGGGCACAGTGGGCAGTTTGACTAGGCTACTGATATTCGCTAGGGTTGTTCAGCATGCAAAATTACTTGTAGATCAATAACTGTCAACACAGTTACATGCAGTTCCACCCTGAAGGAGATGTCAACACAGTTACATGCAGTTCCACACTGAAGGAGATGTCAACACAGTTACATGCAGTTCCACACTGAAGGAGAGGACGTATCAGTTGTCACAAAAGATTCTGTATTTTCGAAAGGTAGAAAGTAGTATGAGCAAAATAATTTAGTAAATCATCAATTTGTAAAGTTTGAATCGATTTTGCAGTCATATCTTAAACATTTGAATCGTGGACCAATGCGTATCGGTGAATTGTTACATCCTTAGTAAATACTCATCAACAGATAGCGATTTAGCATATTTTTTGCGATGATCTGAGCTAAAACTAAATTGAGAGGCAAATCAGAAAAAAACTTTTTTTATATATTACAGTCAGAGCAACAGAAACAAAAAAACTGTTAAGTTGTGCACTTGTATGACAATAATTTCGGACAATGTCTATGCTAGCACTAGGGTTTTCCCCTCATTCACAATGACATTGTTTACAAGATGATGTCCCTGGTTGCCCTTAAGTCATTATCTAAGAACTGTGTGAAAATATTATCTGAGATCCTGAAATATGTCCAAGCCTTCATTATCTTCACTCAACAATGGATACACAGTGTTCCGACTATGTACACTTTGAAATAGCTCCTTTGATTTACAGTGACAGTAAAACAACGGTTGTGAGTTTCAATGACTGACGACTGACGATAATTACATGCATGTGGCCCCAAAAACTAGTAAGCAACATTCCAATCATAACTGTTGGCCCCACAATAACAATTTCAAGCCAATAGTGTACTCAAAACTCAGGCACTGACTGTTTAGTACAGTCAGTGCCTTCCTCCTGCCTCCTTCCATTCTTAAAATGTTCTAGTCATGTCTCACCTCATCTAACATTTTATTTTTGAGCATTGGTAAGCCCCCATGTTTGGCAGTATAGTATAGTCCACATGTTCAGTGTCACAGTGTCACCATAGTGACCGTGTAGGGTCATATACAGATATTCTGAAGGGAGAATAACAATGTTATGTACGGCACTGTAAAATAAGGGAGAAGGAGGGGCTGCACTGATGGGGGGGGGGGGGGGCATGTTGGATAACAACTTATGGGTTAAAGGTCAACAAGCATAGCGGAGGTGACGTGATGAGATGTTAAAAAATATTCCCCTGTCATAATTTACATTTGTCAGGGTTGGCTTATAGAGCCAAGAATTATATCACAAACTATATCACAATAGAGGCCAAAGAGTATAGATTCTATAGTATGTTTTTGTATTGCCGTGCATGCATGGTTTTATGGTTTTATCCATTTTTGATTCATTTATACTGGAACTGCCGTGCATAACATACATGGATCTCAACCTGAAGCAATAACCCCTCAAAAGTTCCCTCTCTCCACATCTCAACTCAGTCATATCCCAGCAGCATTTTAGCACCACAGCCATGTGAGGTGGAAGGCCGCTGTCTTCTGCAGCGTCCCTGTTTTCCGTTTAAGTCTTTAGGGCTTCCTGGTAGATTAACCAATCACCAGTTAGAATGAGCCTCTTTTTGTTCTCCTAGTTCACTTCACACTCTTAGAGAAAAGGATGTTATGCAGAACCTAAAAGGGTTCTTCGGCTATCCCCATGGGAGAACCCTTTGAAGATCCCTTTTTTCTTCCACGTAGAACTCTTTTTGTTCCATGTAGAACCCTTTTGGGTTCAATGTAGAACTGTTTCCACACAGGGTTCCACATGGAACCCAAAAGGGTTGTACCTGTGGAACCAAAAAGGGTTCTCCTATGGGGACAGCTGAAGAACATTTTTGGAACAATTTTTTTTCTAAAAGAGTGCAGGACTGAGGCCATAATGGTAATGATGTTTGTGTTTCCCAGTAAGGCCCCCAGAACTTCTCTAGCAGTTGGGTCCCAGAGACCAGCCATAGGTCAATGTGAGGGGAAAGCCAGCTAGTCTAGCTAGCGCTTCTGACTCACAACCCTGATAACATGTACAGTTAACGAGAAACAAATTGAGGGGACGAGCAAATTGGCAAACAATGTTTGTTCTTCTTTTATGAGAGCTGTTAATCAGATTTTTGTGTCTTTCCCTAGTACAGTGGATAGGCTATCTTAGTCTTCTGAATGTGGGTTTCATTTGTGTGTTTTTGAGGAAAAGCAAGATGTAGATGAATGCTTAAAGGGATAGTACAGGGAAATGACAATCCAGATTTACAACTGGTTTGTTATAGCCACCGGCTTCCAACAAATCCTAATATTAAGTAAGGAAACATAATTACATATGCAATTTTGCTGAATGATCCCTTTAATGTCAATACATTAGTAACATGAAGGTTTGAGATAAAATAACTATACATTGTAGTGCATACATGGTTTTGATATCAAAGATGACCGCTCCTCATTGTATGGCTCTCGGCCGTTTTATACCCCTAGTAATCTGCAGTGGCGTGACGAGGGTAGAGATACCCTCTGAGATCCTCTTCTCCTATTACAGCACAAGTCACGCTGCGGTTCTCAGGACCAAACTCTGATCCCATTACTCTCTATAGTCTTCAGCTGGGACCATAACTTCTACATCTTAATTCAAGTCCCTTTCTCATTTCAGTTTGGTTTTGAAATATGGCAACTGCGGCTTCAAAGAAATCCCCAGCCAGACTGAGCCTACAGGGGTTGCATTTCTCTAAAACCTGCTGGTAACCCCCCCAGCTATCAAATGATGGTTCCCAGAACGTTGAGAGAAATATTTTTTTTAATAACCAAAGCTGAAACTTGAGGGAACTTTCTGTGTTTGTTGGGCTATATCTATTTTAACCAACCGCCCTCCACATCCTACACTATCGTACCCCTCTCCGTTACCTTTATTTCACCAGTGCATGGTAAACTGTGCCAATATATCCCCCAAACACTGGCTTTGAGGGCATTATCACTTTTATACAACGGGTTACCAACATATTCAAATAATGGTATGGTTACCAGAGACGCGGACCAGTCGTTCAGTCTTTTTGTTCTGTATCTCTGGACACGACCCTGTCGTTCGTTCTAAATGTTCCATTGCCATACTGGCTGGCAACGTTCTTATCCCTTGCTTGCTGGCTAGCCAACTACGGCTAACTTACAGTCACGTCAAACAGTGCAGACAGAATAACAACAGTATCTGCATTTGTTTAAGCTGTTTTTTAGTGCCATTTATTTGGATACATCCATAACAATTAGCTAATGAGGCACGATTTCTCCTGGCATAGAAAATGTGCTCTCTCGTTAGGGCACTGCTGCTCAGAGGAGCTAGCCAACAACACAGCTAACACAATAACTTCAAACTGAAGCTGGAAAGAATGCAAACTAGCTGCACTTTGTTTTGTTTGACCTTTTTTCACTTGACATTTGTAAATATCCATAAAAACTATGCCAGCTGATTCAGGATTTCGACTGGCTGAGAAACGCTGCCTGCCTCTCTCTCTCGTCCCGACTCTCGACTCCCGACCCCTACACGTTCATTACTATGGGACAGTTGGAAATCGAATTTGAATATTGAAACAATGTTGTACATGTCGGAGAAACAGACAACAAGGTTTATACATATCTCCGCTGTTGAAAACTAAATGTTAGTCTGAAAGAAATGTGAGATAATGTCTAGATGCTTTTTATAGTGGAGATCAAGTGTATAACTTGCCTGCCTGGGCTAATGAGACAGCGGATTACGCATTCTGATGGAACAGAGTAAATAGGCATTGTATTGTCATAGATTTAGCCGGTGGAAACTTGTGGAATAAACACCTGCTGGAATGTGCTTTTAACCAATCAGCATTCAGGATTAGACCCACTCGTTGTATAATCCTTTCTGGTAGCCATATGTTGAGATTATCCACAAAGGAATATAGCAAAGCAAACTAACTGAAAGTAGACTTCAATCCAACTTTAGCTCAGTACAGTGTAACACCTAGGGCTGTTGCGGTGACCGTATTACCGCCACACTGGCAGTCATGAGTTAAGACTGCAGTAAAATTCCACATGACTGATGAGTCACTAAATCTCCTCTTATGTACTCTGGACATGTTTTGGTAGTAGGTCTACCCAACTTGCTAACAACCATCAGGTCCTAATGGCCAAAACAGTATAAGGCTTTTATAACTCACCTCACTGTAATGATCAATTTGAAGAAAGAAGCAGGTTGAAACTGAGTGTAAAACATGGTTGTTGTGGATGTTGTTTCAAAGCCTAACAACAGAATGGACAGGGCATTCTAAACTGATGATTAATTCAAAACATTAGAACTTATGCTAACACATAGGCTTATGAGCCCAAGCATTTAAGATGTATTTTGTACATAATTGTTCGAGACTATAGGGCCTACTCCAAAATGAAACAAATTCAATAATCGCCTTTGATTGTGGACCAGAGTATGCAAGCGGAGTTGAGCGGTTGGAAATCTCGCTCATCGCTCATGGAGCAGTGCTTGCACACTACTCTGACTGCTCCATATTCGCACCATTCATTAAAAAATCAAAATCAAAGTAAAAGTCAGTATCTGGTGTGGCCACCAGCTGCATTAAGTACTGCAGTGCATCTCCTCCTCATGGACTGCACCAGATTTGCCAGTTCTTGCTGTAAGATTTTATCCCACTCTTCCACGAAGGCACCTGGATGTTCCCGGACATTTCTGGGAGGAATGGCCCTAGCCCTCACCCTTCAATCCAACAGGTCTCAGACGTGCTCAATGGGATTGAGTTCCGGGCTCTTCACTGGCCATGGCAGAACACTGTCCTGTCCTGCAGGAAATGACGCACAGAACGAGTAGCATGGCTGGTGGCATTGTCATGCTGGAGGGTCATGTCAGGATGAGCCTGCAGGAAGGGTACCACATGAGGGAGGAGGATGTCTTCCCTGTAAAGCACAGCGTTGAGATTGCCTGCAATGACAACAAACTCAGTCCAATGAGGCTGTGACACACCGCCCCAGACCATGACGGAACCTCCACTTCCAAATCGATTCTGCTCCAGAGTACAGGCCTCGGTGTAACGATCATTCCTTCGACGATAAACATGAATCCGACCATCACCCCTGGTGAGACAAAACCATAACTCGTTAGTGAAGAGCACTTTTTGCCAGTCCTGTCTGGTCCATTGACGGTGGGTTTGTGCCCATAGTCGACGTTGTTGCCGCTGATGTCTGGTGAGAACCTGCATTACAACAGGCCTACAAACCCTCAGTCCAGCCTCTCTCAGCCTATTGCGGACAGTCTGAGCAATGATGGAGGGATTGTGTGTTGTTCGGATGTGATGTTCGGATGTACCGATCCTGTGCAGGTGTTGCTACACATGGTCTGCCACTGCGAGGACGATCAGCTGTCCGTCCTGTCTCCTGGTAGAGCTGTCTTAGGCGTCTCACAGTACAGACATTGCAATTTATTGCCCTGGCCACAACTGCAGTCCTCATGCCTCCTTGCAGCATGCCTAAGGCACGTTCACGCAGATTAGCAGGGACCCTGGGAATCTTTCTTTTGGTGTTTTTCAGAGTCAGCAGAAGGGTCTCTTTAGTGTCCTAAGTTTTCAGAACTGTGACCTTAATTGCCTACCGTCTGTAAGCTGTTAGAGTCACAATATACCTGCTGCAATGCAATATACCTGCTGGAGCGCATGCTATGGGTGGGTGTTGCTATGGTGACCAGTGAGCTGAGATAAAGCAGGGCTTTACCTAGCAAAGACTTATAGATGACCTGGAGCCAGTGGGTTTGGCGACGAATATGTACTCAGGGCCAGCCATCGAGAGCATACAAGTCGCAGTGGTGGGTAGTATATGGGGCTTTGATGATAAAATGGATGGCACTGTGATAGACTACATCCAGTTTGCTGAGTATAGTGTTGGGGGCTATTTTGTAAATGACATGGCCAAAGTCAAGGATCGGAGGGATACTCAGTTTTACAAGGGTATGTTTGGCAGCATGAGTGAAGAAGGCTTTGTTGCAAAAAAGGAAGCCGATTCTAGATTTCATTTTGGATTGGAGATACTTAATGTCTGGAAGGAGAGTTTACAGTCTAACCAGACACCTAGGTATTTGTAGTTGTCCACATATTCTAGGTCAGAACTGTCCAGAGTAGTGATGCTGGTCGGGCGGGAGGGTTCAGGCAGCAATCGGTTGAAGAGCATGCACTTAGTTTTACTAGCATTTAAAAGCAGTTGGAGGCCACGGGAGGAGTGTTGTATCGCATTGAAGCTCGTTTGGAGGTTTGTTAGCACAGTGTCCAAAGAAGGGCTAGATGTATACAGAATGGTGTCATCTGTGTAGAGGTGGAACAGAGAATCACCAGCAGCAAGAGCAAAATCATTGATATATACAGAGAAAAGAGTCGGCCCGATAATTGAACCCTGTGGCACACCCACTGAGACTGCCAGAGGTCCGGACAACCGGCCAATGTGGTGATGGACAGAGTCGAAAGCCTTGGCCAGGTCTATAAAGATGGCTGCACAGTACTGTCTTTTATCGATGGCGGTTATGATATCGTTTTGGACCTTGAGCGTGGCTGAGCTCGGAAACCAGATTGCATAGTGGAGAAGGTACGGTGTGATTCAAAATGGTCAGTGATCTGTTCGTTAATTTGGCTTTCGAAGATTTTATAAAGGCAGGGCAGGATGAATATTAGGTCTATAACAGTTTGGGTCTAGTGTCTCCGCCTTTGAAGAGGGGGATGACTGCCTCAGCTTTCCGATCTTTGGGGATCTCGGATGCTGCAGGGGGTGCTGAGATGTTGGACAGGGTAGGGGTAGCCAGGTGGAAAGCATGGCCAGCTGTAGGAAAATGCTTATTGAAATGATCTATTATCCTAGATTAATCGATGGTGACAGTGTTTCCTATCCTCAGTGCAGTGAGTAGCTGGGAGGAGGTGCTCTTAATCTCCATGGACTTGACAGTGTCCCATACTTTTTGGAATTAGTGCTACAGGAAGCACATTTATGTTTCAAAAAGCTAGCCTTAGCTTTCCTAACTGACTGAGCATATTGGTTCCTGACTTCCCTGAAAAGTTGCATATTGCGGGGGCTATTAGATGCTAATGCAGAATGCCACAGGATGTTTTTGTGCTGGTCAAGTGGGATTGATTTTCACTTTTCCCACCAAAGTATGACACAGAACGTGTCTCCTTCCTGAGCGGTATGATTGTTGTGTGGTTCCATGGTGTTTATACTTGCGTGCTACTGTTTGTACAGATGAACGTGGTACCTTCAGGCGTTTGGAAATTAACCAGACTTGTGGAGGTCTACAATCTTTCTTCTGAGGTCTTGGCTGATTTGTTTTGATTTTCCCATGATGTCAAGCAAAGAGGCACTGAGTTTGAAGGTAGGCCTTGAAATACATCCACAGGTACGCCTCCAATTGACTCAAATGATGTCAATTACCCTAACAGAAGCTTCTAAAGCCATGACATCAATTTATGGAATTTTCCAAGCTGTTTAAAGGCACAGTCAACTTCATGTATGTAAACTTCTGACCCACTGGAATTGTGATACAGGGAATTCTAAGTCAAATAATCTGTCTGTAAACAATTGTTTGAAAAATGACTTGTGTCATGCACAAAGTAGATGTCCTAACCGATTTGCCAAAACTATAGTTTGTTTAAAAATAAATTTGTGGAGTGGTTGAAAAACTAGTTTAAATGACTCCAACCTAAGTGTAAGTAAACTTACGACTTCAACTGTATATCTGTTGTTTGTTCTACATTTTTTGAATGGGGCACGCTTATTTAAGATTGATTTTTATTAGGATTTTTACAAATTAACTTTGATAGACAGGGTTCCTGAAAAAGAGACATTTCTTTTTTTGCTCAGTTTAGGTAAGGAGCCAGACAGGGAGCCTAAGAAGGAATGGAAATGAATTATTTCGGCAATATTATTTTAATTATTTCAAGGCTATAGCCTATAAAGAAATACATTGTGAAGCATTTGTGAGTGCGACCCACTAGTTTGGTACGGAGTCATGGACGTTAAGCGCTCAGCATTTAAACAAGATTGTGTTGTATTAAATCATTGTAGTCAGAAAATTGCATGTATGAGATGTGACATATAGGCTGTGAATTCATTTTTAGAAACGCCAGTTTGGCCAGAGTCTGTGGCTTTAGGAGAATATTCTCTCTGTGCTTGCACAGCCTTTGGGGATGATTAACACCCTTTTGGCCACTCTTGCCAGCTGGGCAGGAATACAGAGGTTTATTTTCTTTTCTTCTTTTATATAGGTAGGCCTAAAGGTTTTTAGGCAAAATAACCCAATCAAAACGGAAAGCTCCTTAAAAGTTGGAATATACCAGGCCAATTGGGACAAAATCAATTATGGCCATTGTATAGATAATATGATAAAAATTAAAGAAACTTTTAAAAGATCAGATCTTTTGTTTATAAATGCATGACACACTTCATTAGCTACCCACCTCATTCCTGTCTTTTAACATTTGCATGTAGTAAGTCCACCATCATGCTTTCTGTATATGTGTCTTTTCATATTCCACAATGATTCTAAGGTTATGGACATTAGATCTCTCTCTTGCTCTTGGTCCTCATCTTTGTAAGTTACCATGATTTTATACCTGTGTGTTTTATCCCTTTCTTTTTGAAAATATTTAGCGAACTCCATGTCAGCAGTTAAAGCAAGGGGAAACAAATGCATACTGGGCCAGGTATGCTCTTAGCTCGTGAAGTGAGCGCTACTGGAGCCCTATTAGAGTGAAATTGTAGTGGGCTAGAAGGCCGATACTACAGCCTTTGGGAATCTTGCTACAGCATACAATAATGTTCTAGACAATTCTGTGCTTCCAACTTTCTTTCTTTTTTACCTAGGCAAGTCAGTTAAAGAACAAATCATTTTTTCAGTGACAGCCTAGGAACATTGGGTTAACTCCCTTGTTCAGGGGCAGAACGACAGATTAAAAAAAAAAAAAAATCATGTCAGCTCGGGGATTCGATCTTGCAACCCCACGAGGCTGCCTGCTGCTTTGTAGAAGTAGAAGCCTTCCAGGAACTAGTAGAACACCTTCCAAGAACTTAGTAGCAGCAGTTTGGGGATGGCTTGTTCCTGTTTCAGCATGACAATTCTCCCGTGCCCAAAGCAAGGTCCATACAGAAATGGTTTGTCGAGATCGGTGTGGAATATCTTGACTGGCCTGCACAGAGCCCTGACCTCAACCCCATCAAACACCTTTGGGATGAATTGGAATGCCGAAAGCGAGCCAGGCCTAATCGCCCAACATCAGTGCCCGACCTCACGAATACTCTTGTGGCTTAATGGAAGCAGGTCCCCGCAGCAATGTTCCAACATCTAGTAGAACGCCTTCCAAGAAGATTGGAGGCTGTTATAGCAGCAAAGGGGAGACCAGCTTTTTGGAATGAAATGTATGACGAGCAGGTGTCCACATACTTTTTAGTGTATGTGCTGTGTGCCCAATAGCAGGAAATGTACATAAGGAGATTGAACATCAGGACATTTAAAGTGGCTTTCTTCTGGAACCAAGTTACGTGTTCCTCAGTACTAAAACACCCACACAACAATATAACGAGCCATACCATGCGGTGCTGGTCCCAGTCAGTTCTTTGACACATTCCCCCACTCCCCTGCTGAGAGATCAGCCACAAAATGTTGGCACTATTGTAACAGGTTGTAATTAATCCCTCGTCTCCAGAATGGGAACGGAAGAGGAATACCTGGTGGCTCGGCAGTCTCAGGTAGGAGTACTCTAAATCATCTTGGCTCTGACACACACACACACACACACACACACACACACACACACACACACACACACACACACACACACACACACACACACACACACAAACGCAAGCTTTGCAGGGCCATCAACCCATCTAAATACCTCACACCCTGTGGATCACGCGCAATTGTTCGTAAATTAGCAGAACATTTGTAACCTATTTACTGACACTTTATGTAGTGTCCTAGAATACTTAGCTTGAAGCGAGACACCTTCGGGCAATCAAAACGCATCCATAAAGACTCTATATCGCATGACGCTGTACTTACTTTAAAGTCATTCCCCTTTGGTAATTTATAACACAGGGGCGGCAGGTAGCTTAGGGGTTAAGAGCATTGGGCCAGTAACCAAAAGCTCGCTAGTTTGAATCCCTGAGTTGCCTAGGTGAAACCTGTCAATGTGCCCTTTAGCAAGACACTTTACCCTAATTGCTAAATGACTTAAATGTAAACCTTTGTCATTCATAACACATACAAAAAGGCTAAATGAAACACAAATGTGTTAACACTAATGGTTAAAACAAACAAAAATCTAAGTTTAAACCATACATTTCCTCTATTTTTACATTTTTAAACAATACAAATACTTTAAGTTTCAAAAAGTCCAGCAATGCAATTACATTGAACGCTACACAGGGCTGTGAATAGTGTTGATTGTCCCTGAGCTGGTGGACAAATGGTTCTTGACTCTCTGCCTGCTGGAAGTACTGCATGTTGGTTCCAACCTTAAAATTAACAACAAAGAAAGTTAGCAGGTCTGTTAGGAAATGCCTTTGTCACAACATCTGGATAAGGGCATTTCTGTGCTGCACCAGAAATACTCTGAATGGGGTGATGGGAAACTCCTTTCGATTCATATTATTATATTCCTCTATCATTTACATATCTTATGACGTGACTATGAGACGTGGCTTTATCTAGGGGAATTTTATTTAGTTGAGCCTGCTAGCTAGCTACATTTCATACGGGTATAGCTAGCTAGCTAGCTAGCTTATGCTGCTAACATTAGCTAGCTATCTAACTTTAGCTGGCTAGCAATTGCTGTGAATTCACTGAAATTAACATTTAACTACTACAATTTAAATTACAATAAATAAAGGTTAACTTACACATTTGTGCTATCCAGTGGCACCACAAGTGGGCATTTGATTTGCGAATTCCATCACGTGTGCTTACTGCGCTACAGAAACACCTATAACCAAACAATAGTGTGTGCGTTAATGGGGAATTAAAGGGTAACTACAGTCAAAAATCGAAGTTTCTTCGATTTGTCCAAGACCTCAAAAGTGGACCCCTGATGCGGTTTAAGTACTGTTTTGAACACTTAAAATAAAATGTTGTTTCTCTATTAAAAAGGTGTGAAAAGAATGGAGGAAAAACAGAAAAAATGGGGGAAATCCGAAACCTGTAAAAACAAAACTGAGAAAACAAAATTTGGGAGAATAAAACTGAATTAGGAAAAAAATACAAAACTGATTTAAAAATGCCATAGTAACGTTTTTGCTGTGCATGACTGCACTATAGGGCGTGTGTCATCCTGCAGCACAGCATTTTGGGGAATGTTGAGGTCAGGTCTAATGTTGGCTATGCACCCAAGAGGGAAAGAGGTTGGGCCATCCTAAAAATGTTTTAGAGTAATATAATATAAAATGCAATTTAGCAGATGCTGTTGTCCAAAGCGACTTACAGTCAGTCATGTGTGCATACATTTTTACGTATGAGTGGTCCCAGGAATCAAACCCACTATCCTGGCATTGCAATGCTCTACCATGCTGTGTGAAACCTCAATTTAACATTATTTATAAAGCTTTTATTAAGCGGTGCTTATGACACCCTTTATAACACAGGCTTATGTCAAATTTGACATAGTGAGTTATGTCACATTTAACATTGGTGGTTATCTCACACAGTTATGCCACGTTTCTGAACTTTATAGAGCATGACATACGGTAATAGATAATTAGTGGCACATTTATGTAGTGTTTATGGAGGCTTTATGAAGGCTTTATGAAGCCTTTAAAAGATGCAAGTCATTTAAAGCGGGACCGACTTTTTAAAATGTAGATGCTCCAAAGGTGTGCTACAGCGGCTTGTATGCAGCTTGTATGCATGGAGGCCTGGAGATGCTAAACTTGTTTATGTTAATTAACACGCAATTACCGTGAGACTGGCAGGCTTTTGCATGACAATAACATGCTGATAAAATGTAATGACCACCATTTCTCTGTAATACCAACTCAGCTGACATATTGGTTTGTGGGCTTATTTCATTTCTCGCCGTTATGTAAGCTTGGCTCTACTTTGCAGAAACACAACAATAGTTGATTTATTTCAGAGCAGGCGTCTTTCAGACCTCTTGGAGTCCACAGTCTGCGTGAGGGGAACATTGTAGCGTGCATATTAATCTCAAAAACCACTGTATTGAATAATACATGTAAAACAACTGATTAATCATTGATTCAGAGAGGTTAAAGATCCTCTTAGACTGGTACAGCAATGGCTTTTTGGTTAAATAACCATGCAGCTCTGGTTTTAGTTAAGGCAGCCACGCTGCTTCAAAACAGGAAGTCAGAGGTTTGGCTTAATATCAGTGGTGGTGAGTCTCTGGTGGTCCTCATTGATAATTGCTATGTAGCTCTGCCTTTGCAGTAAGTGCTTTTTTTTGCCATACAGGCCTTCGTCCATCCACCTGGGAGATAGACATATACCCAGTCCGAAAACAAGCCATAGCCTCTCCTACTCCTTCCATGTTTGAAAATACTGTACATGGAGGCTGCTGTGTGTAAGTACATTGAGCAAAAATATAAACGCAACATGCAACAATTTCACATTTTTTGCTGAGTTACAGTTCATATAAGAAAATCAGTACATTTTTATAAATAAAATAGCCCCTAATCTATGGATTTCACGACTGTGAATACAGATATGCCTCTGTTGGTCACAGATACTGTACTTTAAAACAAAGGTAAGGGTGTGGAGCAGAAAACCAGTCAGTATCTGGTGTGACCACCATTTGCCTCATGCAGCGCGACACAACTCCTTCGTATAGAGTTGATCAGGCTGTTGTGGAATGTTGTCCTACTCCTCTTCAATGGCTGTGCGAAGTTTATGGATATTGACATCCCAGAGTATCCCATGCTCAATGACATGTCTGGTGAGTATGCAGGCAATGGAAGAACTGGGACATTTTCAGCTTCCAGGAATTGCGACATGGGGCCGTGCATTAACATGCTGAAACATGAGGTAATGGTGGAGGATGAATAGCACGACAATGGATCTCAGGATCTCGTCATGGTATCTTCATAAAATGCAATTGTATTAGTTGTCCGTAACTTATGCCTGCCCATACCATAACCCCACTGCCACCATGGGGCACTCTTTTCACAACGTTGACATCAGTAAAACGCTCGCCCCCACACAACGCCATACAGTTGAAACCGGGATTCATCCAGCGTGCCAGTGGCCATCGAAGGTGAGCATTTGCCAACTTAAGTAGGTTATGATGCCAAACTACAGTCAGTTCAAGATCCTGGTGAGGACGAGGAGCATGCAGATGAGCTTCCCTGAGACGGTTTTTGACAGTTTGTGCAGAACTTCTTTGGTTGTGCAATCCTACAGTATTCCGCTGTCCTGGTGACTGGTCTCAGATGATCCCGCTGGTGAAGAAGCCAGATGTGGAGGTCCTGGGCTGGCGTGGTTACACGCGGTCTGTGGTTATGAGGCCCTTTGGACGTACTGCCAAATTCTCAAAAATTACATTGAAGGCGGCTTATGGTAAAGAAATTAACATTCCTGCAGTCAGCATGCCAATTGCACGCTCTCTCAAAACTTGAGACATCTGTGGCATTGTTATTGTCCCCAGCACAAGATGCACCTGTGTAATGATTATGATGTTTAATCAGATTCATGATATGCCACACCTGTCCGGTGGATGGATTATCTTGGCAAAAGAGAAATGCTCATTAACAGGGATGTAAACAAATGTGTGCCAAAATTTGAGAGAAATAAGTGTTTTGTGCATATGGAAAATGTCTGCAATCTTTTATTTTAGCGTATGCAACATGGGACCAACACTTCACATGTTGTGTTTATATTTTTGTTCAGTATAATATGGATATGGGTGGCAGGTAGCCTAGTGGTTAGAGTGTCAGCCCAGTAACCGAAAGGTTGCTAGATTGAATCCCTGAGCTGACAAGGTAAAAAATCTGTAATTCTGCCCCTGAACAAGGCAGTTAACCCACTGTTCCTAGGCTGTCATTGTAAATAAGAATGTGTTCTTAACTGACTTGCCTAGTTAAATAAAGCTTAAATAAAAAATAAGTAAACCTAGCCTTCCAATAGACTAAGAGGAGCTTCTGACATATGGATTAAACAAATCCTTCAGATTTGCAAGCATTAAAGGGGTAGACTCTAAAGAAAAACGGTTCATAACCCCAACAAACCACCTAAGAAAGCTTTCGTGAAAAAAGTTCTACCTGAAACGGAAAAGGGTTTGGGGTTAGGGAATATTCTCGGGCCTGGTCACTGTAATGAAGTTTGGTGGCAAGGAAGAAGAGAGTTTGTGGAATGAGTCAGGGCCAAATGACTGGGAAATCCTTGATCTTTACAGTACAACGGGTCAACCTCACCTTCAGGAATCATCTAGGAATGAAACCTTGGAGCAGAGCCGCCATGTTTCATGAATGAATGTATGGATATGTACACACACAAACTCACGCACACAAACAGTCTCTCTCTCTCATTCGCACACACACACCTCCAGCTCCGCACTTGGCAACTACCTTATGGCAGCTGTATCGCACAGATGCCTTTTCATGCAATAGGCGGAGGTTTGTTATGTAATCCAGTGATCTGCCCAGATGTTTGTTTATGTTGGAGTGGTCACCTCTTCGTTGCACCACTGATAGCAAAGTCCAGAGGGCCCCCTCTCTCCCAGACTGGCCCCTCTGTCCTGCAGAGAAGCACTCGCCTGTTCACCCTTATCCACAAACTGAACTGTCTAACTGGAGGCCAGTTACTCTGCTCTGCGCTGACTATGAATTGACCCTTTAAAAAACGACAACTAAATTAATCCTGGTCAGGGGGGGATGGAAACCAAACTGACAGACCGCTTGTCAGAATTTGTTTTCCCAAAAACAGAGTACTCACTGTACACCATGTGTAGGGGTTACTGTGTCTCTGTACATATGTTTTGCCATGGAAACACGTGTATGAGGTCATGTCTTGACGCTGCATGAGCAGCTATATGTGAGTGAGTAAGGGACAGGACTGAGATGAGTGTTTACCATATTTGTAGAAAGTAAACACAGATACACTCATACTCACATACAGTGGGGAGAACAAGTATTTGATACACTGCCGATTTTGCAGGTTTTCCTACTTACAAAGCATGTAAAGGTCTGTAATTTTTATCATAGGTACACTTCAACTGTGAGAGACGGAATCTAAAACAAAAATCTAGAAAATCACATTGTATGATTTTTAAGTAATTAATTTGCATTTTATTGCATGACATATTTGATGCATCAGAAAAGCAGAACTTAATATTTGGTAGAGAAACCTTTGTTTGCAATTACAGAGATCATACATTTCCTGTAGTTCTTGACCAGGTTTGCACACACTGCAGCAGGGATTTTGGCCCACTCCTCCATACAGACCTTCTCCAGATCCTTCAGGTTTCGGGGATGTCGCTGGGAAATACAGACTTTCAGCTCCCTCCAAAGATTTTCTATTAAGTTCAGGTCTGGAGACTGGCTAGGCCACTCCAGGACCTTGAGATGCTTCTTACGGAGCCACTCCTTAGTTGCCCTGGCTGTGTGTTTCGGGTCGTTGTCATGCTGGAAGACCCAGCCACGACCCATCTTCAATGCTCTTACTGAGGGAAGGAGGTTGTTGGCCAAGATCTCACGATACATGGCCCTATCCATCCTCCCCTCAATACGGTGCAGTCGTTCTGTCCCCTTTGCAGAAAGCATCCCAAAAGAATGATGTTTCCACCTCCATGCTTCACGGTTGGGATGGTGTTCTTGGGGTGGTACTCATCCTTCTTCTTCCTCCAAACATGGCGAGTGGAGTTTAGACCAAAAAGCTATATTTTTGTCTCATCAGACCACATGACCTTCTCCCATTCCTCCTCTGGATCATCCAGATGGTCATTGGCAAACTTCAGACGGGCCTGGACATGTGCTGGCTTGAGCAGGGGGACCTTGCGTGCACTGCAGGATTTTAATCGATGACAGCATAGTGTGTTACTAATGGTTTTCTTTGAGACTGTGGTCCCAGCTCTCTTCAGGTCATTGACCAGGTCCTGCCGTGTAGTTCTGGGCTGATCCCTCACCTTCCTCATGATCATTGATGCCCCACGAGGTGAGATCTTGCATGGAGTCCTGGACCGAGGGTGATATACCTTCATCTTGAACTTCTTCCATTTTATAATAATTGCGCCAACAGTTGCTGCCTTCTCACCAAACTGCTTGCCTATTATCCTGTAGCCCATCCCAGCCTTGTGCAGGTCTACAATTTTAGCCCTGATGTCCTTACACAGCTCTCTGGTCTTGGCCATTGTGGAGAGGTTGGAGTCTGTTTGATTGAGTGTGTGGACAGGTGTCTTTTATACAGGTAACGAGTTCAAACAGGTGCAGTTAATACAGGTAATGAGTGGATAACAGGAGGGCTTCTTAAAGAAAAACAGCCATCATACTGCTCAGGAAGGTGATTCGTTCTGTCTCCTAGAGATGAATGTACTTTGGTGTGAAAACTGTAATTGAATCCCAGAACAACAGCAAAGGACCTTGTGAAGATGCTGGAGGAAACAGGTACAAAAGTATCTATATCCACAGTAAAACGAGTCCTATATCATCATAACCTGAAAAGCCGCTCAGCAAGGAAGAGACCACTGCTCCAAAACCGCCATAAAAAAATGCCAGACTACAGTTTGCAACTGCACAAGGGGACAAAGATCGTACTTTTTTGGAGAAATGTCCTCTGGTCTGATGAAACAAAAATAGAACTCTTTGGCCATAATGACCATTGTTATATTTGGAGGTAAAAGGGGGAGGCTTGCAAGCTGAAGAACACCATCCCAACTGTGAAGCACAGGGGTGGCAGCATCATGTTGTGGGGGTGCTTTGCTGCAGGAGGGACTGGTGCACTTCACAAAATAGATGGCTGCATGAGGCAGGACATTTATGTGGATATATTGAAGCAACATCTCAAGACATTAGTCAGGATGTTAAAGCTTTTTCTCAAATGGGTCTTCCAAATGGACTATGACCCCAAGCATACTTCCAAAGTTGTGGCAAAATGGCATAAGGACAACAAAGTCAAGGTATTGTAGTGGCCATCACAAAGCTCTGACCTCAATCCTATAGAAAATGTGTAGGCAGAACTGAAAAAGTGTGTGCGAGCATGGAGGCCTACAAACCTGACTCAGTTACACCAGCTCTGTCAGGAGGAATGGGACAAAATTCACCCAATTTATTGTGGGAAGCTTGTGGAAGGCTACACAAAACGTTTGACCCAAGTTAAACAATTTAAAGGCAATGCTACCAAATACTAATTGAGTGTATGCAAACTTCTGACCCACTGGGAATGTGATGAAAGAAATACAAGCTGAAATAAATCATTCTCTCTACTGTTATTCTGACATTTCACATTCTTAAAATAAAGTGGTTATCATAACTGACCTAAAACAGGGATTTTTTTTATTGGGATTTAAATGTCAGGAAATGTGAAAAATTTAGTTTAAATGTATTTGGTTAAGATGTATGTAAACTTCCAACTTCAACTGTACATGACACAAGACTTACTACAAGCATGCCTCTATCCGTTCTCAACAATGGCTGATATTCCAATTAAACAAAATGTTTTCTCTGACTCATAACAGGAGTTAGTTAGAACCAAAGAGTACTTCATTTGAACTTCATGGACCTGTCATGTTGGTAATTGAGCGTGATGGTTATGACTACATTACCAATGATCCCCTGTTGTGACATATTGTCATAGCACCGCTGCTCGTACATGAAATACGACAGTGCTTGATGAGACTGAGATGAGTACTGTACGGTACTGTATAGGCCTTAAGCTGGAGCAAGAGAAGTAGACTGGAATGACTGGTACAGGAGCCAGGAGCAAGGAGAGCACCGGAGCTTCAAACACAAACACATGTGGAACAGCGAGGGCTGATACACCCCAGATGTGTGTGTGTGTGTGTGTGTGGGGGTCTGAGGGATTGAAAAATAGAATGTTATAGCTACACAGTACAGTACTTTGGATCTTGGCATACTTTTCACTGGCCAGAGTGTAATTTTGAATTTTTATTGTTCCGCACCGCTGGTTTTGAGTGATTACGGGCCTGATCGAAATGAACCCAACCCCCTGGCTTCTGCTCAACCTGTGGTTTACTGACATCTGAGTGGTGGCCATTTTAAAGACTTAAATAAAGACAGAAATGTACCAAGAATGTCCAAGTCATTATCTCAAATGCAGTGAACGTATTAAAATAGGCTCCGGCAAACAAATACAGTATACAGTTGCAAAACACACACACACACACATACACACACAGAGACACACTGACAGGCACACACAGCCATACCTACTGTGAAAAACGCATAATTAAGTTATGCAACACATTGCAACCTCCATAATTATAGGTCCAAATCAAACTGCTGTGGATTTTTATAACTGCTCCACAATTCAGTGAAAGAATGAGAGTCTCATTGAAGTCTTGACAAAAATAACATCCACCTTTTCCCAATACTAACGGGAGTGTGTTAGAGAGTATACTTGGGCCAGCCAGCTTGTCTTTTAAATGGTATGGCGGCTTTCTCATTATAATTATGTGTCTGACATTGCATTAATACGAAGGATAATTACCGAAGACAATCGAGTCTTCAGCTCTGAAACAACAGTGAAGCCATAAATGATATACTGTACATTGGATGTGTTTGGAATTACCAACAACTTGATGGTTTATACCAGATTTGTGCCAACAAAACTTTCATGCAATTTTCACTTGTGTATTCTGGGTTAAGAGCCCTTTTGGGCAATTGTTGTGAACTGTTGTTAGGGTGTGATTATGGTTGCTATGGCCCAGGGCATTGACACAGCACAAGAGATACACTGTACAGAACTGTGTTTATGAGTGATAATGGTAGAGAAATGTATGCAAATCATAACCACATACAAACTACAGAGAAATATTGTATATCTACGGACGATTTGGCTCCTCACACATGGTTTTGATAGGGTTTGGTTGCTGGAGACTGAGGATATATTAGAAGTATCCAATTTGAAAATGTAGGGCAGGATATAGGTTATGTCGTTGTGGTATGGTTTCCATTCAGTTTCTCTACCATCGTCATTCATTATGAAAAGGTAAAGCGAGGAACTTTACTTTGCCATAACAGCATAGGCAGCATAGGTCTCATAATGCCCAAAAACATTTTTCTCAGAAAAGGAACACTTTGTGCTTAAAATTTTGATTGCCATCCGAGACCTCGAAACAAATCAATCAACTCCTGTTGGTCTGAGGGAAAATAAACAGGCATTTCTGTGGATTTCTTAAACACTGTTTTTTTTGCCTGCTCATGCACACTTGGCCTAGCAGTACAAGCAATGAGGATTTGCCCTTGGCATGAAAATGATATATTTTTTAGGACTCATGGTTTGGCCACCATACGTGCCTTTTTTGTACTTTTCTGAAGTAAAAACAAAGTATGGACTGACTGCAGTAGTTGGGAATCCTCCATGTTTTTCCTTTAGCGTTTGGATTGCGTTAGTTCCCTTGCCTTGCTTATGCTGAGTTAGGTGAGCAGGGAATGAGATTCTGGAAATATTTTCACAGGTGGAAAGGCTATGTAATCAACAGAAATAGTGCTTCATTTCAAATGCAATCTCAAACATGTACCCAATTGAGAGACCAACCATTGTCTCATTGTTAACTCCTCCTTATAATGTAAACTGCCACTTTGCATAGCTCTAAGCCTAATATGAAATATGGCACAATACATAATGTCGTTTCACTTACCAGTCCTAATAATTGACTGCCGACCAGATACGGTAAAGTCACTTTGACTTGAGCAAAATGAATCCCTATCATAGAATAAGTCAACGTATGACTCACAATGAACTGTGAAATACGAAACGTTCCCAGTGAAACGCCTGCTCAGTATTCACATGATACACACACATTCCACCAACAGCACATGGCTGCCGGGACAAGGTGCTATAAATCCACCGGGGTGCTTTCATCCGAGCGCAGCGAGCGGAGCCAAATTGACAACAAATGTTGTCCCTTCTTTTCCTCTCCTTGCCTTTGGTTTTTACAAAGTGCTTCCAGAGGAGGCTTGTGAATGGCTGTGGCTGTTCAGAAGGGGTCCGATTTATGACTATGGGAGTTAGCAGAGTTATGTGTGGTGTTAATATGCAGCGGGCTCCATGTGGTACTCCTTCTTGTGTACTGGACTCTGCACCGGATGGATAAGGGTTTGAGTCCCAGCCTTAGGGACTAATGTTCTAGCTGTTGACATGCAGCAGGTTACGGCACGCTGTTATCAAATTAAAAGGGCATACTCTGAACAAACACAGTCATTTTTTATAGACTTCTAGTTCCAGGTAACTGTGGCACACACCGCAATCGACAGGAATTGCAAAAAATTACTGTTAGCGATCTTCGACTTCCCCATAGCTTTCATTTTGCATTGCCATCTATTCAGATCATGGTACTTGAAATTGTGTATTTCATGCGTTTTTTTTTTTTTACAGTAAACATGATAAGGTCAAGTAAAGATAAGTTAGAAGGTGAAGAGTGAGTAGAGACATCCTGCTGCCTTGGAGAAACAGTATCTGTAAAATCCTGAGCATGGAATGTCTGATCGGTTTGATGGTTTTGGCCAAGCAAATAAACAGTGAAAATGTCCTGCACCACTCAATCCTGATTCAGTACATTTTCTACCCCCTTTGTGCAAAACATGCACTGACCAAAGACTGTATCCACAGATATTTGGAATGAACTACCCTAGGAACTGACCGCACTTCAGCAACTCTATTTTAGGTGCTTAAAAATCCACAGCCCCCAGCGTGAGGCAAGGATTGCATTATTTATTCAACTGTTTTCCTCACTTGTCAACACAGACAACGGTTGATATTTACAGTGTCTTCAGAAAGTATTCACACCCCTTGACTTTTTCCACATTTTGTTCTGATCAATCTGATTTTAAAAGGGATTACATTGAGATGTTTTGTCACTGGCCTACATGCCCCATGATGTTATACAACCAGGTGTGCAAAGTTCTTAGAGACTTGCCCAGAACGACTCACACCTGTAATCGCTGTCAAAGGCGATTCTAACATGTATTGACAGGGGTGTGAATAATGATATAAATGAGATATTTCTGTATTTAATTTTCAATTAATGTGCAAACATTTATAAAAACATGTTTTCACTTTGTCATTATGGGGTATTGTGTGACGATGGGTGATAAAAAAAAATATTTAATACATTTTGAATTCAGGCTGAAACAACAAAATGTTGAATAAGTCAAGGGGCATGAATACTGAAGACACTGTACGATATTTTAACACATGAGATTTTGCACAGCACATAGGAAACAATATTGTCTCCTGTGATTTGCTAGAAAACAATATTTTCGAGGATAGGTGATTGAGTATAGGCCATAGAGTATATAGACACTGAGTAACGTTACAGTAATATCCCCCTGCATGCACGCATGCATACACATTCACACACACAGACACACACTCAATGCCCATTCTGAGAGACCCCCAGGTCAGCCAGTGGCACTGCAGCCAAAGTCCACACATAGCCATACACCCATGGATTCATTTTCCACCAAAACATAATGTTCTCCCCACCGCCTGCCAACCAATACGAAGAGTAAAAGAGTAAAAACTCTAGGAACACTGTGTCTAGACTGCACACTACTACACAACATAGACAAATCAACATTGTGTCTGTTTCTCTGAATTATTGTTATTGTTCAGAGCATGGATTGAGTATACTTAGTTTATTTGATGATGAATTTCTATTGTTGTATTATAAATTTGATATTAAGCAAGTACATTCTAGTGTGAATATTCATGTGTGGTTTAATGCTAATTAAACTAATATATTGGTTTTAACGAGAACATGCAGTAAGGAGCCTTTGTTTGTTGGTGTGTGTTTAAGTATACAGTCTACAGATAGAAATCAAAGCAATTATTTTTTTTAATCAAAACAATCCTTTTCTTATCAAAATTCCATTTGCCTGTGGTTAATAATAGTAGCGTTAACAGCACACAATGACATGTCACTTCCTATTCAAGGAACTCAGTGTCCATCTGGAGTTACAATTAAGAATAACTTTATTGCGAGATCCACACAGGGGGGGAATCCGTATTTTTTTCACTGTCCCTAAACAGTACAAAGGCCAAATTATCGGCTGTTATCATGCAATCCTGGAACTGTCCCCTGCAATGTCTTCAGTAGCCCTTTGGGGAGCTAACAAGAGCACTGAGTTCAGTCAATTTCCACATGTATACTTAAAGTATTCATAGCTTTCACAACTACTGATCTGAGCAGAAAATGAGAATAAATGTTGGGGTTTTTGTGGGGGTTTTTCAACTGTCAACAAATTGTAGGGGAGAGCGTGGGGTAAGTTCAGCCAAAGGGGTAAGTTGAGCCACCCTGGTTTCTAGGAATAATTTGACCAAATATTTAGGAAAAGGAGTCATGGAGACTGTAAAGGAAGAAGCCAAATGGAAAAAGTGGTTAACGAGTAAGGTCAAATTATTTTCGCCAAGTCAAATTAATTTATTGTGTAAGAGGTTTCATGATGCTTGTACTGTAAATAAACAAAAGTAGATCATTTTAAAATAGTTCTATACTGTACATCAGTTGGTGTCTTTATAAGCCTAAATATGAGGTCCTACACCTAGCATGAAAGTGCATCCTTGTAGCTGTGTGGGCTAATATAGTCAAAATGTTTGCCTTGGGGTAAATTGATTCTATGGCCATGGGGTAAGTTAAGTCAATTGTTGAGCAACTGCAAGTTGAGCAAATAGGACAAATTCTATTGGACAAATGACCAGGTGTCGATGGGGGGATGGCTCCTGGGGTCCCGTATAAGTAACATTGTGCAACAGAATCGGCATTAAGAATACGCCCCAGTTCTTTTGGTTTCTGTATTTTACATTTAGCAAGCAAGTAGATGAGGGTGTAGCAGTAAATGAGCTTTCCCTGGGACTCCAAGAACTAAAAAGGAATTATTATGAATAATACTGCAGTGAATAGCCTATATGCAGATTTATATGAAATGACAGGCAGCCTAGCTTAAACATATCGCTTGAAAACGGAGGAGAACGACTTGTAGGCATACAGATAGTCCAGCCATCCACATGGACTGTTGTCCTCCCCATTTGTGACACATTTCAAGAAACTAGACGTATGTCGCACATCACTACTTCACAGGAGAGGCATTTGAACATTTTATTTATTTGATTTTTTTTATACGTTTTTTGGCAGAAATGCCTTCTGAAACATGTGAACTTTCATGTGCCTTAATAACAAACTCATATGCCATCTGTAAATATGAATACAATTGTTAAATAACTAGCCTAGTTGGTTTAGCCATGGAAAAATATAGGAACCTTCCAACCAGCCATGATTGGCTGAGATAATGAATGGGCTGGATATACCAATATATGAGTTCGGATTGGTCTGCCATGTAGCAGGCTTCTTTCTATAACATGAGCTGCTAAGTATGTGTGGATAATCCTGTCTACCGCTGCTTTTTCTTAAGTGAAAAACTGAACTGAAAAAGTTTTACTATTGCTCTCAACATTGCTGCCATGAAGTTAATAGCGCTATTGACAAAGCTCAGTGGGAAAACGTTTTGATGGACTATTTTCTGGAGGGTGATCGTGCCATGCTGACTCTGAAAATGAATCAGACAATGAGGAAATCCCTGATTTAGGTAAAAAAATAATAATTGAACCAGACATTGTACAGTCTTCTGATAACAATGGTGGGAAAGAAACGGTGTTGTTGTCAGGGGTTGACCGAGTTTTGAAAACAGTGTAATGCCCGGTTGAAGCAGAGAGATGATTGCGAAATGCAGAGAGACTCCAATAAGAGAACACAGAACGAAGGCTGTTGTATTAAACACTTGTCTCCGGATCACATCATCAAACTAAGGCAACCATTGCATCCATGACAGTTAAAGTGTACTGTTAGCTAGTTAGCTAACATTAGCTGGCTGGCTCTCAAGCTAGCTAACGTTACGTGTATGATCTGTGTAGGAGCTTCAGAAAGAGGCCCGAGTTCCCGAGTGGGAATTCCAAGATGACCGCTCAAATCAATTTTTCCCAGAGTTTTTTTTGGGGGGGGGATTCCCATTTGTTTTGAACGCGGCATTAGAGTCGGCATTATGTTTCATTGTTTAGCTAGCCAGCTACATCTCTAAACAAAAGACATGCAAGTAACCATTTCACTGTACCGTTTACACCTTCTGTATCCTGTGCATGTGACAAATAAACATAGACTTTATTTGATATGTTATGTGTTTACCAGAGATGGTAATGTGAAGAACAACATGACCTGCACCAAAGCCACATTAGGATATAGGCCAAGGACTAGAATTTTTTTATTTTTACTACTATTTTCTTCTACCACTTTCACCACTTTTAGTCTGATTTAAATTAATCAGGTAACAATTAACTAATCAGGATCTGGGGCACCACGAGTGCGGTTCTTTAAAGAGTTACCATCTGTCTTCACAGAACAGCGCAAACTGTCTCTAACCAGAATAGAAAGCGGAGTGGGAGGCACAATCAAATTTTGTTGTCAAAAGGAGATGGTTCCTCAACGTGGAGAAAAGTGAATGGAAAAGGGAGTGTGCATACGATGTCTTTTTCATGATTTTGACGTCATGAAAAATAAGTCTTATTTTGATTCATATCTGTTTTTTGTTTTAAATCTGATTGAACTACTGACCAGTTATTTAAAATCTAC
The DNA here is from genome assembly GCF_057628025.1 of Oncorhynchus mykiss. Classification (NCBI taxonomy): domain Eukaryota; kingdom Metazoa; phylum Chordata; class Actinopteri; order Salmoniformes; family Salmonidae; genus Oncorhynchus; species Oncorhynchus mykiss. Next base: position 28,289,800 of record NC_143038.1, read on the forward strand.
TCAATTAATAGACACCAATCTATATAAACATGCGCATAGTGTTTGTGGGCCATGTACCCATTGCATATAAGACAGTGGAACCATTACAATTATAGCAACAATAATGTTATTTTTCAGCTGGGTTTCAGTTTGGCAACAACAGCTGGCAGAGCGAACCAAAGCAGGTTAGGATCTTGTGGCATATTGTACCCAGTCAAAATGCTAGGCTCGGGCCTATTCCATTTAAGACTCTGGGGACTCGGCATAGACTCTGACTCGGGGCTTCTTGCGGGCTGAGCTCTTCCTGAGTCTGGCATAATCACAACTATGGGCTCTGGCTTATGGTACACAGGCCACTTCAGTTTTTATTTCGGCAGGTGATTAAATTGTTTTTTTAAAGTAAAAAAAAAAAACTAAGACATTTTATATATTTGACCCCCAAGTCATGGAATTTGCTAGGCCATAAAAGGCTACAATTTGTGACCGTCTCTGGTCCCTAATTTAGAGAGTCTCTGATGCTATAAATGCTTTTGCTTTTAATACAGTGTTTTTCATAGATGCAGAACACCCAATTGAAAAGTGCACATTCACTTCCATAACATTTTTTTTCTGGGCTACCAGCATGTAAGATAAACATGTACAATAATACAGGATATCCTTACAAAAATTCACTGCCATTAAAATGCAGTAAAACTGCAGTATAATGAAATAATGGCTGTTTAATGAATGAGATCTGGTAGCTTGCTGTGTGTTGGTTTCTAATAGTAATCTGTTGTCTGTGTTAGCTAACCGGACTGTTTATTGGGCTGCACATTTTCTTCTGTTTCACTGAATGCTGTTTTCATGTTCTATTATGACTAACTCAATTTGTTTTCAGAATGTAGGTTAACAGTGCCTTCAGAAAGTATTCACACCCCCTCAAGTAAAAAAAAAACATTCTTTGAAGAATCCTGTCCATTGACCCCACTCCTACTTGGAGTAGTGCTGTCGACCAATCACAGAGGAAGGGGCATAGACTTTGGCTATCAAACTTTGACTTTCCTCAAGAAAACATTTTGTGTGCACGAACAGCCCCCCCCTAAAAACCTGCCAAACACCAAAACTAACAAAAACATCACAAAATTCCGACATAATATATGCGGAAACTGTTTCAACTGGGAAGCATACAACAGGCTTTAGAGGATCAAACAGCAGGGGATGGGTTCACAGTGACATACTGGGAATTCGGGGAAGGGAAAAACCTGCTCCTGCCTAGGAAGTTGACACGTCATCAGTCATGCAAAATACATGTTTATTACACTACTGGTCATAAGTTTTAGAACACCTACTCATTCAAGGGTTTTTCTTTATTTTTACTATTATATACATTGTACAATAATAGTGAAGACATCAAAACTTTGAAATAACACATGGAATCATGTAGTAACCAAAAAAGTGTTCAATAAGGCAAAATATATTTTATATTTGAGATTCTTCAAAGAGCCGCCTTAATGACAGTTTTGCAAACTCTTGGCATTCTCTCAACCAGCTTCACCTGGAATGCTTTTTTGTGGTCCGACTCTTCATTAACCATCTCAATTTGGTTGACGGGGACGGATTGTGGAGGCCAAGTCATCTGATGCAGCATTCCATCACTCTCAAACCAGATGGGATGGCGTATAGCTGCAGAATGCTGTGGTAGCCATGCTGGTTAAGTGTGCCTTGAATTCTAAATAAATCACAGACAGTGTCAACAGCAAAGCACCCCCACACCACAACACCTCCTCCTCCATGCTTTATGGTGGGAAATACACATGTAGAGATCATCCGTTCACCCACACCGCGTCTCACAAAGACACAGCGGTTGGAACTAAAAATCTCAAATTTGGACTCATTATACCAAAGGACAAATTTCCTTCGGTCTAATGTCCATTGCTCATGTTTCTTAGTCCAAGAAAGTATCTTCTTCTTATTGGTGTGCTTTAGTAATGGTTTCTTTGCAGAAACTCGACCATGAAGGCCTGATTCACACAGTCTCCTCTGAACAGTTGATGTTGATATGTGTCTGTTACTTGAACTCTGTGAAGCATTTATTTGGGCTGCAATCTGAGGCTGGCAGCAGAGGTAACTCTGGGTCTTCCATTCCTGTGGCGGTCCTCAGGAGAGCCAGTTTCACCATAGCGCTTGATGGTTTATGCGACGGCACTTGAAGAAACTTTCAAAGTTCTTGACATTTTCCGGATTGACTGACCTTCATTTCTTAAAGTAATGATGGACTGTCGTTTCTCTTTGCTTACTTGAGCTGTTCTTGCCATAATATGGACTTGATTCCATATGTGTCATTTCATAGTTTTGATGTCTTCACTATTATTCTACAGTGTAGAAAATAGTACAAATAAAGAAAAACCCTTGAATGAGTAGGTGCTCTAAAACTTTTGAGCGGTAGTGTACTTCTCCCTACAACATCATAGGTCAAAATATTTTGCCTGATTATCAGTGTGTGTGAATGCATTCGTGTACGAACACACAGGCACGCAGGCACGAACACACAGGCACGCTCACACACACTACTCAAACTAAAGGTGCAAAAAGAGGTGGATAATTTTAGCTTCCACTAGTTTATCCCTGTACTAAAAAACGACAGCTTCATAGAACATTCCTGTACGTTTTTAGGACACCATTTTCCCATTCCCCCATACAACATCAATGCACTGTATACATAACCTAAGAGAGACTTTGATATAAATACATACAAGTGAATAATACCAGTGATTCATAGCTACACAGACACTGCCCCCATAGACAGGGTGTGACTGGCCTGTGGTCTACTAAAGGTCTTGAATCTCCTGAGACTCTCGTCAAGAACATTGGGTTTGAGAGAGGGAGAGAGAGAGGGTCGAAACAGAAGATTGGTCCTGGTTGGCAGGATATAACTCTACACACTTTGCCAAAGCACAGCCCCAAAGCCACTAAAGGGATATCAACAGACCACTAATGTACTACCTTGAGACAAGGCCGAGTATAGCCTACAAAGATCTTCCGCACCGCATGATCCCGGGGACAGGAAGGATGGGAGAGCGCAAGCAAGCCAGTGACTCAGCCACCATAATAGGGTCAGAGGCAGAGAATCCCAGTGGAGAGAAGGGAGCCGGCCAGGCAGAGACAGCAAGGGTGCTTTGTCACTCCAGTGCCTTGATACTCACTTTCACCCCCCTGGGCCAGACTACACTAAGCTATTTCCAAGTCCTATTTTTGAAGATCAGGCAGTAATGCATTAAAATCTGTGTTCTTTCTTTCAAACATTTGATTCTATATTTTCAATATATTTGGTATTTTATTAGGATCCCCATACGCTGTAGCAAAAGCAGCAGCTACTCTTCCTGGGGTCTATATAATGTTGTACACATTCTTGAATTTGTTCTGGATTTTGGGACTGTGAAAATAACCCTGGTGGCATGTCTGGTAGGGTAAGTGTGTGTGCCAGAGCTGTGTGTAGGTTGACTATGCAAACAATTTTCGATTTTCAACACATTCGTGTTTCTTATAAGAAGAAGAAGTGATGCAGTCAGTCTCTCCTCAATTCTTAACCAAGAGAGACTGGCATGCATAGTATTTATTTATTATTTATTATTTACAATGAAGAGCAAGACATGCCGCTTTGTTCTGGGCCAGCTGCAGCTTAACTAGGTCTTTCCTTGCAGCACTCGACCACATGGTTGAACAATAATCAAGATAAGACAAAACTTTAGCCTGTAGTACTAGCTTTTTGGAGTGTGGTGTCAAAAAAGCAGGGCATCTCTTTATTACAGACAGACCTCTCCCCATCTATACAACCATTTTATCTGTATGTTTTGACCATGACACTTTACAATCTAAAGTAATGGCAAGTAATTTAGTCTCCTCAACTTGTGCAACAGCCACACCATTCATTATCAGATTCAGCTCAGGTCTAGAACTTAGGGAATGATTTGTACCAAATACAATGCTCTTAGTTTTAGAGATGTTCAGGACCAGTTTATTACTGGCCACCCATTCCAAAACAGACTGCAACTCTTTGTTAATGGTTTCAGTGACTTCATTAGCTGTGGTTGCTGATGTGTGTATGGTTGAATCATCAGCAGACATGGACACATATGCTTTGTTTTATGCCAGTAGCAGGTCATTGGTAAAAATATAAGAGTAGAGGGCCTAGAGAACTGCCCTGCGGTATACCGCACTTCACATGTTTGACATTAAAGAAGCTTCCATCAAAGAAAACCCTTTGAGTTCTATTAGATAGATATCTCTGAAGCCATAACGCATACATTTTTTCAACAACAGGTTATGTTCAATAATATCAAAGGCTGTACTAAAATCTAGCAGTACAGCTCCCACAATGTTCTTATTATCAATTTCTTTCAACCAATCATCATTCATTTGTGTCAGTGCAGAACATGTTGAGTGGCTTTCTTTATAAGCATGTTGAATGTCTGTTGTTAATTTGTTTACAGATAAATAGCATTGCATTTGGTCAAACATAATTTTTTCCAACAGTGCTAAGAGCTGGCAGCAAGCTTATAGGTCTGCTGTGAGAACCATTAAAGGCCACTTTACCACTCTTGGGTTACATAATTACTCTGGCTTGCCTCCAGGTCTGAGGACAAAGACTTTCCTCTAGGCTCAAATTAAAGATATGACAGATTGGAGGGGCTATAGTGTCAGCTACCATCCTTAGTAGCTTTCCATCTAAGTTGTCAATGCCTAGAGGTTTGTCATTATTGATTGATAACAATAATTTTACCACCTCTCCAACACTAACTGTACAAAATTCAAAGTTGCAATGCTTTTCTTTCATTATTAGTTTTTTATGCATGAATGTGATGGCTCACTGTTTGTTGTTGGCATTTCCTGTCTAAGTTTGCCCACTTTGCCAATTAAGGAATCATTAAAATAGTTGTCAACATGAAATCGTTTTGTGTTGAATAAGCCATCGGATTCGATGAAAGATGGAGTCTTCCTGCCCATAATTTACTTTTTAAATACAAAGTCTTTTTCCATCATTCTTTATATCATTGACCTTGGCTTCATAATACAGTTTCTTCTTCTTTTTGCTGAGTTTAGTCACATAATTTCTCAATTTGCTGTAAGTCAGATGTGCAGACTTATTAGCCACTCCTTTTCCCCACCTCTTTCAACCATACAGTTTTTAAATTCATCATCAATCCATGGAGCTTTAACAGGTCTAACAGTCAGTATCTTAACAGGTGCATGTTAATCAATAATTGGAAGAAGCAATTTCATAAATTCATCAAGTGCAGCATCAGACCAACAAATATGTTTAACATCATCCACATAGGAGTCACAGCAAAACCTTTTATATGATCTCACACACTATTTTAGGCCCATCTTTTGGAACTTTGGCTTTCCTGGCTATAGCCACGATATTGTGATCACTGCATCCAAGGGGTACGGATACAGCTTTAGAACAAAGTTATACAGTATTAGTAAAAATGTGATCGATACATGTGGATGATCGTTTTCCTGTAGTGTTTGTAAACACCCTGGTAGTGTCACGAATATCACCGAAGGTGACTCCCCTTCTCGTTCGGGTGGCGCTCGGCGCTCGTCGTCGCCAGTCTACTAGCTGCCACCGATCCCTTTTTCCCTTTTCGTTTGGTTTTGTCTAATTGTTTTCACCTGTTCCTTGTTGGGGTTTTTGGGTTGGGGTTATTTAAGTTCGATTAGCCCGCTTGTGTTTGTGCGGGCTTGTTGCTGTGTATGTACGAGGTGTATTGATTATTGTTTGGTTTTCACTGTCCGGTATATACCAGTGATACTTGGGTTGTGTTTTATGCCTGTGTTCGGCGTCACCCATTGTACGTGTTCCTGTTTTGGACATTAAAGCGTTTTTCCCTCTAATCTTCTGCTCTCTGCGCCTGACTCCACACCCATCCCTCTTTGAGCGTTACAGGTAGGTTGATTAATAACATGAACCAGATTACAGGTACTGGTTACAGTGAGAAGCTTCCTCTTGAGCAGACAGCTTGATGAAAACCAGTCAACATTCAGGTCCCCAAGAAATTAGACCTCTCTGTTTACATCACATACACTATCAAGCATTTCACACATATTATTTAGATATTGACTGTTAACACTTGGTGGTCTATAGCAACACCCCAAAATAAAAGGCTTTAGATGTGCCAAGTGAAACTGCAACCACAACACTTCAATAACACTTCACTTAAGGTCTTCTCTAAGCATTACAGGGATATGGCTCTGAATATACAGTGCCTTCAGAAAGTATTCAAGACCCCTTGACTTTTTCCACATTTTGTTGGGTCACAGTCATATTCTAAAATGTATTAAATTGTTGTTTTCCCTACACACAATACCCCATAATGACAAAGCAAAAAAAGGTTTTTAGAAATGTTGGTAATTTAATTACTTTATGAAAAATAAAAATGGAAATATGATATTTTACATAAGTACTCAGACCCTTTACTGCCTTGAGTCTTTTTGGGTATGACGCTACAAGCTTGGCAGACCTGTATTTGGGGAGTTTCTCCCATTCTTCTCTGCAGATCATCTCAAGCTCTGTCAGGTTTGATGGGGAACATTGCTGCACAGCTATTTTCTCTCCGGAGATGTTTGATTGGGTTCAGGCTCTGACTGGGCCACTCAAGGACATTCAGAGACTTGTCCCAAAGCCACTCCTGCGTTGTCCTGGCTGTGTGCTTAGGGTTGTTGTCCAGTTGGAAGGTTAACCTTCACCCCAACCTGAAGTCCTGAGTGCTCTGGAGCAGGTTTTCATCAAGGATTTAGCTCCGTTCATCTTTGCCCCCCCCCCCCCCCCCCCCCAAGCATGATGCTGCCACCACCATGCTTCACAGTAGAGATGATGCAGGTTTCCTCCAGACGTTACACTTGGCATTCAGGCCAAAGAGTTCAATCTTGGTTTCATCAGATCAGAAAATCTTGATTCTCATGGTCTGAGAATCTTTAGGTGCCTTTTGGCAAATTCCAAGTGGGCTATCATGTGCCTTTTACTGAGGAGTGGCTTCCGTCTGGCCACTCTACCATAAAGGCCTAATTGGTGGAGTACTGCAGAGATGGTTGTCCTTCTGGAAGGTTCTCCCATCTCCACAGAGGAATTCTAGAGCTCTGTCAGAATAACCATCAGGTTATTGGTCACCTCCCTTCTCCTCCAATTGCTCCGTTTGGCCGGGCGGCCAGCTCTAGGAAGAGTCTTGGTGTTTCCAAACTTCTTCCACTTAAGAATGGTGGAGGCCACTGTGTTCTTGGGTACCTGTAATGCTTAATAAATGTTTTGTTACCCTTCACCAAATCTGTGCCTCGACACAATCCTGTCTCGGAGCTCTACGAACATTTCCTTCGACTTCATGGCTTGGATTTTGCTCTTACATGCACTGTCAACTGTGGGACATTTTATAGACAGGTGTGGGCCTTTCTAAATCATGTCCAATCAGTAGAATTTACCACAGGTGGACTCCAATCAGGTTGTAGAAACATCTCAATGATGATCAATGGAAACAGGATGCACCTGAGCTCAATTTTGAGTCTCATAGCAAAGGGTCTGAATACTTATGTAAATAAGGTATTTCTGTTTTTTGTTTTTAATGAATTAGCAAAAATGTGTGAAAGCCTGTTTTTGCTTTGTCATCATGTGGTATTTTGTGTAGATTGCTGAGGAAATTGTTTTATTTAATCTGTTTTAGAACAAGGCTGTAACGTAACAAAATGTGGAAAAAGTCAACGGGTCTGAATACTTTCTGAAGGCACTGTATACAGCAACACCTGCCCCATAAGTATTTATAGTGTCTCTTCTATAGATGTTATATCCTGGTATTGCTAAGCAATAAAACTGTCTTTCTTTAGACTAGTTGAGTGTCTGGAGCATCAGCGTTTGTGGGTTCGATTACAGGCTCAAAATGTCCAGAAACAAAGATCTTTCTTCTGAAACTCGTCAGTCTATTCTTGTTTTGAGATGCCTATGTAGATATTCCATAAAAATTCTGCCTTTTCCAGCTACAATAGTCATTTACAACATTAACAATGTCTACATTATATTTCTGATCAATTTTATGTTATTTTAATGGATAAACGATGTGCTTTTCTTTCCAAAACAAAGACATTTCTAAGTGACCCCAAACTTTTGAACGGTATTGTATATATAAAGAAACTGCTTCCTTGTCCAGCCTGGCAAGAGTGGCCAAAAGGGTGTTTAGCATCCCCAGTGGCTCTGCAAGTGCTCTGCTGGCTTGCTCTCCAGGCACCATCTCATGAAGCTGAAGCCACAGACTGAAATCATGTTTCTAAAAAGGAATTTAAATGCACTAGACTGAGCCTAATGCAACATTTTTCATTGAATTTGTAATTAATTCCAAGTAAGTCACAGCCCATATGTGCAATTTATAGACTATAATGATTTAATACAAAGAAATGTTGTTTAAAACTTGAACGCTTAATGTCCCTGACTCCAACTTGCAAATGCTTCACACTGTGCTTCTTTGTAGGCCATATCCTTGACATAATTCAATTAATATAGCCTAAATAACTCATTTTCATTTCTTCTTAGGCTCCCTTTCTGGCTCCTGACCTATTTAGAGCCTATTTGAACGTATGAACGCTTCTCACATTCACCGTTTCATGTTTATTAAAATACTTTTCATTCAAATCATATGGTTTGGTTTCAATACTTCAAAACCAAATGGTAGGTCCAGGTAGTCACAAAAATAGATGGGTGTTGGTTCAATTCTGATTTGAACGAATAGAGCGAATTTGGAGCAGCATTTGTTTTCTGTTGTTGCTGAGCAGTTTTTAGCAGAGTGGTTGGAAAGGATGTGGAGCATCTGAGCAGTGCTCAAGCATGGATTTCCACTGCTCATCTCCATTGCCCACTGGTCAGCCAAATGCTCAATATATATTAATATGACGGAGCGATTTATGATGATGGTTTTGACCTGATCCTTTTAAATGTTTTCATTAAAAACCAAACTTATTGGAAAGATTCACTGTGGGCTTATGGTGAGAAAGTACATGACTTGTCTGCTATTTCTGTAGAAGTGACAATATGATCTGTAAAATGGTTCTATGATGATTATAAAACATAACATTTGCGAGCAGTATGACGGTAAGTGGATATTTCCACTTTCTCTTCATATTGGATCTTTATGCAGATCCTGTGAAAAGTTTGGCCCTATGTAAAATCCCCCGTAGTTTTAATTGCCTTGTCTGTAATATACGCCCACTGGGAGCAATGATGGTGCCTGTAACTGTATTTAAACATTAGCCTATTTAAAGCAAGTTGTTGATTAGAATGACACACTGTCTTTATAGGACTTATCAATAGCCTTGTGAATTTAATCTTGCTTGTTGACTATGTTTGGCATGTCCATGTTCAGACTGCAATTTACAGAAGGCCTAGACCCTATATCAGTGTGAATGCTATAGCCTATGTTTAATCAGAAAAACAGTTTTCATCTGTGCTAACATAATTGCAAAGGGGTTTTCTAATGGTCAATTAGCCTTTTAAAATGAAAAACTTGGATTAGCTAACACATCGTGCCATTGGAACACAGGAGTGATGGTTGTTGATAATGGGCCTCTGTACGCCTATGTAGATATTCCATTCAAAATCAGCCATTTCCAGCTAAAAAAAAGTCATTTACAACATTAACAATATCTATATTGTACTTCTAATCAATTTTATGTTATTTTAATGGACAAAAGATGTGATTTTCTTTCAAAAACAGTGACCCCAAACTTTTGAACGGTAGTGTACATATTGTTGAAGTCGGAAGTTTACATACACCGTAGCCAAATACATTTAAACTCAGTTTTTCACAATTGCTGACATTTTATCCTAGTAAAAAAATCCCTGTTTTAGGTCAGTAAAGATCACCACTTTATTTTAGGAATGTGAAATGTCAGAATAATAGTAGAGAGAATGATTTATTTCAGCTTTTATTTCTTTCATCACATTCCCAGTGGGTCAGAAGTTTACATACACTCTATTTGTATTTGGTTGCATTGCCTTTAAATCGTTTAACTTGGGTCAAACATTTCAGGGAGCCTTCCACAAGCTTCCCACAATAAGTTGGGTGAAATTTGACCCATTCCTCCTGATAGAGTTGGTGTAACTGTGTCAAGTTTGTAAGGCCTCCATGCTCGCACACACTTTTTCAGTTCTGCCCACACATTTTCTGTGGGATTTAGGTCAGGCCTTTGTGATGGCCACTCCAATACCTTGACTTTGTTGTCCTTATGCCATTTTGCCACAACTTTGGAAGTATGCTTGGGGTCATTGTCCATTTGGAAGACCAATTTGTGATCAAGCTTTAACTTCCTGACTGATGTCTTGAGATGTTGGTTCAATATATCCACATAATTTTCTGCCTCATGATGCCATCTATTTTGTGAAGTGCCCCAGTCCCTCCTGCAGCAAAGCACCCCCACAACATGATGCTGCCACCCCCACTCTTCACGGTTGGGATGGTGTTCTTCGGCTTGCAAGCCACCCCCTTTTTCCTCCAAACATAACGATTGTCATTATGGCCAAACAGTTATATTTTTGTTTCATCAGACCAGAGGATATTTCTCCAAAAAGTATGATCTTTGTCCCCATGTGCAGTTGCAAACCATAGTCTGACTTTTTTTATGGCGGTTTGAAGCAGTGGCTTCTTCCTTGCTGAGCGGCCTTTCAGGTTATGTCGATATAGGGACTCATTTTACTGTGGATATAGATACTTTTGTACTTGTTTCCTCCAGCATCTTCACAAGGTCCTTTGCTGTTGTTCTGGGATTGATTTACACGTCTCCTTCCTGAGTGGTATGATGGCTGCGTGGTCCCATGGTGTTTATACTTGCGTACTATTGTTTGTACAGATGAACGTGGTACCTTCAGGCGTTTGGAAATTTCTCCCAAGGATGAACCAGACTTGTGGAGGTCTACATTTGGAGGTCTTGGCTGATTTATTTTGATTTCCCCATGATGTCAAGCAAAGATGTACTGAGTTTGAAGGTAGGCCTTGAAATACGTCCACAGGTACTCCTCCAATTGACTCAAATAATGTAAATCAGAAGCTTCTACAGCCATGACATAATTTTATGGAATTTTCCAAGCTGCTTAGAACTACCCATCCCGGATCCGGTATATTTGTCATCAGCAACGCTGAATAGCATAGCGCAACAGTCAAAAAATATTACTAGAAAATATTAATATTCATGAATCACAAGTGAAATATAGCGAAACACAGTTGAGCCTTTTGTTAATCACCCTGTTGTCTCAGATTATGAAATTATGCTTTACAGCGAAAGCAATACAAGCGTTTGTGTAAGTTTATCGATAGCCTAGCATAGCATTATGTACACTTAGCATCAGGAAGCTTGGTCACGAAAATCAGAAAAGCAATCAAATGAACCGTTTACCTTTGATGATCTTCGGATGTTTTCACTCACGAGACTCCCAGTTAGACAGCAAATGTTCCTTTTGTTCCATAAAGATATTTTTTATATCAAAATACCTCCATTAGTTTGGTGCGTTATGCCCAGGAATCCACCGGATAAAGCGGTCACGACAACGCAGAAAAAAAATCCAAATTATATCCATACTGTCAACAAAAACATGGCAAACGTTTTTTATAATCAATCCTCAAGGTGTTTTTCAAATATCTATTCGATAATATATCAACCGGGACAGTTGGCTTTTCACTAGGACCGGGAGGAACAATGGCCGCCTCTCTCTTTTGCGCAAAAATCACTCTGAGAGCCCCCACCTGACCACTTACGTAATGTGGTCATTCAAGCTCATTCTTCAAAATAAAGGCCTGAAACTGTGTCTAAAGGCTGTAGACACATTAGGGAAGCCATAGAAAAAGGAATCTGGTTGATATCCCTTTCCATGGTCAATAGGGATGCATAGGAACACAGAGCTTTCAAAATAAGAGTTACTTCCTGATTGGATTTTTCTCAGGCTTTCGCCTGCAATATCAGTTCTGTTATACTCTCAGACAATATTTGTACAGTTTTTGGAAACTTTAGAGTGTTTTCTATCCTAAACTGTCAATTATATGCACATTCTAGCATCTGGTCCTGAGAAATAGGCTGTTTACTTTGGGAACGTTATTTTTCCAAAAATAAAAATAGTGCCCCCTAGCTTCAAGAGGTTAAAGGCACAGTCAACTGAGTGTATGTAAACATCTGACCCACTGGAATTGTGATACAGTGAATTCTAAGTGAAATAATCTGTCTATAAACAATTGTTGGAAAAATATATTGTGTCATACACAAAGTAGATGGTCCTAACCAACTTGCCAAAACTATAGTTTGTTAACAAGAAATTTTTGGAGTGGTTGAAAAACGAGTTTTAATTACTCCAACCTAAGTGTATGTAAACTTCAACTGTAGATGTAGGATCTTAAGCCAGTTTGCTACAGCAGGAAAATAATCCTGCAGCAACAAGAAATGAATTATTATGTGGATTGTAATTAATTGATTTTTTTTGTAGGGGTTGATACTGTTTTTGTCAAGGCAAATCAAGTCGGACATTTTAAAGTGGAAATTATAAGCTGTAGATGCCTTTTTAATCCTCAATACACTACAGGAAAATTCTCAACAACAAAATAGTGATCAAATTAAGATCCTACATCTGTAGTTAAGTCAATAGGACCAAGCCAGCAGCATACCACCCTGCATACCACTGCTGGCTTGCTTCTGAAGCTAAGCAGGGTTGGTCCTGGTCAGTCCCTGGGAGACCAGATGCTGCTGGAAGTGGTATTGAAGGGCTAGAAGGAGGCACTCTTTCCTCTGGTCTAAAAAAAAGATATATATCCTAATGCCACAGGGCAGTGATTGGGGACATTGCCCTGTGTAGGGTGCCATCTTTCGGATGGGACGTTAAATGGGTGTCCTGACTCTGAGGTCATTAAAGATCCCGTGGCACTTATCGTAAGAGTAGGGGTGTTAACCCTGGTGTCCTGGCTAAATTCCCAATCTGACCCTCAAACCATCACGGTCACCTAATAATCCCCAGTTTACAATTGGCTCATTCCTCCTCTCCCTTGTAACTATTCCCCAGGTCGTTGCTGCAAATGAGAATGTGTTCTCAGTCAATTTACCTGGTAAAATAACAGATAAATATAAAATAGACATTTATACAGTGTCTTTTTGTTATACACAAATCATAATGTATTACAATAAAGGTACATTTGAGGACTGCATGTGTATTTGAATTGTTTTATCAATGTTTATTTGCTTCTATATCTTAGTCTCTTTAGCCCAGAAAGTGGGTTTATGAGCTGTAGTAACGAGTGACTCTGGTGTCGGATTACATTACATAACCACCGCCACTGGAAGCTGGAAAGTCAGCCTATCTTCAGCCAATTTCATTCTCTAAAAGGCCCGTCACTTCTTGGCAGAAAGTTACACATATGCGCATGGCACTGTCAAACTAAGTACAAAGCTGGAAATCTATCCTCATCCCCATAACTAGTCCGGGCATCATTCTATGACAAACAGAACATTTTATATTGAGTTCAATATGAGAAAACAGAGAGGGAGAGAGAGAGACTGCCAGTTCCTTAATGTAGTCATTGCAAAACATTAAGGAACTGGCAGTCTCGCTCTCTCCCTTTTCTTCAATTTATCTATATGCAGCATAATATTTAAACACTTAGCTATGTGGACAGGGGGAACACATGACATGAACCAATTTGAAATATGTAGTTAGGATGTCATAAGGTATGATATAAGACAATGGTAATCTATAAGGTATTTATTCTGTGATTTTCTTCTTTGTCAAATATAAACTCAATGACCAGTTTATTAGGTACACAAGCCCGTTTACGAAAATGGTTCGCCCTAATCAAGCTACAAGAAACCTTCCTAGAAACCTTCACAGTTGGAGGAGAGCCCCCTGCTCTTAGTAGAGAACAAATACCCTTTCCCCCTCCCTCTAATAAAATCTACACTCTACTTTCCCCAAATAACTGTTCTCTATGAAGTAACGATAGAAGTAGCCAATGCCAATTGGCTATATAGACACTGAAAAGACAATTCAAAGGGGGAAATATAGCATGTATAACAACTGTTCTATGGATGTACATGTGAGTGGGAGTATTGATGTGTTTTTGTTTTTGTGTATATCAATAGAGGTTTGAGGGAAGAGTTAGGGATGGTGAATATACATTAGTGTAGGAGGGTGGGAGAGCATGGGTGTGTGGATGCATAGGGTATATGTTGGACGGGAATGAATGAGAATGGATGAGTAAGTCAATGGATGGACGGGTGTGTCGGAGAGGTACGAGCAGGGCATGCTTTGTGGCAGGTAGATTTAAAAGCTACTCAGATTTTTTTTACCAGCCAAAATATTATTTCCTGATAATATTACACCAACAAATCACAAAAAAAATTATGGTCATGCTTTGTAATGTTTCTAAAACAATGAATGTATTACTAGTAAGACGTAATGTGGTACAGTGCCTTCGGAAAGTATTCAGACCCCATAATGACAAATCAAAAGCAGGATTTTTTCAGACCCTTTACTCAGTACTTTGTTAAAGCACCTTTGGCAGTGATTACAGCCTTTGAGTCTTCTTGGGTATGATGCTACAAGCTTGGCACATTTGTATTTGGGAATTTCTCCCATTCTTCTCTGCAGATCCTCTAAGCTCTGCCAGTTTGGATGGGGAGAGTTGCTGCACAGCTATTTTCAGGTCTCTGCAGAGATGTTTGATAGGGTTCAAGTCTGGACTCTGGCTCGGCCACTCAAGGACATTCAGAGACTTGTCCCAAAGTCACTCCTGCGTTGTCTTGGCTGTGTGCATAGGATAGTTGTCCTGTTGGAAGGTGAACCTTTGTTCAGGTCTCTGCAGAGATGTTTGATAGGGTTCAAGTCTGGACTCTGGCTCGGCCACTCAAGGACATTCAGAGACTTGTCCCAAAGTCACTCCTGCGTTGTCTTGGCTGTGTGCATAGGATAGTTGTCCTGTTGGAAGGTGAACCTTTGTTCACCATCTGAGGTCCTGAGTGCTCTGGAACAGGTTTTCATCAAGGATCTCTCTGTATTTTACTCCGTTCATTTTTGCCTCGATCCTGACTAGTCTCCCGATTTTCCTCCTCAACATCTGGAGACTATGTCCAGAGGAAGTCTGTGAAGGCGGAAAATGTGCTGAATGACTAGCTGAGCAGTCTCAGGGGCTGATGGCAACTTGGGCAGCGGAATGAAATGTGCCGCCTTGGAAAAGCGGTCCACAATGACCAGGATGACCATGTGTCCCTCTGAGGATGGAAGGCCCATGATAAAATCCATAGAGAGATGGGACCAGGGTCGAGAAGGTGTAGGCAGAAGATGAAGAAGCCCCAGAGGCTGCTGGTGAGGAGTCTTATTCCGTACGCAGGTTGGAAAAGCAGCCACGAAGGTCAGAGTGTCCGCCTCCACCGAGGGCCACCAAAACCTCCTCCTCAACAACTCTAGCGTTTGCTGCCCTCCCAGATGAGAGGTGAGACGCGACGAGTGAGCCCACTGAAGTACCATGCACCGTGCCCCAAGAGGAACAAAAAGTCTGTCAGGTGGACAGCCGTCTGGAACTGCCTCCCGATCTTGCACCTCCCATACTACAGTCTCTATACTCCAGGACACCGGCGCGAGGATGAGCGAACTCGGGATGATGGATTCAGGAGGCCGATCCTCACTGGAGCTGGGGAACTGGCGTGAAAGGGTATCCGGCTTCACGTTCTTAGACCCCGGACGGTACGATAACATGAATCTGAACCGAGTGAAGAAAAGAGCCCAACGAGCCTGTCGGGGATTGTGGCGTTTAGCATCCTGGATGTAGGCCAGTTTCTTGTGGTCAGTCTAAACCGTAAAGGGATGTTCCAAGCCCTCCAACCAGTGTTGCCACTCCTCCAACGCCATCTTGACTGCAAGAAGCTCCCGATTGCCGACATCGTAGTTCCTCTCCGCTGGAGTGAGACGCCTGGAGAAGAAGACACAGGGAGGAAGCTTTTGGTCTTTTGCTGAGTGCTGAGACAGAACCGCCCCCATGCCCACGTCAGAGGCATCCACCTCCACCATGAAGGGAAGAGAAGGATCTATATGAAAGAGAATGGGTGCAAAAGAAAACCCAATGTTTCAGGTCCTGGAACACCTTCTCCGCAGCAGGGGTCCAACATACATGTCCAGCCGAGCCCTTGGTGAGTGTTGTCAATGGTGCCACCACAGCACTACATTTTCTCACAAATCTCTGATAGAAATTAGCAAAACCCAAAAAACGCTGAACTTGTTGACCATGCTGGGCCACAGCCTACCTTTTTGGAGTCCATCTGTACACAGCCCTGAGACATGATGCCCCCCTGGAAGCAGATCTGAGGAATGTGAAACTCACACTTTTTGGCCTTCACAAACAAATGATGAGTGAGGAGTCTTTGAAGAACCTGGCAGACAAGTTGGACATGTTCAACCATGGACTTGGAGAAGATGAGGATGTCATCCAGGTATAAACTTGGACCCAGGCGCAGAGAAACACAGAAGGCAGAGGTGAGGATAAATCCAGAACATTTATTGAAGTTTAAACATCAAAAACAACAAAGCACTGACTCATGAATCACTAAACAAAACAAGAGACCTGAGCAACATAAGGGTGCCCTCAGGGAGTACACTCAAAGGTGACCTCTGACCTGTGACAGGACCCCCCCCCCCCCCCCCCCCCCCGACACTAGGACGGAAGTCCCGAATTGGTCCGGGATCCAAAATGTCCCGGGTCGGGACCCAGGAACTTTCCTTAGGACTGTAACCCTCCCAGTCCACGAGATACCGACTCACTCCTCGACATGCGTCAGTACCGTCTTTTGGTACTGTCAGCTTTACATGCTGAACACACCACTCGTGTAGCATGCGAGCTTTGCAAAATAAATGTATACATACATCTTATTCAATCATTACACCCACACTGCTCACGCGTCAGCGAGTGTCTGCGCAGCCAGGCGCTAAAATAGAACTTTGTTCTGTTTGTGAATCTCAACACGTTGCAAGTCATGCCTCTCCTGTCTCCTCATTGTGCGGTTTGATCAGCTTGTTATGTTGCAGTGCATGGTATAAAGGTGTACAAGACAACACTCTTGTGGGCCATTCGTTCTTCAGCAAAGTGTAACAGGTCTGTCCATCTTTTTTTCATTCCTTGTCAGTATTCCATCTCCATTTCTCAGTGAGGAAGACGTGCCTCTGAGTTCAGAGGCCGTTTCCTAAAGTTCTGTTTGTCATGGCTACTCTCCTCTCTCCCTCCTGCAAGACAAGTCACTTTCTCCTCCAAGTCGATTCAGTTGGGGAGTGAACTTCTTTGACCGGTCTCATCCCATTCTTCTGTCTGTCTTTTTCAATTGCATTTCCAAAGAGGTGGGATCATTCATCCCATGGGCGTGGCCGTGCCTTGCAGAACTTGAACTTCTTTGATTCTTAGATTGTCCTTCATTCTAATTCCTGTTTAATAAGTCCTTTAATTTATAGGGAGACTCACAAAAGGCGGGCTCTAATGGCCGGACTCTAACAGCCCGTTGATTCGGAGAACTCAACGCATTTAATGATCATATGAGATGAACCTGAGATTTCCTCATAAGTATTCAAAGAATATTTTTTCTGTACGGAGAGCAATTTCACAATCTTAAAAGGAAATAAGCAATCCAAAGATTCTAAAACACAACCTGAATAAGATACATACGTTTTATGTTATAGTGAAAGGGGGGGAACAGATGACCTATGGTCCCAGGTGGCATTTATGGCTCGTCATATAATGAAGCACATTCCAGCTCTAGTAACCCACTCAAGGACAGGAAGGGTGACCCTGGTTGTGTAATTGTAAATCACCCCTGTTGCGCATGGCCTCCTCGTGGGTCCTCGTCACAACAACTGTAAGACTTTTCTGTCATTTCAACAGTAAAACAATGTAGAATGCACAGTAAAATACCGTAAATAGGTTTTACAGCATTAATTCTGTAGATTGCACTGCATTATTGGTAAAATTAGAAAAGACTGTTATTTACTGTAATTGGAAGCCTCTAGTAAAAATGACTCTAACATAGAATAGTTTTTTACATTAATAGCTTATGCCTACTGTAGATTCAAAGGTGACGATTTTTGATATATTACAATAAAACATTCTTATGATGACTATAACACCTTTGCACCTTCAATTCTTGCACATTTTGGCATACAAAGTATATTTCATCACTGTCTGCTCAGGCAAATTTGCTGAACTGCTGAACTTGGAACCAATCAGAACTCCCATAGATACGCCTCGTGATGAAGGCAGGCAATGGTCTGCTTCTATTCATGTTGTAAACACAGCCTCTTGTGAAAATGTGAGCTGTAGTTTGATGAGGAGAAACAGATTTAGCTAGCTTCCAAAGACTGAAATAAAGATAAATAAGATAAATATCTGTTTTCGAGTACACTTTGTCTTGATCGTTTGAAAAGGTAACTCCGTTGACCATTGACAATTTATTGAACGCTAGCCAATGTTACAGTTTGACTAGCCTAGCCAACTACCGTAAATGTCAGTTTGTGTTTCATTAGCTAGCTATCTCCCTGTTAGTGAATACACATTTTTAATGATATTTTGGCATAATTATATGTCTCATTTCAAGTAACTAACTGCAGGCTTAAAGAAACATTTGTATATTGCATGTAGATACAAAGATGTGTGTGTGTGTTTGTGTGTCAAGTATGCTAGAATTGAGGTTTAAAAACAACATCTGCATATGCATATTAGCCAAATATATATGGCATAGCCTACACATATAGCGTACCTTGCAATACAATCCTCTATAAAAAAAAAACTGTTGTACAATTTGTTCTGCAATAAGATAACCAGAGTTTGATTTCTAAACCAGATGAGTTCTCAAATAGCAGCTGCCCAATACCCATGGGGGGCATGCATAATGTTGGATCCATTGGAATATATGGTATGGAGAATGATACAGA
The DNA here is from genome assembly GCF_057628025.1 of Oncorhynchus mykiss. Lineage (NCBI taxonomy): Eukaryota > Metazoa > Chordata > Actinopteri > Salmoniformes > Salmonidae > Oncorhynchus > Oncorhynchus mykiss. Next base: position 28,308,731 of record NC_143038.1, read on the forward strand.
GCCTGTAGAGTTATAGAAAAAGCTGTTGGGAAATTAATGTTTGAGGTTTAAATACTAAATGTTCAGTGAATGTGAGCACATTTAGGTAGTTTAAATGATGAACTTTTAACAAAGCTAATCTGAAAACAAGACTCCCTAAATTTTATCAGCATATCGATTGCGCAACCAGGGGTGGAAAAACCTTGGATCATTGTTACTCTAACTTCGGAAAAGCTGACCACGACTCCATTTTGTTGATCCCTGCCTACAGACAGAAACTAAAACAAGAGGCTCCCACGCTGAGGTCTGTCCAACGCTGGTCCGACCAAGCTGACTCCACACTCCAAGACTGCTTCCATCACGTGGACTGGGACATGTGTCGTATTGCGTCAGATAACAATATTGACCAATACGCTGATTGGTGTGCGAGTTCATTAGAACGTGCGTTGAAGATGTCGTTCCCATAGCAACGATTAAAACATTCCCTAACCAGAAACCGTGGATTGATGGCAGCATTCGCGTGAAACTGAAAGAGCGAACCACTGGTTTTAATCAGGGCAAGGTGACTGGTAACATGACCGAATACAAACAGTGCAGCTATTCCCTCTGCAAGGCTATCAAACAAGCTAAGCGTCAGTACAGAGACAAAGTAGAATCTCAATTCAACGGCTCAGACACAAGAGGCATGTGGCAGGGTCTACAGTCAATCACGGACTACAAGAAGAAATCCAGCCCAGTCACGGACCAGGATGTCCTGCTCCCAGGCAGACTAAATAACTTTTTTGCCCGCTTTGAGGACAATACAGTGCCACTGACACGGCCTGCAACGAAAACATGCAGACTCTCCTTCACTGCAGCCGAGGTGAGTAAGACATTTAAACGTGTTAACCCTCGCAAGGCTGCAGGCCCAGACGGCATCCCCAGCCGCGCCCTCAGAGCATGCGCAGACCAGCTGGCCGGTGTGTTTACGGACATATTCAATCAATCCCTATACCAGTCTGCTGTTCCCACATGCTTCAAGAGGGCCACCATTGTTCCTGTTCCCAAGAAAGCTAAGGTAACTGAGCTAAACGACTACCGCCCCGTAGCACTCACTTCCGTCATCATGAAGTGCTTTGAGAGACTAGTCAAGGACCATATCACCTCCACCCTACCCGACACCCTAGACCCACTCCAATTTGCTTACCACCCAAATAGGTCACCAAAAGCACTCACAAACTTCTACAGATGCTCAATCGAGAGCATCCTGGCGGGCTGTATCACCGCCTGGTATGGCAACTGCTCCGCCCACAACCGTAAGGCTCTCCAGAGGGTAGTGAGGTCTGCACAACGCATCACCGGGGGCAAACTACCTGCCCTCCAGGACACCTACACCACCCGATGTTACAGGAAGGCCATAAAGATCATCAAGGACATCAACCACCCGAGCCACTGCCTGTTCACACCGCTATCATCCAGAAGGCGAGGTCAGTACAGGTGCATCAAAGCTGGGACCGAGAGACTGAAAAACAGCTTCTATCTCAAGGCCATCAGACTATTAAACAGCCACCACTAACATTGAGTGGCTGCTGCCAACACACTGACACTGACACTGACTCAACTCCAGCCACTTTAATAATGGGAATTGATGGGAAATGATGTAAATATATCACTAGCCACTTTAAACAATGCTACCTTATATAATGTTACTTACCCTACATTATTCATCTCATATGCATACGTATATTCTGTACTCTATATCATCGACTGCATCCTTATGTAATACATGTATCACTAGCCACTTTAACTATGCCACTTTGTTTACATACTCACCTCATGTATATACTGTACTCAATACCATCTACTGTATCCTGCCTATGCTGCTCTGTACCATCACTCATTCATATATCCTTATGTACATATTCTTTATCCCCTTACACTGTGTATAAGACAGTAGTTTTGGTATTGTTAGTTAGATTACTTGTTGGTTATTACTGCATTGTCGGAACTAGAAGCACAAGCATTTCGCTACACTCGCATTAACATCTGCTAACCATGTGTATGTGACAAATAAAATTTGATTTGATTTGAATTTGATTTGATTTGATTTGACTTTCCTACTAACCTTCTAAAAGTTGATGGTGCCAAAATCTTAACAATTCATTCATTATTCTACTAAGAGACATGTTTTCCACAATGTACGTTTCATGCATAAACACTGAACAAAAATATAAACACATCATGTAAAGTGTACACCAAAAGCTTATTTCTCTCAAATTTTGTGCAGAAATTCAAATGTTGCTACATCAGAACGAATCCAGGTGGTGAGTCACATATGAACTGTAACTCCGTAAAATCTTTGAAATTGTTTTTTATGTTGCATTTATATTTTTGTTCAGTACACATTTGAACAAAGAACATCATCATAAATAATGTTTCACCATTTATTGAGTACGAAGACAAATAGCAAAGGTGTCTCAGGCAGTATTTGATGTATCTAAATATAGTGTAACTAATGTACTGTATATCATCTGCCAGTAACTGCTGAATGGATTTTACCCAGTGGTCAAAAAAAATGTTTTTGATTGGACACCCTATAAGTTATTTCAGAAGCTAGCATCAGTAGTGTAATGTACTTAAGCACTACTTTAGTATTTTTGGGGGGTATATGTACTTTACTTTACTATAAACATTTTTGACAACTTTTACTTTTACTTCACTACATGCCTAAAGAAACGTATGTACTTTTTACTCCATACATTTTCCCTGACACTTAAATGTACTTGTTACATTATTATGTTTAGCAGGACAGAAAATGGTCTAATTCACAGTCATCAAGAGACCATCCCTGGTCATCCCTACTGCTTCTGATCTGGCAGACGCACTAAACACATGCTTTGTTTGTAAATTATGTCTGAGAGTTGGAGAGTGCACCTGGCTATCCGTAAATAAATACTAGAAAATGTGGTCGTCTGCTTTGCCCAATGTAAGGAATTTGTCATTTTAGCAATTACATTTACTTTCGATAATTAAGTATATTTAAAACATAAATACTTTTAGACTAGTCGTTTTTTACTGGGTGACTTTCACTTTTACTTGAGTCATTTTCTATTAAGGTATTTTTTACTTTTACTCAAGTATGAGTATTGGGTACGTTTTCCACCACTGGCTAGCAGAAGTTCACATTCCTTGCTTTGTCTAACAACACTATCATGAATCTAGCAAATATGTTTTGTGGATCAGGGTGTGGTATTTATTTCATAGCACAAACATTTTCTAGGAAGTTTCTCACACTGGGTTTATGCAATGGAGGGAAAGGCCTGCCCGAGTGCGAAGTTTCCTTCCGTAGGAAAGCAGGGGACAATTGAATGAATATGCATGAGTCTCGACATAGAACCCGTCGGGTGATTGGCCGAGCCTTCTTGAGTGCGTGACGTCGGATGTTCTCCAGAACCATCTGTCATGCTGCCTGCATGAGCAGTTAGCACCGACCAAACGACTTGGGAAACCCGGCTTCAGCTTGATCACCAAATGAATTGGGAAATAAATGAAAGCCTCACTAGCTAGCTACCAATCTATTTTAGTTTCACTGTCCGATCATTATAAAATTAGCCCACTAATTGTTATTTTTACCTTTCCACAAACGGTCTGGTATGTGTTGCTTGATAGGAGCAAGTTAACCAAAATTCATCAAAGAATAGGTCATGCATTCACGATTAGTTAGTGGCTACTGGCTTGCCAGTGATCTAGCTATCTACATTTCAGCAATTAGCTATTCTCCTTAAAGCAGATGTCAGTGGATAGAGTTCAGAAAATGTGTCTGAAAACAAACCAGTTGGCTGTTATTGTTGCCCGTGGTGTAATCATGTCTAACCAGTTGGCTAATGTAGCCTGTGTGCCTATGAGCTCCCTTGTCTAGATAGCTGTGTCTTTTGGCGTTCAAGATAAACTAGCTAGCTAATTGGCTACTGCATGGCAGGTGTGAGCCAGCATGCTAGCTAGCCCGCTACATTTCAAATACGAAAAATTGGGGTGTTCAGATGATTACACTTAGATAGTTGGCTAACTACCTAGCAATCGGCGGGTGGGTTGTTTAGCAACAAAACCAATGGGTTTTGTTGAGTTACTTTTTCCTCAACTTGTTTCTCTTACTTTGTAGCAAGTCAAGCTAGCTTACACAGAGCAGCTCACGTTAGCTAGCTAGCTAAAAGATAGGCTGAAGACACTGTAGCTACACCTAATAATTGTCAACATAAAAAAACGTCATTACTTTTCAGAATGAAAATGGGAAGCTACAGTCATACAGTGGCCCTCAAACCATCACGGTCACCTAATAATCCCCAGTTTACAATTGGCTCATTCATCCCCCTCCTCTCCCCTGTAACTATTCCCCAGGTCGTTGCTGCAAATGAGAACGTGTTCTCAGTCAACTTACCTGGTAAAATAACGGATAAATAAATAAAATAAAAATACAGTGGGTATAGAAAGTCACCACCCCCTTTGAAAATGTTCACCTTTTGTTGCCTTACAGCCTGAAATGAAAACACAGAAATTCAGACTTTTTCCAGCTTTATTTACATACAGTAACCCACAAAGTGGGGATTTTTTAAAACTAGGATAATTCAATATAATTTAAACATTAAAATACCGTATTTGGATAAGTGAACACCCCCCTGAGTTAATACTTGGTGGAACCACCTTCTTTCTTGAATTACAGCCATGGGTCTCTTTGAATATGTCTCTCTACTAACTTTGCACACCTAGACTGTGCAACATTTGCCCATCCCTCCTTGCAGACTTGTTCAAGCTCAGTCAAATTGCATGGTCACCGCTCATGGACTGCACTCTTCAAGTCATTCCACAGAGTCTCGATGGGATTTAGGTTGGGGCTCTGACTAGGCCACTCAAGAACATTCACCTTCTTGTCCTTCAGCCACTGTATGGTTGCTTTGGAGGTGTGCTTTGGGTCATTGTCATGTTGAAACGTGAACCATCTTCCCATTGTCAACTTCCTGGCAGAGGGCTGCAGGTTCTCCTCAAGAATCTGTCTGTATTTTACACTGTCCATTTTCGCTTCTCACCTGACAAGTGATCCAGTCCCTGCTGAAGAGAAACCCCCACAACAGGATGCTGCCACTCTTCTTTACTGTAGGCATGGTGTTCTTTGGGTGGAAAGATTTATTGGGTTTTCGCCAAACATATCGTTTTGCGTTCAGGACAATAAGTTACATTTTGGTCTCATCTGACCACAGCACCTTTTGCAACTTGGCCTCGGAATCTACAATGTGCTTTTTAGCAAAGCTCAAATGAGACTTGATGTGGCTTTTTTTAGGAGTGTTTATTTTCTTGCCACACTCCCATAGACGACAGATTTGTGGAGCGCTTGTGATATTGACCAGGGTTTGCCATAAAGGCCAGAAGCGCCTTCAAAGTCGCAATTGGCTTCTTGGTAGCCTCTCTGATCAGTCTCCTCCTTGCCCGGTCATCCAGTTTGGAGGGATGGCCTGATCTATGCAGGGTCTGGTTGGTGCCATATGCCTTACACTTCTTAATAATGGTCTTAACTGTTCTCCGAGGGATAGACAAAGCCTTTGAAATCTTCTTATATCCATCCCCTGACTTGTGCCTTTCCACAACTTTATCTCGTAGCTCTTTTGAAAGTACCTTTCCGCCCATAGTGGATTCTTTGCTATGAATTGCACTACCAAGCAGTGGAGTCCTCTATTAACAATTGCTTTTATTCTGAACTAATCAAAGTCACTACAATTGAGCACAGATGGAAGCCAATTAGCTTGATTTGTGATCTGGAAGTTGATTGGTTATACCTCAGCAAATTGGCAATTGCAATTCTAAGGAGGGTGTTCACTTATACAAACAGGATATTTAACTGTTTTACTTTTAATTAATTGTCAGAGGTTTTTTTCACTTGGACATTGTGGGTTACCATGTGTAAATAAAGCCGTAAAAATCCAATTTTATGTGTTTTCATTTCAAGCTGTAAGGCAACAAAAGGTTAACATTTTTAAGGGGTGGTGACTTTCTATACCCACTGTATATTATAATTTGCTTGACATTCAATGTACTATTTAACATTTGTTATTAAAATAGCACTCATTTATAGTACCTCATTCTGGGGTTTGGTAATTTCCTGTTCTATTGACGGACTCTGACCGGACTGAAGACGACGCAGAGTTTGGAAAAATGTTAAGTATGTGGCATCCTTTTTGCAACGGAGCCTGTGACACAAGGGGGTACTGCTAGGCCACTCTGTTGCGGACATTCCTCCATTGAAATGAATGACATCCAGCGCAAAGCAATGGACAGCAAAGTTGGGATGTGAATGGGGCATTACACTCCGCTGTGATCAAAATCTTCCTCAGTAAAGTGTACTCTGATTAGCTTGAATTCACTGATGCAGCAGTGAAATCCAGTCTCCTGAACTGCACAAACCTCAGCCAGGCTCGAAAATGTGGACTATTCTCGCTAGGAAAAGGTGTATCCTATGGTACGATTGGTGTTCGAGCTACCGGCAAAAACAGATTAATTTACCAAGCGATGAAGTTGGATTTAAAAGGCTGTAGTACTATCTGTTAGCTAGCCAGAGTCGTCTGTGTGGCCTTCACCTGAACAAACATCAAAAGCTAAATAATTTACCTGCAACATGGTCTTTAAGTACACATCACCTAACCTTACATGTGATTGGAAGGACTAGGACTGTAATGAGTTTCGTCTTCATACGAAGGAGAGTCGGACCAAAATGCAGCGTGTGGTTTACGATCCATGTTTATTAATAATACGAAACACGAATCTCCAATACAATACTACAAAACAAAACGAAACCCTAACAGCCTATATAGTGTGAACACAGGGACACATAGGACAGGAACAATCACCCACAAACACACAGTGAAACCCAGGCTACCTAAATATGGTTCCCAATCAGAGACAATGACGAACACCTGCCTCTGACTGAGAACCATATCAGGCTGAACATAGAAATAGACAAACAAGACATGAAACATAGAATACCCACTCAGATCACACCCTGACCAATCAAAACATAGAAAATACAAAGTAAACTATGGTCAGGGCGTGACAGTACCCCCCCCCCCCCCCAAGGTGCGGACTCCGGCCGCAAAACCTGAACCTATAGGGGAGGGTCTGGGTGGGCATCTGTCCGCGGTGGCGGCTCTGGCGCTGGACGTGGACCCCACTCCATGACAGTTTTAATCCCCCTCCTAAACGTCCCTAAATAGGTTACCCACCACAATGATAACATGGGACAGAGGGACAGCTCGGGACAGAGGTAACTCGGGACAGATGGGTAGCTCAGCACTGAGAGGAAGCTCAGCACTGAGAAGAAGCTCAGCACTGAGAGGAAGCCCAGGCAGGTAGTAGAAACTACCAGAACCTGGCTGGCTGGCGGTTTCAGCAGATCCTGGTCGACTAGCAGATCTGGAAGAATCTGGTCGACTGGCGGATCTGGGAGAATCTGGTCGACTGGCGGATCTGGGAGAATCTGGTCGACTGGCGGATCTGGGAGAATCTGGTCGACTGGCGGATCTGGGAGAATCTGGTCGACTGGCAGATCTGGGAGAATCTGGACGACTGGCAGATCTGGAAGAGTCTGGACGACTGGCAGATCTGGAAGAGTCTGGACGACTGGCAGATCTGGAAGAGTCTGGACGACTGGCAGATCTGGAAGAGTCTGGTCGACTGGCAGATCTGGAAGAGTCTGGACGACTGGCAGATCTGGAAGAGTCTGGACGACTGGCAGATCTGGAAGAGTCTGGACGACTGGCAGATCTGGAAGAGTCTGGACGACTGGCAGATCTGGAAGAGTCTGGACGACTGGCAGATCTGGAAGAGTCTGGACGACTGGCAGATCTGGAAGAGTCTGGACGACTGGCAGATCTGGAAGAGTCTGGACGACTGGCAGATCTGGAAGAGTCTGGACGACTGGCAGATCTGGAAGAGTCTGGACGACGGGCAGATCTGGAAGAGTCTGGTCGACTGGCAGATCTGGAAGAGTCTGGTCGACTGGCAGATCTGGAAGAGTCTGGACGACTGGCAGATCTGGAAGAGTCTGGACGACTGGCAGATCTGGAAGAGACTGGTCGACACAGACTGGCTGCTCTGGCTGCTCCATGCTGACTGACAGCTCTGGCTGCTCCATGCTGGCAGACTGCTCTGGCTGCTCCATGCTGGCAGACTGCTCTGGCTGCTCCATGCTGACTGGCAGCTCTGGCTGCTCCATGCTGACTGGCGGCCCTGGCTGCTCTGGCTGCTCCATGCTGACTGACAGCTCTGGCTGCTCTGGCTGCTCCATGCTGACTGGCGGCCCTGGCTGCTCTGGCTGCTCCATGCTGACTGGCGGCCCTGGCTGCTCCATGCTGACTGGCGGCCCTGGCTGCTCCCTGCTAACTGGCGGCCCTGGCTGCTCCCTGCTAACTGGCGGCCCTGGCTGCTCCCTGCTAACTGGCGGCCCTGGCTGCTCCTTACAAACTGGCAGCTCCTTGCAGACTGGCAGCTTTGGCAGCATCCTGCAGACTGGCAGCTCTGGCGGCTCCTTGCAGACTGGCAGCTCCTTGCAGACTGGCAGCTCTATACAAACTTGCAGCTCCATGCAGACTGGCAGCTCCATGCAGACTGGCAGCTCCGAACAGGCGGGAGACTCCGGCAACGCTGTAGAGGCGGAAAGCTCTGACAGCGCTAAACAGGCGGGAGACTCCAACAGCGCTGAAGAGGAGGAAGGCTCTGGCAGCGCTGAACAGGTGAGAGACTCCGACAGCGCTGGAGAGGAGGAAGGCTCCGACAGCGCTAAACAGGCGAGGCGCACTGTAGGCCTGATGCGTGGTGCTGGCACTGGTGGTACTGGGCCGAGGACACGCACAGGAAGCCTAGTGCGGGGAGCTGCTACCGGAGGGCTGGGGTGTGGAGGTGGCACAGGATGGGTTAGACCGTGAAGGCGTACTGGAGATCTTGAGAGCGGTGTTGGCACAGGACATGCAAGGCTAGGGAGGTACACAGGAGGCCTGGTGCGTGAGACTGGCACTGTCTTCACCAGCTGACTAGCACGCACCTCAGGACGAGTAGAGAGCACTGACCCAGGTGCCAATAAATCCCCGACACGCTCCTTCGGGCGAATATCATATTTAAAGCACCAACACAGCAACTCCCTCATTTCACTCTCCTCCAATTTCCCCATGAACTCCTTCACAGTCTCTGCTTCGCTTACCTCCAACACCGGTTCTGGTCTCCTCCTTGGCTCCTCACGATAAACAGGGGGAGTTGGCTCAGGTCTGCGACCTGGCGTAGCCATACTCCCTGTTAGCCCCCCCCCCAAGAAATTTTTGAGGCTTACTCTCGGGCTTCCATCCGCTCCGTCGTGCTACTTCCTCATATTTGCGCCTCTCAGCTTTCGCCGCCTCCAGTTCTTCCTTGGGACGGCGATATTCTCCCGGTTGAGCCCATGGTCCGCCATTATCTAATTCATACTCCCATGACGCTCTCTCCCACTGCGGCTGCTGCTGCTCCTGCTGCCTCTGTTCCTTCTTCGGCTGCACCGTGGTGCGGCTATACTCCCCTGGTTTAGCCCAGGGTCCCTCCCGTCGAGGATTTCCTCTCATGTCCAGAAATCCTTACAACGTAACTCCTCTTTTTGCTGCTGCTGCTGCCTGTTGACACGCCGCTTGGTCCGTTGGTAGTTGGGTGATTCTGTAATGAGTTTCGTCTTCATACGAAGGAGAGTCGGACCAAAATGCAGCGTGTGGTTTACGATCCATGTTTATTAATAATACGAAACACGAATCTCCAATACAATACTACAAAACAAAACGTAACGAAACGAAACCCTAACAGCCTATATAGTGTGAACACAGGGACACATAGGACAGGAACAATCACCCACAAACACACAGTGAAACCCAGGCTACCTAAATATGGTTCCCAATCAGAGACAATGACGAACACCTGCCTCTGACTGAGAACCATATCAGGCTGAACATAGAAATAGACAAACAAGACATGAAACATAGAATACCCACTCAGATCACACCCTGACCAATCAAAACATAGAAAATACAAAGTAAACTATGGTCAGGGCGTGACAAGGACATAACTGACGTATCAGATAAATTCATTAACTGTCAGTGTGGTTAGTAGAAGAGAGTTGATCATGTTGGTACCTATTCAATGGCATGATTCATGATCTTGGTGGACACCCATTTTCTCCACATTTGACTCAACCTCCAAGTTAAGTTTCATAAGTGACCAACTGCTTACAACTGCTTCACTCTCATTTCGTCCCTAGAAAATGTGGAGGAAGCTTTGTTTGCATGCTCTCTCACTGCCTCTCAAAGGGCTTTGTTTTGATCTGTCTCCGTGTTGTTCAACGGTAGCTGTAATATGATGCCAACATTACATAAGTCAAGCTGGTCCAGATCTCTGGCAGTGGGTTGAGAGTCCTATTAAGAGATATATTATTTTTATACTCCACGGCCATGCCAGCCCGCCTGCCATCCCACTGCTCAGTGCCAAATTAAGGCCCTACTTGGACAGAGGTTTATACAGGGACCAACTGAGGGGTAAATTGCATTGCAAGTAGCACGGTGTTAATGTACGCACACACATGCACGGTACACAAACTCCTGACACATAAAGAGACAGGCACGCAAACACACACACACACATACTCTCAATGACTCACTCACTCACACACAGACACATGCACCCCCCCCCCCCCCCCCCCCCCCCCCACTCCATTCCTCTCCAAACCACATGGCCTGATCCCATGCTGATGGCTTTACTGTATTGGGCTGATTTATCAACAGGAGCAGAGGACAGGACAGGGTGACTTAAACAGGTTCTTGCCCTAAACAAGCTGCTCTGATCCCACTCGGTGTGTTGACCTTCACATTTTAGCTCCCAACTCAATGGGTTTGGATTATTATCTTACTTACGTATGAGATTCACATATCCAAATTAACAAGGTGCTAGGTATGAATTAAAGGCACACTCAGTTGCTCCTTGACGGGTAATGAAGAGGTACTAATCTAAGTGAATGTTAACTGGGTAGCGTATTCCAATTTAAAATCGTCATATTGCCTAGTCATATTGATGCAACCTCACTGTCGTATCAACACACTTGCTCTCAGATTATTACCACGCTTAAGACTCCATATTCCTGGATAGACTGGGCTCTTTCAGTGCTTAAAGCTCTATTTAAAGTTGTGTGTAATGTTAAAACCGAAAGTACCGAAGTCAGACCTGAAGTTGTTCTGTGTACATACAGTAGGACTGGACAGGTGTTTTTGGTTATTCCAGGAAGAAATATAGCGTACGCCGTATGCATAGCATTTATTTATAGAAAATGAATCTGCACCTATGAAAGTCCTCTCAGAGTCAGAAACTTAGAAACACAACAGCGACCCCAGTGGCCAGATCTAAGCCAATGGGTGGTAAGCATTGAGTTGTGGCCGGGGATAGAAATTATAATTACAGTGTATGATGGATATGTGGGGTCGCAAGCCAAACAACGCGACACAGAGCATCCTCTCAGAGTCCAGTTTATACAGAACAAACACACAAGATGGAGAATGTTTCCTTTGTATATACTGTATATGCAGCACTGCAAATACTGTACATATGATGGCTTTTGACTGGACCATAGATTTCAGTAACGCAGTAAAGACTGTTGTCTTTTTCATGATAAAGTGACCTTGTCTGTGCCAATCCAAAAATGTAGTTCAACTGTGTATCTCTTTTGGAGTCAAAACGAATGTACGATCCATGTAGTTGTTGTTGAAGTTGGTATGTTATTAGGCCTAGTGTTAGACATAATGTTACTGTACCAAATTTTGTGCCTGTGATTAGTTTCACTTTTTTATGGAGGCATCAATGATAAATCATATGACACATATATTAGGTTTATATGTACATTATGTAATGGGGCTATTTAGATGAGTTTAATACAGTAACATGCACACACACACACACACACACACACACACACACACACACACACACACACACACACACACACACACACACACACACACACACACACTAAGGCACTGCTTTACTGGCGAAATAGACAGAACAGAAGTGTGGACAGTCTTTAATGCCTGGGGTTGGATGTCAGCGATTCCTCTATAACCCTAAGCAAAACAATCCATAACCTTAATCAATCTATAACCCCAAGCAAAACAATCCACTTGCTCAAAGGTTGGATTCAAACAACAGAGATGTGAGGTTGAACTCCTGGGGTTAGGCTACTTCAACCTACTGTCGATGAGTGTTAAACATGTTTAAGGTATTAATGATAAGAACCTGAAGCAGAAGATAGAGTTGTTTTCTGATGCAGTGTTGCCCCTCTGTGGGCCGAAATAGATATAACACCCAGCCTGTGAGATTGAAGTAACTGAGGTGTATAACATATTGTATTAATTGTATTCATTATTCATTAGGCCACACAGTTTTGCAACAGAAAATGAAAAATAGTGTTTCTCATTGGACAAGTTCCGGTGACATTACAAAAAAATAAAGCAGCATAGATCAATGCAATTGACACCACAGCTGTGGCACCTGACATAACTTTGTTGTGATATACAGTACAAAACGTTTCAGTAAAAGGCATAAGCTGACGCATACCCAAAAATGAAACTAAAAAGAAAGAAAGAAAGAAATTTGCACTCACTAATTATGCTCCCAAATGTGTAATGGGTGTAGCAACCATAGTTGCTACAGTATACCCATTAAATGTTAGCATTATGCTCCCATTAAATATTTAGGAGCACAATTAGAATGTGCCACTTTTATTCCTTCTTTCTATACAAAGTGTTTCATACAGTAACAGCATCATGACTGTGTCATGTGTGTTATATCTGTTTGTTGTACGGTGGAAACTGACCTGTTGAGGTGTTCTCTCACACAAATTGAATCATCTACAGCGCAGTTCAAGAAGAGTTAAGACATTTTTTACCAAATAGACTAAAGTAAAAAATAATAATAAAAGTAACACAATAAGACTAACAATAACGAGGCTATATACAGGGGTATCGAGTCAGTGTGCAGGGGTACAGGTTAGTTGAGGTAATTAACTTGAGTCTGATCTAAACGTCATTGGACATTGTTGCTCAAGAATCAATAGACTGTGTCCCTCCACAAACCCCAATACAGTGGTTCGTCCTTTAAAAGCTGCAGCGTACTGCGGCTTGCATGGTGCCACAGAATTCTATGGCATTGTCACGCCCTGACCTTAGAGATCTTTTTTATGTCTCTATTTTGGTTTGGTCAGGGCGTGAGTTGGGGTGGGCATTCTATGTTTTGTGTTCTATGTTTTCTATTTCTGTGTGTTTGGCCTGGTGTGGTCCTCAATCTATCGTTGTATCTGATTGAGAACCATACTTAGGTAGCTTTTTCCCACCTGTGTTTTGTGGGTAGTTGTTTTCTGTTTTTGTGTCTGCACCAGACAGATCTGTTTTGGTCGTTCTCTTTGTTGTTTTTGTTATTCCGTGTTCAGTTCTATTAAAATATCTTGAACACTTACCACGCTGCGCTTTGGTCCACTTCTTCAAACAGCCGTTACAGAACTACCCACCACCATAGGACCAAGCAGCGTGGTGTAATGGACCCCTGGACATGGGGGGAGATTCTGGACGGGAAGGGACCCTGGAGGCAGGCTGGGGAGTATCGCCGTCCACAGGGGGAACTGGAGGCAGCTAAGGCTGAGCGGCAATATTACGAGGGAACACGACTGGCAAGGAAGTCCGAGAGGCAGCTCCTCCCAAAAAATGATGGGGGGGGAGGCACACGGGGAGTGTGGCAGAGTCAGGTTGGAGACCTGAGCCAACTCCCCGTGGCGGGCGTCGTACTGGTCAGGCACCGTGTTATGCGGTGGAGCGCACGGTGTCTCCAGTACGTGGTCTTAGCCCGGTGCGCTACATCCCAGCTCCCCGCATCTGCCGGGCTAGGGTGAGGATCCAGCCAGGACGGATTGTGCCAGCCCTGCTCTCCAGACCTCCAGGATATCCTGCTCCGGCTCTAAGCACGGTTTCCCCAGTTCGCCAGGAGAACCCAGTGTGGCCTGTTCCATCTCCCCGCACGTGTCGGGCTAGACTGGGCATTCAGCCTGGAAGAGTGGTGCCAAGGCTACGCACCAGATCTTCAGTGCTCCCCCACAGCCCGGTCTATCCTGTGCCTCCTCCACAGACCAGGCCTCCAGTAGGTCTCCCCAGCCTGGTGAGTCCTGGGCCTGCATCCTGTCCACCAGAGTCGCCCTCCTGTCCGGCGCAGTCAGAATCGCCCTCCTGTCCGGCGCAGCCAGAGTCGCCCTCCTGTCCGGCGCAGCCAGAGTCACCCTCCTGTCCGGCGCCGCCAGAGTCGCCCTCCTGTCCGGCGCCAGAGTCTTATGACAAATGTAACTCGTTTCAAGAAACTAGGCGTATGTTGCACGTCACTACGTCACAGAAGAGGCATTTGAAAATAAACATACATTTTTATCAAAATACATTTTTTTGCCTTCTGGAAGATGTGAACTTTCATTTGCCTTACTAACAATAATATTGTTAAATTACGAGCCTAGTTGGTTTAGTCACGGAAAAAGGTAGGAACCTTCCCTCTAGCCATTATTGGCTGAGATAATGGATGGGCTGGACATGCCGGGAGATGAGTTTGGATTGGTCTGCAGTTTAACATGCTTCTGTTTATAACGTGAGCTGCTCAGTATGCGTTGATAGTCCTTTCAACCGTTTTAAAAATATATAACATTAGCCATCGAGAACTACAAAAGTTTTGCTTCTTTTCTCAAGAACATTGATGCTCTGACCAGTTTGAAAAAGTGATTTTCTACTCTCTGCACACGCCACGGTCAGTGTGAACCTGAGTGACTTGACACAAAAGCTGCCCAAACAAGATGTAGCTACAAGAAAAACTGAGTTAAATAGTTCCAGTCTGCCGTGAAGTGTTCATCTAAGAGTCTAGCTACATTTTTCAAGTTTCAAATTTGGTCAGAAAGTAGTTTTCATTGTAAGTTAAAGCTTACTGTGGCGTACAGCAGGTCAGCCACCAGGGGGAGACTCGTTGAGGCCTGGTGACAGACGGAGTATACATCACGAGGCGATGGCTCCGTCTGCTGGACATGCCAGGTCTCGACGGGCTTTCCGGCCAGGACTAATTGGGGCTGATTGGGAGTTGGCGAGTAATCAAGGGCTGATTGCTCACCAGCTGTGCAAGTCCCATAAAGCTGCCAGAAGGGGAGCATACAGGGAAGACTGGGGGAGGAAAGGACTCCTGTATAGTTGGAGACGGTGACAGAGGTAACAGGAGGGAGTTCCGTTGCTGTATGCCTGACAGGATACAGCAAGACCCAGAGCCCAGAAGATGGTATCCCGGAGAGGGTCTCATGGGGGAGACCTATCCTTTTAGATTTATTATTTAAATAAACACCCTTGAAACCGAGCTAATCCTACTCTGTCTGATCTGTGTAAACGTCTTGACAGAACCCCCTGGTCTGCCACAAGTGGTGGAGAATGTGGGCATTCTGATAATGTGGTCAGGTCAGGGTTGACGTTTACACAGCATCAGCATGGACGAGTTGATAGCTCAGTTCGTCCGGGCCCAACAAGCACAACAGGTGGTTCAGGAACGAACGCTGGAGGAACAGCGACTACAAAACGTCAGCCTTGTTGAGGAAATCAGGAAGCTGCAAGGAGGAGCGTCTCCTGAATCACATCCCAACCAGTCACCAGGGCATGGCGCGTCACTGCGCATCACCAGGGCATGGCTCCTAACCGACGTATCCACCCTCTCCATCCTCGACAAAGTGGTCCTGGATGTCTTCTTATGGGCGCAACCCCACGACATGAAGAGGGTAGCGAGCCTATGCATGCCCCAGACCTTGGAGGGCCTCCTGTAAGCAGTGGAGATGCATCAGAACATCAAGGCCCTGCTGAGTGGGAGCCGGGACGAGTCGGCGACCCGTTCAGGGAGATGGAAGGACAGCCCCACCGCTGTGTACCCTGAACCGACAGTCGGCAGGGACCGCAAACCCATGGAGCGACGGCTGGGGTAGGACCAACCTGCCACTGACGACCCCAGGTAGTTGGAGACGAAAGTAGGTGTTTTGAGTGTGGCGCCCGGGGGCACATTGCCTGGAATTGCCCAGCTCGAGAGGAGTCGATGCCATCAGCTAGCCCCGGAGGCGAGGTGGGTCACGCCGTGAACTCTGTCACCTCCTGTTGGGCACACCACAAATCAACTGCACCCATGGTTCCGGTGAAGGTTGACGGACACGACACGGAAGCGCTATTAGACTCCGAAAATATGGTTATGCTCGTAACCACGAGCCTGCTGAATCAGGAGAGCAAACTGGGTAGGGAGATGTCCATTTCCTGTGTTCACGGTGACACAAAGCGGTATCCAACCGTAGGAACCAACATCGTGAAGCCACAAGGGAGCTGCCAGATGATGGTGGGTGCAGTACCAGAGTTTCCGGTACCTCTCCTAGTGGGACCGGATTGTCAGCTGTTCGCGGACCCATGGGGGCATGAGTTGAAAAAAAGGTACGAGCTGACCGAAGAAGAGAGCGGGGACGACCCATCGCCTGTGCGGCCCGGAAGCAGCCGGTTAACTAACCTGTATCCTTGGGTCAGGGGTCTGAGGCGGAGGGCTGAACCCCCCCCCCCCCCCCCCATGAGGAACCACTGGAGGAGGAGCCCAGCCTCCCCACCAGCTGGGGGCCAACTGAAGGGACAATTCGGGACGCCCCAGTGGGAGGATGCAAACTTGAAAGCCGCCGCAGCCCAATTGACAGCGGTGGATGGACAGCTACCTCCGGGGGTGAGTGACTGTTGATACCCCCATTTCCAAATCAAGAATAACCTTTTGTATCAGGTGTCGCGCCAACAGGGGGAATTTCGAGAGGTATTGTTGCTGCCCCGACGGTACGTGGGAACCGTTCTGCTGGCCCACACCCACCTGTTGGGGGCGCACCTGGGAATGGAGAAGACTCGGGAATGGATCGCCGCCCAGTTCCACTGGCCCAGGATGAGGAGGGCCATGGAAGTCTATTGTCGCAGCTTCCTGGAGTGTCAACTCACTGCCCCGAAAGCACACTTCCGAAACCCACTGGTCCCCCTACCGAACATCGGGGTGCACTTTGAATGCATCGCCATGGACATAGTGGGACCCCTGGAAAAAAAACAGCAAGAGGCCATATCAGTACATCAGCCCGGTACATCAGCACCCTGGACCTGAGCAAAGGATATTGGCAGGTACACTTGGCAGCCTCCTCCTGAGAGAAGACGGTGTTCTCGACACCAGACAGTTTGTCTCAGTACCGGATACTCCCGTTCAGTCTCCACGGAGCCCTGCCCACATTCCAGCGACTGATGAACAGAGTGCTTTGACCCCACCAGCAGTACGCACCGGCCTATCTGGATGATATCATCATCCACAGCCAAGGTTGGGAAGAGCACCTGACGCACCTCCAGGCGGTGCTGGACACGCTCAGACAGGCCGGGTTGACCACAAACCCCAAGAAATGCAAACTAGAGTTTGAGGAGGTGGAGTACCTGGGGTATTTGATCGGACGAGGGAACGTCAAGCCCCAGGAGAGGATGGTTCACGCAGTATGTGACTGGCCCGTTCCACGCACCAAGACACAGGTCAAGTCCTTCCTGGGACTGGTAGGATACTATAGCCGCCTTATCCCCAACTTTGCAGCTATAGCTTCTCCCTTCACCGATCTATCAATGAAATGGATGGACGAGACAAAAGCAGCTTTCAGTCATCTGAAGGAAGCGCTGTGCTCCCATCCGATTCTCGTAGTGCCCGATTTCCATGTGCCAATAGTGGTCCAGACTGGATGCATGTGATACGGAACTAGGGGCCGTTCTGTCCCAGATACACGATGGGGAGGATCACCCCATCATGTGCATCAGCCAAAAGCTGAAACCTAGAGAAAAAAAGTACTCTAATGTTGAGAAAGAGTGTCTATCGGTGAAGTGGGCGCTAGATACTCTCAAGTACTACCTGTTAGTTACCCACTTCACCCTGGTCATGGACCATGCTCTCCTGGTCTG
This sequence comes from Oncorhynchus mykiss, assembly GCF_057628025.1. Classification (NCBI taxonomy): domain Eukaryota; kingdom Metazoa; phylum Chordata; class Actinopteri; order Salmoniformes; family Salmonidae; genus Oncorhynchus; species Oncorhynchus mykiss. The sequence continues at coordinate 28,326,772 of NC_143038.1, forward strand.
GATGGCCAGGGGAAAGGACACGAACGATCGGGTCACCAGGTGGTTCTTGTCCCTTCAACACTTCTCTTTTTCTGTTGTGCACAGGTCAGGGGTGAAGCATGGAAACGCGGATGCCCTATAGAGAAAGGAAAAATAAGTCTCACTGATGACAGTCCCCTCCCCGACAGAGCTAACACACCTCAATTCAACTTAGACTATAGATAATTAACAGGCAGCACTTGTTAACTGTTCTGTTACGTAACGATCACGTTTTGGAACAGTGAGTGCATTCTGACATCACATGCATAAAACAACTCACGCTGGGGCGACCGTTAGAGATATTCGGAACTCACGTATGAAAAGGTTAAATGTCTATTTTAAGATTAACATGTAATGTGCTGAATTTATAAAATAAATCAGCCAATTCAGAAGGGAAGAGAAACTTTGGAGGGAGCTTCCTTTTTTAAGGTAGCTCTCGAGACTAGTCTCTCTTTCTGGGATCAACCTTCACAATAACTGGGCTTGCACTGTCTATCAGTCCCCTAAAGATGGAGGGCTCTTTCCCTACTAAGTCTCTACCTAGCAAGTTAAACTCTAGTAACCCATTATACTTTCATACATTGTTACTTTATAAAATGTTGTAACCCATTATACTATTATACTATATACTATTACTACTAATACTATTAGTACATTTTACACCACTTAATTACATGTGGGTGTGTAAGTTGTATATATATTTTGTTTATTTTCTATTGTTACTTCATCAGATCTCTAGTAACCCATTATACTCAATGTTATGTTACTTTATCTCTAATAACCTATTATACATGTGTGTTACATCACAAATTCCTCCTCTACACCATAGTTCTATTCATACAGAGGTTTAAATATTCACTAGTGTTCCATTTAACAGCATATTCGGGAAATAGTACTCTCTTCTTCCATCTCTCCATACAGAATCCCTATATGACATTATAAATCTCAGGTATTCACATCCACACCACCAGCAACGATCACAGCGCAGCAGACCAAGAGGTACACATATAATTTTCACAAAGAGGGGGCATCAATGAACATTGTTGCAACCCTTACCCATCTCAACTGTTACCCTCTCAAACTTTTCAATGACTTCTCCTGTCAGTGCTCACTACCTGTAGATCAACGGGCAGTGGTGGACAGAACCCCTAGATAAGGTTATGGATCTAAACGTTATAGATCTAGATCCCTTACATACTGCCTACAGACATGTTGCATAGGCATAGTTCATAGAGTTGGTTCCGGCATGTGTCTGGCACCATTCTCCATCTTAACTTATATAACATATTCTGGTTATGTGCCCCCCCCCAATATCTTTACCAAGCACAGGCAGGAACCAATGATTATTTATGACACTAAGACAAGATTAACATTTGCAAGACTGTCACTTCACAAGATAACATTTTCCATCACAGGATTCGGAAGAAAGTCAACACCAAGGTAGGCCTGACCCTGACCAAGGACCGATGCTCTGCTCCTGCCATCTACCATTATCTTCAACTCACAAGAACAGTGAACCACTAAAGTACTCCTGTAATACTATGTTTGAGATGACATGTTTGGGACCACGTATTTCCCATAATTTGATACAGATAATGTTTGTGTCTAAGTTGATTGCAGCTAATAAATAATGCTAAAAAGACTTGTGGTCGATGTTGGCCTGTAAATTGACTGGAACCAGTCTATGCCGGCCCTATGCAACTGGATCAGAGGAAAGTGCCTGGCGCCTGAGTGGAGGTTGATGGACAGGTAAGAATATTGCCACGGTCTCACCTGTCCAGGTCAGTGACATGAGAGATGAGGTAAAGAAGAAAAGGAAAGGAGGCCACTATCTAAACCTCAACTAAATCTTGTTATAAATAAAACACTTGAGTAAATTGAGGAGACTAAACTGCTTTGAGTTACCCTGGATTGTAAAACTGTCATGGTCAAAACTTATTGATACAACAGTAGCTAAGATGGGGAGAAGTATGTCCATTGTAAGGTGCTGCTCTACCTTCTTGACAGCACTGTCAACAAGGCAGGTCCTACAGGCCCTAGTTTTGTCGCACCTGGACTACTGTTCAGTCGTGTGGTCAGGTGCCACAAAAAAAAGGACATAGGAAAATTGCAACTGTTTCAGAACAGGGCAGCACGGCTGGCCCTTGGATGTACACAGAGAGCTAATATTAATAACATTGACGTCAATCTCTCCTGGCTCAAAGTGGAGGAGAGATTGACTTCATCACTGCTTGTATTTATGAGAGGTATTGACATGATGAATGCACCGAGCTGTCTGTTTTGAACTACTGGTGCACAGCTCGGACACCGATGCATACCCCACAAGACATGCCGCAAGAGGTCTCTTCACAGTCCCCAAGTCCAGAACAGACTATGGGAGGCGCACAGTACTACATAGAGCCGTGACTACATGGAACTCTATTTCACATCAAGTAACTTGGCCATTCTAACACCTGGATATGTTTATTTTTGAACCATTCCATTGTAGATTTTGCTTTATGTTTTGGATCATTGTCTTGTTGGAAGACAAATCTCCGTCCCAGTCTCAGGTCTTTTGCAGACTCCATCAGATTTTCTTCCAGAATGGTCCTGTATTTGGCTCCATCCATCTTCCCATCAATTTTAACCATCTTCCCTGTCCCTGCTGAAGAAAAGCAGGCCCAAACCATGATGCTGCCACCACCATGTTTGACAGTGGGGATGGTGTGTTCAGGGTGATGAGCTGTGTTGCTTTTACGCCAAACATAACGTTTTGCATTGTTGCCAAAAAGTTACATTTTGGTTTCATCTGACCAGAGCACCTTCTTCCACATGTTTGGTGTGTCTCCCAGGTGGCTTGTGGCAAACTTTAAACAACACTTTTTATGGATATCTTTAAGAAATGGCTTTCTTCTTACCACTCTTCCATAAAGGCCAGATATGTGCAATATACGACTGATTGTTGTCCTATGGACAGAGTCTCCCACCTCAGCTGTAGATCTCTGCAGTTCATCCAGAGTGATCATGGGCCTCTTGGCTGCATCTCTGATCAGTCTTCTCCTTGTATGAGCTGAAAGTTTAGAGGGACGGCCAGGTCTTGGTAGATTTGTAGTGGTCTGATACTCCTTCCATTTCAATATTATCGCTTGCACAGTGCTCCTTGGGATGTTTAAAGCTTGGGAAATATTTTTGTATCCAAATCCGGCTTTAAACTTCTTCACAGCAGTATCTCGGACCTGCCTGGTGTGTTCCTTGTTCTTCATGATGCTCTCTGCGCTTTTAACGGACCTCTGAGACTATCACAGTGCAGGTGCATTTATACGGAGACTTGATTACACACAGGTGGATTGTATTTATCATCATTAGTCATTTAGGTCAACATTGGATCATTCAGAGATCCTCACTGAACTTCTGGAGAGAGTTTGCTGCACTGAAAGTAAAGGGGCTGAATAATTTTGCACGCCCAATTTGTCAGTTTTTGATTTGTTAAAAAAGTTTGAAATATCCAATAAATGTCGTTCCACTTCAGGATTGTGTCCCACTTGTTGTTGATTCTTCACAAACAAATAAAGTTTTATATCTTTATGTTTGAAGCCTGAAATGTGGCAAAAGGTCGCAAAGTTCAAGGGGGCCGAATACTTTCGCAAGGCACTGTACATGCATACACACACACATGATAACATACGCACTATACACACACGTACACATGGATTTTGAACTGTATATATGTGGTAGTGGTGGAGTAGGGGGCTGAGGGCACACAGTCTGAATGTATTGTAAAGTTTTAATTGTATAAACTGCCTTCATTTTGCCTTGGCAGCAGCTAATGTGGATCCCTAAAAAATACAAACACAAATTGAGATGCACTCAAAAGGCTGATTCCACTGTGGTCTCTCCTACTGTCTCCCTTCTAGATTGTGACGTTCTACGGCTCCACTCTGGTTGACAACGGTGCGGCTGCTAACGGACAACCCCTGGAGATCCCCGGTGTCAGTCGACCCGGTCTGGTCACTAAGGCAGGCCTGGTGCAGTTTGGACACGACGGCAAGACGGTAAGTCGCCTAACGTTGCACAAATGTTATTTAGACATACATTTTATTACCAGGGTTGCTACCATAGATTGTCTCTCTTTTTTTTTAAAAAGCCTTCCGACATTTTTCTTTGGCCCTTTCTTTGGAAGAAGAAACCCTGTTTATTTTTGCAAATACAAAAAAACTTCCAAATCTTTCTGAGGGCATTCGTTTCTAACTTTTTGGATTTAAACATAGGCCTATGTACCTACCTGGCCTTGAGGTCAGGACTATCATGGCATAGTTTCAGTGGCGCTCATTCCCTGCAATCTCTCGGGGACTGGTTCCCGCACCGATTCTGGCTGTTCCCCCTCATTGGCAGGAGAAATAACTTTGGATGTTTTCCAGTCGAACCTTAGGCCTGCGCTGAAAAGCTCTCTGTGAGGTGTTATGTATTCTCTAGGAGCAACTGAGAGAAAGAGTCAGGGGATAGGGGGAAGGGTTCAGAGATTGAGTCAAGGAAGTTAAGAAAGATTGGGGTGAGTGAGAGTTTGTTAGTGTTGCATCAGTTTATGGGAAATGTGTTGAAAGAGAATTTTGGGGACAGAGGGCTGCATCACAAAGGGTTGGAGATTAGGCTGTGTGTGTGTGTGTGTGTGTGTGTGTGTGTGTGTGTGTGTGTGTGTGTGTGTGTGTGTGTGTGTGTGTGTGTGTGTGTGTGTGTGTAAGCAGGGTAATTAGGCCGGGTCCCACCGGGTCCAAGACCCGGCACCTATGGTTATTTGAATTATCTAAGGAAAAATTGTTGTCCACATTTTATTTTTCAACAGCCAACAACACAAGAAGCAACAGCAAAATCAGACAACCCCATAGTAGAACTGTTTACACATTCAATTGTTCAGCATATCAAATTGTGAGCACTGCACAGGGAGACAAATATGCATGTCATACTACCCTGAACAAAAATTAACGCAACATGCAACAATTTCAAAGATTTTACTGAGTTACAGTTCATATAAGGAAATCAGTCAATGGAAATGAATTAAACCCAAATCTATGGATTTCACATGACTGGGAATACACATATGTATCTGGCCACAAATGCCTTCAAAAAAAGTTAGGGGCGTGGATCAGAAAACCAGTCAGTGTCTGGTGTGGCTACCATTTGCCTCATGTAGCAAGACATCTCCTTCGCATAGAGTTGATCAGGCTGTTGATTGTTGTCCCACTTTTCTTCAACGGCTGTGCAAAGTTGCTGGATATTGGCGGGAACTGGAACACGATGTCGTACTCGTTGGCTCAGAGCATCCCAAGCATACTCAATGGGTGACATGTCTGGTGAGTATGCAGGCCATGGAAGAACTGGAATATTTACAGCTTCCAGGAATTGTGTACAGATCCTTGCAACATGAAGCCATGCATTATCATGCTGAAACATGAGGTGATGGAGGCGGATGAATGGCACGACAATGGGCCTCAGGATCTCATCACAGTATCTCTGTGTATTCAAGTTGCCATCGATAAAATGTAATACTGTTCGTTGTCTGTAGGTTATGCCTGCCCATACCATAACCCCCGGCCACCATGGGCACTCTGTTCACAATGTTGACATCAGCAAACCGCTTGCCCACGCAACGCCATACACACTGTCTGCTATCTGCCCGGTACAGTTGAAACCGGGATTCATCTGTGAGAAGCACACTTCTCCAGCATGCCAGTGGCCATTGAAGGTGAGCATTTGCCCACTGAAGTCGACTACAACGCCGAACTGCAGTCAGGTCAAGACCCTGGTGAGGATGACAAGCACGCAGATGAGCTCCCCTGAGACAGTTTCCGACAGTTTGTGCAGAAATTCTTTGGTTGTACAAACCCAGTTTCATTAGTTGTCCGGGTGGCTCATCTCAGAGCATCCCGCAGGTGAAGAAGCCGGATTAGGTCCTTGGCTGGCGTAGTCTACACTTGTGAGGTCAGTTGGACGTACTGCCAAATTCTCTAAAATGACTTTTGGAGGTGGTTTATGGTAGCGTGGCATTGTGTTGTGTAACAAAACTTCACATTTTAGAGTGACATTTTATTGTCCCCGGCACAAGGTGCACCTGTGTAATGATCATGTTGTTCAATCAGCTGATATGCTGCACCTGTCAGGTGGATGGATTATCTTGGCAAAGGAGAAATACACACTAACAGGGTGTAAACAAATTTGTGCACAAAATTTGAGAGAAATACGCTTTTTGTTTATTTTGTACCTTTATTAAGCACTAAGACCACGGTTTCTTTCGCAGATGCATGAACACATCAATAAACAACAATTATACTATACATATCTGTATACACCTCAATTACACAATGCATGAAAAGCAAACACAGAACACAAAAAGCAAAACACAATCATATGAAACACACTCATCCACCTGAATTGCCCAACATGAGTATTAAGACTAGCTGTATTTCTAAGATATGCTATTGAGCTGCAAACCACACATGGTTTAGAGCTGCAAACCACACAGGGTTTATATGCAGACGTGATGTATCCAAGCCCAGAATGAGTGCTGCAACAAAGGGGTTTATTTGCCCAATCTGGGCTAAGAGGAGTTTTGACCCAAGTCTACTACACATGGTCTCAGTCTAGATAGGGGAAATACACTACTCTTCTCTACCACTCTTTGAAAGAAAGATGGGCTTTTCTGACCTCTACTGGTCATATAACTGTACTACAAGTGGAGCTAAATTCAATGATTAGTTTATCTTTATTTAACTAGGTAAGTCAGTTAAGAACAAATTCTTATTTACAATGACGGCATACCCCGGCCAAACCCTAATTGTACACTGCCCTATGGGACTCCCAATCACGGGCAGTTGTGATACACCCTGGAATCAAACCAGTCTGTAGTGATGCCTCTAGCACTGAGATGCAATCCCTTAGACCGCTGCGCCACTCAGGAGCCTACAAATTATGGGGACCTCCTTCCCGTATACAAACATCACGTGACTCATTGTAAAAACGAGGAGAATCTAGTCGTGTTCATTAGGCACCACACTGAAGAAAATGTACTAAAATGGAGGGACTACCTAGTCTCGTTCAATAAGAAATACTAATTTGTTTTACTTTACTTGATTGAGTTTATTTTTACAGGGACAGTTAACATGAATCAACATTTCAGTAATGTATTTCAATTTTTTTACATTAAATTGTTAAATGTTTTCCGTCGTGTGCACTAATGAACACGCCCCTGGAGTTTTAACATTGTCCAAAATCATGCTGCAATAGATAGGACTTGCTATAGCTATTTATAAAGTTACCCTGCATGCGTGTTTGGACAGTAAAGTCAAATTTGAAGTCTGTCTAAAAACACCCTTTCAGTGAACATATCGGTAATGACGTTCCCTCTATAGTTGAATTGGTAAACATACAGCAAGTTAATTCCCTTTAATAATATGTCATATTTTCCTAATATACTGTAGCTGTCAGATTGAGAACTGGCATTCTTTGAATAGGTGTAAGTAAAATGTTAGGCAACGTTGTTAACATTTTAAATATATAAACCTCTGTCTTCCACACATAGGGAAGAGAATGACATCCAAGATGTACAGATTTAAAAAAATATATTAGACAGTGATATGCACTCCATTAGTGACTCCCCCAAGCTATGGATATCCATCTGTTTGACTACCTTGAAGTGCTCCGTTTAAGACGGTCTATAGACGGTCTATAAATGATAGATACAATACAAGGTACCAGAGAACTAGTTACATGGACTTTTTCCTCATGGAACTCACTAGCTAGGTTTCCATCCAATTGGCGACAGATTTTCATGTAAATATTCAAAAACTTTTCCACCAGAGATGTTTACATAAAATTGACTTGTTGCGGATAACTTAGTGGACATAAAATAGACAAATAGTGTGGTTAAATTCCCATGAACTGAATTAAAAATACAAGTTGAATGGGTTTCCATTGCATTTTCAACTCTAGTGATGGTTTTGTCAAAAATAAAATTGTGTTATATAGCTTATGTGCCCACTCTGGTCTTGGCACGTGTACTCTAGCCAACAGCTTGCAGATACAGTGCAGGTGGGCTTTCCTACATGATGAGATTGTAGTATGGACAAAAGAGCGAGATTACCTCGATTTGTCAAACAGCCAAGCATCGATCATCATGTGACCAGAATAAGAGTTTAAGACGGTCTATATTTATTGGAACTGATCAAGCTCATCACCGTGCACTTTCACCAGCCTGTGAAGTTCATCATTTATTGAATCGGTAGCCTAATAAACAACATGTTTTTTGAGTCGCAGTGGGAGGACCACACAACATATCATCTTGTGACTTTTACTTCGATATATTTGAGCATAAAGGCGTTTCCAGCGCCATTTGTTGCATAATTTACTTTACCGACACAAAAAGATCCCACTCTGTCGACATTTGGAAAGTTAACTGTACCGACAAATTAGCTGCTTCCATCAGGGCTGTCGTGACATATTTTTTCTCCAACGGACTTTACTCGCTTAAAAAAGATTGGATGGAGAACCACATACACAGTGCCGTGAAAAAGTATTTGACCCCTTTCTGATTCTCTCTCATTTTTGGGGGGAACTGAATGTTATCAGATCTTCAGCCAAAACCTAATATTAGATAAAGGGAACCTGAATTTACAAATAAGTATATATTTGTTGTGTTATTAGTAAAGTTATGCAACACCCAATTCCCCTGTGTGAAAAAAGTAATTGCCCCCTTACACACAATAACTGGTTGTTTTAGACTTGTTTGTTTTGGATTAAATTCAGCTCTGTATCAGAGAACTCTACAGGAGAATGTCAGGCCATCCGTCTGTGTGCTGAAGCTGAAACGCAGCTGGGTCATGCAGCAAGACAATGATCTAAAACACACAATCAAGTCTGCCTGAAAATGGCTAAAAAGCAACACATTTGAAGTTAAGTCCAGGACTAATCCCAATTGAGAGGTTGTGGCAGGACTTGAACAAGCAGTTCAATGCTTGAAAATCCACAAATGTCACCGAGTTAAAGCAGTTCTGCATGGAAGAGTGGGCCAAAACTCCTCCACAGCGACGTTAGAGACCGATCAACTAACAGGAAGCATTTGGTTGGAGTCATTGCAGTTAAAGGTGAGTTATTGAGTGTAAGGGGTCAATTACTTTCTCACACAGGAGCATTGGGTGTTACATTTGTGCCATGTAGTGTATTTCATAAAGTTATGTATGTGGACACCTGCACGTCAAACATCTCATTCCAAAATCATGGACATTTGCTGCTACAACAGCCTCCACTCTTCTGAGAAGGCTTTCCACTAGATGTTGGAACATTGCTGCAGGGACTTGCTTCCATTTAGCCACAAGAGCATTTGTGAGGTCGGGCACTGATGTTTGGCGATTAGGCCTGGCTCGCAGTCGGTGTTCCAATTCATCCCAAAGGTGTTCGATGGGGTTGAGGTCAGGGCTCTGTGCAGGCCAGTCAAGTTCTTCCACACCATGTCGACAAACCATTTCTGTATGGACCTTGCTTTGCGCACGGGGGCATTGCCATGCTGAAACAGGAAAGGGCCTTCCCCAAACTGTTGCCGCAAAGTTGGAGGCACAGAATCATATAGAATGTTACTGGATGCTGTAGCGTTGAGATTTCCCTTCACTGGAACTAAGAGGCCTAGTCCGAACCATGAAAAACAGCTCCAGACCACTATTCCTCCTACACCAAACTTCACAGCTGGTACTATGCATTGGGGAAGGTAGCGTTCTCCTGGCATTTGCCAAACCAAGATTTGTCCATTGTACTGCCAGATGGTGAAGTGTGATTTATCACTCCATAGAATGCATTTCCACTGCTCCAGAGTTCAATGGCGGCGAGCTTTACACCACTCCAGGCGACGATTGGCATTGCGCATGGTGATCTTAGGCTCGACGAACGGTTCTTATGCTGACGTTTTTTTCCAGAAGCAGTTTGGAACTCAGTAGTGAGTGTTGCAACCAAGGACAGGCGATTATTTTTTTTTTACACACTTCAGCACTCGGTGGCCCCGTTCTGTGAGGTTGCGTGGCCTACCACTTTGCGGCTGAGCCATTGTTGCTCCGTTCCCACTTCACAAGAACAGCACTTACAGGGCAGCTATGACAGTGCCACGTTGAAAGTCACTGTGCTCTTCAGTATGGGATTTTATACACCTGTCAGCAACAGGTGTGGCTGAAATAGCCGAATCCACTCATTTGAAAGGGTGTCCACATACTTTTATGTATGTGTGTATATATATATATATATATATACACATATATATATATATATATTATATATATTATGTGTGTATATGTATATATATAATTTGTGTGTGTGTGTGTGTGTGTATATATATATATATATATATATAAAAAATTGTTCACTCAGGTTCCTGTCATCTAATATCAGATTTTGGTTGAAGATCTGATAACATTCAGTATCCAAAATATGTAGAAGTAGAGAAAATTGGAAATGGGGCAAATACTTTTCCACAGTACTGTACAGACAACCAACCACATAGGCTACATGCTTTCTAGAAATGCCCTCCCATTTATGGATTTTGGCTAAGATCGGAGCTTCGCCCTCAAACTTTTCTTACTCTGTGGACAGATTATGCTTCCTTTTTTCCTTCAATAACACATTTCAATTGTCCTTATCATGACTGCCAGACTAAAACGTCTGTGTCACCAAAGGCATCAGGGAAAGGACAGTAACGTCAAAGGCCCAGGACAATCGGACCACAGGCCACTGTCCTATGCACTTGCAGCTCTCCCATCTGACTGAAGCTTTCGCCACAGTCATGGCATCGGTATGGGTTCTCCTTGTGAGTCCTCCTCAAATGTCCTTTCATATGAGCGTCCTGCCTGAACGCTTTCCCGCAGACTGGGCAGACAAACGGTTTCTCTCCTGTGTGAACTCTGATATGCTCGTTCAGATGACTCTTCACTTTGAAACCTTTCCCACAAAGGTGACAGCTGTGTGGTCTCTCCCCTGTATGAGTCGTCATGTGGTCTCCCAGACCCTTCCTGGCTGGGAACCCCTTTCCACAGACATGGCATCGAAATCGCTCGTAGGAAGCGCGTCTCTTCATAAATTCAGACAGTGTTCCTATATGCCTAAATGGTCGTCCTCTCTTTGTTTTCCGTTGCAGGGGGCTCATGTTTTCACTCGGAGCTGCAGAACAGTGTGCGTTTACGGCAAACAGGAACTGTGGGTCACTCGTTGGTACTCCGTAGCCCTCTCCATCAGGTTCTGTTTTCATGTGTTCCACTAGGGTACTCGACAGATTATTAATCTCATTGTCCTCCACAATTTGGGTTTTAAAAAGGTGCGAGGGCCAAGGGTCCTGGTCAAACCCACTTTTCACACAAGGAGGAGTGAATACAAACTCTATGTTATGACTATGAGACTCAGGCCCTTGCAGTTGCTCTTCTACCAGTCTCGTCCTGAAGTCCTGTTCCACTGTACTTTGTGCGGGCTCTGAACTTTCTTCCTGCAGACTGAGGCCCTTAATTTCCTCTTCTGAGACATGATGCCTAGGTTCTGGAGGCAAGGAAAGGCAAATAAATGTTAGTCAACAGAGAGCCATATTAATATATCTTACTGAGACTAGCGGAGTAAAAAAAATCAAAATGATCAGCTTCAATTCAGTTAGCGAATAAAAGCACTTTGTCAGGCCAAATACAATATATCACACACTCCTTTCTTTAAACATTTATATATTTTCCCCTATTGAAAACTGGGATTCATAGTTTACTGGTAACATTACTGTCCTTTACTTTCATTGAAAAATATCCCTCAAACGTTGTTCAAATTCCCTTGACTTGCTAGTAGAGTGGGGGAAATTGTTGTAAAGTTGCGCGCTCACAGAATCGTTGGAGGCACAGAATCGTCTAGAATGTCCTTGTATGCTGTAGCATTAAGATTTGCTTTCACTGGAACTAAAAGGCCTAGTCCAAACCATGAAAAACAGCCCCAGACCATTATTCCTCCTCCACCAAACTTTACAGTTGGCATTATGCATTGGGACAGGTAGCATTTTCCTGGCATTCACCAAACACAGATTTGTCCATCGGACTGCCAGATAGTGAAGCGCGATTCATCACTCCAGAGAGTCCAATGGCGGCGAGTTTAACACCGCTGATCTTAGGCTTGTGTTCGGCTTTTCGGCCATGGCAACCCACTTCATGAAGCTCCAGACGAACAGTTCTTGTGCTGACGTTGTTTCCAGAAGCAGTTTGGAACTTGGTGGTGAGTGTTGCAACCGAGGACAATGTTTATGTGCTTCGCACTTCAGCGGTCCCATTCTGTGAGCTTGTGTGACCTACCACTTCACGGCTGAGATGTTGTTGCTTCTAGACGTTTCCAGTTCACAATGAGAGCACAATTGACCGGGGAAACTCTAGCAGGGCAGAAATTTTACAATTTGACATGTTGGAAAGGTGGCATCCATAACTAGGCAAGTCAGCTACATTGGCCTAGCTGACTTAGTTAGCTAAATTTATCTCCCCCAGAGACCACCAAAGAAAAATCCTGATTCAAACTTTTTTCTCGTCGGTTAACCCTTTCCTTTCTAACAAACTGAAAAGATTCAAAAAACATAATTGATAATAATAATAATAATTTTATAAGTCCTTAGCCTTTCTCTGAAAGCAGAGCAGGCCCTCATTGTTCCCTACTGTGTTTGGGTTAGTAAACATTTGTGGAGTGGCTCTTTTTGTCCTCAGCATGCATTTTTTTCACCATTCTTAGTGTCTAAAGAACCCATATGTTCTTCTGAAATATTAACATAAATACTAAACATTTTGAACTCTTATTATGGTGACGATTTTACAAAATTACAGTCATGGTCATTAATTGGCCTCGCATTTTTCTGGTCTCGGTCTTGACTCGGACTCAGCCCTCTCGCCCACACCCCATGGACTCGATTCGCTCCGGCCTTGAATCGTTCTCGCTTTAGGTGGTCTCGAACACAAAACTGTCCACAGATATTGGGTTCCAGCAAGTTGATTAACCAGTTAGAGCTCTAGGGGCGCTATTTCATTTTTGGATAAAAAACGTTCCCGTTTTAAGCGCGATATTTTGTCACGAAAAGATGCTCGACTATGCATATTCTTGACAGTTTTGGAAAGAAAACACTCTGAAGTTTCAGAATCTGCAAAGATTTTGTCTGTAAGTGCCCCAGAACTCATTCTACAGGCGAAACCAAGATGATGCATCACCCAGGAATTAGCAGAATTTCTGAAGCTCTGTTTTCCATTCTCTCCTTATATGGCTGTGATTGCGCAAGGAATGAGCCTACACTTTCTGTCGTTCGCCCAAGGTCTTAGCAGCATTGTGACGTATTTGTAGGCATATCATTGGAAGATTGGCCATAAGAGACTACATTTTCCAGAGGTCCGCCCGGTGTCCTTTGTCTAAATTTGTGCGTAATCTTCAGGTGCGGTCATTTTCTCCTGGGATTCAGGAGAGAAAGCATGTTTCCAAGAACGATGTATCAATGAAGAGATATGTGAAAAACACCTTGAGGCTTGATTCTAAAAAACGTTTGCCATGTTTTCAGTCGATATTATGGAGTTAATTTGGAAAAAAGTTTGCGTTTTGAGGACTGAATTTATGGATTTTTTTTGGTAGCCAAATGTGATGTATAAAACGGAGCTATTTCTAATACACAAGGAATCTTTTTGGAAAAACTGAGCATCTGCTATCTAACTGAGAGTATCCTCATTGAAAACATCAGAAGTTCTTCAAAGGTAAATGATTTTATTTGAAGGCTTTTATGTTTTTGTTAATGTTGCGTGCTGGATGCTAACGCTAATGCTAACGCTAAATGCTAACGCGAAATGCTAACTCTAGCTAGCTACTTTTACACAAATGATTGTTTTCCTATGGTTGAGAAGCATATTTTGAAAATCTGAGATGACAGTGTTGTTTACAAAAGGCTAAGCTTGAGAGATGGCATATTTATTTCATTTCATTTGCGATTTTCATAAATAGTTAACGTTGTGTTATGCTAATGAGCTTGCTGATAGATTTACACAATCCTGGATACAGGGGTTTTTTCATAGCTAAACGTGACGCAGAAAACGGAGCGATTTGTCCTAAACAAATAATCTTTCAGGAAAAACTGAACATTTGCTATCTGAGAGTCTCCTCAATGAAAACATCTGAAGTTCTTCAAAGGTAAATGATTTTTTTGAATGCTTTTCTGTTTTTTTGTGTAAATGTTGCCAGCTGAATGCTAATGCTAAATGCTACGTTAGCCATCAATACTGTTACACAAATGATTGTTTTGCAATGGTTGAGAAGCATATTTTGAAAATCTGAGATGACAGTGTTGTTAACAAAAGGCTAAGCTTGAGAGCTAGCATATTTATTTCATTTCATTTGCGATTTTCATGAATAGTTAACGTTGCGTTATGGTAATGAGCTTGAGTCTGTATTCACGAACCCGGATCCGGGATGGGGAGATCAGAAAGGTTAACAGGTGACAAGAGAAGTGACACACACTGTGGGCTTGCAGTGCGCGGAACGTCAAGCAAGGGCAGTGAAAGAGAGTAGGATACAAGCCAGTCAAACACTAAGTTGAAGTAGTAGTCGTTACAAACCTGCTCTATGTAACTTTATTTGTGGTTTCATGACCAAATCCAACATGTTCTGTAACCGTTTGTTCTCCTCCTTCGAACGGGATACTTCTTCTTGATACTCTACTATCGTATTTTCAACTACTCCAAATATCTCTACAGCAGCCGCGATCAATCGCTCACGCAGAAACACATTGAGCAATTGTATTTTTGACATGTTGGGAATGCACTGTCGCTAGTATTTTATTATCAATTTATTTCAATTTAAAGCTTTTTTGAAACCCTTCTTGCTAAATGTGCCTGCCAGGAAGTAAACACTGTTCGCTATACTTTTTTACTGTGCGTGCACGGCAACACAATACCGCACTACCGCCGCCTGTTGTCAGGAGTGGAAACAAAGGTTGACAATACGCTGACGTTTTTCAACCTATATTTTTGGTTCACATGTAAGAAGAGACAGACATGACTCTCAAATGGCTATTTCTTCACAAAACACTTTACAGACTGGAACTTGGGCTGCACGCTGGCTATTGGTTAAGATTCTGGTAGTTCCATATAGTCAATAACCTTTCTGTCCTAGTACTGTACACCATTTATGAATCCAGTCCTGATTCAGGGTATTATAATGGTATGACTTTGGACTGTTTGGAATAAACATAATAAACTGCAGTGCATGCAGACATGTTGAACTGCATGCTTCTTTTCGAATGAATATGTGTGCACTGTTTACAGTTGAAGTCGGAAAATTTACATACACCTTCGTCACCGTAGCCTAGTGGTTAGAGCGTTGGACTAGTAACCGGAAGGTTGCAAGTTCAAATCCCCGAGCTGACAAGGTACAAATCTGCCTCTGTTCCTAGGCCGTCATTGAAAATAAGACTTTGTTCTTAACTGACTTGCCTAGTTAAATAAAGGTAAAAAAAATACATATATAATAATAAATTTAAACTCAGTTATTCACAATTCCTGACATTTAATCATAGTAAAAATTCCCTATCTTTGGTGAGTTAGGATCACCACTTTATTTTAAGAATGTGAAGTGTCAGAATAATAGTAGAGAGAATGATTTCTTTCAGCTTTTAATTCTTTCATCACATTCCCAGTGGGTCAGAAGTTTACATACACTCAATTAGTATTCGGTAGCATTGCCTTTAAATTGTTTAACTTGGGTCAAATGTTTTGGGTAGCCTTCCACAAGCTTCCCACAATAAGTTGGGTGAATTTTGGCCCATTCCTCCTGACAGAGCTGGTGTAACTGAGTCAGGTTTGTAGGCCTCCATATTTGTAGGCCTCCACACACTTTTTCAGTTCTGCCCACAAATGTTCTATATGATTGAGGTCAGGGCTTTGTGATGTCCACTCCAATACCTTGACGTTATTGTCCTTAAGCCATTTTGCCACAACTTTGGAAGTATGCTTGGGGTCATTGTCCATTTGGAAGACCCATTAACGACCAAACTTTAACTTCCTGACTGATGTCTTGAGATGTTGCTTCAATATATCCACAGCATTTTCCAACCTCATGATGCCATCTATTTTGTGAAGTGCACCAGTCCCTTCTGCAGCAAGGCACCCCCACAACATGATGCTGCCACCCCCGTGCTTCACGGTTGGGATGGTGTTCTTCGGCTTGCAAGCCTCCCCCTTTTTCCTCCAAACATAACGATGGTCATTATGGCCAAACAGTTCTATTTTTGTTTAATCTGACCAGCGGATATTTCTCCAAAAAAGTACAATCTTTATCCCCATGTGCAGTTGCAAACTGTAGTCTGGCTTTTTTATGGCGGATTTGGAGCAGGGACTTCTTCCTTGCTGAGCAGCCTTTCAGGTTATGTCAATATAGGACTGGTTTTAATGTGGATGTAGATACTTTTGTACCTGTTTCCTCCAGCATCTTCACAAGATTCTTTGCTGTAGTTCTAGGATTGATTTGCACTTTTCGCACTAAAGTGCGTTCATCTCTAGGAGACAGACCGCGTCTCCTTCCTGAGCAGTATGACGGCTGCGTGGTCCCATGGCATTTATACTTGCATACTATTATTTGTAACAGATGAACGTGGTACCTTCAGGCGTTTGGAAATTGCTCCCAAGGATGAACCAGACTTTTGGAGGTCTACAATTTCTTTCTGAGATCTTGGCTGATTTCTTTTGATTTTCCCATGATGTCAAGCAAAGAGGCACTGAGTTTGAAGGTAGGCCTTGAAATACATCCTCAGGTACACCTCCAATTGACTGAAATAATGTCAATTAGCCTATAAGAAGCTTCTAAAGCCATGACATCATTTTCTTGAATTTTCCAAGCTGTTTAAAGGCACAGTCAACTTAGTGTATGTAAACTTCTGACCCATTGGAATTTTGATACAGTGAATTATAAGTGAAATCTATCTGTAAACAATTGTTGGAAGAATTACTTGTGTCATGCATAAAGTAGATGTCCTAACCGACTTGCCAAAACTAAATTTGTGGAATGGTTGATAAATTAGTTTTAATGACACTTAGGTTGGAGTATGTAAACATCCGACTTCAACTGTATGTATTTTGTTTGTGTCCTTGTTCTTCCATCTCAAGTCAGCAACAACTATCCATCCTTTTGTTCCTCTGCAGGTTCACTGAATTCTGCAAAGGTGGCCAGCGCAGGGACAGAAGGACAGAGCAGCATTGACTCATTCTTGACCACCACAGGTGTCCATCTGTACAGCCAGGGCCACCCCAGGCAGAAGGCCATAACAGAGGCTATACTGCAAGTCCTGATCATTTCCTGCAAACTGCCTATGTCCTTAGTGGACAACCCTCACTTCAGGCATTTCCTGTCCGTGGTAAATGACAAATATAGACCAGTAAGTAGGCCCACGTTAACAAGGTGCCTGCATGACTTAACACTGAACAAAGAGGCTACACTCAAAAGTGCCCTAGAGAAGACAGAATCAGTGTCTGTCACTGTAGATATATGGACTGACATGATCATGAGGGGCTTCGTGGGAGTAACGGCCCATTACATGGCTATGGCAGAAAAAAAAACTCCCAGACTGGAGTCAGTTCCGTTGAGCTGTGATAGATTCACAGGGTCACACACTGGGGAAAGAATCAGTAATACATTTGAAGTAATATGTGATCATTTTGGCATAAAACATCAATTAGATTTATACCATATGTGATCACGCTGCAAATATGAAAAAAGCCTTCACAGTTTGTTTCCCCAAAGTAAGCAATGATCATGATGATGATGATGTGGATAACCCCAGCCTATGGGAATAATTTGGTGAAGAGTACAATGCTGATGTAGAAGCTATCCGAACCAACTGCAGGCAACAGCACTTACAGTTCTTTGCCCATTCATTACAACTAGTGATTAGAGATGGACTAAAGGAAACACCAATCATAAACAGCCTGCTGGCTAAGGTAACTAAACTTTGCAACTTACTACATACTACCTGTGGTCTGAAAGAAGCATTTGAAGCTGAGTTCGGAGCCAATCGTTGTATCCCTGCTGATGTGTCTACCAGATGGAATTCCATCCTCCCAAGGACACAGGGAACTCTGTTTATCACCAAGGGAATGGAGCCAGCTATTGGAGCTAGTGGACATTTTGGACCCTGTGGTGACTCTCAGTGCTGCCCTTCCTTGTGTACTGTCACTCAACTATCATATGCAAAGTATACTGAGCACAAGTTGTCACCTAGTCAGTCTCGTAAAAGCACTGCAGCAGTCACTCAGGCACCGATTCCAGGGGGTGTTTGTGAATGTCAGAATGGAGCACTCGGATGAACAGGCAACAAAACTTCCATTTGGTGACAATGTATACATAATGGCTGCACTGCTGGACCAATCTAGAGAAGAAGAAGAACAACCACCTGCCAAAACCTCTAGACTGTTGTCTGGCCTCCGCAACAAGATCAGCAAGAAGAAAGGAGACATAAAGTAATCTGTCAGAGCAGAGATTTTTTTAGCTATATTGAGGTATCTTCTGATGAAAATGAAGTTGATTGCTTGGATTTTTGGAGAATCCATGCAAAAGACTTTCCAAGGCTCAAGCAGGTAGCAATGACAGTGTTGGCTGTGCCTGCCACCAGTGCCCCAGTGGAGAGAGTGTTTAGTCATGGAGGCCTCATCATGCGACCTCATCGTGCCAGGCTCTGTGCAAGAACGCTGACAAACTTGATCTTTCTGAAATGTAACCTGTCTACAACATACATTTTCTCTGTCCTAGGGCACAGAACGTAATGTACTACTTGTTACTTTTTTTCATATCCGGTACAATTACTTTTATTAACATTTAACATAACAGTCTACATTTTAAAATGACATTTATATTGATTTACAAGTAGAGATATTGGTGTGCAAAAGAGCAGAAAAGTAAATAAATATAAACAGTATGGGGAAGAGGTAGGTCAAATTGGGTGGGCTATTTACCGATAGACTATGTACAGCTGCAGCGATTGGTTAGCTGCTCAGATAGCAGATGTTTGAAGTTGGTGAGGGAGATAAAAGTCTCCAACTTCAGCGATTTTTGCAATTCGTTCCAAATGAGGTGTTGGCTTTAGGGATGATCAGTGAGATACACCTGCTGGAGCGCGTGCTACGGGTGGGTGTTGCCATCGTGACCAGTGAACTGAGATAAGGCGGAGCTTTACCTAGCATGGACTTGTAGATGACCTGGAGCCATCGGGTCTGGAGACGAATATGTAGCGAGGGCCAGCCGACTAGAGCATAAAGGTCGCAGTGGTGGGTGGTATAAGGTGCTTTAGTAACAAAACGGATGGCACTGTGATAAACTGCATCCAGTTTGCTGAGTAGAGTGTTGGAAGCTATTTTGTAGATGACATCGCCGAAGTCGAGGATCGGTAGGATAGTCAGTTTTACTAGGGTAAGTTTGGCGTCATGAGTGAAGGAGGCTTTGTTGCGGAATAGAAAGCCGACTCTAGATTTGATTTTAGATTGGAGATGTTTGATATGAGCCTGGAAGGAGAGTTTACAGTCTAGCCAGACACCTATGTACTTATAGATGTCCACATATTCTAGGTCGGAACCATCCAGGGTGGTGATGCTGGTCGGGCGTGCGGGTGCAGGCAGCGAACGGTTGAAAAGCATGCATTTGGTTTTACTAGCATTTAAGAGCAGTTGGAGGCCACGGAAGGAGTGTATGGCATTGCAGCTCGTTTGGAGGTTAGATAGCACAGTGTCCAAGGACGGGCTGGAAGTATACAGAATGGTGTCGTCTGCGTAGAGGTGGATCAGGGAATCGACCGCAGCAAGAGCAACATCATTGATATATACAGAGAAAAGAGTCGGCCCGAGAATTTAACCCTGTGGCACCCCCATAGAGACTGCCAGAGGACCGGACAGCATGCCCTCCGATTTGACACACTGAACTCTGTCTGCAAAGTAGTTGGTGAACCAGGCAAGGCAGTCATCAGAAAAACCGAGGCTACTGAGTCTGCCGATAAGAATATGGTGATTGACAGAGTCAAAAGCCTTGGCAAGGTCGATGAAGACGGCTGCACATTACTGTCTTTTATCAATGGCGGTTATGATATCGTTTAGTACCTTGAGCGTGGCTGAGGTGCACCTGTGACCGGCTCGGAAACCAGATTGCACAGCGGAGAAGGTACGGTGGGATTCGAGATGGTCAGTGACCTGTTTGTTGACTTGGCTTTCGAAGACCTTAGATAGGCAGGGCAGGATGGATATAGGTCTGTAACAGTTTGGGTCCAGGGTGTCTCCCCTTTGAAGAGGGGGATGACTGCGGCAGCTTTCCAATCCTTGGGGATCTCAGACAATATGAAAGAGAGGTTGAACAGGCTGGTAATAGGGGTTGCGACAATGGCGGCGGATAGTTTCAGAAATAGAGGGTCCAGATTGTCAAGCCCAGCTGATTTGTACGGGTCCAGGTTTTGCAGCTCTTTCAGAACATCTGCTATCTGGATTTGGGTAAAGAAGAACCTGGAGAGGCTTGGGCGAGTAGCTGCGGGGGGGGGGGGGGGGGGGCGGAGCTGTTGGCCGAGGTTGGAGTAGCCAGGAGGAAGGCATGGCCAGCCGTTGAGAAGTGCTTGTTGAAGTTTTCGATAATCATGGATTTATCGGTGGTGACCGTGTTACCTAGCCTCAGTGCAGTGGGCAGCTGGGAGGAGGTGCTCTTGTTCTCCATGGACTTCACAGTGTCCCAGAACTTTTTGGAGTTAGAGCTACAGGACTTGAGACTTGACTTAGACTTGGCCCTAAAAGACTTGACTTGCTTGGACTCTACCTCGAAGACTTGTGAACATCTCTGCTGTTACTGAGGTTTGAAACTTTCTTATTGGTCTATTAACTAATTTACCACCTGGTGACGTCACCAGGCAGGCCAAAACTCCATCTCACCTAAACGTGCTGACATTTCAGGTGGTCTTTTCGAACAGCTTTTACATTATCATAATTTCAATAATTTCACTGTATTATTCCAACCTGGAAACACATACAGTGCCTTGCGAAAGTATTCGGCCCCCTTGAACTTTGCAACCTTTTGCCACATTTCAGGCTTCAAACATAAAGATATAAAACTGTATTTTTTTGTGAAGAATCAACAACAAGTGGGACACAATCATGAAGTGGAACGACATTTATTGGATATTTCAAACTTTTTTAACAAATCAAAAACTGAAAAATTGGGCGTGCAAAATTATTCAGCCCCCTTAAGTTAATACTTTGTAGCGCCACCTTTTGCTGCGATTACAGCTGTAAGTCGCTTGGGGTATGTCTCTATCAGTTTTGCACATCGAGAGACTGACATTTTTTCCCATTCCTCCTTGCAAAACAGCTCGAGCTCAGTGAGGTTGGATGGAGAGCATTTGTGAACAGCAGTTTTCAGTTCTTTCCACAGATTCTCGATTGGATTCAGGTCTGGACTTTGACTTTGCCATTCTAACACCTGGATATGTTTATTATTGAACCATTCCATTGTAGATTTTGCTTTATGTTTTGGTTCATTGTCTTGTTGGAAGACAAATCTCCGTCCCAGTCTCAGGTCTTTTGCAGACTCCATCAGATTTTCTTCCAGAATGGTCCTGTATTTGGCTCCATCCATCTTCCCATCAATTTTAACCATCTTCCCTGTCCCTGCTGAAGAAAAGCAGGCCCAAACCATGATGCTGCCACCACCATGTTTGACAGTGGGGATGGTGTGTTCAGGGTGATGAGCTGTGTTGCTTTTACGCCAAACATAACGTTTTGCATTGTTGCCAAAAAGTTACATTTTGGTTTCATCTGACCAGAGCACCTTCTTCCACATGTTTGGTGTGTCTCCCAGGTGGCTTGTGGCAAACTTTAAACAACACTTTTTATGGATATCTTTAAGAAATGGCTTTCTTCTTACCACTCTTCCATAAAGGCCAGATATGTGCAATATACGACTGATTGTTGTCCTATGGACAGAGTCTCCCACCTCAGCTGTAGATCTCTGCAGTTCATCCAGAGTGATCATGGGCCTCTTGGCTGCATCTCTGATCAGTCTTCTCCTTGTATGAGCTGAAAGTTTAGAGGGACGGCCAGGTCTTGGTAGATTTGTAGTGGTCTGATACTCCTTCCATTTCAATATTATCGCTTGCACAGTGCTCCTTGGGATGTTTAAAGCTTGGGAAATATTTTTGTATCCAAATCCGGCTTTAAACTTCTTCACAGCAGTATCTCGGACCTGCCTGGTGTGTTCCTTGTTCTTCATGATGCTCTCTGCGCTTTTAACGGACCTCTGAGACTATCACAGTGCAGGTGCATTTATACGGAGACTTGATTACACACAGGTGGATTGTATTTATCATCATTAGTCATTTAGGTCAACATTGGATCATTCAGAGATCCTCACTGAACTTCTGGAGAGAGTTTGCTGCACTGAAAGTAAAGGGGCTGAATAATTTTGCACGCCCAATTTGTCAGTTTTTGATTTGTTAAAAAAGTTTGAAATATCCAATAAATGTCGTTCCACTTCAGGATTGTGTCCCACTTGTTGTTGATTCTTCACAAACAAATAAAGTTTTATATCTTTATGTTTGAAGCCTGAAATGTGGCAAAAGGTCGCAAAGTTCAAGGGGGCCGAATACTTTCGCAAGGCACTGTATAAAACACAGGCAAATCACATTTTTGACTGCACTGGGCCATCACCACCAAAATCATCCTCAGTACTCAGATAAAGCTCTATTTACTTTACTAACAAAGGGATTCAACATAAATTACATTTGTACGTAAAACTATTGTATATTGATTAGTAAGGCACTACTATGAGTAAGTAACAGGATTACTAAAGAAATTATTAAAAGCTTCTAAATGCAAAAACTGTAGCTAGCACACTTAGTCTTTGGATTAGGTAGCACAGGATAGGAACAACTTTATTTAGCATAACAAATGTATGTGTCCTGTAACCAGGTGGAGAAGAACATCAACAACATAACCATCTGGATTTCCCACCAGCTCTTCATCAACGGGGAGTTTGTGGACACAGAGGGTGGGAAGACCTACAAGACCTTCAACCCCACAGACGGAAAGGTAGGGAGAGACGATGTAGTAGAGCCAGTTTGAATAGTTTAGGAATTTGTCCCTCTTTCCTCCATTACTTGATCTGCTCCTTGACAATGACAAATTAATCCACCCAGGTCCTCTTTGAAAAAGAGGTACTTTGCAGCCTCCCAAGTGACGCAGAGGTCTAAGGCACTGCATCGCAGAGTTGTGGCATCACTACAGCCTGGGATTCGATCCCGGCCGTGACCAGAGTCCCATATAGCGGCGCACAATTGGCCCAGCATCGTCTGGGTTAGGGGAGCGTTTGGCTGGGGGGGCAATTCCATGTGGCAGGCAAGGCGCCTGCAGGCTGACTTCAGTCGTCAGTTGAACAGTGTTTCCTCCAACACATTGGTGCAGCTAACTTCTGGGTTAAGTGAGCGGGTGTTAAGAAGCGCTGCTTGGCGGGTCATGTTTCGGAGGATGTATGACTTGAAGTTCGCCCCTCCCGGTTCTGTTGGGGAGTTGCACCGATGAGACAACATCGAAATTACGAAATTGGGGATTAAAAGGGGGTAACAATATATATATATATATTTAAACGATATAAGATACTTGTATGTTCATAAATGTTTAATATTACAATTACGATTTAATATTACGATTTATTTGAATTGCGCTCCCTCCAATTTCACCGGATGTTGTCGACGGGTATCCCGCTGATGGGACGCCTAGCCCTAAGAAGATTTATTAATATTCATTTTCCTGAATATTTTAAGGCATCAATACCAGTGTATTTACTTGTGTATTTCATGGCATGAGCTGTAACGTTGGTCGTTGGGAGAAAGAGAGGAGGACCAATGCGCAGCGTGGTAAGTGTTCATAGCTTTTAATGACGTACTAGAACACTGAACAAAACAATAAATAACAAACGAACAGTCCCGTAAGATGAAAGACCAAAACACTAAACAGGAAATAAGCACCCACAACTCAAAAGTGAAACCAGGCTACCTAAGTATGGTTCTCAATCAGGGACAACGATTGACAGCTGCCTCTAAATGAGAACCATACCAGGCCAAACACAGAAATCCCAAATCATAAAAAAAGAACATAGACAACCCACGCAACTCACGCCCTGACCATACTAAAACAAAGACATAACAAAAGAACTAAGGTCAGAACGTGACATGACCTATTCTTCAACAAGGGAGAAAACTTTTGTTTTGTTATAAATGTCATCATGCACCCCGATTGACTCAAAGTTGTTTATTTTAAACACATGAATGCAATTAAATGTTTTCTCACATAGAATAATATCTAACGTCTGAGTATTCCCCCTTATATTGAACACATTTCACCTCACAAATCCTGGGTTGATGTCACATTATTTTGAAGTCATTCCTAGTACAATGTAAGAGAGATTTCCTTCTTGTTTGGTCGGCTTTGAGCTTTTTATCTCTGATGTGTGGACTGCACCAAAGAGAGAGGCCAGGCTGTTTACACTGCGAGGTCAACAGACAACAGTCAAGGGAGGACCCCTGGTTGGCAGCAGGTGTGTTTGTGTGTATTGGTTTTCTGCATACTTTTATGTGTTCGGCAGTTTGTCTCACACACCGAGGATGATCCTCAGTGGAGGTATCCTGACCTGGACTAGGATGCTGTGCAGGTGGGTAAAGGAATTCTATGTCTGGAGGGGAAAAAGTTTGAGTTGATAGACAGTATGTAGGCTGCCTGTTGTCATGTCGTCATACTTTATATCCTAAGTTGATAGATGCCAAGAAAAGGTACGACATAAAAAAAAACTGGCCTACCGACACTCATTTACTCCTTACTTTTAATTCAATCATAAAACATCAAATCAGAGTGGGTCGTACCACATTACACATTTCTAAGTCACAGTAATACTAGGAGAGTGAATCATCTGTGACTCTCCGGTGTTCACATTTTGCACATTTGATAAGTGTCTTTCTATTTTTAGCCTCTCACTCCTTCTCGCCATAGATGCTTATCTTCCGGATTCTGTTTGTGTCGTTGTGAGGTGGCTGAACAGTGGAAGAGGGGAGCTGGGGGGTTAGGTCGCTGTGATCTAATGAACCTGATAAGGTGACCTGGCTGGGCACGCCGTCACTAACACATCAGTCTTTGTCACAATGGGATGACCGAGGTCTGTTACGTTGTGTACAGTTTTTTACGCAGCTTAAACTTAATGCAGCGTTGGCATACGTCTAAAAGTTTAGAAGGGTTAAACTGTTCATGGACCACAGTCAGACAAAGTAGGATGTATAAGCATACAAAAATGCAATGCATCCGTCTCTGTCTCTACAGGCCCTATTAAAAAAAATGTCACCAAGTTCAACCTCAGACCAGAGGCAAGTTCTGCATAGCAAGTGCCAGACAGTATTCCCTTGGATTTTATTATGCAATCCTGGAACCCAGTCAATGTGTTTGTAATGCGGTCTCTACGCTGTGATATACAGTCCCATAGACCTGTCGCTTTGTCATTTAACAACAAACCCCGAAAGGCCATCGCTATAAATAATCCAGTGTGTACTTGTACGTTTGACTAAGGGCTCTATTCAATCTGTAAAGCTGAAGCGTTACAGATTCCTCAATATAAACGTAAAGGTCATTTCCGATTGAACCAACATATGCAGCGTTTACCATGAATGCAGTCTCCACTAAAGTGGGAATGTTGCCGTTTAATTTCAATCATGCTGTAAAGCTGAACTTCCACGATGCAGATTCAATAGAGCCCTAAACTTTGTTTTCACTGCACACACTGAGGATTATGTGGTCTAAAAAGGCCACGTTCACACTCAAGTTGTACAACTGATGTACAGCACATTTGGTACAATGGTTTTTGATACAGCAAAGTTTTTCTTCAGAAAAATAATTATACAAGCATTGTGGAGACTGCACAATGGTTGTGTTTACTGTACATTTATGTTGTATCACAATAATAGCAGTTGTGCCACAACCATTGCGTCAAATGAGTTTAGTATTTTTTAATTTTATTAGGATCCCCATGAGCTGCTGCTAACGCAGCCACTACTCTTACTGGGGTCCACACAAAACATTTCAAATCGGAATTCACACTTTCGTACACTTAGGTCGAACATTCCATGCTTAATAACATTAGACATACGCCGGCACATACTCCTTCGTTAATCGTAATATGTTACAGATACCACCCAATGGGTCATACTGGGTCTCATGTGGTATAATGTTAACCTTGGTGGAGTCTTTCATTTAAAAAACAAAATAGAGTCACACCGGATTGGAGCCATTCACCCAGTGAACGGAGTCCCATACATATGTTCCCTCAACACAACCGTGACAGCGGTGACTTTTTGTTATATGTTACAGTCATCTCCAGACATAGTGGATTTCTTTTACAGTGAAGTGAGACTGGTTAGTTGTACAACCTACGTGTGTACGTGGCCATAGAAGCTAAAGTGATTGGTATTTTGACATTTCAGGTTAAGATTTTGTGTTTTCCTCTGACTTTTTTTTGGCAGTTGTTTTCTGGTCATTTTCTGGTCATTTTCTGGACGTTTTTTGGTAGTTGTTTTCTTGTCATAGAGGAAACCCCTACCGGGACTTACTGGCATTTACCAATAAGCTCCTGGCACTTACCAATAAGCTCCTGCTACCCTTCTCCTAAATGTGTCCATGTGAAATCTCAAGAACTGGATTTACTGTACCACAACTAATCCTTCAGAAGCTTATGTTGTGAGACTGAAATACAAGAAGTTGCATGACATTTCCGGGAGACTATCTCTGTTTGTGTCCCTCAACAATTAGATAACTTTATTTTTTTATTTTTTTATTCCAGGCTAATCAGAGCAGGCATTATCATATAAATATAATTACTAATTAAGTAGTTATATTTCTATGAGAATTATCTTGTGGGCACAAGCAACACATAATCTCTCAATTATAACTGTGTCCCAGAGTCCTCTAAGCCCTGAGTTTACAATCCGTATTGCAACACAGTGTCAGTGGGGGGGAGCAGGAAGGAGAGAGCAGACTGTACACATCACGTCTCAGGGACGTCTCAGGGAGTCACTCTGTGTGTGTGTGTGTGTGTGTGGGTGATTTTTGTGTGTGTGCATGCATAATCACTTAAAAGGGAGAGATAAAGAGCTGGGCTCAGTTTCCTCTCTCCCTCTTTAACAGCAAATCTCTGTCATGGTCATGGATGATTAAAAAGTTATTGATTTTTACTTCACTTCCAGTGTTTTGCTAATATTTACTAAATATCTTTCCGGTCAATATTTTTTTCGATGTTTTTTAAAATCTGAATTAAAGTGAGAAGGAGAGGGGGATAGGGGGAGAGAGGCAGACTTGCTAATAAAGACTAACGCAGAAAGAGCCAAAACCCCATTAGATGCCACGCCAATGGAGGGGAGACAGTCAACCCACCAATCAAAAAGGAGAGGAGATGTCCTTTAGAGGAGACCGGGCTAGTGCCACGTGTTTGTGAGAGGTGAAACACCTGCTGGCACAGAGGATGTGTCACAGAGTATATGTCACAGAGTGGGGACAGGGAGGGTAGGAGGGCGAGAGAAGAGAGAGAATAAAGAAAACAGAGTTGAGAAAAAGAGTCGTTGGGAGGCAGAGATAGATAGAAAATAAAAAGAGAGCAAAGGAGAGAGAGATTTAGAAATAGAGACAGAGTGAAGCAGCGCAATAAAACTACAGAGAGAGAAAGAAAGAGACCCCGTTTCAGTCTGTTAGCCCTGCTCATACAGAAGCCAGCAGCACCCCCTCCCCCCTCCCTCCCTCACAGAAGCACCATCACAACAAACTCTGTCTGCATACCAGAGTACAGGAAACCCCTGGTGGTAATGGTACAGGTACTCTAACGCTTTGCCTCGCGACTCACACCTTATCGTTCTCACTCAATGTCTCACTGCAGTCCTTCTTCGGAGCCTTAGAACCACGGACCATCACCTTATTACCTCATTTCTCTTCTGCGACACACCGACAAACAACCACCGTCACGTCTCTCCGACCCAACATGAGGAAGGGGCTCCAGGGAAGCCAGGCTGCTCACACAGGGCAGTGGGAAGAAAAGGAGAGGAAAGAGGAGAGGCATCACGAGCAGCAGCAGCTGGGGAGGGCAGAGAAAAAGTTAGTAGCGTTCTGGTTGTCCTTGTCCCAGAGGACGTGGACATTTTTCAGGCCCCGCAGTGGCGAACGCACTGGCTGCTTCCAGCGGAGCCCCTCCGCAGCTCGCCTGCTGAAGAGCGAGACGTGAGGAGTGCGAGAGGCCAAAGGCAGTCCGTGCCATTCTTCAGCTTCATCTACCATTAGCAAAAAACATTTTTTTTGTTATATTAGTAACGTTGGCTAAAGACAGAAGCACAAGAGAGAGCGACAGGTGAAGGACAAGAGGAGGGAGGGAGGTTCGTCAAATGCCCTCTTCTTCTTTTCTGGGCTCTCTCCGGATTCTTTACCTTGGGGAAAAGCGTTAGGCAGCAGCTGAACTGTTACTTTTTGAACATTACGACAACAGACTGTCATTACATTTACTTCACGTTCAGAACATTAAGGCAACAAACTGTGACTCAAAAGGCGTCGTGCTGCTGTCGACTGGAAGAACTTCCTGCCCTCCTCTTGTTGTCGTCAAAGCCAGGCCTCCCTCCTCTGAAGAAACTTCCACTCGCGAAACTAAACTATAAAGTTTACCATAGAGGAGATATTAGTGGTGGAGATTGCTGGAGGTTAGTGTGACAAGGGTCAGGTGTCGCTCCCTAAACCCCTACTCGTCTTCACAGGAAGAGATGGGGTAACTGGGACCTGCTGAGACCATGGTGGTCACCCATCTGGAGCTGGAACTGTGCTACCAAGGGAAGAAGCTGAGAGGCTTCACCTGTAAGCTGACCCGCTCCCCCTATGGCTACCTGCCCGAGAGTGCCTGGCTCATCGCAGCCCAGATCCTACTGCCCTTCCTGGTGGCCGGCCTGGGCATGGTGGCAGCGGGCATAGTCATGGACGTGGTGCAAGTATGGGCTAACTTTGTGTTTGTGTGTCTTGTAAAGTACATTTGTGTGCATGTGTGTGTATGTAATATCTGTGAACAATATCCATGTATGCATGTCTTTTCTTGACCTATTTTTAGGGTTTGAAACAGTATATTTGTGTGTATCAGGGCATGACGTAATGTGTTGTAAATCCCCTTGCATTTAAGCTAAAAAACAGGTGAGAGAGGTGCAGCTCCACAGATGTTTGGGCACCTACATTGTTACATTGCTTTGTATCAGCAATAGCCCACCAGTGGTGGGAACCGGTGGGGTTAGAAAATGGCACACTGATCCCTTTAAATCTCAGACACACCGGTTTGTCTGCCACAGTACTTAACACTTCTGAACAGTGTCGGCAGTCAATCTCTTATGTTTACACAGCAAAGACCTTGAAGTCGTCAGCCACCCAGCCTTGTTAAGATACCCCAAACCAGAAGGTGGAAGTAGAGTTGTTTGGCAATGCACGTTTATGTGTGTTGCTATATGGTCTAGTCAATGTTAGCTAGCTACCTAGCTAGCTGCACACAGTTTGCCCTTGTTGATAATAGCCAGATGGCAAGATCACAAATAAACAATTGAATTCACTCTCCATAATCACATACAGGCCTTAGATAAATGTTTAGCTATCTGGCTAATGTTAGCATGATACGCTAACTAGCTGTTGTGCTAGCTAGGTAAAGTAAAGATACTGCATTGACTCTCGGCAGCCAGCTACAAGCAGCTGCTACATCGAAACTAATCCATTATGATTTAATTACAATGTTGCTAGCTACAGTGGCCAGATAGCTAGCTTGGTAAAGCAGTAAGTGTTGTGTGCATTGTTCTTCACTTAACACCCCATTTGTTTAATATGAAGTGTGTGCGACTGCATTCCTCAGTTAGCTAGCTAGCTAACTAATAAGCTAGTGCACATTATCAAACTTTACAAAAAAAATCCTTCTTCAAGCACGAAACTCCTTACCTAGATGTAAAATATGTAAAGACTTCCTCTAGAAAGAAAATATATTATGCAGGTTTATTGTTTTAGTTAGAACAATTCTGATGAAAAGGGGGTGCATTAGACCTGAAAAAGTGACCTATTTTTTCCCCTTTTTCTTGTCACTCATATCGGTTCAAATCAAATCAAACTTTATTTGTCACATGCGCCGAATACAACAAGTGTAGACCTTACCGTGAAATACTTACTTACAAGCCCTTAACCAACAGTGCAGTTCAATAAAAAAAAATACCATATAAACTAATGTAAAAAAATAAAAATAAAAGTAACACAATAACATAACAATAGCGAGGCTATATACAGGGTGTACCGGTACCGAGTCAGTGTGCGGGGGTACAGGTTAGTTGCGGTAATATGTTCATGTAGGTAAGGGTGAAGTGTCTCTGCATAGATTTTTTTTTTTAAAGAGTGAGTATCAGCAGTGTACAAAACAAATGGCCTCCCCCCAGGTGGTAAGGGTAGGTAACAACACATCCACAATGCTGATCCTCAACACAGGCGCTCCTCAGGGGTGCGTGCTCAGTCCCCTCCTGTACTCCCTGTTCACCCACGACTGCATGGCCAGGCACGACTCCAACCCCATCATTAAGTTTGCAGACGATACAACAGTGGTAGGCCTGATCAACGACGAAACAGCCTATACGGAGGAAGTCAGAGACCTGGCCGGGTGGTGGCAGAATAACAAGCTATCCCTCAACGTAACCAAGACTAAGGAGATTATTGTGGACTAAAGGAAAAGTAGGACCAAGCATTCTCATCGACAGGGCTGTAGTGGAGCAGGTTGAGAGCTTCAAGTTCCTTCGTGTCCACATCACCAACAAACTAGAATGGTCCAAACACACCAAGACAGTCGTGAAGAGGGCACGACAAAGCCTATTCCCCCTCAGGAAACTAAAAAGATTTGGCATGGTTCCTGAGATCCTCAAAAGGTTCTACAGCTGCAACATCGAGAGCATCCTGACTGGTTGATTAATTGCCTAGTACGGCAACTGCTCGGCCTCTGACTGCAAGGCACTACAGAGGGTAGTCCGTACGGCCCAGTACATCACTGGGGCTAAGCTGCCTGCCATCCAGGACCTCTACACCAGGCGGTGCCCTAAAAATTGTCAAAGACCCCAGCCACCCTAGTCATAGACTGTTCTCTCTACTACCGCATGGCAAGCGGTACCTGAGTGCCAAGTCTAGGCTTCTCAACAGTTTTTACCCCCAAGCCATAAGACTCATTTTCTTGAAATTTCCAAGCTGTTTAAAGGCACAGACAATTTATTGTATGTAAACGTCTGACCCACTGGAATTGTGATACAGTGAATTATAAGTGAAATAATCTGTCTGTAAACAATAGTTGGAAAGATTGGTTTCATCTGGTCTGATGAAACCAAGATTGAACTCTTTGACCTCCAGAATGCGTCTGGAGGAAAGCTGGCACCATCTCTACGGTGAAGCATGGTGGTGGCAGCATCATGCTGTGGGGATGCTTATCAACAGCAGGGATTGGGAGACTAGTCAGGATCGAGGGAATGATGAACGGAGCAAAGTACAAAGAGATCCTTGATGAAAACCTGCTCCAGAGCGCTCAGGACCTCAGACTAGGGTGAAGGTGAAGCACACAGCCAAGACAATGCAGGAGTGGCTTCGGGACAAGTCTCTAAATGTCCTTGAGTGGCTCAGCCAAAGCCCAGACTTGAACCCAATCAAACATTTCCGGAGAGACCTGAAAATAGCTGTGCAGTGACACGCCCCATTCAACCTGACAGAGCTTGAGAGGATCTGCAGAGAAGAATGGGAGAAACTCCCCAAATACAGTACAGGTGTGCTAAGCTTGTAGCGTCATACCCAAGAAGACTCAAGGCTGTAATCACTGCCAAAGGTGCTTCAACAAAGTACTGAGTAAAGGGTCTGGAAACATATGTAAATGTAATATTTCAGTTTTTAATTTGTAATAAATTTGCAAAAAAAAATAAAAACGTTTTTGCTTTGTTATTATGGAGTATTGTGTGTAGATTGATGAGGGAAAAATATTTAATACATTTTAGAATATGGCTGTAACGTAACAACATTTGGAAAAAGTCACAGGGTCTGAATACTTTCAGAATGCACTGTATTGTCCTTTTGCTTGTTTGATGGCTCTGCGGACGTCGTAGCTCGACTCCTTGTACTAAAAACAAAGGACGCCTATTTAAATATAGGTGTTTCAAGATGGATTGTATAAAAAATGCTGTCTTGCCAATTCACATGTTATTTTCAATAGGAGTTGGCAAGACAGCACAATAAGATCTGGGACTCAGGGTACTTGTGGCTATACCTCATGGAACATTTTGGAGATGACAACTCTTTTTGTATTTTTTTTCTAAGTATACTCTGTAAGACATGCAGAAAGGCATAGTGCGTGTAGCTAGTAGTATAGCAAAAGGACATAGAGGCAGATAAGAGTAGAGCAGCGCAATAGCTCTTTCCCTGGTTAACCTTTTGGAAAGATCCCAGCAGTTGCATGGCATGACTAACTCCCTGAATAATGGAATAGGTTGGTGGGTTGGGAGTCACTTTGACTCCCCCCCCCCCCCCCCCCCATTTTAATTGGAAATGACAAAAATGTGTGTGTGTGTGGGGGGGAGACGGAAAATACATTCATTCAAACATTTACCTGTAACTCATAATAGTTACTTTATATCAAGGCAAAATAGCAAAACATACTGAGTATTTTAGTTTCACTATAACCTTAATCTTCAGATTATAGTTATTAGATTATTATGAGATGATAACAGTGTCGTGAGGTGACTTGCATTAATCTGATCACTGTATTTATTTTATAAACTAACTATGTTTAATTGTTACCCAATTAAATTAATAATGTAACAATTAAGTCATTAGGAATTTGGGGCAACACGGAATACGTTTTTCATGAGTTACCATCTCCCAAATTAAACTCTAAAGATATATAAATATATATATATACAGTGGGGCAAAAAAAGTATTTAGTCAGCCACCAATTGTGCAAGTTCTCCCACTTAAAAAGATGAGAGAGGCCTGTAATTTTCATCATAGGTACACTTCAACTATGACAGACAAAATCACATTGTAGGATTTTTTATGAATTTATTTGAAAATTATTCTTTCCTGTACACGGATCAGTCGTCCTGGTCCCTTTGCAGAAAAACAGCCCCAAAGCATGATGTTTCCACCCCCATGCTTCACAGTAGGTATGGTGTTCTTTGGATGCAACTCAGCATTCTTTGTCCTCCAGACACTACGAGTTGAGTTTTTACCAAAAAGTTATATTTTGGTTTCATCTGACCATATGACATTCTCCCAATCTTCTTCTGGATCATCCAAATGCTCTCTATCAAACTTCAGATGGGCCTGGACATGTACTGGCTTAAGCAGGGGGACACGTCTGGCACTGCAGGATTTGAGTCCCTGGCGGCGTAGTGTGTTACTGATGGTAGGCTTTGTTACTTTGGTCCCAGCTCTCTGCAGGTCATTCACTAGGTCCCCCCGTGTGGTTCTGGGATTTTTGCTCACCGTTCTTGTGATCATTTTGACCCCACGGGGTGAGATCTTGCGTTGAGCCCCAGATCGAGGGAGATTATCAGTGGTCTTGTATGTCTTCCATTTCCTGTCCATTTCCTGTCTTCCATTTTCCTATAATTGCTCCCACAGTTGATTTCTTCAAACCAAGCTGCTTACCTATTGCAGATTCAGTCTTCCCAGCCTTGTGCAGGTCTACAATTTTGTTTCTGGTGTCCTTTGACAGCTCTTTGGTCTTGGCCATAGTGGAGTTTGGAGTGTGACTGTTTGAGGTTGTGGACAGGTGTCTTTTATACTGATAACAAGTTCAAACAGGTGCCATTAATACAGGTAACGAGTGGAGGACAGAGTAGCCTCTTAAAGAATAAGTTACAGGTCTGTGAGAGCCAGAAATCTTGCTTGTTTGTAGGTGACCAAATACTTATTTTCCACCATAATTTGCAAATAAATTCATTAAAAATTCTACAATGTGATTTTCTGGATTTTCTTTCTTCTCAATTTGTCTGTCATAGTCGAAGTGATGAAAATTACAGGCCTCTCATCTTTTTAAGTGGGAGAACTTGCACAATTGGTGGCTGACTAAATACTTTTTTTGCCCCACTGTATGTATCAATAACAGTCACTTATTAATCATAACCTCATATCATTCTCATTCTGAACGTTGCAGACTAATTGAATCTGCAAGAATAACAGTATTTTCTGATTATTCAATACTACACATATTAATTGTATTATTTATTTACTAACTAACTGAATAATAACACTGAATACACATACAGTGCCTTGCGAAAGTATTCGGCCCCCTTGAACTTTGCGACCTTTTGCCACATTTCAGGCTTCAAACATAAAGATATAAAACTGTATTTTTTTGTGAAGAATCAACAACAAGTGGGACACAATCATGAAGAGGAACGACATTTATTGGATATTTCAAACTTTTTTAACGAATAAAAAACTAAAAAATTGGGCGTGCAAAATTATTCAGCCCCCTTAAGTTAATACTTTGTAGCGCCACCTTTTGCTGCGATTACAGCTGTAAGTCGCTTGGGGTATGTCTCTATCAGTTTTGCACATCGAGAGACTGACATTTTTTCCCATTCCTCCTTGCAAAACAGCTCGAGCTCAGTGAGGTTGGATGGAGAGCATTTGTGAACAGCAGTTTTCAGTTCTTTCCACAGATTCTCGATTGGATTCAGGTCTGGACTTTGACTTGGCCATTCTAACACCTGGATATGTTTATTTTTGAACCCTTCCATTGTAGATTTTGCTTTATGTTTTGGATCATTGTCTTGTTGGAAGACAAAATCTCCATCCCAGTCTCAGGTCTTTTGCAGACTCCATCAGGTTTTCTTCCAGAATGGTCCTGTATTTGGCTCCATCCATCTTCCCATCAATTTTAACCATCTTCCCTGTCCCTGCTGAAGAAAAGCAGGCCCAAACCATGATGCTGCCACCACCATGTTTGACAGTGGGGATGGTGTGTTCAGGGTGATGAGCTGTGTTGCTTTTACGCCAAACATAACGTTTTGCATTGTTGACAAAAAGTTACATTTTGGTTTCATCTGACCAGAGCACCTTCTTCCACATGTTTGGTGTGTCTCCCAGGTGGCTTGTGGCAAACTTTAAACAACACTTTTTATGGATATCTTTAAGAAATGGCTTTCTTCTTGCCACTCTTCCATAAAGGCCAGATTTGTGTAATATACGACTGATTGTTGTCCTATGGGCATAGTCTCCCACCTCTGCTGTAGATCTCTGCAGTTCATCCAGAGTGATCATGGGCCTCTTGGCTGCATCTCTGATCAGTCTTCTCCTTGTATGAGCTGAAAGTTTAGAGGGACGGCCAGGTCTTGGTAGATTTGCAGTGGTCTGATACTCCTTCCATTTCAATATTATCGCTTGCACAGTGCTCCTTGGGATGTTTAAAGCTTGGGAAATCTTTTTGTATCCAAATCCGGCTTTAAACTTCTTCACAACAGTATCTCGGACCTGCCTGGTGTGTTCCTTGTTCTTCATGATGCTCTCTGCGCTTTTGACGGACCTCTGAGACTATCACAGTGCAGGTGCATTTATACGGAGACTTGATTACACACAGGTGGATTGTATTTATCATCATTAGTCATTTAGGTCAACATTGGATCATTCAGAGATCCTCACTGAACTTCTGGAGAGAGTTTGCTGCACTGAAAGTAAAGGGGCTGAATAAAATTGCACGCCCAATTTTTCAGTTTTTGATTTGTTAAAAAAGTTTGAAATATCCAATAAATGTCGTTCCACTTCATGATTGTGTCCCACTTGTTGTTGATTCTTCACAAAAAAATACAGTTTTATATCTTAATGTTTGAAGCCTGAAATGTGGCAAAAGGTCGCAAAGTCCAAGGGGGCCGAATACTTTCGCAAGGCACTGTACACTCTATCATGAGACAAAAGTCCCTAGTGGACTGACAAGATATATGGAGAGTGGGTGGGGCAAGGGAGAGATAGAGAAAGAGACATTTATTGTGGATACATTCTGTAATTCTCCTCAAAGTAATAATAATACTTTGCTCATGAACCACTGCCCATTCGGATAAGAAATGTAATGTATATATTTACGCATAGATGTCTTTTTTCGTTGTCTATCTCTGTTGAACCAATCAACCACTCTATGGGGACTAGTGTTGTTCACACTTCGGCGATCGTCTCAGCGTCGGTGCAAGGCTCGGCTTGTCCACCAGAGGTTTCAATGTCCTTCTTAGTTGTAGAGCTTCTCTGGTAGTGGTGTTTAAATAGAACCGCTGCTCAGATGCAACAGTGATTGTCTAAGATGGGATTTATTCCTTTCCACCTTGTCTTTAGTCATTTCTAGGACCACTTTTACATGCACAGCTGCAGACTGTGAATCTTTTTAGCCTCGTCGTGGAGGTTATCTTCTCATCTCGTGTTGGTTTTCAGAGTTTCCAAACATTTCAATGTGTGGACCATGGTCTCACATCTCCTGTCATGGTATGTTCATTCTTGACGAGTCCATTTAAGCACTCTGGTCGGAAAGGCGGTTCCATCACACGGACACACTATTCTGACCTCATTAGGGGCATGGCTTAGTTAATGTGCCAGGAACACTAAAAACCATTTACGACAGGGTGTGAAGGTGTCATAAAACTGTCCCAGCCCCCCACCTCTGAGGCCTTGGATCCTTGACCAGGAGAGTCATGACAACAGCAACAGAGAATGATTTTAATCTGAATAAAGAGATTATATAATACCAATATTAATCATGTCCTGTTACAGTGAATTATTCTGCTTGCCAGATCTGTTTGTGCTTGAGCCAACTCCTTTCTGTTTTGGCATGACAACGAGCAAACAGTTGGCTAAAGCACAAGTACTGTATATCTGGCAATCAGTCTAGCAGAAAATATATTGGGAGGGATTGGGATGTTTCATCATTGAGAGGTGTTTAAGGAGATCATTGTGAATGTTTCAGCACTGGCAAGTTTGTATGGATATTATTCAGAGTAGTATGTTTCAGTACTAGCTAGTGTTTAATTGTGTATTATTCAGCACTGGGAGGTGTTTAAGGAGATCACAGAGGTGTTTATCTTGGTGCCAGCCCTGGTGGGACTGAAAGGCAACCTAGAGATGACACTGGCATCCAGACTGTCTACAGCAGTGAGTGGACACACATTGCCACACACACACTCATAGGCACGCATGCACACACACACTCGTAGGCACGCATGCACACACACAGACACTGACGCACACACACTCAATGCTGGCACGACATGTTTAATGCTCAAATTAAATTTGAGCATTATTTTACACACAGACACACACACAACCATTTAGAGGCTGTTGCCATGTTTACAAAGACTTGGAATCACTGGCCACTTTAATAATGGAACACTAGTCCCTTTAATAATATTTAAATCATGTTTACGTGCTGCTTTACTCCTCTCATATATACTGTATGCTATTCTACTGTAATCTACTGTATGCCGACATAGCTCTATCTAATATTTATATATTTCTTAATTCCATTCTTTTAGTTTTAGATGTGTGTATCGTTGTGAATCATTTTTAGATAATACTACACTGCTAGATACTACTGCACTGTTGGAGCTAGGTACACAAGCATTTCGCTACACTCACAATGACATCTGCTAAATATGTGTATGTGACCAATAAAATTCTATTTAATTTAATTGAAATGTTATATCTCACCACTTTTCCTCTCCAACTCCCCCCTCCCTCCTCCCTATCAGGCGAACACTGGGCAGATGGATGACCCGAAGCAGCAGTGGAGGATGGTGTGTAGCAACTTGGCTCTTATTCAGGTGACACCGACGTCTCCGTCCAACAAACACAGCCAATGGCATTTTATCAAACCAGTGCTGTCACTTTGGCTAGCATGTACAGTCAACCACACAAGTTATCATGGAGTGAGTTTATCTGTGAATCCAACAGAGGGCACAAGAGGGTGTCATTGTATCAAGGCAATGACATGTCTCAGTACCATGCTTCATTCTCTCTCTCTCTCTCTCGCTCTCTCCTCTTCCCTCCCTTACTCTAACCTTTCCCCCCCGATCTCCCTCCTTCCTTTCCTGCCTCCCATACCCTTCCCTTGCTGACTCACCTGTTCCCTCTCTCTCCCTTTCCCTCTCCCTGCCTATCTCTCTCTCTCCCCCTTCTTT
Source organism: Oncorhynchus mykiss (assembly GCF_057628025.1). NCBI lineage: Eukaryota > Metazoa > Chordata > Actinopteri > Salmoniformes > Salmonidae > Oncorhynchus > Oncorhynchus mykiss. The sequence goes on from NC_143038.1 coordinate 28,365,053, forward strand.
CACTGCCAGTTTCTTATTCCCCCTCTCTCTTCCTCCATAGGTCCAGGCAACAGTGGTGGGTTTCCTGGCTGCGGTAGCCGCAGTGGGGTTGGGTGCGTTGACCAGGGGTCGTGTAGACTTTCTACAGGCTGCTGTCCTATGTGGCAGTAGTGTCACGACAGCCTTTGTAGCTGCCCTGTCCTTGGGTAGGTCAACGTAACAAAAGCACAACAGTATACTTGCCACTAGCTGATATACAAGCTCTGACTGACACCAGTAATTCTAGGTAGAATTGTAGGGAATGGAAAAGTGAACCCAGGTTGCTAGCGTGAAAGGCAAGCACCTTACCCATTGCGCCAGAGTAATCCTATATACCACCCATGGTTAAGCCACTTTGTGAGAATTGTATCAGGGCTCATTAGTGAAGATTGCTACACCATGTCATCACTTCGATTGTTCCGATGTTTAGCAGCTGTATATTTACTAGGTATACCGGAAATTGAGAGTGATCTTTTCTATCTTTTGGCAATAGATGACAGTCAGGAACCCTACAAACCTTAAGAGTTGTCCTGCTGAATTGGTTGAATAAATAAATAAAACTAAATATGCACTTTGATATATATGATTCTATTTTAGATTGACAGTAGGCCATAGTATGTGTGTCCACTCTCTGTATCGGTAGGACTAGTGATGGTGGGAGTGATCATCGGCTCCAGGAAGGTTGGCATCAACCCTGACAATGTGGCAACACCCATCGCCGCCAGCCTGGGTGACCTCATCACCCTCTCTCTGCTGGCCGGGGTCAGCAGCTTCCTCTTCAGGTTCAAAGGTCAGATCAATCGCCATAGAATAACTGGAATGTGCCGGAATCCTGTCGAGCTGTAATTCTCTCAACAGCCGGACCACTTATGCTTATGTTCCAGCCTCGGCTCGGCCGCTGTCTGTGTCCTTCCTACCTGTCATTCCTCCTTCATTGTCTGTGCCCCTCACTTCATACTGTCCTGTCGGGGAAAAAACCTGTTAAAGTACAAAAGGACGTTTGAATCTCTGATTTCCTTAAAATGTGGGCTTTTTTTTATTATCTTAACCTTCACACCTACCACTGACTAGACCCATCTTGAAGATTGCCAGGACTGGATGCAATATTAAGCTAAGCCTAGGTAGAGCCAGAGCCATTATTATATTAAATATATGGCTCTGGGTAGAGCTATTTTCATATGCCTAGGTTCCGATTCCCTACACTTCTTCCCAAAATGGGCACTTGTTCCCCCCTCATGGATTTAAAAGTATTGGATTAATGTATGCATGGACTAGACCATAGCCACGGGAAGTAGGAGTGACGAGGGTGCTGCAGCACCCCCTGATTAATAAATTGTTTGTTTTTAAATGTCCCTACTAAATTATAATTTGTATTACCTTTATTACTCCTGTATGAAAAGAGAAAAATACTTGTCAGCAGAGCAGAGAAAAATACTCCTCAGCAACCCCCTCTGTCGACTGCACCTCCGTCAACAGCACCCCACGGGCATGGGCTAGACTAGATGGAGTTTCCACAATATGTTTTACACCAGTCCATGAAGGGGAATTAATGACTGCACACTTTGAGGAGAAGGGTAAAGAATCAGACAGAAGCCCAGGTGCTTGGTAGAAAAGAGTTGATTTAAAACTGATCTCTTATTGTTTCCAGCTGGAATAGACTATGATCATAAAGTAGATATTTTACATTACTTCATTGTTATTTCATTTTACATTTAATTTCCGTACCAGGCAATAAAAAATATGTTTGACCTTTGCAGTGAATAAAAAATCTTACGCCTGACAAGGCCAATGAAATCTGCATCTCGCTGGAAGCCCCGCCTTCCACAGGTGACAAGCCCAAGGCTTGGATTAATTCCTTTAATTCTTCTGCTCTTCACTTCGACGTGAGCAGCAACGATTCACACGACTAAAAACAAACCCTTTGGGAACATTTTGTGGTAGTGCGTGCTCACCCCCTGTGCTTTGTGGGCTGGAGTTTTTGTATTTGTTCTCCTAGTTTCCTAACCACAAACCAATGACTTTTTCTTCGTATTGCTTGGCCTGGCTGTAGCAAAGAGTAAGATCGCTGACGCGACCGAAAAGACAGGATAACAAGCCAGGTTTGGGTTCACGACCATGCCCAAATGAATATAAAGATACTCACATATGCTGCCTTGTATGTCTCAATGCATGCTCTGGCTGCCCTCACTTGAATCAGTTTGTGTGCGGGACTAGGGGATGAGGTCAGTAACAGTGGCTTGCCCGCGGCTGGAACTGTTCCCTAAGTCCAAGGCGCAGGTTCTCTTGACAATCGTGTAGCATTCTTGAGGTGGTTTGGTGTTTCTGATAGTGACTTCCTCTTCCTGGTGCCTGTGCCTCGGCTGAGTCTGAGTTGCGGGACGCAGAGATGGATTGGGTCTGGTTGGAGCAAATATCTTGTCTGCCTGGTTGTGGTGTACGCGGTTGCTGTCGCCAGTTACGGGAGGCTACTCAAAGAGAGAGGGTGGCAAATTTGGTAGGTACCCGTTGCTGCCTGTGTCTGCCTCGGTCAAGCACCGCTTGCCTCTCTTCCTAGAATTGTCAATGATGGGTCCGGTCCTACCTCAGTGATCCGGTCCTATGCAGACTTCCGAGAACAGCCTAGCTAAACAAGTGCTGCATAGCGTGCTAGCCAGGTTAGCTAACTCGCCAAACTAGTCCTGCCACCCCACGTGGAGTTGCTAGGGTAGCTCTCTTGTTTAATATATGTAGCATTAAGTCGCTTGGTTATTCTAAACAGATCTTGTTGCAGTCAAAGAGGCTATCTAGCCTAGCTTAGACTAAAACATCTCCTGGCTAAAGTCATCTAGCATAAACAACTTCTGGTGAATGAAACTTCCTAGCTTTCCCCCAGGATTATGGCAACTCGTTCCTATTTCCAATTCCTGGAGTGGGAGGGAGTGGAGGAAGCGGGGCTTGCGTGCACCTCCGATAAGGAAGAAGCCCCCGAGCACGGGTCTGAGGGACCAGTGCGCCCCTCCACAAAAACATTACATTTGGTTACAGCCCAAACGGGGTACTTTATTTATTTATCCGTTATTTTACCAGGTAAGTTGACTGAGAACACGTTCTCATTTGCAGCAACGACCCTGGGGAATAGTTATAGGGGAGAGGGATGAATGAGCCAATTGTAAACTGGGGATTATTAGGTGACCGTGATGGTTTGAGGGCCAGATTGGGAATTTAGCCAGGACACCGGGGTTAACACCCCTACGATAAGTGCCATGGGATCTTTAATGACCTCAGAGAGTCAGGACACCCGTTTAACGTCCCATCCGAAAGACAGCACCCTACACAGGACAGTGTCCCCAATCACTGCCATTGGGACATTTTTTTAGAACAGAGGAAAGACTGCCTCCTACTGGCCCTCCAACACCACTCCCAGCAGCATCTGGTCTCCCATCCAGGGACTGACCAGGACCAACCCCGCTTAGCTTTAGAAGCAAGCCAGCAGTGGTATGCAGGGTGGTATGCTGCTGGCATCAGCCATCGCCAGAGCCCGGGCTTTGTGCAAGCTATACAGTCTCAAGGAAGCACAAAGTATTTATTTATTTTATTCTACCTTTCTTTAAATAGGCAAGTCAGTTAAGAACAAATTCTTATTCACAATGACGGCCTAGGAACAGTGGGTTAACTGCCTCGTTCAGGGGCAGAACGACAGATGTTTGTCTTGTCAGCTCGGGATTTAATCTAGCAACCTTTCGGTTACTGGCCCAATGCTCTAACCACTAGGCTACTTGCCGCCCCTAGGCTACTTGCCGCCCCTAGGCTACTTGCCGCCCCTAGGCTACCTGCCGCCCCTAGGCTACCTGCCGCCCCTAGGCTACCTGCCTAGGGGCGGAAGGTACCCAGGGTGAGAGTAATAGGTTTGCTCTCTGTCCACAAGGAGGCACCCCTCCCCATAGGTGGCTCATTTCTGGGATTCATTGCTGATTCCTGCCTGTAGCTCACTAGTCCCTATGAGGCATAGCCGCCGGAAGTAGGGGTGCTGAGGGCAGCAGCACACCCTGGAAAATCAAAAATAAATGAATATTAAGAATTTTTTCACAAAAGTAGTGCACTGGGCCTTTAATAGCCCTGTATAAATGCCATGGGCCATTTAACTTGGTGTCCATTGGGTCCGGCTTGGCGCGGGATTTCCTTTCCCCATAGTTGTGTTGTACCAAGAGTACCGACTGAAAAGGAATGTAAAGTTATGACTATAACTACTGTTTCCTGAAGGAGGGAAACGAGGTACAACACAACTATGGGGAAATGAATTAAAGGAACGAATCCGAGCCTCGGCTTATCACCTGTGGAAGGCTGGGCTTCCAGCCAGGCGCGGATTTCATTACCCTTGTCAGGCGTAAGTACGACTCCCCATAGTTGTGTTGTACCTAGTTTCCCTGCTTCAGGGAACAGTAGTTATAGTCATAACATTCAGTTTTGCTGGCTATTGCAGGTCTGCTTGATACATGTCTAACACAGTGCATTGGGTGTGTTCCAGATACACATTTTCTTATTTTATACCTGTGTATGTGGAATGTGCTCACTTTCTCACACACACTCGCTACCTGTCCTATCTTCCAGAGATGTGGTACCTGCCTGTGCTGGTGTGTGGATTCTTCCTGGTTCTCATCCCGCTGTGGGTGGTCATTGCCCGGCGCTCTCCGCCAATTAGAGAGGTCCTGAGGTCTGGGTGGCAGCCCGTCATCGTAGCCATGTCCATCAGCAGGTAAAGGCCTGGGGCTTTCAACAATCTATTGTTATTCAATCAACATTCTATCAATATTCAATCAATGTTCTATTAGTGATCTACGAAAGACTCCAGTTTCCAACTAGTTTCCTTCAAGGAGACAACCGTGCAGTATACACACTTAAAGTGCATCTTGAAGGACTTAATCGCTTCCTCTTTCCTCATCTTTATCTAAACTGATTTGATATAACTGGACAAGTAAAATATACTTCTCAGTAGGCTTCCATGCACCATATCGCTTTCATCTATCCTCTCCTTTCAGATCAGTGCAGATAATTTAAAAAATAATTTATTATGACAACTTTCGGCTTTGGACATGTTAAGTGACGTTTGTGTCCCATTGTGTCCTTTTAAACCACAGTATCGGAGGCCTTATTCTGGACAAGACCGTGAGCGACCCGAACTTTGAGGGCATGGCAGTGTTCACCCCAGTAATCAACGGTGAGTGTACTGAACCTTACTCCTCAAACAAATGAAAGGGCGGGACCTGTGTGTAATTCAATGTTGAATGTTGAATAGTTCCTACTTCCTCCTAACTAACAAATATCCTCAAGAAACCACCTGAGAAACAGCTGTCCCACTGGGAAAATACTGGTTGAATCAACATGGAAAACTGATTGGATTTGCAAAAAGTCGTCAACATAAGGGCATTTAGTCTTTTTTTGAACACAACTTTTAACCTAAATCCAATGATATGGTGACATTGTTGTTGATTTCACGATGAATTCATGTTTGTTGACAACTCCACCAAATGTAAATCAAAACTAGAAGTTGAACTTACGTCTGTGCCCAGTGGGGTATGGGAAAAACTAGAAACAGGTTTAACCTTTTTTGCAATGCTGTTTACCATTACTAAATATGTCTCTCGTAAAGCCACCATTAAATCTCATTTGTGCTCATGTTGGGAAATGGGTTAATTGGTCTCATTGTTATGAACACAGCATTACTTTACATATGTTTGTTATCCTTAGCCTGTCCACTACTGTAAGATATTATGTAAGCTTAAATGTCAAATCTGGTACTCTTTTCCCTCAAAGACAACATCTGGTTTTCTTGGTAGAGAGATATATGACGTATGACAAAATAGATGGGCGTGGGATCTTGTCCTATTTAAACAGTCTTTGAAGTATGACAGTAAATAACTATAATTTGTGTGATTGTTTACAAAAGCACAACGGCTTAATGCAAAGCATCTAAATGGCATCAACATTTATTTCATTAGTCATAAGTTGGTTTTCACACAAGTTGCAGAGTGCCATGTCACTAAAGGCCTAGTCTGTGATATTTACAGCCATTTTTGACCATTTAAATTAGTGACATATACCCATTAATTGTGAAGAATATCACTTATAAATGCATTATGAGTCTTGAAAGCCATGACTACGAGGCCTCCCGAGATGTTCATTACTTATACGGAATAAAAGGACGCTAATTTAAACCACTCAGCAGCCTAGTCAGAACATCAGAGGGGAAGGAGGAAAGTAATTGAAGTTCCCACATCTTCTGTAAATAAGACTCTTAGTATGGCGATGTTTGTTACCCATGGCTAGCCACCATCGCTGGAGAGGAATAACAATAGGGTTTACATAAACCTCAGCCTGTTTAGAATGACAACTATGCACTCTCTGCTTCGGATTTCCTCTATACTGCATATTTTCCAGCCTCAGCTAGCGATACCAAAGGTTTCCACTTTTATCTGCATTTCAAGACAGGAAGTACATTTGCATTGCCATTCAGTGTTTCTTTCTCTCTCTCTCTCTCTCCCTCCATCACTGTTTATGTCTCTCTCACCACTCTCCCTCTGCCTCCCTCACAATTTCTCTCTTCCTCTCTTTCTCCTGTCTCTCCAATCACTCTCTCCCTCTCCTCCTCTCTCCGTTCCTCTCAACCCCATCCAATAATATGCAAGACTTAGCTGTTGGCTGTGGAAGCATGGCTGTTGAGAATGTAATTTTAAGAGCTATTGCAGGGAACTACAGCGAGACACGCTCAAGGCTATTAGACATGTTTGTATTCCGCTCGGAGAGATGCGCCCAAGGCAATAAGATATGCATTCATCATCCCATCACATGTTTCTGAGTGAGGATGTTGTTAAGATTATAAGGACCATATTGAGTTTTTCATGACTGGATGATACAGTCTTCAACAACACCTGTAGCGTTGTGCTTGCTACCACACTTTTAATACTTCTCTGATTTGAAGAGAAGCAGTATAATCTCATGGATACAAGATCATGCTCTCTTTGCACGAACTCACTTTAAAGATATGCCATTACAGTTACAGCCGAACAAGCCCTACTTGAGGAACTATAAAAAGTTGCAGAAAACCAAAACTACCTACAATTACCTTAAAGATGCTTCATAACCTTGAAAATACCTATCATTTATTAAACCCAGAGCTCAAGCCTAAATATGTAACAGACCATTTCGACAAATGATCCCTGAAAAAAAAAAAACTATTTCCAATGATTGTTCTGTTCCATCCCTTCACCCAGGTGTGGGAGGTAACTTGGTGGCCATCCAGGCCAGCCGCATCTCCACCTACCTCCACTACTGGAGCATGCCTGGGACCCTGCCCTCCAAGATGGCACAACACTGGCCTGGCCCCTGCCTGACCTTCTGCTCCTCAGGTCAGCAGTCAAAACACACTTCAACTTCAAACACACACATACAGTTGAAATCGGAAGTTTACATACACTTAGGTTGGAGTCATTAAAACTTGTTTAAAACTTGTCCAGGTGCACTGTTGAAAACTTTAGACGTGCATCAAGTTTTTTTTGGACAGCAGTGGCTTCTTCTGTGGTGTCCTCCCATGAACACCATTCTTGTTTAGTGTTTTACGTATCGTGTATCGTAGACTCGTCAACAGAGATGTTAGTATGCTCCAGAGATTTCTGTAAGTCTTTAGCTGACACTCTAGGAATCTTCTTAACCTCATTGAGCATTCTGCGCTGTGCTCTTGCAGTCACCTTTGCAGGACGGCCACTCCTAGGGAGAGTAGCAACAGTGCTGAACTTTCTCCATTTATAGACTATTTGTCTTATCGTGGACTGATGAACATCAAGACTTTTAGAGATACTTCTGTAACCCTTTCCAGCTTTATGCAAGTCAACAATTCTTAATATTAGGTCTTCTGAGATCTATTTTGTTCAAGGCATGGTTCACATCAGGCAATGCTTCTTGTGAATAGCAACCTCAAATTTTGTGCGTGTTTTTTATAGGGCATGGCTGATCTAACCAACATCTCCAATTTTGTCTCATTGATTGGACTCCAGGTTAGCTGACTCCTGACTCCAAATATCTTTAGCCTAGGGGTTCACATACTTTTTCCAACCTACACTGTGAATGTTTAAATTATGTATTCAATATAGACAAGAAAATACAATAATGTGTGTCTATTGTTGTGATTTAGATGTAGATAAGATCAAATTTGATGACCAATTTTTCCATAAATTCAGGAATTCCAAAGGGTTCACGTACAAAAACATATGTATTCTTCACACTACCAGCATCAACTTATTTTTGCTTGTGCAAGTATTCATCCCCATTTTCAAAGGGCCTCTCTTGTCGGACATCTACAGTTGAAGTCGGGAGTTTACATACACTTAGGTTGGAGTCATTAAAACTTGTTTTTTCAACCACTCCACAAAGTTTTGGCAAGTCGGTTAGGACATCCACTTTGTGCATGACACAAGTAATTTTTCCAACAATTGTTTACAGACAGATCACTTCACTTATACGACCCAGTGGGTCAGAAGTTTACATACACTAAGTTGACTGTGCCTTTAAACAGCTTGGAAAATTCAAGAAAATGATGTCATGGCTTTAGAATCTTCTGATAGGCTAATTGACCTCATTTGAGTCAATTTGAGGTGTACCTGTGGATGTATTTCAAGGCCTACCTTCACACTCAGCCTCTTTGCTTGACATCATGGGAAAATCAAAAGAAATCAGCCAAGACCTCAGAAAAAAAATTGTAGACCTCCACAAGTATGGTTCATCCTTGGGAGCAATTTCCAAACGTCTGAAGGTACCACGTTCATCTGTACAAACAATAGTATGCAAGTATAAACACCCTGGGACCACGCAGCTGTCATACCACTCAGGAAGGAAGCAGACCACTGCTCCAAAACCACCGTAAAAAAGCCAGACTATGGTTTGCAACTGCACATGGTTACAAAGATCGTACTTTTTGGAGAAATGTCTTCTGGTCTGATGAAACAAACAAAAAACTGTTTGGCCATAATGACCATCTTTATGTTTGGAGGCAAAGCCCTGACCTCAATCCTATAGAACATTTGTGGGCAGAACTGAAAATGCGTGTGCGAGCAAGGAGGCCTACAAACCTGACTCAGTTACACAAGATCTGTCAGGAGGAATGGGCCAAAATTCACCCAACTTATTGTGGGAAGCTTGTGGAAGGCAACCCAAAACATTTGACCCAAGTTAAACAATTTAAAGGCAACGCTACCAAATACCAATTGAGTGTATGTAAACTTCGGACCCCTGGGAATGTGATGAAAGAAATAAAAGCTGAAATAAATCATTCTCTCTACTATTATTCTGACATTTCATATTCTTAAAATAAAGTGGTGATCCTACCTGACCTAAGACCGGTAATGTTTACTAGGATTAAATGTCAGGAATTGTGAAAAACTGAGTTTAAATGTATTTGGCTAAGGTGTATGTAAACTTCCGACTTCAACTGTAAATAGAGATTGTTAAATACCCACACGAACACACAACATGACACAACACTGCCCTGACCCTTGCCTGACCTTCAGCTCCTCAGCTAATCAGTCAAAACAAACTTCAAAAGTAGCACAAACAGTACAAAATCCCAATTTGACGACTGCACACATCCACACACAATTTTACTTACCCATAGCAGTTGTCTTGCACACTTCCTCCGACCTAGACAGTAATAAGATAGTTAACTTTTTAAAGTTTTAGATGATTTTTTATTAATTTACCAAGAGTGCTGTCATTTAATCCAAACCGTTTTTAAGTCCTCGAATTTTCCTGTTTACATCCACAGGGGTCAACTCCAAGTCAGCCAGAGTTCTGGTCTTCCTGGTGGTTCCGGGTCACCTGCTCTTCCTCTACACCATCCACTTACTGAAGGGCGGCCACGGCGCCCTCACGTCTGCCTTCGTCTGCCTATACCTGTGTGCAGCCCTGCTACAGGTCAGATGTCAAATATATATGTACCACAGGCATTAAACTAGCTAAACCATAGACTGTATACAACTCTTACTGTAACAGCTGACATACTGTACATTGAAAAATCTATAGCTGACATATGGACATAATAATAATTAATTAGAGTGCAATTATTTATTTAGGTTTTTGGGTTTATAAACTTCAATGATAGAAACCAAATAGGAATTGTTTAGAAATGATAATGGTGCAGTTTCAGTGCGGCCTCTGGGGAAAAATGGGTTTCACACCCCTGTGTTAGTTATAGTATTTTATTCTATGTAATTTCATTGAACCTAGTTATTCCACAGTGACACGCTGCAACAAGAACGTAGGACACCTTTATTGCCATAAACCTGTGAACTTTGTGAAAAAGTTAGGTCAGTTTCATGGAGGAATGCTTATTTTCTCGACACCTCTTTTTTTGTTCGGATCTCACACATTAAGGAGGGTTTGAGTCCAGGGAATCATAGGTGTACACTAAGAAAATCATTTGGATGACTTTATCACGTCAAGACAAACAATGGCCTTAGTAGAAATGTTTCATAAAAAAGATTTACAGTTTTTCAGCCCTCTTGCTTGGCCAAACTCCAGCGCTGCAATTCAAACCACATGTTGCTGAAACAGGTCGACCAACAGACTGACACGTCTGTCTAGAACACAACAGTGTTTTAGTCCTGCTGTTTATCACATCAAATGGTCTTTTTCAGTACAGTTGAAATGACCAGTGTTGTCATTTGCAACTTTTCAGTGTAAACCTGATAGCCGCTTATCAGTAGGGGACGTATAAATATAATTATACACCGTATACAGCAACAGACAGATGTGGCTTACAAAAACCATATGTAATATAAATGTGCGTACTTGTACAAGAGCATATGTGTAATAGTAACTATCTAAACCTAGAACGTAGACAAAACAAGATCTAAACCTAGAGGCAATGGAATGATTACTGCTCAATAAAGATTGGGTTTGACTAAAGTCCAGCATACACAGTGGGTTGTCAGGCCCAGTGTTGCCAAATTACTGTATCAGTTCTTCTTCTCAGCATTGCTCCATGAACATAACCAAAGCTTAATCGTTCAGTTCCAACCAGTATGAACAAAACAGTGGCATAAAATGGAACAGAGGAGCGCTTGTTTGGTAATACAGTTGAAGTCGGAAGTTTACATACACCTTAGCCAAATACATTTCAAATCCATTTTTTCACAATTAATGACATTTAATCCAAGTAAACATTACCGGTCTTAGGTCAGGCAGGATCACCACTTTATTTTAAGAATGTGAAATGTCAGAATAATAGTAGAGAGAATGATTTACTTCAGCTTTTATTTATTTCATCACATTCCCAGTGGGTCAGAAGTTTACATACACTCAATTAGTATTTGGTAGCATTGCCTTTAAATTATTTAACTTGGGTCAAACAGTTTGGGTAGCCTTCCACAAGCTTTCCACAATAAGTTGGGTGAATTTTGGCCCATTCCTCCTGACAGAGCTGGTGTAACTGAGTCAGGTTTGTAGGCCTCCTTGCTTGCATATGCTTTTTCAGTTCTGCCCACAAACTTTCTATAGGATTGAGGTCAGGGCTTTGTGATGGCCACTCCAATACCTTTACTTTGTTGTCCTTAAGCCATTTTGCCACAACTTTGGAAGTATGCTTGGGGTCAACGTCTATTTGGAAGATCCATTTGCGACCAAGCTTTAACTTCCTGACAGATGTCTTGAGATGTTGCTTCAATATATCCACATAATTTTCCAACCTCATGATGCCATCTATTTTGTGAAGTGCCCCAGTCCCTCCTGCAGCAAAGCACCTCCACAACATGATGCTGCCACCCCAGTGCTTCACGGTTGGGATGATGTTCTTAGGCTTGCAAGCCTCCCCCTTTTTCCTCCAAATATAACGATGGTCATTATGGCCAAACAGTTCTATTTCTGTTTCATCAGACCAGAGGACATTTCTCCAAAAAGTACGATCTTTGTCCCCATGTGCAGTTGCAAACCGTAGTCTGGCTTTTTATGGTGGTTTTGCAGCAGTGGCTTCTTCCTTGCTGAGCGGCCTTTTTGGTTATGTCAATATAGGACTCCACTACTGTGGATGTAGATACTTTTGTACCTGTTTCCTCCAGCATCTTCACAAGGTCCTTTGCTGTTGTTCTGGGATTGATTTACACTTTTTGCACCAAAGTATGTTCATCTCTAGGAGACAGAACGTGTCTCCTTCCAGAGTTGTATGACAGCTGTGTGGTCACATGGTGTTTATACTTGCGTACTATTGTTTGTACTGATGAACGTGGTATTTTCAGGCATTTGGAAATTGCTCCCAAGGATGAACCATACTTGTGGAGGTCTACAATTTTTTTCTGAGGTCTTGGCTAATTTCTTTTGATTTTCCCATAATGTCAAGCAAAGAGGCACTGAGTTTGAAGGTAGGCCTTGAAATACATCCACAGGTACACCTCCAATTGACTCAAATTATTTTAATTAGCCTATCAGAAGCTTCTAAAGCCATGACATCATTTTCTTGAATTTTCCAAGCTGTTTAAAGGCACAGTCAACTTAGTGTATGTAAACTTCTGACCCATTGAAATTAAGATACAGTGTATTATAAGCGAAATAATCTGTCTGTAAACAATTGTTGGAAAAATTACTTGTGTCATGAACAAAGTAGATGTCCTAACTGACTTGCTGACTTAAATTGCTGACTTAAATTTGTGGAGTGGTTGAAAAAACAAGTTTTAATGACTCCAACCTAAGTGTATGTAAACTCCCGACTTCAACTGTAGATGTCCGACAAGAGAGGCCCTTTGAAAATGGGGATGAATACTTGCACAAGCAAAAATAAGTTGATGCTGGTAGTGTGAAGAATACATATGTTTTTGTACGTGAACCCTTTGGAATTCCTGAATTTATGGAAAAATTGGTCATCAAATTTGATCTTATCTACATCTAAATCACAACAATAGACACACATTATTGTATTTTCTTGTCTATATTGAATACATAATTTAAACATTCACAGTGTAGGTTGGAAAAAGTATGTGAACCCCTAGGCTAAAGATATTTGGAGTCAGGAGTCAGCTAACCTGGAGTCCAATCAATGAGACAAAATTGGAGATGTTGGTTAGATCGGCCATGCCCTATAAAAAACACGCTCAAAATTTGAAGTTGCTATTCACAAGAAGCATTGCCTGATGTGAACCATGCCTTGAACAAAATAGATTTCAGAAGACCTAATATTAAGAATTGTTGACTTGCATAAAGCTGGAAAGGGTTACAGAAGTATCTCTAAAAGTCTTGATGTTCATCAGTCCACGATAAGACAAATAGTCTATAAATGGAGAAAGTTCAGCACTGTTGCTACTCTCCCTAGGAGTGGCTGTCCTGCAAAGATGACTGCAAGAGCACAGCGCAGAATGCTCAATGAGGTTAAGAAGATTCCTAGAGTGTCAGCTAAAGACTTACAGAAATCTCTGGAGCATACTAACATCTCTGTTGACGAGTCTACGATACACGATACGTAAAACACTAAACAAGAATGGTGTTCATGGGAGGACACCACGGAAGAAGTCACTGCTGTCCAAAAAAAACATTGCTGCACGTCTAAAGTTTTCAAAAGTGCACCTGGATGTTCCACAGCGCTACTGGCAAAATATTCTGTGGACAGATGAAACTACAGTTGAGTTGTTTGGAAGGGACACACAACAATATGTATGGATAAAAAAAAGGCACAGCATACCAACATCAAAAGCTCATCCCAACTGTAAAGTGTGGTGGAGGGAGCATCATGGTTTGGGGCTGCTTTGCTGACTCAGGGCCTGGAGAGCTTGCTATCATCGACGGGAAAATGAATTCCTAAGTTTATCAAGACATTTTTCAGGAGAATGTTAGGATATATGTCTGCCAAAAAGTTGGGTGATGCAACAGGACAACGACCCAAAACACAGAAGTAAATCAACAACAGAATGGCTTCAACAGAAGATAATATGCCTTCTGGAGTGGCTCAGTCAGAGTCCTGACCTCAACCAATTAGAGATGCAGTGGCTAGACCACAATAGAGCAGTTCACACCAGACATCACAAGAATATTGCTGAACTGAAACAGTTTTGTCAAGAGGAATGGTCCATAATTCCTCCTGCCCGTTGTGCAGGTCTGATCCGCAACTACAGAAAACATTTGGTTGAGGTTATTGCTGCCAAAGGAGGGTCAACTAGTTATGAAATCCAAGGGTTCACATCATTTTTCCACCCTACACTGTGAATGTTTACATGGTGTGTTCAATAAAGACATGAAAACGTTTAATTGTTTGTGTGCTATTAGTGTAAGCAGACTGTGTTTGTCTATTGTTGTGACCTAGATGAAGATCAGATAAAATTTTATGACCAATTTATGCAGAAATCCAGGTATTTCCAAAGAGTTCACATACTTTGTCTTGCCACTGTAATGTGTTTATTGTTATTTCTCAGGTGGTGATTCTGCTATACACGGCTGACCTGATGATGCGCTGGATGTGGCGGCGGGGGCTGGACCCGGACAACTACTCTATCCCGTACCTCACGGCTCTGGGGGACCTGTTGGGCACCGGCTTCCTGGCCCTGACATTCAGAGCCGTTCTATTGGGCATTTCCTCTGGGATGAAGGGGGTTTGAGAGAAGGGGCTAATCCATCAGCCTATTTCTGTCCAACATGGTCTTATTGAATATATTCAAATAGAGACATTTAGCTATTGTAGTTATATGTCAGTTATGCTGACGTATTATATGTTGTTCTGTTCATCCATAAGGAACTCTGTTCAGGTCATATTTAATTGATAATGCCAGAGAAGACAATGTTCAGAGGCTATATTGGCAGGGTTGTTGTTAGGCCCGAGACGAAATGCCAATATATCCTCCATACACTGGCTTCGAGAACATTATCACTTTTATACAACAGGTTACCAACATATTCATATAATGATTGACATATATGAATTAAAAACGTCATTTTCATGAATTTATTCATACCATTTCATCCTTCTACAAGATATAATCCCGACATAAATCTAGGGTTACTATCCAAGCCGTTCTATCGGTTCGATTGCCAGAGACGCGACCCAGTCGTTCGTTCTAAATGTTCCACTGCCATACTGACTGGCAACATTCTTATTCCTTGCTTGCTAGCTAGCCAATTAGTGCTAACTTACAGTCAAGTCAAAAAGTGCAGCCAGAACAACAGCAAAGTAGTTGCATTTGCATTTGTTTAAGCTGTTTTCAAAAGACATTTATTTGGATACATCCATAACAATGAGCTAATGAGGTACGATTTCGCCAGGCATAGAAATGTGCTCAGGCCACTGTTGTTCAGAGGAGCTAGCCAACAACACAGCTAACACAATCACTTCAAACTGAAGCTGGAAAGCCTGAAAACTAGCTGCACTTGGTTTCGTTTGACCTTGTTTCAATTTACATTTATTTGTATATAACCATAAAAATGATGCCAGCTGATTCATTATTTCGACTGGCTAAGACACGCTTCCCGTCTTGTCCCATTCATTACTAAATCAAATCAAATTTTATTGGTCAGATACACATGGTTAGTAGATGTTAATGCGAGTATAGAAAAATGCTTGTGCTTCTAGTTCCGACAATGCAGTAATAACCAACGAGTAATCTAACCTAACAATTACAAAACTACTACCTTATACACACAAGTGTAAAGGGATAAAGAATATGTACATAAAGATATATGAATGAGTGATGGTACAGAACGGCATAGGCAAGATGCAGTAGATGGTATCGAGTACAGTATATACATATGAGATGAGTAATGTAGGGTATGTAAACAAAGTGGCATAGTTTAAAGTGGCTAGCGATACATGTATTACATAAAGATGCAGTAGATGATATAGAGTACAGTATATACATGTACATGAGTAATGTATGGTATGTAAACATTATATTAAGTAGCTTTGTTTAAAGTGGCTAGTGATATTTTTCCATCAATTTCCATTATTAAAGTGGCTGGAGTTGAGTCAGTGTGTTGGCAGCAGCCACTCAATGTTAGTGGTGGCTGTTTAACAGTCTGATGGCCTTGAGATTAGAAGCTGTTTTTCAGTCTCTCGGTCCCTGCTTTGATGCACAAGTACTGACCTCGCCTTCTGGATGATAGCGGGGTAAACAGGCCGTGGCTCGGGTGGTTGTTGTCCTTGATGATCTTTATGGCCTTCCTGTGACATCGGGTGGTGTAGGTGTCCTGGAGGGCAGGTAGTTTGTCCCCGGTGATGCGTTGTGCAGACCTCACTACCCTCTGGAGAGCCTTACGGTTGTGGGTGGAGCAGTTGCCGTACCAGGCGGTGATACAGCCCGACAGGATGCTCTCGATTGTGCATCTGTAGAAGTTTGTGAGTGCTTTTGGTGACAAGCCGGATTTCTTCAGCCTCCTGAGGTTGAAGAGGCGCTGCTGCGCCTTCTTCACAACGCTGTCTGTGTGGGTGGATAAATTCAGTTTGTCCGTGATGTGTACGCCGAGGAACTTAAAACTTACTACCCTCTCCACTACTGTCCCGTCGATGTGGATAGGGGGGTGCTCCCTCTGCTGTTTCCTGAAGTCCACAATCATCTCCTTTGTTATGTTGAGGTTATTTTCCTGACACCACACTCCGAGGGCCCTCACCTCTTCCCTGTAGGCCGTCTCGTCGTTGTTGGTAATCAAGCCTACCACTGTAGTGTCGTCCGCAAACTTGATGATTGAGTTGGCTATTTGGGCGGTAAGCAAATTGGAGTGGGTCTAGGGTATCAGGTAGGGTGGAGGTGATATGGTCCTTGACTAGTCTTTCAAAGCACTTCATGATGACGGAAGTGAGTGCTACGTTCATTACTATGGGACAGCTGAAGATCAAATTTGAATATTGAAACAATGTTGCAAATGTCGAAGAGACAGACAGGAAGGTTTATACAAATCTCCGCTGTTGAAAACGAAATGTTAGTCTACAAGAAACATGAGAATGTCTAAATGCTTTTTATAGTTGAGATCAAGTTTATAAATTGCTTGGCTGGGGTTGATGAGACAATGGATTGCGCAGTCAGATGGAACAGAGTAAATAGACATTTTAACTTTTTATAGATTTAGCCGGTGGTAACTTGTGGAATAGACACCGGCTGGAATGCTGTTTTAACCAATCAGCATTCAGGATTAGACCTACCCATTGTATAAACAACTGTATGCAAGTGGCTGGATTTAAGAAGTGAGGGAGAAAAGATTCAACAACATAGTTTACCGACAACCACCAAGCTTGACTTCACATAGTCTTTAGTCTCCGATAATGAATGAATGCTGCTGGACCTCCCGAGTGTCTAGCGATCTAAGGCAGTGCATCACTACAGATCCTGGTTCAATCCCAGGCTGTGTCACAGCCGGTCATGACCGGGATACCCATGAGGTAGTACACAATTGGCCCAGGATCGTCCGGGTTAGGGGAGGGTTTGGCCGGCCGAGTTGTCCTTGTCCCATTGCGCTCTAGCTCTGGCGCAATGCATGCTGACACGTTCTCCAGGTGTTTCCTCCGATCCTACGGATCTCGACCTTCACCTCTCCCGAGTCTGTACGGCAGTTGCAGTGATGGGAAAAGACAATGGAGAAAAATGGGTAAAAAAAAAGGTGTATTTTTTTTATGCTGCTAAGGGAGTACCTGTATACTGTAGCTCAATGTGCTTTGAGCACCCAATAACCATATAGAACTGTTGAAGTGCTCTTATGTCTGTAAATGCTTCATAGTAAACTGGCAAATGCACTGTACTGAAGCAATAATGTTGTCTGTAATGTTGTCTGTTGTCTTGTTTTGTTGACTGTCTATACATTTATACTCATGCTCAAAAATGGTCACAACTGCACTCTCTGGATGTACACAATATTAATCAATAGATGACATGGGGTGTATCCAGTGTCACAATTTCAATGATCAAGCACTGCTATTTTCATTTGTCCCTTCAACCCATTACTGTACAAGCTAGAGGAGTCATGTATTTTTTATGACATCAACAATGTTGCTTATTAGTCAGTTAGTCTGCCACATTTAATTGTTTTAAAAATTCATGTTTGTATGAATGCATCTAATACCACTGCTTGACATTGTTCACATTTCCCAATGATACATTTTTTTGTGCATAAAATAAGTCTTATGATTTCTCTTCAAATAAATCATCCCTTTTAAATAAATGAATACGCACTTTTAAAAACAGCTTAAATCATATTAGCTGTTCTGCATTGAACATGACAATATGACTTCTATAAATTGTATAGAATCGTATTTTAAATTGTACAGGACACATGTTGACTTAGTATGTATGCTAATGACTCATCTGACTAGAGCATACCTAGAGCAGGTTATTTTAGTTACACAATTACTTTGTTTCAATGTGTTCCTTTGTTGGAATAAAACCATTCACATTCAATGCCTGTCTTCCATTTTATGACCCCACTTATATTACAGGACAATCAATACGTCATGTGATTTTACAAAACAGATTTAAAATAAACATGACCTCACCACTAACACTCAAATGCGCGTCTTTGTGGCAGCCCTGTATTTCAACACCACAGCACACAGTGCATGTTGGGAAATAACTACTAAACTATCTCCATGTTTGAGTGGTGCGCAAAATCACTGATCTTCAAATCACCTTGCGTTCCAAACAATTACATCCTAAGTGATGTAGATGAGAAAATCGGTGCAAAAAGAGCATTGCTCAGGCCCATCCTCTGCAACATGTCTCTCATTCTCGTCCGTCTCCACCTCCAGACCAGAATCTGCCCAGGGGATATACTGTAAATACCTGTGCTGAACACAGTTATCCCAATAGTTATTTCACACCATACGGTAAAATGCCAGTTACAACGGTGCAGATTTCCTAAAGCAATGCCTGTGCCTTTGCTGTAGGTATAGAACCGTGTCGGGGACAAGGTCCGTGGCTCTCCGCTGTGTGTGGAGCACATACAGTACACATACCGTAGAAGAATACACAAACAGCACTCTTATAAAAAAAATTTTTATTCAGCTGTCCCTATATGAGAAACCCTTTTGGTTCCATAGAAAACACAATGGAAATGATTCTACATGGAACCCAAATGTGTTCTACCTGGGTTATTCAAAGGGTTCTCCTATGGGGACAACTGAAGAACCCTTTTAGGTTGTAGATAGCACCCTTTTTTCTGAGAGTATAGAGGAGCCTTGTTGACCTTGTGTCAGAGAACATGACAGGTATCCAGATTGAGTGAAGCCTTTGACAAATGGCGAGACCTTTGCTTAAAGTATAACTGACAGCATTTTAGCAACATGAAATCTCATTCAAATCTGTTCATACACACCCCCAGGAAGAATATGACCCTTTAAAAAATGTGTATATATAATCTGACAAGCGAGCACTTAGATATGGTTTTCATAAGTTCTTAGAATGGAATTACATATACATATATACATACATATGAGCTACAATTTAAAGAATGAACACTAGATAAACCCTCAAACTTGTTTAGCTAGTTGCCTGTCAAAATTGCACTAATAAATAATGGGGAATTGTAGCCTACTTGTCCTTCTGCAGCAGCTTGCCTACCAATGCATTAATTATTGTCCCAACCAAGCACCCAAGCTAACTGGCTAAAGTTGGCTCGCTTGCTAGCTAACTACTTCCAGACACAAATGAATGCCTCACTCTGACCATTTTACTCGCCGTAGCACAGCTGGTTAAGCTGTTAACATGTTATCTAGCGCGTTCATGACTAACAATTATATGTTTTGCCTAAGTTTACTGACACCGGTCATATCTAGCGAGTGTTGAGCATTCGTAAATTCAGCAGTTATTCTGCACTCTGGCACACAGACGAGAGTGCTCTGAAATCGGAGTAGATAGCCAGAGTGAATTTGCGAATACATGAGGTATGCTAACTGGATAACAGTATTTCAAGTTCTTGCTAGCTAACCAAATGACACTTGCATCCCTAACTGTATATAGCCACCGAAAAATGACACGAGGGGAAAAGGTCAGTCACTCACCTACTCCTTCAATTACATTACATAACACCCTCCTAGCAGCTATATAGCTTATGTTAGGCTCTGTGTTTTTAGCTTGGTACATAAATAGAAATCAGTCAATTGAAATAAATTCATTAGGTCCTAATCTATGGATTTCACATGACTGGGAATACAGATACATCTGTTGGTCACAGATACTTCAAAAAAAGGTAGGTCCGTGGATCAGAAAACCAGTCAGTATCTGGTGTGACCAACATTTGCCACAGGCAGCGCAACACATAGTGTTGATCAGGATGTTGATTGTGGCCTATGGAATGTTGTCCCACTCCTCTTCAATGGCTGTGCAAAGTTGCTGGATGTTGGCGGGAACTGGAACCCGCTGTCGTACACGTCGATCCAGAGCATGCCAAACATGCTCAATGGGTGACATGTCTGGTGAGTATGCAGACCATGGAAGAACTGGGACATTTTCAGCTTCCAAGAATTGTGTATAGATCCTGGGGCCATGCATTACCATACTGAAACATGAGGTGATGGCGGCGGCTGAATGGCACGACAATGGTCCTCAGTATCTGAGGCCGATTGGACATACTGCCAAATTCTCTAAAACGACGTTAGAGGCGGCTTATGGTAGAGAAATGAACATTCAATTATCTGGCAACAGCTCTGGTGGACATTCCTGCAGTCAGCATGTCAATTGCACGCTCCCTCAAAACTTGAGACATCTGTGGCATTGTGTTGCGTGACAAAACTGCACAGTTTAGTGGCCTTTTATTGTCCCCATCACAAGGTGCACCTGTGTAATGATCATGCTATTTAATCAGCTTCTTGATATGCCACACCTGTCAGATGGATGGCTTATCTTGGCAAAGAAGAAATGCTCACTTACAGGGATGTAAAACAAATGTGTGCACAAAATTTGAGAGAAATAATATTTTTGTGTGTTTCTAAAATTTCTGGGATCTTTTATTTCAGCTCATGAAACATGGGACCAACACTTTACAAGTTGCGTTGATATTTTTGTTCAATGGACATGAAACAATTCAACAACTTAAAGTCTATCGCCATCAAATTGACTGGGGCTGTTGTTGAACTGACAACAAGAGATTTGCTGAACCCAGTCAATTTGACAACAAAAGCCAGTCTGTCTTTTGTTGACCAATAAGAGGGCTGCACCATTAGAATGCAATTTTATGTGGGCCGAATAAAACATTTGGTGGAAAAAATATTGTGAAACACTATCATTCCACTACTACTGTTGTAGATACAGTATATAAAGGCCATTTTCTGAAATTACAATGCAAAAATATTACATATATCGCCTTTAAAATGACATATTTATTACATATTTATATATATGTTTCTTTACCTTGAAAGCAGTTTATAGACAAGGAGTCCACACCTTAGGTTTGTTAAACTACCCACTGCCAACAAATGTAATTTCTATGTACTATCCCTTGTCTTAAGGCCTTCCCACACCGTACTTTGGATTCAGTCTTTTACAATTATTACATGTCACACTGTGCGATGTGACCAAATTAAAATATTGATATCAACCTGGCCAGATTATAGATTTTCTTCAGTTCTGTCATCACATTTTGTGACTGCCTTGCGAGGCTACGTCAACAGACGTAGGCTACGTCAACTGCGATGTAGGCTACATCAACTGGGCGTGTCAAGCATGGCGTCAAAAGAACAACAACAAGCTGTTGCTGTGATGTTGGCGGTATTTTGTCTCGAGAAACCCAAGAAAAGAAAAGGGGTATGGACCCATTTATGGCTGGGAACGAGGGCAGTATGTGCACGCCAGCATGGCGTCATTGGCAGTGGATCGGCTCGTAACACCGGGATCGGCTCGTAACACCGGCCACACTATACGATGAAGGCATAAAAAAACTGGACACTGTCAGAACTTGACAAAGCCTACAACCGCACGTAGTGGTACTTAATTGGCAGACCTAGGCCCTGTCATACTGAACGAGCCAAGACCTCCGACAATCATTTACGACCTAAGAATTTGCCTACGACGTGGACATTTAGTCTGGGACGGCAAAATCGTGGCATAAGATGGCTAAAATCGGGCCTTTAGGTATACTTTATCAGACAGGGTTCCAAGCCTCCAGGGGTGTCACTGTTGATGCTAGCACAATTGTGTAGACATGAAGACTGGTAATAATAATGACTATCGTGACAGCTCATCTTTCAGAACATTGGACACAAATCAGCTTGATTTTACCTCAATATTTCAAACATTCACACAATTCCACATATTCACACATAGTAAATTCCACATATTGCACAGCTGGATTCTTATCCTTGATGTTGACCGGTCCACCAGCATTCCAGACAGGGACACACAAAAACAGCAGTGTTTATGTGTTTATTTGAATATGTCTGAAGTTATGGTAGATATTCGAAATGTCTCCGTGTGATCTAACCGCAGTTTGTTGACATTGAGACGCAAATATCACAATGATAGTCAATGCCATGCTCTGTACACACCAGAGACACTCTCTACAGTACAAAGAAGACGCTGATGTCAGTCACATTTCCAAAGGATGTCATACACCTTTGAGTCATAAGGCCAACACTCAAAGGCACTAATATGAAGACTTTCAGCACCCCTGTGAGATAAATATTACTTTCAGACAGCTTGTGTTCCTCTTAGTCTGACTGTAGAATGGAACATTGTTGGTGACAATAGAAACTTTGAAAGAAAAAAACAAGGTTTGTTGGTGGTGTCATAGAGTTTGGTCATTTTGAGTTAATGTGCACTATACTGTAGGTGCATTTTACACATACAAAGGCAACAGTTCAATCTCCAGTGGCTCATTGTTACAGTACAACATAATTTGCCTAGTTTAGTCAACTTCTCCACCTTGAGAAAGTGTCCATTCCCGGTTGTGAGGACATCTCATCTTAAAGCCACTCTTACCTTTGATAAGAAAGATATCTTTAGTTAGTTGCTTAGAGTTCACCAGGTTAGGTCTCTCAGTAACAAGTGTTATTGTGCTTTGGAGAGTCCCGGGATCCATGTTAAAATTGTTTGTAACAATTATCTTGAGCCCTCTGTCATAGGTTATACAAATGTTGTTATAAAGCAACAGCTGCTAAAAGTCATACAAACAGATGATATCAGCTGTCTGATATTTGACTACTTCAAGCTGCCACGACACAAGCAATAAGCTAGTGGGGACTGGGCACAACTTCATGCTTACAACTGCATTACCTAGTCCTTATGACAGACGGTTCAAACAAAGCCTACTCCTAAGAAAAGTTACTTCATCGAAACTTCAGGTACTCCGGCGTGGAGTAGTTGAACAGCAGGAAGTCCATGTGGTATAGGTTGTACAGCTTCTTCTGGTAGAAGGGGCTGATGCTGTGGAAGAACTGGGCAGCCATGTCTCCCGTAGTCCTGGTGCTCTTGGCTGAGGTGGGGAAGGTCACCTGGCCCTTCACCCCGGCCAGCTGCAGCACGTAGCGGGAGTCCTGCTCCAGCGTCTCGTACTTTCCCACCACATCATAGTGGATGAGGCAGGGGTGGCACAGCGTGTGCACCCGCTCCCAGTGCTCGTTGAAGGGCTCCTCACGCTGCGTGGCTGGGTCCACCAGGTAGTACACAAATTCCTCAAAGGAGACGTCGTCACCCCGCTCCAGCGCCTCGGCCTGCGGGTCAGGCCGATGCTGACGGATGATCTTGGTGCCATAGCGCTTGTGGAAAGCTGTGTTGTAGCTCCGTGTGAACTTGTTGCGGTAGGCCGAGACGAGCCGCTCAAAAGGCTCGCGCACAAACACAAACTTCAGGTAGGAGCGCAGTCGCTGGTTGATCTGGGAGGTGGAGTACTCAGAGAGGGTGCGTAAGTTGCCCGGCACATGGGCCTCATTGGCGGGAATGGCGAGGGGGTCGCGGTGGGGGCCAGCGGCGCCTGTCAGGACCATGAGAACTCGTTTCCAGTTGGTGCAGGCCACCTTGGGCACGTAGCAGTAGAGCAGGCCATGCTGGTCGTCCACAATGATGTGCTTGAGGTCCTCAGGGATGAGGACGCGGCGCTTGCGCGTGTACGAGCGGCAGGCGTCTTCCAGCAGCTCCCGCCGACCCTGGTGGGTCACCTGCACTGCCGACTGCTCCAGCTACAGGAGAAGAGAGGAGAGGATTCAGTGAGTATTCCAGGTAGCGACATAAAAAAAAACAGCTTGAATTTGTCTGAAGTTCTGGTAGATGTCTCGTGTTGTTTGATCACAGTTTGTTTTCTTGAGGTGAGTAGAAAGTGTGATGGTTATGGCTGGGGGATACTTTATATCCCTGTTACTGAACACATTGGCATATTTCAACAGGTTAACGCAGGAAGTTTCAACACTCATCAGTTTGCAGAATGGGAGACAAGAAACTGGTCTACACAATAGGAAAAAATATATATTTAATGAGGCTGAACACAAGGCTGGACAATCTACGAAGGGTTCTGGCCCCACAACAACCCCTAGCCCAAACACACTTCAAGTACATCCAAAATAATTGGATAGGTATAAGCAATGTTGTTGTAGTGCCACCTTGCCCATATCTTGATTAATCAACAAAAGTATAATAACACCCTTGCCTTTCTCGAACTAACAACTTGCACTTGTATTTTCTTAGTAGCACTGGCTTTGCAGATAGTACGTACATTTCTCCTCAATAAACTATGAAATGTGGTCGTCTTACCTACATATCTTAAGATGGATGCACTAACTGTAAGTCACTCTGGATAAGAATGTACGCTAAATGACTAAAATGTCAAATGTAAAAATTAAGGGGAAAGGGGAGACCTAGTCAGTTGCACAACTGAATGCATTCAACCAAAATGTGTCTTCTGCATTTAACTCAACCCCTCTGAATCAGAGAGGCTAGATGGATTGAATTGTTTACATATTGCTTATACCCATCCAATTCTTTCAGATTTACACAAATGCCTTATAGGGGCTAGGGGTTGTTTCTGTATGGGGCCATTTTCAACCCGAATATGAGGGAAAAAAACACCCTTTCAAAAGTAAGGCTTGGACCTCCTCAGTCTATTGACATTAGGAAGTTACTTGCAGGGGCAGAAACGCTCCTCGCATTCCAACGTCACTTCATATAATTCATTCTACACCTTGTCCTTACCCGCACAGAAAATTCATTCTGAAAAGGAGTTCGCTACGTGCTTATGTAATAGTATAAATGCCTGGGAGATTAACCGTAATAGGCATAATCTGTCCAAGAATGGAGCTAATCTCCAGAAAATTGAGAGTATGCGGAGAGGTAGAAAATAAGATGAAAATGTGTGCATTAGGGAATCTGCAACCGAGACGAGTATGTTCGTGCTGAATGACTCTGAATTACATCTTCTCTAAATGATCTTATTGTTTGGGCTCCTCCTCAGTACGATCATCAGTACGATCATCATTCAAACTCTCTCTGCCTTCTTCTGTCGTCCGATCGATAAGGTGTGCTAAACGTGATACCAATTGGCAACATTCCTGTGTCCTCAGAGTGTTTTTCTTGAACAGGGACAGTGACTGTGAAGGTGACAGCATCTGGAATTCCCCTCTGGTAAATGCCCTGATCAGAAAGGTTTAAATCGGTAAGGGTGAGAGAAAGGTCTCCCTGTCGGTAAGTATCTATGATATTTGACCCCTGATACCCTGTTCTAAAATCTAGGGCCATAGGTAAAAATGATCTCCTATGACAGACAAAACAGTCTTCTGATCTTTTTCCAATAGATCTGTACCTCACTGTCAGGAGTAGGGTTGCAAAGAATCGGAAACATTCTGGTACATTTTCTGGAAATTCTCCATGGGAAGTTAAGCCCTGAAATTTGGGGAATTTTGCTTAAATCCATTAAAAAAGTTAACTTATAACAGTTAACTTGTAACTTTTTTGTGGGATACACATAAGCTTGCTTGAGCCTGCTAACTGAGGAGTGTTAATTCACCTGTTTCCATACATGTTTCATTTGAAAACATTTATCTTACAAAGGAGTTGTTTAATCTAACTGCTTAACTATTTATCTGTATTTGTTTTTTTTTTACTCATTTTATCGTAATCTTTACAGGAAAACGCAATGGGCACTATCTGATGTGTGGAGACATTTCACTGCAGCTAATGAAGGAAAAGCTGTGTACATTTCCAAATACTGTGCCAAATCATATCTGAAGAATGCAACAAAGATGCAGAATCATCTGGCCAAGTGCATAAAGTTACCTCAGCGCTCACAACAAGCAACCTCTGACAAAAGTCCCTCTACTTCTATTCGAGGTGAACATTATTAATCAGACACTGAGTTTTTGAACTCGTTTTTTTCTAATCTTTATCGATAGCAACAGCTCATGGTCCTCCTGGAATCAGAAGTTTTTTTTGACTCAATGGAGGAACGTAGTCAGAGAAGTGCTGATGAATGTCTTGCTCGAGCTGTGTATGCAACTGGTTCACCTCTGATGCTCAAAGGCAATGTGTATTGGAAGAGATTTCTGAATGTTCTTCACCCAGCATACACCCCTCCAACCAGACATGCTTTATCTAATCATTTGCTGGATGCAGAGTTCAACAGAGTTCAAGTGAAGGTCAAGCAAATCATAGAGAAATCAGACTGTATTACAGTCATCTCTGATGGGTGGTCGAATGTTCATGGGCAAGGAATAATCAACTACATCATCTCCACTAGAGGTCGACTGATTATGATTTTTCAACGCCGATACTGATACTGATTATTGGCGGACCAAAAAAAGCAAATACCGATTAATCAGGTGATTTTTATATATATATATTTGTAATGATGACAATTACAACAATACTGAATGAACAATGAACACTTTTATTTTAACTTAATATAATACATCAATAAAATCCATTTAGTCTCAAATAAATAATGAAACATGTTCAATTTGGTTTAAATAATGCAAAAACAAAGTGTTGGAGAAGAAAGTAAAAGTGCAATATGTACCATGTAAAAAAGCTAACGTTTAAGTTCCTTGCTCAGAACATGAGAACATATGAAAGCTGGTGGTTCTTTTAAAATGAGTCTTCAATATTCCCAGGTAATAAGTTTTAGGTTGTAGTTATTATAGGACTATTTCTCTCTATACCATTTGTATTTCATATACCTTTGACTATTGGATGTTCTAACAGGTACTTTAGTATTGCCAGCCTAATCTCGGGAGTTGATAGGCTTGAAGTCATAAACAGCGCAATGCTTGAAGCATTGCGAAGAGCTGCTGGCAATACAGCTTGCTGCTGCCTACCACCGCTCACCACCACTGCTCTATCAAATCGTAGACTTAATTATAATATAATAACACACAGAAATACGAGCCTTAGGTCATTAACTTGGTCAAATCCAGAAACGAACATTTCGAAAACAAAACATTTATTCTTTCAGTGAAATACGGAACCGTTCCGTATTTTATCTAACGGGTGGCATCCATAAGTCTAAATATTGCTGTTACATTGCACAACCTTCAATGTTGTCATAATTACGTAAAATTCTGGCAAATTAGTTCGCAACGAGCCAGGCGGCCCAAACTGTTGCATATACTCTGACTCTGTGTGCAATGAACTCAAAAGAAGTGACACAATTTCCCTAGTTTAATATTGCCTGCTAACATGAATTTATTTTAACTAAATATGCAGGTTTAAAAAAATATACTTCTGTGTAATGATTTTAAGAAAGGCATTGATGTTTATGGTTGGGTACATTTGTGCAACGATTGTGCTTTTTTCGCAAATTCGTAAATTATCCCCCGTTTGGCAAAGTTGGCTGTCTTTGTTAGGAAGACATTGTCTTCACACAGTTCGCAATGAGCCAGGCAGCCCAAATGGCTGCATATACCCTGAATCTGTTGCACAGAATGCAAGAGAGTGACACAATTTCCCTAGTTAAAAGAAATTCATGTTAGCAGGCAATATTAACTAAATATGCATGTTTAAAAATATATAATTGTGTATTGATTTTAAGAAAGGCGTTGATGTTTATTTTTCGCGAATGCTCTTGTTAAATCACCTGTTTGGCGAAGTAGGCTGTGATCCAATGATAAATTAACAGGCACCGCATCAATTATATGCAATGCAGGACAAGCTAGATAAACTAGTAATATCATCAACCATGTGTAGTTAACTAGTGATTATGTTAAGATTGATTGTTTTCTATAATATACCTTTAATGCTAGCTAGCACCTTACCGTGGCTCCTTGCTGCACTCGCATAACAAGTAGTCAGTCTGCCACGCAGTCTCCTCGTGGAGTGCAATGATTGGTGTCCAAAAATGCAGATTACCGATTTAATTAATCGGCCATGCCGATTAATCGGTCGACCTCTAATCTACACCCCTCAACCAGTATTCTACAAGAACATAGACACAAGGGACAACAGACACACCGGTCTCTACATTGCAGATGAGCTGAAGGCAGTCATCAATGACCTTGGAGCACAGAAGGTATTTGCACTAGTGACAGACAATGCTGCGAACATGAAGGCTACTTGGTCTAAAGTGGACGAGTTCTACCCTCACATCACACCCATTGGCTGTGCTGCTCATGCATTGAATCTGCTCCTCAAGGACATCATGGCACTGAAAACTATGGATAGACTCTACAAGAGAACCAAGGAAATGGTTAGGTATGTGAAGGGTCATCAAGTTATAGCAGCAACTTACCTCACCAAGCAAACTGAGCAGAATAAGAGCACCACTTTGAAGCGGCCCAGCAACACCCGTTGGGGTGGTGTTGTCATCATGTTTAACAGTCTCCTGGAGGGGAAGGAGTCTCTCCAAGAAATGGTCATATCACAGTCTGCCGATATGGACAGCCCCATCAAGAGGATCCTCATGGATGATGTATTTTGGGAGAGAGTAGTAAGCAGCCTGAAACCTATAGCAGTGGCCATTGCACGGATTGAGAGAGACAAGGCCGTCCTGTCTGATGTTCAGACTCTGCTTGCAGATGAAGAGAAGAAATCCGTACTGCCCTGCCCACTACACTATTGCTCCATGCGGAGGAATCTATAGTTTTGAAATACATCAAAAAGCGTGAAGACTTCTTCCTGAAGCCCATATATGTTGCAGCGTACATGTTGGACCCCAAGTATGTTGGCAAGAGCATCCTGTCTGGTGCAGAGATCAACAAGGCCTATGGTGTCATCACTACCGTGTCTCGCCACCTTGGCCTGGATGAGGGCAAGGTTCTTGGCATTCTGGTGAAGTACACTTCCAAGCAAGGGCTTTGGGATGGAGATGCAATATGGCAGTCGTGCCAACATATCTCATCAGCCACCTGATGGAAGGGACTTTGTGGATCTGAGGCTCTTTCCCCTGTTGCCTTCATCATCCTTCAAATTCCACCAACATCAGCCGCCTCAGAGCGCAACTGTTCCTTGTTTGGGAACACACACACCAAAGCATGCAACAGGCTGACCAATACAAGGGTGGAAAAATTGGTGGCCATCCGGGCAAATTTGAGGCTTTTTGAGCCTGACAACAAGCCATCCTCAACAAGGTTGTAAAGTGACAGTGAAGATGAGGCCTCAGAGTCTGATGTTGAAAAGGTGGACATTGAGGAGGTCCAGGAAGAAGACATGGAAGCCTGAGAGGAAGACAACCAAAGCTTTAGTTTCTAGACTATCATTTTATAGATGTATATTGAAAATGTTTTTGGGAGATGCGATGGATCATTGGAAATCATTCAACATTCCCTTTCTTTTGTTGTTCAGTGAAATCATCCCATGTGAAGAGTCAACTCATTTAATTCAAGCTTAATTCGTAACAATTTGTTTTTATTTTTTTCTATTGGAAGGATTGAATCATTTGCAATTATGTCAACTTCTGATAAGGTAAAATGTTTATGTTTCTGTCTCTATATGATATGGTAAATATATCCAATGCTAGAAACATCTACATTTAAATGGTATTAATATTAATTTGCATATATTTCCATTAATTCCCGTTAATTCCCACAGAAAGTGTCCAAACCCTAGTCAGGAGTTTGTTTTTCAGTTGAGCCGTGGCAAGTAAGCTTTACGTTATCTCCAACATGAGCAGATTTTACATTGGGGACCAAAACGACTAGTTCTACATCCTGTCAAATGTTATTGCAGATACACTCATAGTAGCCCAGCTGAGGTAATGGTGAGAGAGAGCTCTCAATTCTGGAGTTTAACCCTGTTTTCAAAGCTCTCGACCTGGGGTGAAAATCCTGTTGATCAACTAGACACCATCTTCTGGTGCATTGGTAAAATATCAACTCAATATTTATCTCCCAGGACAAATAAATTAGCAATAGAGGCTAGATAAATGTCTATGAATATTTCATGTGTGTTTGACATGACCCGCAATTAATATAGTTGGTTCACAGTTGGTTTAAATATTTTTACCTGCGAGTCATGATCGCGTCTGGTATGGATGAACAAAATCTAAATGCTTGCGATGGCGCATGCGGACGTACGTGCATGGCCAGTGTAGTCAGCATATAAGGGTAACTTAAGCATGCAAGGTCAACTCTCCATGCATTGTAAAACCTTTGCTTAAGTTACATTTCCAGTATAAAGTAATTACACCCTTTCGTGTTCCAAAACTAAAGTTAGACAAATCAGAATAATATTTGTTAAAATCTTCCACCAGTTTTGCTTGCTGCCTGCATAAACTCAAACACATTTCCTCAAAGTATAGCAAGAGCACAGAGTTCCACTTTGGACAAGCGAAGTGCAAAATAACAAAAAGAAAACTGCAAGCGATTATAAGTAAATAATGTCTCAAGCAGTTCTGTCATTTGGCATGAGCCTCAGACTACCCTCCCTGTATGATTTAATTGGCAACAGCCAAGCTAATTTCTCTCACATTCTCTCCAAGTCTTAGTTCTGGAACAGTCCCTACGTAATGTCATACTGTATAATATACCACAACCTGTACATACAAACACATCCCGGTAACTATGTATGTTTTTTACATTACAATTACCCTGGAGTAATGCCCATGTAATGTAAAATGTTGCCATAAGGTTTTAGCGAACCTTGTGTTGATGAAAAGTAATTGCAGAGAGTTCCAGGCCACAGGTTAGCTTTTTGCCTCTGCTGACACCAGAATGTCAAACCGTCATAGTGACACACTGTATAGATGTTTGTTTAGAAGAAGAATGTCATGAGGTATTTAAGTAGCCTATAAAGTACAACTCTATAGGCTACTTATTAGGGATTCATATTTTCCCGATTCATATTTTCCCGTTTACCGGGAATAATTCCTACTAACAGAGAGAGTCCGGGGAAATACTGCAAAAATACCCACTTAAAGAATTACCCACTTAAAGAATTACCCACTTAAAGTGTTTAAAACCAAGATATGGTCACTATGCCAGGGTTAAGAGGGGCGCTGCACCGGCTTGGTTGTGCCACTATGTAAAGATTTCAGCGCAAATTAAACAGATATTTTAGTAATGTTATAGTAACTATCTTTGATCGCCAATGCCATTGTTGTGAATTGCAAAACAGGCCACTCATAAATTCTGAGCTTTATCATGTTCTTTAATTAATTCATCGCATTTCAGCGGGAGGCTATCTCGACACAGAGGCCCCCAGGACGCACCCCGAATAAAGCGTTGTAGAATCAAACACAGTTTGCAACGGCAGTCAAACAAAAGTCAAACGACCAAAGTTGCTACGCTTGCTAGGTAACCTCCTTCAACGAATGTCAGAATATCTCCTCTATTTGGCAAAATCAAGTTGATGATTATACAGCTTGCAGATCAGCTCATGAATAACCGTGAGCTGAAGAGTGGAAAAAGTTGAAATGTCAAGATAAAAATATCCATATCTACTCTCATACCGTTTGTTGATCACACATTCTCTACCGAAGCTCTCATATGGGCAGCAAGTACGAGACAGCGCAGAGAAGCAGGGAAAATGTTATAATGGTATTTTGACAGTCATAGGCGATTACAGAATAAAGTTAGGAATTTTCATGAGGGACAGGACTCAGGATTTGGGGTTTCAGTGGGATAGGGACTGGATAGGAAAATAGCTTAGGCTGTAGGACAGGAGAAGTTAGAATTTCCCCTCATGAATTGTTAACAGACAGAGATGCCTATGTAGTGAATTGTGCAGATTCAATTTGTGACTGTCTGAAGAGTCACAATGACAGCTCAAAGAGGCACACGTTATTTTATAGGTCATACTGTAAGGGTTTATTGTAGGGCTTATGAACTGCATTCTGGTGTGTGTGTGCAGTACTGCAGTATCAATTATGCGTGTGTGTCACGCCCGGACCTTAGAGAGCCTTTTTATTCTCTATTTTGGTTAGGTCAGGGTGTGACTAGGGTGGGTACTCTAGTTTGTATATTTCTATGTTGGCCTGGTATGGTTCCCAATAAGAGGCAGCTGTCTTTCGTTAGCTGGACGTTTCGTTACTCTTTATTTTGTTTTGTTGCTGGTTCACTTTAATAAATATGATGAGTGCTTTCCACGCTGCACCTTGGTCCAATCCTTCAAACAACGAACATAACAGTGTGCTTTGAATTTATGGTGACTTTGTGTGAAGTAAATACACTAGGTTTAAGGCTTCCATGCGACAACCTGTTTGGATAAGGTGTAATTTTATTTTTTGCTAATCTGCTGCTGCGCATGTCGTGTATTTTGTAGTATTGCAGAAGTGCAACATTGGAGACATTTTTTTGTAATTTCCCAGATCTTGTCATTCAATTTTTTCAGGAAATGTGAAGAGTGTTCCTGGGACAGTCCCGGGATCCCAGTTACCCATGTTAATCACTAAACTATTTATAGGGAACTTTATACTGCACTCTATCACTGTCTGGACTTTTTTTCAACAGTGGTATGACAAGTCAAAAGAGGGAGGGAGAGAGAGAGGGGGAGATTGTAACTTTGCTAGCATCTATGTCAGTTATTTTTATTTTGAACAAGATGGTTTTATGCCCACCACACGTGAGAAGCAGGCAAAAATAACTGTGTGAATTCCCTTTGCATTTATAATTAATCTTTTTTCATCCTAAGCATGTAAAATAATTGTATTTTACTAACCAATGTCTGACTGTAGTCTGGAATCGCCAAGTCAGGGCTAGGAATGAATCATTTTCAAATCATCTTCTGCGGCTAAATTTTACGCAGACGTTTGAACTTTTGTCTGATGAGTAACTTCAAAAGAGCTGTACTAGACAGTAAACAAACCTAAAAAAAAAGGTCAAGGGTCGCACCTGTGTCAATCACTGACTGTCACCGGTAACTACAGCAGACAGTTTCAAAGGCTTAAGATGTACAGATTTCAAGACACCCGACCCTTGTAGCTTAAGGTACAGCTGTAGTGCAATGTGGGCTTAATAGTTATGATTTAATCTAAATCTGGTTTTACAGACAAACCATTCACATCACAGATGGAATGAAACATGAAACAGATGCCGCATATATTAATTTGAGATTTCGGCTGTCCGCGCACACAAAATGTTTTCATGAGGTAAGTTGAAGTTCGGTAGCCGAAGTCTACAACCCTTTGCGGTGATACAGTAGGTCAACAGTAGGGGTGGGAAATATGGACGGGATTCTTCAATTAAGCGTTTGCTGTCATTCAACGAGAGAGCGCAGCAGCAGCAGAATTAAATGTCAGCTTTCCTCAACCAATAAGGTTAACACTCACATTATACAGAACTTTCAGCAAGTAAACAGCAAAGGCTCTGAATATTAAAAAAATGCACCTAGAAAAACTCATCAAAACATGACCAAAACAAGTTCAGTGGTCATAAACATTCATGTAGCTATAAATTCATCAGCCAATGATGTGAAAGCTACCTGGTGGTGGGCGGGACTTACCTGGTCACTGTCATAGAGCATCTGGAGTGGACTTCTCCCTGACTTTCCCTGGCCGCTGCTCCTCCCACTGCCCTGCGCTGAGGCTGAGAAAACACACACAGGTACACACATCTAGGTCAGTACAGGCAGATTACCTATAGTACACCCTCAAGACCGCTAGCCATCTCTGCTGCATTCTACATTGGTATCCACACACTCCATGTTATGCCATTGTGGCAAATCATCAGGTATGGCAAGTTTTTACTGAACTTTCAATCTGAATGCAAATTTCATGTTTGTTTAATGTTGAGCCCAATGCTTGAGAAGCGACCACTCTGACACAGCCTAGTTGAAACTAGGGCAAAATGTATTTTACGTCCGTGCCATAGTTTAGTTAGTGTTCGTGAAAATGCGCAACTTCCTAAAAAAGGGCAAGAGAGATAATCATGAATCATGTTAAATGTAAAGGTAGGAATGTAACCACAATCAGAGACTTTAATATAGCCTAATAGAAAGTCAGAAATACAGTTGAGTCAAAGGGAGACCAGAAAGATAAACTCACCCATGTGTAATTTATTACATACTGTACACACTACTACACACCTGAGCGTCATTAAACACTAACAAACAGGTGCGCACACCCAAACTACAGGTTGTCATAGAAGCACACAGAAAAAAGAGAGGGTATTTTATGTAAAACCAGGCCTCAAAAAGGACTGTGCATCCATTCAGACTACTGTATCTTTTACTGTAGCTCTCTCCTAAACATACAAGGCAGCAACACTACTGAAAACAGCACTCCTTTATGGGAGCAGAGGAGGAGGTGGAAGGAAGTATGAGGCGAAAAAGGGTGAAAATTTGCTTGCAATCATAGAAAACCAAGAGAGCAGATGGAGGATAAACAGCGGTAGGAAGCCTCTGAGACTACTTTAGAGTTACTTTAAGAAACATGACGTGGCATTTAGATTGTTGTTGTATAGGCTGTTGTTGTCGTAGCCTCTGTTTCGTATGCTGTGGCTCATGTGATGTTCTATAAAAACAAAATGGTTGACGGTGCAAGCATGCAATTTACTGTGTTTGGTAAAAAAAAAT
This sequence comes from Oncorhynchus mykiss, assembly GCF_057628025.1. Classification (NCBI taxonomy): domain Eukaryota; kingdom Metazoa; phylum Chordata; class Actinopteri; order Salmoniformes; family Salmonidae; genus Oncorhynchus; species Oncorhynchus mykiss. The sequence continues at coordinate 28,399,909 of NC_143038.1, forward strand.
GTCACATTTGTCAGACAGTGTGGGTTGACAAGAAACCTTCACATTGGAATTGAGAGAGACAAAGAGTCACAGACATGGTCTCTTGAGACAGGGGAGGGTTGGAGAGGGTGCAGCCAGACAGGGCATGGCTGAGATAATTGTCTGTGTTTCAGTGCCATCAAGCACGTCTTCAGAAATCCGACATCATCAACGGCACCAATTTATTCCTTAATGTTACTGTACAAGAATGGAGCATTCACCTACTGAGAATAATTTGCTTAAAACTTAAATTAATTAGCAAGACTTCCAGTAGCTAATTAAAAAACTAAATATGACTGGGATTGAACATAAAAGTATGAAAAGGATAAAACAAACTGATGTGTCACTCTGACCAAATGAGTGGAACACACACTGCAACCCACACTAAGGAGATCAACAGGACCAACTTAGCCACCATACAGTACACCAGTCTGGTGGACAGATTTAGACTGGAGAGACTACAACTGGTGGCATACAGTCTTCCTATGTACCCAACTGTCCACTGACCCAACCACCGTAGTTTGGTCTAAAATTGTCACGTCTACTCCCGCTACGGCACTCAACATCACCAGTCTACTAACCGCCGGTCCTGGCAACCCATCATTACGCTCACCTGGCAACCATCATTACACACACCTGCGCCCCATCATGAGGCACACCTGGACATTATTACTACCTGATTACTTCCCTTTTATCTAGCACTCCGTTGTATCACCCATTAGGTAGTATTGTTTCCGGTTTTCATGTTTAGACGCTACTCCTGTTTTTGTATTCAGTTCATGTTCGTTCCTATTAAACTCACAGGCTGCACCTGCTTTCTGACTCCCTGCGTCTCCTTCACAAAAATGTAACATTCTCGTACTAGTCACTACTGTTGGGTTCTGAGAATATGAAATACACGTATTCATGTCACTGAGGAAGAGAGGGTAATGTATAATGGTTTACATTATGTCAGGATATGTTATTGTTAGACATCAGGGATCCTATGGGAGGGATCCTCTGGGAGAAGAGACACAGTCTGGTACCAATCACCATGACATCCTTGAGTTTGGGAGGAGTGAGGAATTTGGGGTAGAGGTCAATGGAAGTGAGGAAGAACAGATATCACAAAGGTTCTGTCTAGCAACAGAGATGCGTTGTCTGTTCAGATGTGTAGGAGGAGACTCAGCCTAGGAGGAAGGGTTCAATATCAGTTCTTCTGTGAAAATGTCTTTGTCTAATGCAGCTGTATTGATCCTCTGGGAAGAATAAACTTGGGTTAAGCTTTCATAGTGTCCGTTGAGTTTTACCCACCGGGCACAGGCGTCATTTCAACATCTAGTTTTGTTTTACATTTGGTTTAGTTGTCAACTAACGTGAATTCAACAAAAAAAATGACCACGTGATTGGATTTAGGTTAAATGTTGTGTGAAATAAAGACGAAATTCCCTTACGTTGATGACTTTTTTCCAAACCCAATCAGTTCCACATGAATTCAACATCACATACATTTTTGTTGTTGTTCAAATGACCTGGAAACAATGTTTATTAAACCAGTTTTGACCCAGCGGGTAGTGCTTGATTCAACCAGTTTGTGCAGTCTACTCACTACACACCAGAGATCCCTCAGCGCATGACTTCAAGAGGACATCAACATTCAGAAAATATGTTTATACAGTCATCCCGTATGTTTCTATATGTTCAGCTCTTTTGGCAAACGCAAGACAGTGTTTATGTTAAGTTTAAGGACATTGCAAACAGCTGAAGCACATACTGTAACCATGCCATAACATTTTCAGGAAACACTTCTCTTCTAGTAGTGTAAAGGCCATCTGGTGTGTTCTTAGTCCTTGCATCAAGACATTGAAAAAAGGTATGGGGCTACATATACACAGATTACATTGTACACAGTCATTCCCAGCTCGTAAGACCTGTCCACCTGCTTTCAGTATGCCCGATTTGAATATATTATCCCCTGCTTTAACGACCTCCGCTGTTCAAGTCAATATGGTACTAACTCAGCCCTGTTAAGGCCGTAAAAGCAGTCAGTCTATGTCCAGTTCAAAGAGAAAGAGAGGGCCTCTTCTGACAGTGGTCCGACATGTTTCAACTCTCGAGTAAAGCTATACAGAGGCACTTCTCAAACCTGTCAAAAGGAATTGAGGAGACTTTCTACCTGCGAAGTACCTGCGAAGTTACGATTTATGACGATACGTCATAAATGTGTATCACTGTATACATTTGTATCGCCTGAATTTTCTTATTCCACTTTACAATTGACTGCAAAACTTGAGATGTGATTTTACGGCATAAAAGACCAGCTGAGACATGCAGTGTTTGAAACTAGCATTTTCAATATTTTGTCCGTTTTTCTTTACTGGGAGAATTCACAATTCATATTCTTTAATGGAAGAGAACTGGTTTAAGACTTGTCATCACAATTTTAAGTGGCATCTGTATGTTGACCCAACGCTAGCCTCGATTTCAGGAGTATGGGAGTATGGTAAGGTGAGACTAACCCGAAGCAAATGACTATGCATTTCATCCGTTTTAAGAGGTAACTTTAAGATAGAAATTATCCTATAACAGTTAGGATCAGCTTGAGCTCCCTCTTTAAATAAAGGACGCAACGTGGCTGCATTCTAAGCACTGGGAACCTCCCCAGAGAGGAGAGACATCACACAGAGAAAATATAAATATACATTGTGGTAGGTTTATTTATTTGATTTGTATTTAACCTTTATTTAACTAAGCAAGTCAATTAAGATAACATTCTTATTTACAATGATGGCCTACCAAGGCAAAAGGCCTCCTGTGGGGATGAGGGCTGGGATAAAACAATTTTTAAAAGTAGGACAAAACACACATCACGACAAAAGAGGCACCACAACATTACATAAAGAGAGACGTAAGACAACACAACAATGGTAGCAACAAAACAATTGTGGCAACACATGACAACAACACAACATGGCAGCAACACAACATGGTAGTAATACAAACATGGTGCAAACATTGTTAGGCACCGACGACAGCATGAAGGTCAAGAAGGTAGAGACATTCTTCTTACCGAACCCCATGACCTTTGCTTTGGAGGTGTTCCGAAAAAGGTTAAGAGCAGAGAAAGCTTTGGCCATGGCAATAAATATTGCAGCAATATTGCTTAGAGTCAAGTGCAGTGGTGACATAATTTAGGACCTTTAAGGTTGCAGTGACACATCCATAACCTGAGTGGAAAGCAGATTGCATACCAGAGAGAATACTATAGCCATCAAGAAAGCAAGTCAGTTGATTATTGACAAGTTTTTCAAATACTTTTGACAAACAGGGCAAAATAGAAGGAGACGTGGCTGAGTCAAATAGGAATCCTGACTTAATGAAGTGTTGATAAATGAGCTCAGCCACAGTATCTACCAGATTATCAACATTAAGTGACATGGGCAGCTGTGAGGAGGAGGGTTTATTCTCAAGGTATTTCACCGTCTTCCAGAACTTCTTGGGTTTAGACCCACAGAGAGAACTGCTCCTTTAAGTGGAGCGGTTCGAGAACTTCAAGTTCCTCGGTCTCCAAATCACTAAGGACATAAAATGGTCCACTCACACACGTACAGTCACGAAGAAGGCGTGACAGCGCCTCTTCCCCCTCAGGAGGTTGAAAAGGTTTGGAATGGGCCCTCAAATCCTCAAAAAGTTATGTAGCTGCACCATTGAGAGCATTGTGACTGATTGCATCACTGCTTGGTATGGCAACTGCACCGCCCTCGATCACATGGCGCTACAGAGGGCGGTATATACAGCCCAGTACATCACTGGGGCCGAGCTCCCTGCCATCCAGGACCTCTATATCAGGCGATGTGAAAGGAAATTCCGGAAAATCATTAAAGACTCTGCTTCCGCACGGCAAGCAGTACCAGTGCATCAAGTCTATTCCCAAGTCATATGACTGCTAAATAGATAACAGAATGGCTCAACAGGTTATCTGACTTGACCCTTGTGTTAAATTTGTATTTTGGACTGTCTCTGTAGACACTCACAGGACTCTACACACTCACGCACACTGGCACTCCAACACACACATAACATGCACACACATTTATACTAACTACACTCACATGCAATCCTCATTTACACTGCTGCTACTCTGTTTATCATATATCCTGATGCCTTACCCCTATACATACAGTATCTACAGTACCTCTATCACTCCAGTATCCCTGCACAATGTAAATATGGTATTGAAAGTGACCCTGTATATAGCTTCTTACTCTCTCGTGTTCTTATTTTTATTTATTTTGTCATTTTGTTCTACCTTATGTTATTTTTAGTGATACATTAATATTGATTACCGCAATGTTGGGTTTAGAGCTTGCAACAAAGGCAATTCACTAAAATTGTGCACATGACATTAAATCTTGAAAACAGGTGCCCCATGTCTGTAAACGACACAACTCAACGTGCTGTGGCTGGATTAACCCAAAAGGCATACGTTCTAAAAGAGGGAGGAAAGTGACACCTAACTGCAGTGTGGATTAACTTCAACACACACACACTGACAGAAGAGGAAAGGCTGGGTGCATCAGAAATCCAGCAGAGTAAGACTGCCACGCAATCAAACCTTCACCTGCAACAAGGAAGAGGGAGAGTTAAGAATACGTGCCTTGTGCGTGTGCACGGTATATACTCTAGGAGTCCTGATGTAATATGCTAAATAAGATATAATGTAAAGAATGGCTAAGGGAAAATGTTTTGTTTCTTAGCATTCATGCTATCACATTGAATGGACTGGCTCTGATAGCTTAATCTTGTCCGATCCCAATCCAATCAACCAATAGCATGCTATCACAATATTTATAAGGCTGTTGAGCTTCAAGCTCTATATATACCCATTAGGCTAAGCAGCATTAGATCCAATTTGATGATGCTGTTGTGACATGAGTCAGGAGTGAGTGACTTTATAGAGATACACCGTATAAGCAGGAAGCAACGTGTGTGGCGGGCTCAAGGAGGGGAAATGCTATATGCACACTTCTGACCTGCAAACCAATATTTAATTTAAGAATTGGTTAAAAATAGGTTAAGGTTAGGGTCATGGTTAAGGGTTTAGTTAAGGTTAGGGTTAATTTAAAGGTCAGGGACAGCCACTGTGGTCTACAATGCTGTGTCTGCATTACATGGTAGTTCCACCAAGGATAAAGGCAATTGAATACTACTTTTGTAAGATGAAGAGTATAGAGGGAAATGTATGTATGTGTGGCAAGGAAAAAGGTGAACGGACGATGTGTGTGTCTCTCTCTCCACGCCCGTGTGAGACTCGGCAAGTCTGAATGTCAAGCCACTTGTGAACAATGAACACACTCACACTCTCCATGCCAGAGCAAGGCATGCGGGAAAGATATACTGTAGACCACTGTAGCTGGGGATAACCTATAAACCCAACAGCTACTAAGTTGGCAAGCTAGATCTGAATAACTGCATGTCAAAATATAATATTTTTTGAAAACTTGCTAATGTCTTGCTAACTGATGTCTTGCTAATAGAAATGACATGTTATTTGTGTGGAGAAACAACCATCTCCATGCTGAACAATTGACCTTGTATATACAGTAACTTCTTACTTTCTCGTGTTCTTCTTATTTTTTATTTCTCGTGTGTTTTTGTTCTACCTTATGTTATTTTTAGTACCACATTGATATTGACCATTGCATTGTTGGATTTACAGATTGCAAGAAAGGCATTTCACTGTACTTGCACACATGACTGTGGAACTTGAAATTATACTGGCCAAAAATATAATCGATCCGGCAGGTGAAGAAGCCGGATGTGGAGGTCCTGGGCTGGAGTGGACATACTACCAAATTCTCTGAAACGATGTTGGAGGCGGTTTATGGTAGAGAAATTAACATGAAATTATTTGGCAACAGCTCTGGGTGGCATTCCTGCAGTCAGCATGTCAATTGCATGCTCCCTCAAAACTTGAGATATCTGTGGTATTGTGTTGTGTGACAAAATTGCACTTTTTAGTGGCCTTTTACTGTCCCCAGCACAAGGTGCACCCATGCAATGATCCGGCTGTTTGATCAGCTTCTTGATATGCCGCACCTGTCAGGTGGATGGATTATCTTGGCAAAGGAGAAATGCTCACTAACAGGGATGTAACCAAATTTGTGCACAAAATTTAGAGAAATACGTTTTTTTGTGCGTATGGAACATTTCTGGGATATTTTATTTCAGCTCATGAAACATGGGACCAACACTTACATTGGGTTTATATTTTTGTTCAGTATAGAAGACCATTTAAAGGTTACTTTCTCTACAGACATAGCTTTACCATTTGTGGGCCAATCACAATGACAAAAATAATGTTGATGCTTAAATAATGTTGATGATAAAAAAGGTGTTGCCAGTGCCACTGTTGTCAATGGAGCCAACTTGTACAGTAATAGAGAGAGAACGGGTCTCCAAAGGGTAATGTTGTCACTTTGGCCTGGCCCTTGCCTAGAGTGTGCCAAGGTGTGGGGGCATTTTGTGGTGAACAGTGATACAGTACATTGATGTATTTCAAACTGTTTTATAAACACATTACAACTTCCTTATGGAAATTGCCACTGTCAGTTAAAGGCAGCACACATTTTAAATACGACCCCTCCCAAACCTTTTCATTTTTTCCCTAATTAAATGCCAGGAGTACAGGTAACGTCAGTACTATTTTTGAATATGCGAAGCAGGACCTGGCAGAATGTGATGACTATAGCTACTGTATTCCAGGAACGAGCAGAGATGACACATTGAATCAATGTGCTCTTAGTACCTTAACTTCCTGTTGTTATTATTAGGGCCGGGACGATACCAGTATCTCTATACTTATTAGTATCGTGGCAAGGAAATAAAACATGAAGTGAATGTAACTTATTTAGGAAAACAGTCATAATGTTGGAAACAGACATCATTATGTTGTCTTCTAGTCATTTTAATTTATTTTCCAAGCTACAGCACACAATATTTTACAAACAGCAGGTTTTTAAAGGACCAAACTGGTCTGCTTCGTGTTTTCATTTTTGCCATAAAAAAAATCAAATGCGAAAGTGTCACAGCACTAGTTATTATCATTCTATAACCATGGAAAGTTACACAAAAAAATCTACAAATCACTCTATTTGCTATTCTTCTGATGAATTAAAATGTATTCGGATGAAAACTAATGAGCAATACGTTCAGGAGTTTCCCATCCAATTACGGAAGATAAATTGTTGCATTTGCAAGCATTACCAGCCAGCGGCTGAAGATCTAGGCCTAAGTAAACCCCAAAAATTGCTCATTGTATATGTTGAGTATTGCTCAGAATAAGATTGTTTCTTGCTTGCTTCTAAAGCTAAGCAGGGTTGGTCCTGGTCAGTTCCTGGATGGGAGACCTGCTGCTGGAAGTGGTGTTGGAGGGCCAGTAGGAGGCACTCTTTCCTCTGGTTTATTTTTTTTTATCACAATGCCCCAGGGCAGTGATTGGGACACTGCCCTGTGTAGGGTGCCGTCTTTCGGATGGGACGTTAAATGGGTGTCCTGACTCTCTGAGGTCATTAAAGATCCCATGGCACTTATCATAAGAGTAGGGGTGTTAACCCCGGTATCCTGGCTAAATTCCCAATCTGGCCCTCAAACCATCACAGTCACCTAATAATCCTGAGTTTACAATTGGCTCATTCATCCTCCTCCTCTCCCCTGTAACTATTCCCCAGGTCGTTGCTGCAAATGAGAACGTGTTCTCAGTCAACTTACCTGGTAAAATAACGGATAAATAAAAAGATCTGCTGGCTAAGTGACAAAAAATGTAACCCAAGTACAGACTTGTCTACCTAATAGAGCCCCACAGTGGATGTGTCATAATACCCATAAAACCTAGCGGTCAAACAGGGAAATGGTTCCAATAATTTTTCCACGATTCATTTTTCCCATAGGGAATTTTAGAAACACTTAAAATAAGGGCTGTGTTTCATGTCGGCTTACCTTTGCGTGACATTTTGATAACCAGGTAAATCTCAATCAGACAAGATGAGTTTTATCAATATATTTGGCTCCATTTACTCTCAGATAAAAAAAAATGCTAATTAGCATCAAAGTAGACATTGTGCAAGACCACAAATCCTTGAAAGATCCTGCACGCCATCTCTAGCTGACACCTTTGCTAACAGGTATTTAGTCAATTTAAAACAGTTTTAAACAGTTTACAGAATTGTCAATTTAAAGAAATGTATCCAATGTATTAATTACTAAATTTAGCTAACATTAGATAGTTAATCCAGAGATTCTTACCATTGCTTCTATTCGGCAGTCTCATCCATATCATCATGGCATTTGTAGTTCTATATGATAGCCACATTAGCAGCTAATTAGCATTTCATTTTGGGGGAGTAAATACAGCCGCATACTGTATATTGATAAGTCACCTTGTCCTGAAAAGATTTACACGGTTATTAAAACGTCATGCCAGGGTAAGCCTACATGAAACACAGCCCTTTTTTTAAGTGTTTCTAAAATCCCTATGGGAAAAATGAATGGTGGAAAAACGATTGGAATCATTTCTTTGTTTGACCACATGGTTTTATTGGTATTATGACTCATACTGTAGTACTCTATAAAGGTGTTCATTGCACTCAACCAAAAACCCATTTAATGTGAGCTGACCAAGTCCTATTAGCTTACACTGTGAAGTTAGAACCCATGCTGATCCTCTCTCTTTCCCACTCTCCCTTTCTGGTACAGTAGCAAGAGCTTAGGAGATGCAGAATGTAGAAAGGCCAATGTGTGTTTCTCCTGTCCCTGCCATGAACGCTGCTCTGTGTGGAAATCCCTCGGGGAGCAGGGGCCCCATCCCCCTCCGCGGGCTCTCCAGGTCTGCCAAAGAGAGGCGCTTTAATGAGAGAGACACTACTGTGTGGAGGCCGATCCCCGCTGCTGCAATGTATGTGAAGTAGAGGTCGACCGATTCTGCTTTTTTCAACGCCGATACTGATTATTGGAGGACCAAACAAGCCGATACCGATTAATTGGACGATTAATTTTTTTTAAATTTGTAATAATGACAATTACAACAATACTGAATGAACACTTATTTTAACTTAATATAACACATCAATGAAATCAATCTAGCCTCAAGTAGATAATGAAACATGTTCAATTTGGTTTAAATAATGCAAAAACAAAGTGTTGGAGAAGAACGTAAAAGTGCAATATGTGCTATGTAAGAAAGCTAACGTTTCAGTTTCTTGCTCAGAACATGCGAACATATGAAAGCTGGTGGTTCCTTTTAACATGAGTCTTCAATATTCCCAGGTAAGAAGTTTTAGGTTGTAGTTATTATAGGACTATTTCCCTCTATACCATTTGTATTTCATTAACCTTTGACTATTGGATGTTCTTATAGGCACTTTAGTATTGCCAGTGTAACAGTATAGCTTCCGTCCCTCTCCTCGCTCCTCCCTGGGCTCGAACCAGCAACACAACGACAACAGCCAGCACATCGAAGCAGCGTTACTCATGCAGAGCAAGGGAAACAACCACCCCAAGGCTCAGAGCGAGTGATGTTTGAAACGCTATTAGCGCGCGCTAACTAGCTATCCATTTCACTTCGGTTACACCAGCCTCATCTTGGGAGTTGATAGGTTTGAAGTCATAAACAGCGCAATGCTTGACGCACAACGAAGAGCTGCTGGCAAAACGCACGAAAGTGCTGTTTGAATGAATGTTTGCGCGCCTGCTTCTGCCTACCACCGCTCAGTCAGATACTTAGACACTTGTTTGCTTGTATGCTCACTCAGATTATATGCAACGCAGGACACGCTAGATAATATCTAGTAATATTATCAACCATGTGTAGTTAACTAGTGATTAGGATTGATTGTTTTTTATAAGATAAGTTTAATGCTAGCTAGCAACTTACCTTGTCTTACTGGATTCGCATAACAGGCAGTCTCCTTGTGGAGTGCAACGAGCGAGAGGCAGGTCGTTATTGCGTTGGACTAGTTAACTGTAAGGTTGCAAGAGAGGATCCCCCGAGCTGACAAGGTGAAAATCTGTCTGTCTGCCCCTAAACGAGGCAGTTAACCCACCGTTCCTAAGCCGTCATTGAAAATAAGAATGTGTTCTTAACTGACTTGCCCAGTTAAATAAAGATTAAATAAAGGTGTAAAAAAAAACAAAAAAAACAATTGGCGCCCAAAAATACCGATTTCGGGTTGTTATGAAAACTTGAAATCGGCCGACCTCTAATGTGAAAGGTGTTACTGCACATCCACGGGAGCGTGGGTGGTGGGGGTTATCTTTTTTAACGAGAGTGAGAGTCTTAGGAGAGTGCAAGCAGATGTGGGGCAGGTATTGTCTTGGTCTTTCCCCGAGACACATAGTATGAATTACAGAACAGGTGGGGGCTTATATTGTGTATAGGCACATTTGTGGGGGTAAAAAGAGTAGCAAGGCTGCCTATAGCAGCAAAGCAGACTATGGTGTTCCACAAGGAGGGACGTCTTCCAGACGGTTCTTTGGGTCGTCACCAAGGTTGAAGTCTTTAATTGCGTGCCAGGTTGATGACATGGGAACACCTTACATGCTACGCCCGTTATGTGCCGGTCAGAAGACAAGTGTTTCGCCTAGTGAGGAGAACAAGCCTCTCAAAGCGCTCCACGGGGATCTGCGAAATTGCTGAGTCAGCATGGGCAATCTAGGGGGGATAAAGTGACCTTCAGCACAGATCTGGGAACAGTTTTAACTTCAAAGCTAACATTTAGGTGACAGTGCCAAACTGGGGACAAAACAAGAACACAGGGTTGACAGAGTACATCAAAATTCCACAAAACAAAATGATGGAGAGAATTCCCATTGCTATTCCCAGTAGTCCTCTGTGTGAGAAGATAATCCAATCCTAGATAGGGATTTGTGCCATGGTGAGAGCAGCTGGAAGTAATAGAGGCCAATTATGAACAAAACCAGAGTGAGCGAAGAAATCCGTGTTCCCGCATCACACAAACTTATCTAATCCTGGAACGATTGATCTACATCATTGGAGGATGCTGAGCAGGAGGATGGCTCATAATAATGGCTGGAACGGCACAAATGGAATGGCATCAAACACATGGAAACCATGTGTTTGATACCATTCCACCCATTCCGCTCCAGCCATTACCCCGAGCCTGTCCTCCCCAATTAAGGTACCACCAACCTCCTGTGTTCTACATGAATATGCAACTGGCAGGGGGAAAAGAACAGGTAGGAACAGCAGGGCTGAACTGAACTGTCATCAATATCCCAAGATGGCTACAGATCTGACGGCAATCTCAGGCAGAACTAATTTCACTTGGCAACCTGAGAGTACCATCGAGATCTGCATGACAGACAGTCAGTATCTCTTCAGGGACACATAGTACTAGACTGAAGTCAAACAACAATGACAAACATATGAGAGACAGGAACATTCCCTAGAACAAAGTTCAAGACACTTTGTGCTCCTACTCTTCTAAAAGGTAAGACAATGTACAGATTTGTGGCTAAGGATATTTGTATTAGTCTGGGGCACTGCAATTGTTTTTGACACTCGCGTGTTGAGCAGATAAGCATTTTATGACCCCAATGCTCGAGTCAAGCCCAGGCAAGGCAGGTATGAGGTGGGGACCAACTTCACAGTGTAAGCTGATAGTTGCCCCAAGCACTGATCTACGGCCAGGTTTCCTTAATTAGCCATAATGATGGTTGGGACATAATGGTTGGGACCAAGATAGGGCAATCAGGCCTCAGATCAGAACTAAATGAGTGAAATCATTGGTTGGAGCCTTGTGTGTCTTCTTTCACCCTTCCACTTGTAAAACATATTTCTGACTTGTACACCACAGAAGCATGCACTGGCTTACAGGGCATATAGAGAGGTTAGTGGTGGAAGGATCCTGACAGTGTGTCTGCGTTATAGACATAACATTCCATTGAGGTTTAGTGCCACATATGCTGTCTCACAGCTTTTCAAAAGTCGGGCTGTTCCACCAAGGCTTTTTTGTCGGATCCTCAAGATCCACTGGCTTCCGCTGCAAACCACAAAGGGTATATTGGGTTGAATACACGTTGATTTTAGCGTGGCCACCACAAACATTTTATTTGCGTCTCCTGGGTCAGGGGATCAGAGGCTATCGCCAGCATCTGGTGCAGTCTATGTAATTATCTTTCTTGAACATGAGAGTGAGGACTGTGTACACAGAAATCCCAGCTTCAGCAAGTGGGAGAATATTGACGCTGCCCTTTTTGTAAGTTAAACAATGCTGTCCAGTGTGATACGATACTGATACTCTCCCTTTGTTAACATAGTAAGACATCTACGTCAGACTGGGGTCTAACAAAACAGACTTAGAAATGGAAATGTTCCCAAAGTCTCATCTGCACGCCCGACTGCAACATTTCGAAGCCCATCCAAATTCATTTGGCAAAGGATGCAGATTTTGTTACCCAGACCTGTGCATCGGTATGAACGTGTGCTCTTTCACGTAGATCTATTGACATCTGAATGCTCAGAGGCATTTCCTGTTACAGAAATCCATGCATACATTTGTGCTTATGTCATGCTGAAGACCTACAATAAGATGCACCCGTAACAAAGTGACAAACCCATATTGATTGACCTTAGCTTGAGCAAAACCTTTCATGGCATTATGCTAGATAGAAAGGGGGTAATTTCAACAACATTTTAAGTTTAGGACTTTGATTTGATAAACGGAATACGTTCTTAAAAACAATGTCACAAGTAGAGCAACACGCACCTACAGAGCTCCACAAAAGGTGACCATTCTGTTCAAAAGTTTTAGAAAAAGCCCAAAATGTTACCTTGTAGGACCACATGGACTGAGTATGGTTGGACATGTCTGAATGAGGCCATTGTGCGGGCAAAGAGGGACCAGTGTGGGGCTAGAGGAGAAGGCCGGGTCTCACAGTGAACGGATACACCGACAGCAGCAAACTCTCACCACGTTATTCCACATGGCAGAGGAAACACTGAACCAATCAGGCTGGTAATTCAAGTTTTCCTCCATTCTGCTCTACGTCCCAACGGGAAAGAGAGACAGAGGGTGGGACATGAGGTAAAACAGTTGTGAAAGCTGTTGAGAGAGTGGGGTGGAGACACCGTACAACAATAACACACACTTTAAACATATCATCTCTGTGGCTTACTCACTGACCGCAAGGAAAAAAATATGTGTTTCTATAGTAGTATAGCGTGTAGTCTAGGTCTAGTCAGGCCAACTTGGCCAAGTCTGCACAATGACAAACTTTCTCACTGAAGTATAATTTCTGTTTAAGTAAATGGGCATATACATTGTGTACAAAACATTAGGAACACCTTTCTAATATTGAGTTGCAACCCCTTTTGACCTCAGAACAGCCTCAATTCGTCGGGGCATGGACTCTACAAGGTGTTGAAAGCATTCCACAGAGATGCTGGCCCATGTTGACTCCAATGCTTCCCACAGTTATGTAAAGTTATTTGGATGGCCTTTGGGTGGTGGACCATTCTTGATACACACGGGAAACGGTTTGCTTGAAAAACCCAGCAGCATTGCCGTTCTTAACACACTCAAACCAGTGTGCCTGGAACCTAATACAGTACCCCTTTCGAAGTACTTAAATATTTTGTCTTGCCCATTTACTCTCTGAATGGCAAATATACACAATCCATGTCTCAATTGTCTCAAGGCTTAAAAATCCTTCTTTAACCTGTCTCCTCCCCTTCATCTACACTGATTGAAGTGGATTTAACAAGAGAAATGACATTTACATAATTTAGGAGAAGAGCAACTTACAGTAGTGTGAGTGCATGCATTTTTGTACTGGTCCCCTGTGGGAATCAAACCCACAACCCTGACGTTGCACCATGCTTCACCAACTGAGTCACATGGGACCAACATCAATAAAGGATTCTTGATGTTGGTTATTTATTCTGTCATGGAAATAGGTGTTCCTAATGTTTTGTACACTGTGTACACCTCTATTAAACCCATTATAATGAAAAGTATGAATAAGTGCTGGCATGGAAGGCTGCAGGCTACTTGGTTATCATCCATGGTAGGGATATGATATGCCCCTGTTATCTATATTCACACTGTATTAGAACACAGGAGACATCATTGTCTAAATACAATGGATTTTTTTTTACTCCTAAAAAATGCAATTTAAAGAGTTTGAATAGAGATGAGTTCAAAAGTCAATTTGTATGCAAAACACATGGGAAAACATGCATATTCCATTCAATGTACTGAAATATGACAAATTCATGAATACAATAAAAGGCTTGTGCAGGATATTTGACTCACCTGGTTTCGGGTTGCTGTGAAAATAGAATATAACCATTATAAAACACCACAAGCACATTGCAAGAACCATCCGATTAACTTTGGGTTTTCTCATCCTGAATCTTTAGGAACGACAAAGCCGACCCAAGTCCTTCTGTGGTTCATGCGAAAAAGGACCGTTCAACTCTCAAGTAAGGTTAGGGATTTGGAGATTCGAGTACATTGCTCGGGTACAGATAGAACCGTCTCTTCTTCAAGTCAAATTGTTGGTTGTTACTTGTGCGATTCATCATTTTGATGTACATCCACGCATATCCTGCGCCGGTGAAAAGTTACAACAGTCCAACCGCAAAAGGAGCGACAGTTACGTGAAGTCAGCAAATAATTAGTTGCAGGCACAACTTGCCATGACAGTCGCTTGAGTTATGAACAAATTTACTGGCCAGGGTAGAAGGTATTTTATTCGAAATAAAAACGTCAATCGACTTCTCTTACGACGAAGGGGTTTATAATGCCCTTCAGCAACCCTTCAGAGCTTAAGATCTTTCCAAATGTGAGCTTTGCTGTTAACTCTTTACTTTCCAGAAACATGTATGGAACAGGTGACGCTTTGGCTACATACACCCCCAAGCGTTGGAACATTTGGGAAATAAAAATGATACGGTATTCAATTAACCATTCTGGTATCAATGCACTATCAATGCAATGATATTGATAACGATATGATTACAGTGATGTTTAGGCTATAATGCCTTTGAGAAATCCATCAATATTTGGCATGTGTTTATTGACCCTGCATCTACCAGTAGTGGCTAACTAAACGTTATCAGTAATAAAGTAAGATAATGATGCATTCTAGTATTTAGTAATACATGGTAGCTACATACGCTGTTATAGTGTAATTACATTTGAGGTACAAATAGTTGCATAGCAGCCTACTTATACATCTCTTATACCTTCGGCATGTGTATATGTAACCTCTCACCAAAGGCGTGTATATTCAACAATCTACTCATAGTTACAGCATACCTGTACATGTATCAGGGACACATTCTTAAGTGGACATGCGGTTGTTAGAGGGACTGAATAATCTGTTTGCTGATCATATAGCAGCGACCTCAATACCTAGCGACCTCGTCAAGAGGTTTTGACCTCTTGGCATAGCGGTTAAGATGTTGGCATGACAGTTGCTGGACCCGAAATTGCTACATTGGTGTCAGAAGTGGAGCCATTGGAGAGGCGGGTGCACACGAGGGACACGGTAAAGAGAAGCCTGGGGACACGCTCTCCCAAAGGAAGAGGGTAATGTAGCGACTTTAACCCAACACCTAGCGACCTTGTCAAGATGTTCAAACCTCTTGGCGTAACAATTAACTTGTTGGCATGACTGTCGTTGGACTCTGGTTCGGGTCGGGGCATGTACTTCTAATTAAGAGCTAGTAACATGTCCTGTACAGCAGCCTTTGCCTCTTGACCCCCCCAGACATTTGGCACCTCCGCTTCCCACTGGGTCTCAGGGCAGAAGGTCCTGCTCGGAAACCAGTGTGGATTAGGAGCCATGCAAGTGATCAAACGAGAGCCCTCGTAGGGAGACGGTGTGAAGCTTGCCAGTTTATTAGGGAGATAATGGTGAGGGTTCATTGTCAGCTCTGAGGCCAATTAGTCTGTTGTGTTTAACTAGACCCCCCCTCCAAAAAAAAATATGTATTTTTAAATAAATAAAACCTTTGTCTTTTCCTACTAGCACTGCCTTTGTTGATAACTTCTTTACTGAGGAAAAATGTACTTATTACGACTGTGATATGTAGTTGTCTCACCTAGCTATCTTAATTAAGATGAACACACTAACTGTAAGTCCCTCTGGATAAGAGCATCTGCTAAATGACTAAAATGTAAAGCAGATGGACCTGTTTGAAATAGAAAAAAAATGGGCCGATCCCTAAGGCACTGTACCTCAGTGCTAGAGGCGTCACTACAGGCGCCCTGGTTCAAATCCAGGCTGTATCACACCTGGCTGTGATTGGGAGTCCCATAGGGTGGTGCACAATTGGCCCGGTGTTGCCTGGGTTTGGCTGAAGTAGGCCGTCATTGTAAATAAGAATTTGTTCTTGAGTTGCCCAGCTAAAAAAAATTAAAAATCTGCTGTGGTAACTGTTTCAGCATTAGTAGGGCAAAGGAGAAGGTGACAGCAGAGTGCAAGTGAGCGAGAGCCTGGCATGGTCTCTTGCTCTGCGCTTGACACAGGTCCAAGGCTGAGCTCCCTTCTGACAGTGTTGAGGTATATGAGCTCACTCCCTCACTTCTCACCTCCCCCCGTTACCACCTCTTCCTCCTTGAAAACACTACACTGGCTCCAGGGTTTCATTGGAAACACATTTTCTCCAGAGGAGGAGAAGGGTACATTTGTTTATTGGGAATATCATGTTCCCAGACTGTACAGCAAACTGCAGCCATTCCAAGGTAATTCTGGGGGAAAAGTTCAAGGCGTTAGCTGATAATGATGCTTCTTGAATAGTCCCAAACACATACAATGGGTAAAAAAAAAATCAATAGGAGTCTAAATATGCAGACTGTATTGGTCTTTATGCAAATAAATGTTTTGCTCTCACTTGAGCTAGACAAGTTGCAAACTCTTATCTGTTGGGCTAAAAACCTTTACCTTTTCATGCTTAATTGATCACTGGCTGTCAATTTGGACCACCCTCAATTTAGGGGCCAGGAGGCTGGTATTGGAAGGGTGTAGGAATAACAGTAATGCTCTTTGAAATCACTTTACTCCGCAGCAGTTGATTGATGTTTTGGAATGAGAACACACTAACCCTTCATGGACTAGGAGGTAGTGGTTGGAGAGGAATATGAGACTGTGCTGTCCCCTACTGGACATCATTGATAAAAGTGAAACATGTTGAGACTAGGACAAACAAAATTATTCTCCTTATTCGTAACTCAGTCTAACTGAAAATGTTACTTATTTTACATCTCTACTTATTTTGAATCAAAGTTATCCACTGCTCACATTCATACGAGGGTGTTTGGTAGAATGGTCGCACTTTAAAACTAGTCTAAATACACCCTATTAAGGCTCATGGAAGCCTTCAAAAGCTTCACTCTATATAGCACCTAGGCTTTTCATCAGAGAATATAATAGTCCAAAGCATCAGTAGGGGGCAATGTTGAGTCCATGTCCTGCACTCTGCCACTGTGTGAACAACACAGTAGATCATAGGTGGAAGACGTGGGAAAACAAACCCCAAATACAAACGCTACATTACCTCAGTAATAAGGAATGATCAATCCATTCTTACTAAATGATAGGATCAGTGAGTCACTGATGCAAGAGTCAGTTACAGCTCAAGGAAGTTTGAAAAACACAGTTGTAAATACAGCAAACTACATTACCTGTTCAGGTTGCAATCCAAGCTACTTAACTTAATTACATTACATTCAATGGAAATATGTGAACTACCACTGATTGATGAAAATAATAACATAATGGCACGTAAAAACAGAATACCTTCTATTAGACAAGGACATTTCAACAAAAGACTCCTTCATTACAACATATGGTGTTGTTAGGGCATGTTGATAAGGAGGGCCAGCCATAACTGTGGTCATGGTTTGCAGTGGGACAGGACTAACATGGCTCGTCATTGATAGCATATCGCGAATCAACACAGGAACTGCCAGCCTTGGGTCCTGTAACAAAAGTACACTGTGGCTTTGGGGCTTTGCATATTTGCAATCCTTGACACAACTTCCTCAGTGAGACAACTGTATGGAGAACAAGCCTCGTTCTTGAAACAATGTTAGTCAAAACAGCAGTATTTTCCCTACCTGGGTCTGTATTCATAACGTGTCTCAGAGTAGGAGTGCTTATATAGGATCAGCCTTTTAGCTCATAAATTTACATGGACAGGGGGGATTGGACTCATTTCCACAAATACAGAGTAGGAGTGCTGATCTAGGGTCAGTTTGGCCTTTTAGAGCATCATTAATAAATTGTACGGACAGATCCTAGATCAGCACTACTACCCTGAGACACTTTGTAGATACATAACCGGAAGAGAGTCTACTTCCCACTTTATTCAACCTCTGGATTGTTCGTTGTCACACATTTCTAATAACTTGTCTTATGCCTTGAATTACTCAGGTATCACCCTGAACACACTCAGGGAAAAGGTTGACTAACAGAGGGCTAGAGCTTCGGACATTGGTGGGAAAAAGTACCCAATTGTCATACTTGAGTAAAAGTAAAAAGATACCTTAATAGAAAATGACTCAAGTAAAAGTGAGTCACCCAGGTAAATACTATGAGTAAAAGGATAAAAGGATTTGGTTTTAAATGCACTTAAGTATAAATCATTTAAAATTCCTTATATTAAGCAAACCAGACGGCACAATTAGTTTTTTTCATTTACAGATAGCCAAGTGCACACTCCAACACTCACACATCATTTACAAACAAGTGTTTAGTGAGTCCGCAATATCAGAAGCAGTAGGGATGACCAGATGTTATCTTGATAAGTGTGTGAATTGGACCATTTTCCTGTCCTGCTAAACATTCAAAATGTTTAAAAAAAAAAGAGTACTTTTGGGTGTCAGGGAAATGTATGGAGTAAAAAATATATTATTTTCTTTAGGAATGTTTTGAAATAAAAGTTGTCCAAAATATATAAACTAGTAAAGTACAGATAGCCCAAAAAACTACTTATGTTTACAAATCTCTCATCTGAATGACAAACAGATTAATTTAATCATATTGCTGGTAGATTGAGTTTCAATTAAAACTGTAGGACTAAAGTAGATTAAAATTCACAAAGGCCAGTTGTCATGGCAGCGTGTGCAGGTGACAACGTTCATACAGCTAAGCGTAGGACGGAACCACTAAAACAAACAAGCGCGTCACACCAGTCTAGGTTCTTTTGATCATAACCGCCACTTGGCTGGCTGAATAGACCCATAGAAATAAAAATACACAAAATGAAAAGGAAACACCCCATTTTAAAATGTTTCAAAACGTCCCTTTTTGGATGTTGGGTGGCCACTTCAACAGACTGGCTTGATCCACTGTACCGATGAATGAAGATAATTAAAATAATCCAATAATGATCATCACTATTAAACAGCACGCCCACGTGTATGGAAAGAGGGATCTCAGCAAACAATGTGAAATCGAGTCGTTTTTTCCTTAAATCCTCCCTCAGTTATAATTAAAAACTTTAGAAACTTACAGGTTCAATAATATAGGTTGAAGAACAAATTGCCTTGACAAATAGCCAACATATCTTTCCCTTTACCAATACACTTGTACTAATAATAATGTTTGATATGCAAGTAATGTCCCAGCTCCAATGTCAGTCACACTTGGCAAGATGACACAAGCGGATCACGGTGTAGGCTACACTGCTGGCCCTTTCCAGTAAGAAGGAAACGACACCACAGACTGAAGACTACACCCGACTACGTATCTTTGCAGGTTGCTAAGGAAACCTAATCACCCCACGTCCTTCAGTACTTTCCTGTAAACCTGGCATTCTTGCATGCACAAGATTACGCCAACCACTAACCCCACGTAGGCAACCACACGGAACAGATCGCTTCATGATAGAAGCAAAAAAATAATAATCTATTTAACTTTGAGACAGCAAACGAACAGCCAAGATGGTAGCTTGCATGTTGACATAACTTTTATTTGTCTACAAAAGATAATCTACAAAGGTGATACCAGTGAAGCAGTCATTTATACAATTTGACCAGTGTCACTGCTCAACAACATGACAGTATTTTAAGAGTAAATAAATTCCTCTAACAGATAGGCTACATCTTAAATACACAAATAATGCAGAGGCAAACGAAACAGCAAACTGATACAAAGAAGCATTTGTTTAATTCTCCACTATAAACTTGAGATGTATTTATTTTTAACATTCAGTACAATTCGAGTTTTATGTATTCATTCCTGGGAAGTCCTAACAGAAAGTGTTTCCTGAAGCAGCAGAGCTTTGAATGTCGGAGGCTTTCTCTTGACTTCCGTCACCTTTTTGGGTAACACTTTGGTAAAAATTGGAACTGGGAGGCATCTTTAATCTAAGGCTAACGACCTTGATGTGGAGAAAGGTCGATACCATGAGAAAAGCAGATTAAAAACAAACATATACTTTGCCCCCCCCCCCCACATTAATTAACCTCAATTATTTTTTCTTCTTCATACGAGATATTTGACAGTACACTTCTGCCAAGAATGTTGATGGCTTGACAGAAGAGACGTGATGACAAAAGTAACAATATCTTACGTGAGTGTATGCATGCGTGTGTAAAATGTGTTTAAGTTGGGGAGTTGGACGAAGGGTTCGGTTCACCTCATGTGCCTTTGGACACAGAGGGACATCGGTCCTAGCCCACCGCAGCGACTGGGTTAAGGGCCAGGACGTCAAACAGCACTCACACATCCCTAGAGGGGTGGTGCACCTCTGAGCAAGACACACAAGTGGCACCTTGTAAAAGCAGCAGAGTAACCCCGCTGTCTAGTAGGCTATCCCATAGATCGTAACTCACCTCATCTCACCTTGTATGTCCACGCTACAGGCCACCTCAGTGCATCTTTTGGCTCAACCTTTCAGACAGTGAGACATCCACCTCTAATCCCAAAATGAGTGGTTTTATTCATTCAGACCCCGTTACCCTGGTTTCTAATCACCTCATTGTTTTTTCCTGAGAAGAGATTGGTCTTGGATGTAGAATTTGAGTGGCAGCCAGGTTGGCACAGAGATACAAGGTGAGAGGGAGGGTGAGATGGAGATATCTAAGATGAAGAACGGGACAGCCTGCTAAACGAGCAGGGTTTAACCTCAGCAGCCCGCCTGGGTGATGTCACCGCCCGAGCTCTTGGTCACCTCCATGGTGGTGAAGATCTGGAAGAGAAGAAGCAGAACGACCGTTGATCTCTGTGGTGTGGTGCTGCGGCTCGTTCACAAATGTAAAAACAACTGGGCAAAAGCAACCGATTAAAGCTACAACCATAGAGATAGATACACTTGCAACAAAATACTGTGATAACATTAGCCTTGAACGTAATGGCAATAGTAACCTGTGGCACTAACTGTCAGCTGTTGCAGTAGTTAGTTTTCCAGCCTTTAGTTAACAATTCAATTCTTGATTTGATAGGTTCTAAGGTCGAATAACCTGGTTGTGGCTTACTGCCAGATCGACTCAGGCAAATCAGAAAACACTCTGCAAGTTACTTTTTTGCACCGTGGAGGGACTTGCATGTTATACATTCACATGTTGTTTTTTTATGTCTATCAAAAGCAGTCATAGAAGTGATTCATGGGAAAGATGGAGATGGATAGAGGGCGCACATCCTGTCTACACCCAATCCAAGGAGGAAAGAAAAAGGGGGCGAAAATGGGGGAGCAAGTCGAATGAAAACGCGGCCTTCAGCTGGTGTGCGATCAGTCTTACCTCAGCGCAGGTGGGGTGGATGCCGATGGTGTTGTCCAGCTGCTCTTTAGTCAGTCCGCACTTCATGGCCGCGCCATAGCCCTGCGTCACCTCGCCAGCGTTGGGCCCCAGGTAGTGGAACCCGATCACACGGTCCTGCAGAGAGAGTGATGTTTCTGATAGATCAAGTGTATAGGTAATCTACTAGTTTGTTATGTTAGCCAGACCCTGCATATCGGAACTTGCATTCTTCTTCAATATGGCTATTGAATTCGATATGAGTGTCCACTTATTCTAGAACAGCTTTCAGAAACATAGTCAAAAGTGACAGTGTTCACATAGCGTCTTGACCAGAGACAAGGGTGGAAGATTTTTGTTCCTCCAACAAAATCATTTTTCGGGTTTCCTGGAAGTTTTCAATGTGAGAATTTTTGAACTCTACACAGCAAAAGTGACAATTGCAGTGTCCATGAATCAAACAGGTAGTCAGGTGAGTTAGGAGAGGGGAGGGTTCCTACATTGTCCAGTTTATTGCAGATGATCTTGGAGTAGCACTTGTTGTTGTCCCTGTTGGGGACAGTGAACTCCAGAGGCCAGAAGAGACTGTGGTACACCTACACAGTTAAGGACACACATTAAATACACACACGTACAGAAAGGGCAGAATAACTTGCATTAAAAGTGTCATGCATGTATGTTTCTAGAGTGTGGTGTTATAACTAGGGCCCTGTGTTCTGTGCAAGCGAGTGACATGTTTATTTTATTGAACCATTATTTAAAAAAAAATTAAATTCAGCACCTTTTCTTTTTATGCCAGATGGTCCAGCACCATCCTCAGACAATACATTTCATTTAATGGGCAAATCTCATGTCTGGATAAGGCTTAAAATACAGGATCAAATCCTGCTAGGTCACATGATTGCACAAAACACAGGGCCCCATTTATAACAGTATTACCGGTATTGAACTTTGTTTTTTTTTGTCATTCTAACAGCATGTTACAGTACGGTGTCAGCAGTGGGATCCATTTCAACACAAAATGTAAAGTTCTTTATTGCAGAAACACTAACACTACAACATTAAACTGTGATACGTTAGCCGCATAATTCATATATATACACATATATGATAGTATTATACAGTCAGTGGACATTTTATAAGGTACACCCATCTAGTACTGGTCGGACCCCCCATTGCTTCCAGAACAGGAATTTCAGGGCATGGAAATGTTGCTCAATTGGTATCAAGGGACCTGTGCCAGGAAAACATTCCCCACAACATGACACCACAGCCACCAGCCTATACATTTGACGCTGGGGCTACGGACTCATGCTGCTTATGCCAAATCGTGACTCAGCCATTAGCATGACGGAACCAGGATTCATCGGACCAGGTAAAGTTGGTCCACCTCTCAATTGTCCAGTGTTGGTGAAAGCATGACCACTGGAGCCGCTTCTTGTTTTTAGCTGACAGCGGTGGAACCCAGTGTGGGTGTCTGCCGCCAATAGACAAGGATCGACGGATCAAGGATCGTGACAAGGATCGACCGAGTTGTGTGGTCCGAGATTCCGTTCTGCACGCCATTACTTGCCTGTTTGTGGCCCGCCCGTTAGCTTGCACGATTCTTGCCATTCTCCTTCGACCTCTTATCAATGTGTTGTTTTCGCCCACAGGACTGCTGCTGACTGGATGTTGTGGTTTTGTTTGTCACGCTCCTGTGCGTGAGAAGCCCAGGACACGTCAGTTTCTGAGATACTGTAACCGGTGCGCGTGACAACTCTCAACCATGCTCAAAGTCGCTTAGGTCACTAGTTTTGCCCATTCTAACATTCAATCGAACAGTAACTGAATGAGTCACTCTGTAGGAGCGAACCATTTGTGAACGGGGTGGTGTACCTAATAAACTGACCACTGAGTGTATACGATCGGTATCACCGTTTAATAGCTGGCGAGTCAATATCCACATTTAAATTGGTATGCTACAATGCATATTGGAGATTGGAGCAGAGCCTAAATGTCAGTTGATTTTGGTCTGTAACATTCAGTGCAAGGAAGTGTGTGATGTGGCTGTGGTACCACTAGGCTGGAAGTGGGCTCTGTGTCTGTGTGAGTCTGTGTGTTGCGTCAGCAGCTACCTCCAAGTTGTCTTGGCCGTACAGCTCAATAGCTTTCTCCTCAGAATGCCCACAGGCGCCATACTCCAGAGGGGTGAACACAGTGGTGGGAACGTTTACGTAGTCACACTGCACACAACATTCAACCACAGTTAATAATAAACAAGACATGACAATTTACAGTCTTTACCAGGTGGAGTCACATTGGAGGTTCACCAGACAGAATATACAGACTACAGTATGACGATAGAAGCTAGGGAACATTTTTACATGGTTTCTCCTCGTTTTTACATTTTAGGTAGAGAGCAAAGGCCCCACCATATAACATCAACGAGGGCCAACATTTAAGATTTGAACTTGAAAGCAACAAAAGCCAATCTTATTAAAAGCAGAGGGACAACAGAGAGAAGAGTTACACTGACAAACTGCCACTGTCTATCAATAGAAAAGCATGTTAACTCCCAGGGGGTGAATCAAGGCCCGCTGTCCAATAATTACCTTGAGGGAGGCTCCCGCGTACAGCCGGCGTGCCAGCAGCTTTCCGGCCTGGATGGCCACGGGTGTCAGCTCCCACTTGCCCTCCAGGATGTCTCCGATGGCGTAGATGTGCGGCACGTTGGTCTGTTCCTCGTCGTTCACCGGAACCTTACCGTTCCTGGGGGAGGAAGAGTGGAAGCTTAGCTAGGGTAAAATGACTGGCGACTCCCATTTGACTATTATAGATCCCCACGGAGCCACAAGTTGCAGATCCCTGGTGAAGGCTTATTACACATACATGTATAAGAACAGTTTGCAGAACACATACGCACCAATCTATTTGACCTTTATTATCCAGTGGACGGATTGAAAAATGTTTAGGGCATCATAGGAACTCATTGGAGAACAGAGTAAAGTGAAAGGTCCAACAAGTACAGAATTTGGTCAATAAATCCCACTTGACAATTAAGTGGAATACAAACAAAGTAAATATTTTATCATTCCCAACGTGCATTCTACATTAAGCGAAGACTAGTCGGTGAAAATGTTCGCAAATGAAAGAATCAGATCTTGCGACAGACATTCTCAGTGTGATGTGAAAGAATTATGTAATGTAGGATAGGATGTTGACAAAAGAGTGGTTGTGTGTTTCCCGGTTGAGAAATATCTATGTAAAGAACACCACGGTTCCGTGATTGAGGGTAAACCAATAAGAGGGTGTTTGGGTCACACTTTTTAATGGTGCATTATTTAAGTAAAGAAAATACCATATACAGTGCATTCGGAAAGAATTCAGACCTAGACTTTTTCCACATTATGTTACGTTACAGCCTTATTCTAAAATTGATTAAATTTACCCCCCCCCCCCCCAATCTACACACAATACCCCATGACAAAGCATAAATAAGTTTAGAAATGTGTGCAACTGTATAATAAAATAAAATATCACATTTAGATAACTATTCAGACCCTTTACTCAGTACTTTGTTGAAGCACCTTTGGCAGCGATTACAGCCTTGCGTATTCTTGGATATGAGTTTACAAGCTTGGCACACCTAAACTCAGCAAAAGAAAGAGAAACGTCCTCACACGGTCAACGGTGTTAATTTTCAGCAAACTTAAAGTATTTAAATATTTGCATGAACAGAACAAGATTCAACAACTGAGACAAACTGAATAAGTTCCACTGACATGTGACTAACAGAAATGGAATAATGTGTCCCTGAACAAAAGGGGGGGTCAAAATCAAAAGTCACAGTATCTGGTGTGGCCACCAGCTGCATTAAGTACTGCAGTGCATCTCCTCGTGGACTGCACCAGATTTTCCAGTTCTTGCTGTGAGATGTTACCCCACTCTTCCACCAAAGCACCTGCAAGTTCCCGGACATCTCTGGGGTGGGGGGGCCTAGCCCTCACCCTCCGATCGAATAGGTCCAAGACGTGCTAATAAGAGAATTTTGTTCTCCAGGTTCATAACCCAATTTAATTGTAATTACTCAGGTCTGCTATATCAGGATTTGTAAGATACTGATAGAAATGAAAACAGACAGAGGCCTAGTCTACCAAAGTTAAATGTTTATTCACGGGAACGTTCTAAAGTCAAGAATACAAAACAATTAATTTTATACTGACTTCTCACGCCCACACATTCACACAGCCATACGCGCGCACACACACACACACACACACACACACACGCACACGGCACCAAGCTCAGACAGTCTGTTTAAAATACCATAAAGACATTGTTTTACCCTAATTCTGACTAGGACTACACATTTATTGATTATGATTTTATACATTCTAATCAATTCCATACAATTGTGTTTCAGGGCGGAATATTCTAATCATTCAATTAACCAGTTGGATATAGGGGGCGCTATTTTAATTTTTGGATAAAAAAACATTCCCGTTTTAAACAAGATATTTTGTCACGAAAAGATGCTCGACTATGCATATAATTGACAGCTTTGGAAAGAAAAAAACTGACGTTTCCAAAACTGCAAAGATATTGTCTGTGAGTGCAACAGAACTGATTTTACAGGCGAAACCCAGATAAAAATCCAATCAGGAAGTGCCGCATTTTTTGAAACCGCCTCATGCCAATGACTCCTTATATATATGGCCATTTTTCCAATCACTTCTTATGAGAAAACAATTGCCTTGACGGATATATTATCGAATATATATGTTAAAAACACTTTGAGGATGGATCCTAAACAACGTTTGCCGTGTTTCTGTCGATATTATGGAGCAAATGTTGAAAAAAGTTTGGCGTTATAGTTGAAGTATTTTTCGGTCGATTTCTCAGCCAAAACTGATGAACAAACGGGAGCTTTTTCACCCACAAAAATATTATTTTGGATAAAAGGAACATTTGCTATCTAACTGGGAGTCTCCTGAGTGAAAGCATCTGAAGTCCTGCTGCCAGCAGAGCCTAGCATTATGCCATGCTAAACTTACACAAATACTTGTCTAGCGTTGGCTGTAACGCATATTTTGAAAATCTGAGATCACAGTGTTGTTAACAAAAGGCTAAGTTCGTATTTGAATATATTTATTTCATTTCATTTGTGATTTTCATGAATAGGAAAAGTTGCGTTATGCTAATGCGTTTGAGGCTATGATTACGCTCCTGGATACGGGTTTGCTAGCCACAAGAAGTTATTAACAGACAATTCTCACCTATCACGTGCTCAATGGGATTGAGATCTGGGCTCTTTGCTGGCCATGGCAGAACACTGACATTCCTGTCTTGCAGGAAATCACGCACAGAACAAGCAGTATGGCTGGTGGCATTGTCATGCTGGAGGGTCATGTCAGGATGAGCCTGCAGGAAGGGTACCATATGAGGGAGGAGGATGTCTTCCCTGTAACACACAGTGTTAAGATTGCCTGCAATGACAACAAGCTCAGTCCGATGATGCTGTGACAACACCCCAGACCATGATGGACCCTCCACCTCCAAATGAATCCCGCTCCAGAATACAGGCTTCGGTGTAATGCTCATTCCTTCGACGATAAACGTGAATCAAACCATCACCCCTGGTGAGACAAAACAGCGACTTGTCAGTGAAGGGCACTTTTTTGAGTCCTGTCTGGTCCAGTGACGGTGGGTTTGTGCCCATAGGCGACATTGTTGCCGGTGATGTCTGGTGAGGACCTGCCTTTACAACAGGCCTTCAAGCCCTCAGTCCAGCCTCTCTCAGCCTATTGCTGACAGTCTGAGCACTGATGGAGGGATTGTAACTCGGGCAGTTGTTGCCATCCTGTACCTGTCCTGCAGGTGTGGTGTTCGGATGGATCGATCCTGTGCAGGTGTTGTTACAGGTGGTCTGCCACTGCGAGGACAATCAGCTGTCCGCCCTGTCTCCCCGTCTTAGGCATCTCACAGTACAGACATTGCAATTTATTGCCCTGGCCACATCTGGAGTCCTCATGCCTCCTTGCAGCATGTCTAAGGCACGTACATGCAGATGAGCAGGGACCCTGGGCATCTTTCTTTTGGTGTTTTTCAGAGTCAGTAGAAAGGACTCTTTATTGTCCTAAGTTCTCATAACTGTGACCTTAATTGCCTACCGTCTATAAGCTGTTAGTGTCTTAACGACCATTCCACAGGTGCATGTTCATTAATTGTTTACTGGTTAATTGAACAAGCATGGGAAACAGTGTTTAAACCCTTTACAGTGAAGATATTTTGATTTTTACAAATGATCGTTGAAAGACAGGGTCCTGAAAAAGGGAAGTTTCTTTTTTTTCAGAGTTTATATTTGAGGAGTTTCTCTCATTCTTCTCTGCAGATCCTCTCCAGCTGTCAGGTTGAAAGAGATGTCAGATCGGGATCAAGTCCAGCCTCTGGCTGGGCCCCTCAAGGACATTCAGAGACTTGTCCCGAAGCCACTCCTGGGTTGTCTTAGCTGTGTGCTTAGGGTCGTTTTCCTGTTGGAAGGTGAACCTTCACCCCAGTCTGAGGTCCTGAGAGGTCTGGAGCAGGTTCTCTTCAAGGATCTCTGTACTTTGCTCCGTTCATCTTTCCCTCGATCCTGACTAGTCTCCCAGCCCCTGCAGCATATTAACTGCCAGATAGCTGCAACAAGATGTTGACATGCTCACACCAACATCTTGTGGCATCTGACCATGCTGAGTGAACGGCAAGAACGTGCTCGTGAATCAATGGTCAACAAACTCTCTCCTTGAGTGACAGCGAGCAAGGCATTTTGGGAAGCGGCATGCAGGAGGAGAGGAAGACTACTCAAGAAGCAAAACGGATTAAACTATAAAAACGGACATTACACATGCCTGAGTTGCATATCACATTTAACAAACAAACAAAAATATTGTCATAGAAGTAAAAACACCAACTGGCACCAATGCATCATTACCGGTATAGTCAAATAGGGCATAGCGCCCAGCCCTAGGTTGTGGCCATGAAGAATGGTACTGACTGTCTGGGTGGGGCTAAGATCTTGCCATCACAAAAACGGAGACAAAGTATTCAACAACGATGAGGATGATTCATCGTCAACGACAGTCATGTAGCACAAATGAGACTCAGCCTGCATATACACTGAACAAAAATGTATAAAAATGCAACAATTTCAAAGATATTACTGAGTTACAGTTCAAATGAAGACGTCAGTCAATTTAAATAAAAGCATTAGGCCCTAATCTATGGATTTCACATGACTGGGAATACAGAGATGCATCGGTTGGTCACAGACACAGTACCTTAAAAAAAGTAGGGAGGTGGATCAGAAAACCATCCACGATCTATATTTCCCTTATGCTGCGTGACGCATCTCCTTCACATAGAGTTGATCAAGCTGCTAGTTGTGGCTTTTGGAATGTTGTCCCAGTCCTTTTCATTGGCTATGCGAAGTTGCTGGATATTGGAGGGAACTGGAACACACGGTCGTACACGTCGATCCAGAGCATCCCAAGCATGCTCAATGGGTGACATTTCTGGTTAGTATGCAGGCCATGGAAGAACTTGGACATTTTCAGCTTCCAGGAATTGTGTACAGATCCTTGTGACATGGGGCCGTGCATTATCATGCAGAAACATGGGATGATTGCGGCAGATGAAATGGCACGACAATTGGCCTCAGGATCATGTCACAGATGTCGTCACAGTATTTAAATTGCCATCGATAAAATGCTATTTTGTTTGTTGTCCATAGCTTGTGCCTGACCATACCATAACACCACTTCCACCATGGGGTACTCTGTTCACAATCTTGAC
The DNA here is from genome assembly GCF_057628025.1 of Oncorhynchus mykiss. Classification (NCBI taxonomy): domain Eukaryota; kingdom Metazoa; phylum Chordata; class Actinopteri; order Salmoniformes; family Salmonidae; genus Oncorhynchus; species Oncorhynchus mykiss. The sequence goes on from NC_143038.1 coordinate 28,429,491, forward strand.
GTCAGCAAACGTCTCGCCCACACGCCACCGTCTGCCCAGTACAGGGATTCATCCGCGAAGAGCACACTTCTTCAGCGTGCCAGTAGCCATCGAAGGTGAGCATTTGCCCACTGAAGTCAATTAAGACGACGAACTGCAGTCAGGTCAAGGCCCTGGTGAGGTCGACGAGCATGCAGATGAGCTTCCCTGAGACGGTTTGACAGTTTGTACAATTGAAAAGTTTCTGCACAAACCTACAGTTTCATCAGCTGTCCGGGTAGCTTGTCCCAGGCGATCCTGCAGCTGAAGAAGTCGGATGTCGAGTTCCTGGGCTGGCATGGTTACACATTGTCTGCGGTTGTGAGGCTTGTTGGACTTGCTGTTAAATTCTCTAAAAACAACAGAGGCTGCTTATGGTTGAGAAATTAACATTAAATTCCTGCAGTCAGCCAAGTCATGCCAATTGCACGCTCCTTCAACTTGAGGTGGCATTGTGTTGTGTGACAAAACGGCCTTTTAATGGCCTTTTATTGTCCCCAGCAAAAGGTGCACCTGTGTAATTGATCATGCTGTTGAATTAGCTTCTTGATATGCCACACCCGTCATGTGGACGGATTATCTTGGCAAAGGACAAATGCTCAGTAACAGCTATGTAAAAATACACATGTAAACTACTTGTCTGGTTGACACCAAACTCAAAGTCCACCTGACATGGGTCGCTTTAGCCAGCCTGGTAAGCTACACTCATGTAGTGCAACCGAGAGGCCGAACCTGGTGCACCTTAAGCTGTGTGTCAGTCAGCCCCATGATGTTAAAGAGATTCTCCGTTACGTTTGTATATTTTTTTTGCCAGTAGTTCTGAAAGGAGCACTCACGAGCCAAAAGTGGTCACCGAAATCTGTGTGCTACGTCACATATGTGCATCACTTTCAATGCCATACAACTCTCCTTCCGTGGCCTCCAATTGCTCTTAAATACAAGTAAAACTAAATGCATGCTCTTCAACCGATCGCTACCTGCACCTACCCGCCTGTCCAACATTAATACTCTGGACGGCTCTGACTTAGAATACGTGGACAACTACAAATACTTAGGTGTCTGGTTAGACTGTAAACTCTCCTTCCAGACCCATATCAAACATCTCCAATCCAAAGTTAAATCTAGAATTGGCTTCCTATTTCACAACAAAGCATCCTTCACTCATGCTGCCAAACATACCCTTGTAAAACTGACCATCCTACCAATCCTCGACTTTGGCGATGTCATTTACAAAATAGCCTCCAATACCCTACTCAACAAATTGGATGCAGTCTATCACAGTGCAATTCGTTTTGTCACCAAAGCCCCATATACTACCCACCATTGCGACCTGTACGCTCTCGTTGGCTGGCCCTCGCTTCATACTCGTCGCCAAACCCACTGGCTCCATGTCATCTACAAGACCCTGCTAGGTAAAGTCCCCCCTTATCTCAGCTCGCTGGTCACCATAGCATCTCCCACCTGTAGCACACGCTCCAGCAGGTATATCGCTCTAGTCACCCCCAAAACCAATTCTTTCTTTGGCCGCCTCTCTTTCCAGTTCTCTGCTGCCAATGACTGGAACGAACTACAAAAATCTCTGAAACTGGAAACACTTATCTCCCTCACTAGCTTTAACCTTTCTGATCTCCCCATCCCGGATCCGGGTTCGTGAATACAGACTCAAGCTCATTACCATAACGCAACGTTAACTATTCATGAAAATCGCAAATGAAATGAAATAAATATGCTAGCTCTCAAGCTTAGCCTTTTGTTAACAACACTGTCATCTCAGATTTTCAAAATATGCTTCTCAACCATTGCAAAACAAGCATTTGTGTAACAGTATTGATGGCTAACGTAGCATTTAGCATTAGCATTCAGCTGGCAACATTTACACAAAAAAACAGAAAAGCATTCAAATAAAATCATTTACCTTTGAAGAACTTCAGATGTTTTCAATGAGGAGACTCTCAGATAGCAAATGTTCAGTTTTTCCTGAAAGATTATTTGTTTAGGACAAATCGCTCCGTTTTCTGCGTCACGTTTAGCTATGAAAAAACCCCTGTATCCAGGATTGTGTAAATCTATCAGCAAGCTCATTAGCATAACACAACGTTAACTATTTATGAAAATCGCAAATGAAATGAAATAAATATGCCATCTCTCAAGCTTAGCCTTTTGTAAACAACACTGTCATCTCAGATTTTCAAAATATGCTTCTCAACCATAGGAAAACAATAATTTGTGTAAAAGTAGCTAGCTAGAGTTAGCATTTCGCGTTAGCATCCAGCACGCAACATTAACAAAAACATAAAAGCCTTCAAATAAAATCATTTACCTTTGAAGAACTTCTGATGTTTTCAATGAGGATACTCTCAGTTAGATAGCAGATGCTCAGTTTTTCCAAAAAGATTCCTTGTGTATTAGAAATAGCTCCTTTTATACATCACATTTGGCTACCAAAAAAAATCTGAAAATTCAGTCCTCAAAACGCGAACTTTTTTCCAAATTAACTCCATAATATCGACTGAAAACATGGCAAACGTTGTTTAGAATCAATCATCAAGGTGTTTTTCACATCTCTTCATTGATACATCGTTCTTGGACACATGCTTTCTCCCCTGAATCAAATGGTAAAGTAGAAGCAGCTGGCAATTGCGCACCGAATTCGACGCAGGACACCAGGCGGACACTTGGAAAATGTAGTCTCTTATGGTCAATCTTCCAATGATATGCCTACAAATACGTCACAATGCTGCTAAGACCTTGGGCGAACGACAGAAAGTGTAGGCTCATTCGTTGCGCAATCACAGCCATATAAGGAGAGAATGGAAAACAGAGCTTCAGAAATTCTGCTAATTCCTGGGTGATGCATCATCTTGGTTTCGCCTGTAGAATGAGTTCTGGGGCACTTACAGACAAAATCTTTGCAGATTCTGAAACTTCAGAGTGTTTTCTTTCCAAAACTGTCAAGAATATGCATAGTCGAGCATCTTTTCGTGACAAAATATCGCGCTTAAAACGGGAACGTTTTTTATCCAAAAATGAAATAGCGCCCCTAGAGCTCTAACAGGTTACACCAACTGTCAGAGCAGCTCACAGATTACTGCACCTGTACATAGCCCACCTATAATTTAGCCCAAACAACTAACTCTTTCCCAACTGTATTTAATTAATTTATTTATTTTGCTCCTTTGCACCCCATTCTTTTTATTTCTACTTTGCACATTCTTCCATTGCAAAACTACCATTCCAGTGTTTTACTTGCTATATTGTATTTACCTTGCCACCATGGTCTTTTTTGCCTTTACCTCCCTTCTCACCTCATTTGCTCACATTGTATATAGACTTGTTTATACTGTATTATTGACTGTATGTTTGTTTTACTCCATGTGTAACTGGGGTGGGGGGGCCTAGCCCTCACCCTCCGATCGAATAGGTCCAAGACGTGCTAATAAGAGAATTTTGTTCTCCAGGTTCATAACCCAATTTAATTGTAATTACTCAGGTCTGCTATATCAGGATTTGTAAGATACTGATAGAAATGAAAACAGACAGAGGCCTAGTCTACCAAAGTTAAATGTTTATTCACGGGAACGTTCTAAAGTCAAGAATACAAAACAATTAATTTTATACTGACTTCTCACGCCCACACATTCACACAGCCATACGCGCGCACACACACACACACACACACACACACGCACACGGCACCAAGCTCAGACAGTCTGTTTAAAATACCATAAAGACATTGTTTTACCCTAATTCTGACTAGGACTACACATTTATTGATTATGATTTTATACATTCTAATCAATTCCATACAATTGTGTTTCAGGGCGGAATATTCTAATCATTCAATTAACCAGTTGGATATAGGGGGCGCTATTTTAATTTTTGGATAAAAAAACATTCCCGTTTTAAACAAGATATTTTGTCACGAAAAGATGCTCGACTATGCATATAATTGACAGCTTTGGAAAGAAAAAAACTGACGTTTCCAAAACTGCAAAGATATTGTCTGTGAGTGCAACAGAACTGATTTTACAGGCGAAACCCAGATAAAAATCCAATCAGGAAGTGCCGCATTTTTTGAAACCGCCTCATGCCAATGACTCCTTATATATATGGCCATTTTTCCAATCACTTCTTATGAGAAAACAATTGCCTTGACGGATATATTATCGAATATATATGTTAAAAACACTTTGAGGATGGATCCTAAACAACGTTTGCCGTGTTTCTGTCGATATTATGGAGCAAATGTTGAAAAAAGTTTGGCGTTATAGTTGAAGTATTTTTCGGTCGATTTCTCAGCCAAAACTGATGAACAAACGGGAGCTTTTTCACCCACAAAAATATTATTTTGGATAAAAGGAACATTTGCTATCTAACTGGGAGTCTCCTGAGTGAAAGCATCTGAAGTCCTGCTGCCAGCAGAGCCTAGCATTATGCCATGCTAAACTTACACAAATACTTGTCTAGCGTTGGCTGTAACGCATATTTTGAAAATCTGAGATCACAGTGTTGTTAACAAAAGGCTAAGTTCGTATTTGAATATATTTATTTCATTTCATTTGTGATTTTCATGAATAGGAAAAGTTGCGTTATGCTAATGCGTTTGAGGCTATGATTACGCTCCTGGATACGGGTTTGCTAGCCACAAGAAGTTATTAACAGACAATTCTCACCTATCACGTGCTCAATGGGATTGAGATCTGGGCTCTTTGCTGGCCATGGCAGAACACTGACATTCCTGTCTTGCAGGAAATCACGCACAGAACAAGCAGTATGGCTGGTGGCATTGTCATGCTGGAGGGTCATGTCAGGATGAGCCTGCAGGAAGGGTACCATATGAGGGAGGAGGATGTCTTCCCTGTAACACACAGTGTTAAGATTGCCTGCAATGACAACAAGCTCAGTCCGATGATGCTGTGACAACACCCCAGACCATGATGGACCCTCCACCTCCAAATGAATCCCGCTCCAGAATACAGGCTTCGGTGTAATGCTCATTCCTTCGACGATAAACGTGAATCAAACCATCACCCCTGGTGAGACAAAACAGCGACTTGTCAGTGAAGGGCACTTTTTTGAGTCCTGTCTGGTCCAGTGACGGTGGGTTTGTGCCCATAGGCGACATTGTTGCCGGTGATGTCTGGTGAGGACCTGCCTTTACAACAGGCCTTCAAGCCCTCAGTCCAGCCTCTCTCAGCCTATTGCTGACAGTCTGAGCACTGATGGAGGGATTGTAACTCGGGCAGTTGTTGCCATCCTGTACCTGTCCTGCAGGTGTGGTGTTCGGATGGATCGATCCTGTGCAGGTGTTGTTACAGGTGGTCTGCCACTGCGAGGACAATCAGCTGTCCGCCCTGTCTCCCCGTCTTAGGCATCTCACAGTACAGACATTGCAATTTATTGCCCTGGCCACATCTGGAGTCCTCATGCCTCCTTGCAGCATGTCTAAGGCACGTACATGCAGATGAGCAGGGACCCTGGGCATCTTTCTTTTGGTGTTTTTCAGAGTCAGTAGAAAGGACTCTTTATTGTCCTAAGTTCTCATAACTGTGACCTTAATTGCCTACCGTCTATAAGCTGTTAGTGTCTTAACGACCATTCCACAGGTGCATGTTCATTAATTGTTTACTGGTTAATTGAACAAGCATGGGAAACAGTGTTTAAACCCTTTACAGTGAAGATATTTTGATTTTTACAAATGATCGTTGAAAGACAGGGTCCTGAAAAAGGGAAGTTTCTTTTTTTTCAGAGTTTATATTTGAGGAGTTTCTCTCATTCTTCTCTGCAGATCCTCTCCAGCTGTCAGGTTGAAAGAGATGTCAGATCGGGATCAAGTCCAGCCTCTGGCTGGGCCCCTCAAGGACATTCAGAGACTTGTCCCGAAGCCACTCCTGGGTTGTCTTAGCTGTGTGCTTAGGGTCGTTTTCCTGTTGGAAGGTGAACCTTCACCCCAGTCTGAGGTCCTGAGAGGTCTGGAGCAGGTTCTCTTCAAGGATCTCTGTACTTTGCTCCGTTCATCTTTCCCTCGATCCTGACTAGTCTCCCAGCCCCTGCAGCATATTAACTGCCAGATAGCTGCAACAAGATGTTGACATGCTCACACCAACATCTTGTGGCATCTGACCATGCTGAGTGAACGGCAAGAACGTGCTCGTGAATCAATGGTCAACAAACTCTCTCCTTGAGTGACAGCGAGCAAGGCATTTTGGGAAGCGGCATGCAGGAGGAGAGGAAGACTACTCAAGAAGCAAAACGGATTAAACTATAAAAACGGACATTACACATGCCTGAGTTGCATATCACATTTAACAAACAAACAAAAATATTGTCATAGAAGTAAAAACACCAACTGGCACCAATGCATCATTACCGGTATAGTCAAATAGGGCATAGCGCCCAGCCCTAGGTTGTGGCCATGAAGAATGGTACTGACTGTCTGGGTGGGGCTAAGATCTTGCCATCACAAAAACGGAGACAAAGTATTCAACAACGATGAGGATGATTCATCGTCAACGACAGTCATGTAGCACAAATGAGACTCAGCCTGCATATACACTGAACAAAAATGTATAAAAATGCAACAATTTCAAAGATATTACTGAGTTACAGTTCAAATGAAGACGTCAGTCAATTTAAATAAAAGCATTAGGCCCTAATCTATGGATTTCACATGACTGGGAATACAGAGATGCATCGGTTGGTCACAGACACAGTACCTTAAAAAAAGTAGGGAGGTGGATCAGAAAACCATCCACGATCTATATTTCCCTTATGCTGCGTGACGCATCTCCTTCACATAGAGTTGATCAAGCTGCTAGTTGTGGCTTTTGGAATGTTGTCCCAGTCCTTTTCATTGGCTATGCGAAGTTGCTGGATATTGGAGGGAACTGGAACACACGGTCGTACACGTCGATCCAGAGCATCCCAAGCATGCTCAATGGGTGACATTTCTGGTTAGTATGCAGGCCATGGAAGAACTTGGACATTTTCAGCTTCCAGGAATTGTGTACAGATCCTTGTGACATGGGGCCGTGCATTATCATGCAGAAACATGGGATGATTGCGGCAGATGAAATGGCACGACAATTGGCCTCAGGATCATGTCACAGATGTCGTCACAGTATTTAAATTGCCATCGATAAAATGCTATTTTGTTTGTTGTCCATAGCTTGTGCCTGACCATACCATAACACCACTTCCACCATGGGGTACTCTGTTCACAATCTTGACGTCAGCAAACGTCTCGCCCACACGCCACCGTCTGCCCAGTACAGGGATTCATCCGCGAAGAGCACACTTCTTCAGCGTGCCAGTAGCCATCGAAGGTGAGCATTTGCCCACTGAAGTCAATTAAGACGACGAACTGCAGTCAGGTCAAGGCCCTGGTGAGGTCGACGAGCATGCAGATGAGCTTCCCTGAGACGGTTTGACAGTTTGTACAATTGAAAAGTTTCTGCACAAACCTACAGTTTCATCAGCTGTCCGGGTAGCTTGTCCCAGGCGATCCTGCAGCTGAAGAAGTCGGATGTCGAGTTCCTGGGCTGGCATGGTTACACATTGTCTGCGGTTGTGAGGCTTGTTGGACTTGCTGTTAAATTCTCTAAAAACAACAGAGGCTGCTTATGGTTGAGAAATTAACATTAAATTCCTGCAGTCAGCCAAGTCATGCCAATTGCACGCTCCTTCAACTTGAGGTGGCATTGTGTTGTGTGACAAAACGGCCTTTTAATGGCCTTTTATTGTCCCCAGCAAAAGGTGCACCTGTGTAATTGATCATGCTGTTGAATTAGCTTCTTGATATGCCACACCCGTCATGTGGACGGATTATCTTGGCAAAGGACAAATGCTCAGTAACAGCTATGTAAAAATACACATGTAAACTACTTGTCTGGTTGACACCAAACTCAAAGTCCACCTGACATGGGTCGCTTTAGCCAGCCTGGTAAGCTACACTCATGTAGTGCAACCGAGAGGCCGAACCTGGTGCACCTTAAGCTGTGTGTCAGTCAGCCCCATGATGTTAAAGAGATTCTCCGTTACGTTTGTATATTTTTTTTGCCAGTAGTTCTGAAAGGAGCACTCACGAGCCAAAAGTGGTCACCGAAATCTGTGTGCTACGTCACATATGTGCATCACTTTCAATGCCATACAACTCTCCTTCCGTGGCCTCCAATTGCTCTTAAATACAAGTAAAACTAAATGCATGCTCTTCAACCGATCGCTACCTGCACCTACCCGCCTGTCCAACATTAATACTCTGGACGGCTCTGACTTAGAATACGTGGACAACTACAAATACTTAGGTGTCTGGTTAGACTGTAAACTCTCCTTCCAGACCCATATCAAACATCTCCAATCCAAAGTTAAATCTAGAATTGGCTTCCTATTTCACAACAAAGCATCCTTCACTCATGCTGCCAAACATACCCTTGTAAAACTGACCATCCTACCAATCCTCGACTTTGGCGATGTCATTTACAAAATAGCCTCCAATACCCTACTCAACAAATTGGATGCAGTCTATCACAGTGCAATTCGTTTTGTCACCAAAGCCCCATATACTACCCACCATTGCGACCTGTACGCTCTCGTTGGCTGGCCCTCGCTTCATACTCGTCGCCAAACCCACTGGCTCCATGTCATCTACAAGACCCTGCTAGGTAAAGTCCCCCCTTATCTCAGCTCGCTGGTCACCATAGCATCTCCCACCTGTAGCACACGCTCCAGCAGGTATATCGCTCTAGTCACCCCCAAAACCAATTCTTTCTTTGGCCGCCTCTCTTTCCAGTTCTCTGCTGCCAATGACTGGAACGAACTACAAAAATCTCTGAAACTGGAAACACTTATCTCCCTCACTAGCTTTAACCTTTCTGATCTCCCCATCCCGGATCCGGGTTCGTGAATACAGACTCAAGCTCATTACCATAACGCAACGTTAACTATTCATGAAAATCGCAAATGAAATGAAATAAATATGCTAGCTCTCAAGCTTAGCCTTTTGTTAACAACACTGTCATCTCAGATTTTCAAAATATGCTTCTCAACCATTGCAAAACAAGCATTTGTGTAACAGTATTGATGGCTAACGTAGCATTTAGCATTAGCATTCAGCTGGCAACATTTACACAAAAAAACAGAAAAGCATTCAAATAAAATCATTTACCTTTGAAGAACTTCAGATGTTTTCAATGAGGAGACTCTCAGATAGCAAATGTTCAGTTTTTCCTGAAAGATTATTTGTTTAGGACAAATCGCTCCGTTTTCTGCGTCACGTTTAGCTATGAAAAAACCCCTGTATCCAGGATTGTGTAAATCTATCAGCAAGCTCATTAGCATAACACAACGTTAACTATTTATGAAAATCGCAAATGAAATGAAATAAATATGCCATCTCTCAAGCTTAGCCTTTTGTAAACAACACTGTCATCTCAGATTTTCAAAATATGCTTCTCAACCATAGGAAAACAATAATTTGTGTAAAAGTAGCTAGCTAGAGTTAGCATTTCGCGTTAGCATCCAGCACGCAACATTAACAAAAACATAAAAGCCTTCAAATAAAATCATTTACCTTTGAAGAACTTCTGATGTTTTCAATGAGGATACTCTCAGTTAGATAGCAGATGCTCAGTTTTTCCAAAAAGATTCCTTGTGTATTAGAAATAGCTCCTTTTATACATCACATTTGGCTACCAAAAAAAATCTGAAAATTCAGTCCTCAAAACGCGAACTTTTTTCCAAATTAACTCCATAATATCGACTGAAAACATGGCAAACGTTGTTTAGAATCAATCATCAAGGTGTTTTTCACATCTCTTCATTGATACATCGTTCTTGGACACATGCTTTCTCCCCTGAATCAAATGGTAAAGTAGAAGCAGCTGGCAATTGCGCACCGAATTCGACGCAGGACACCAGGCGGACACTTGGAAAATGTAGTCTCTTATGGTCAATCTTCCAATGATATGCCTACAAATACGTCACAATGCTGCTAAGACCTTGGGCGAACGACAGAAAGTGTAGGCTCATTCGTTGCGCAATCACAGCCATATAAGGAGAGAATGGAAAACAGAGCTTCAGAAATTCTGCTAATTCCTGGGTGATGCATCATCTTGGTTTCGCCTGTAGAATGAGTTCTGGGGCACTTACAGACAAAATCTTTGCAGATTCTGAAACTTCAGAGTGTTTTCTTTCCAAAACTGTCAAGAATATGCATAGTCGAGCATCTTTTCGTGACAAAATATCGCGCTTAAAACGGGAACGTTTTTTATCCAAAAATGAAATAGCGCCCCTAGAGCTCTAACAGGTTACACCAACTGTCAGAGCAGCTCACAGATTACTGCACCTGTACATAGCCCACCTATAATTTAGCCCAAACAACTAACTCTTTCCCAACTGTATTTAATTAATTTATTTATTTTGCTCCTTTGCACCCCATTCTTTTTATTTCTACTTTGCACATTCTTCCATTGCAAAACTACCATTCCAGTGTTTTACTTGCTATATTGTATTTACCTTGCCACCATGGTCTTTTTTGCCTTTACCTCCCTTCTCACCTCATTTGCTCACATTGTATATAGACTTGTTTATACTGTATTATTGACTGTATGTTTGTTTTACTCCATGTGTAACTCTGTGTCGTTGTATCTGTCGAACTGCTTTGCTTTATCTTGGCCAGGTCTCAATTGTAAATGAGAACTTGTTCTCAACTTGCCTACCTGGTTAAATAAAGGTAAAATAAAAATAAATAAAAATAAAAATCACGTCATTGCTCTCTCTCGCTCTGCTGTGTGTGCGTATCTGTCTAGTTTTCACTCAAATTGTGAGGTGCTGAACCTCATTGGCTGGAACATGAATTGCTAGGGGGCTGGCCCATGTGGGGGAACATGTAAGGAAAATGGCACTGCACAGCTTCCAGTAAACAGTCACTTTCAAACTACGGATTTCGTAGCTAATTGAGGTAAAAAAGTCATTCTTCTCATAGATTATGCATGTATGAACTACACATTCATGTCCTTAAATGCTGCTAGGGACCAGGTCATATGACTGAGGCATATGACTGACTAAGGCACACTCACTCCTAAGCCTGGCTCATGCGCTTGCTTAATCCCGTTGGCCGAGAGAGCACTCTGTAGGGCTGACCCATTCATTACCGAACTGCATGTTAGAAACCCCATGAAAACACTTCTTCCTCAATCAATCCGGTTAACAATATTTTAAAGAAGCTTGAGATTTTTTTAGATACCGTTACGTCCCAATGTAACAGCACAAAAAAGCACAAACACAAAAACTCTTATCCCCACAAAACCCCTCCCGTTCAGTTCTCACACATCTGGTGAGGCAATAGTGCTGAATCACCATGACTGTAGAGAGCCTTAAAGGTACAGGCGTGTGCACACACACCCTTGTCTGCGTCTCATTGGTGACAGTCGCGAGGGTGCATGAATGAAATGAGAGAATAGAAGAAAATAAAAGGAAAGTTAACGTAAGGATTTTTTTTTACTTAAACTTGTTTTTTTGCCTAAAATGACATACCCAAATCTAACTGCCTGTAGCTCAGCCCCCGAAGCATATGCATATTCTTGGTACCATTTGAAAGGAAACACTGAAGTTTGTGGAAATGTGAAAGGAATGTAGGAGAATATAACAATAGATCTGGTAGAAGAAAATACAAAGACAAAAAACAACCAGTTGTTTTCTACCACCATCTTTGAAATGCAACAGGAAGGTCCCTACATCTAGCCATCACTGGTTGTAATTGCGATGGTGTCCACAAGATGGCAGTGTATGTGCAAAGTTTCAGACGGATAATTTGAAGTATGAGCAAACTACATGATATTTAGTGTGACGTCACCCAGGTACATTTGGGCAAATCGTGAAGGAAACATTTACATTCAAATTAAATTTGACTGCAAGAATATCGTCAAATCTGTATACTTGGGCTTTGATTTAGCTTTTCCAGTATTAGTAGCCATATTATAAGTTCAACATTTGCAAAACACCCCGTTTTCATAACTCTCCATACTCTTAAATATTTGTCCAAAAGGAAAGGCTTGACGTCGCACAAGGTTAGCAGCAACATTTTGCGACAGATACTGGGTTTCCGCATACTCCCGTAAAGCCCCGCTCATTGGCTATCTAGCTAGCTTTGTTTGACCCCGATTGGTGCTTATTTTCCAAAGTTAAAGTCAATCATGTGAAGACCGCCCGCGTCATCGGCGTGCCATGAAGGTGTTGCTCTCTGAACAAATTTGGTGTCCTATAGGATATACTACACTCCTAATAATATAGTGAAGTCTGGTTACGTTCTAGGATCTCTTGAGGAATACATCGAAATGTGATTTGACTGGTTGAAACAACATTTAGGGTTAGATTTTCACCGATTCCTTTCTTCGCAAATTTAATGAATGGAAATACAATATTGATCGTGCATGCTTATATGGACATTTGTAGGAAATGAAAAATACCTTTTATCTAACAAAACTTGATGTTATCTCTGGGACCCTACGGATGATACATTCTGAAATCTTGCTCTGATTTAAGTACACATTTCACCTTCAGAGGTGAATTGATCAAACCTAACATGGTGAAAAAAGTGTTTTGTTGTTGGGAGCTCAACTAATAGCATGGCATTTTTTTTTCAGTAATAGCTACTGTAAATTGGACAGTGCAGTTATATTAACATGAATTTAAACTTTCTGCGATCGTGACACACGACGCTGAATGATTTACCACTGTTCTGTCTGAAGGGACACCTATCCCTAAGTTAAACTTACTTGGGGTTGACTTTGACTCCGGCTTGATCCAGGCCGATCTTGCCTGTACACGCGTCACGCCCCACGGCTATCAACACCTGAGGGAGGACAAGGAAGTCACCGGGTTAAAAGGACCATTCACCCAAAAAATAAAGCCCGTCATCCCTTCAGAGCAAGAATGACTCAATTTTCCTGGACAAAACATCTTATAGTGAAGGCTCAAAGACTGACAATCATGCAGAGTTTGATAATGCCTAATGCAATATGTTAAAGCACTTTGTTCGCAGATTTAAGTAACAGTATTGGTTTCATTTCACAGATTTACTTTGGCTATTGGGGGTTAAGGGGACTTTAATGCGTACGTACAGTGTTGTATTCTCCCTCGATGGTCTCGTCACTCTCCGTGCTCTTGGCTGTCACCTTCAGCCTCCCAGGAGTGCCTGCCTCCAGCTCCTCCACCTGACATATAAAATTCATTGTATGGGGGGAAAAAATGTGTATCTAGCTACAAAATTCTCAAGGCCGGGTGAACTGAAGGCATCTTTCACTCTGAAAGATCATGGTTTTTAATTTAGTTCACCTTCAAAGACTAACATCCATGAACTTTAGACTTAATCTGATGACAGGACTCTTCCGATAAATAGTGAAATATTACACAACTTCCCTGATGACAGAACAATTTAGCCCAGGCATTTCCGAACCATAAAAAGGCCATAAAGAAAGCCCTGAACAGCAGAGTAAAGATACAAAGGGTGTAGTAGTAGTACCTGAGTTCACATACTATTGAAATCATTTCAAATACTAGCTGTGCATGATTAAGCTTAACTGTTGCAATGGGAACCAATACAAAAGTCCCATGAGTGCAAATTTGACCCAGGCTAAGGCAACAGTCATAGTATTTGAAAGACTTCAAACACTATTTGAACCCAGGTCTAGTAGTAGATAACTCACATTGGCTCACCTTGACTGGGACGTACTTCCGGAGGAACTTGACACCATGCTCTTCCATGTGTTCCCCGGCGCGGTTGGCCATGTCCTGGTCGAAGCCCCTCAGCAAGATGGAGCGTACCATGACCGTCACGTCCAGGCCCAGGCCCGCAAGGAAACCCCCGCACTCCAGTGCCACGTAGGATGCCCCGATCACCAGGGTCTTGCCGGGGCAGTGGGGGAGCGAGAACAGGTCATCGCTGCAGCATAGACACCCACAGACAGGGGAAGATCAGCCATAGTAGGGTGCACTTCCGTTAAACCCATAATGCACTAAAAATGTATAAAAACGCCACAATTCACCCAGTCTTTCTGCGATTAGTATGTGAAATACCTGGAATATCAGATTCATTCACTAGACCAGTGATCACCAACCAGTCAATCGTGATCGCCTGGTTGATCTTCTAGGCATTCCTAGTCGATTGTTGGAATTTCTACAGAAATGTTTGGCAATAAAGCCTTGTGCTCCTATTTGTTTAAAATTTGTCCCACGCAGTTTGTGGTAGGTTCACTTGATTCAGCTGCCCTCCATGCCAGGTAAGCGAATTGTTCCCATTTAGAACCATTTCATTTGTCTCAAGGTATAAAACCTGGCCGACCCGGAGGGCTAAATCAAGTGCACCTATTGCTGGCCAAATCGGATTAGGATAGCTCAAAATCACTGTGCCTGCAGCTTCTACGGCAAAGTTTGATACTAAGTGAGATGTTAGAACTTTTAAAACTATGACCAGAGAGAGAGACTGTCAAGGAAGGCAGAAAAGAGCTGCTGTTTTTATGAGTGATTTTATGTTTTAAAAAGTTAATAAAACACTGTACAAACCATAAAACGTGCAACTCCCGATTTACATTCTCCCAACCAACCAACCAGCGCTGCAGCTGCAATGAATATGTAGCCAATCGATAGGCTTGCATTTTTATTTTTAGGGGCTCGTTGTTTCCGTTTTAATATCAAGGAATATTTAACTTTCTCTGGCCATAGAAACATGAATTTGTGCAGGAGGTAGAAATAATACAGGTGGAAGACTGACCACTCTGATCAGTCTCACCGGAGGAAGGGAGAGAGCAGGAACTACGAGAGGCGGACCCTCCGCTGCCCTCTCCTTCCATTCGTTGAGACTAACAATCAGAAAAATCCAGTAACTTTTTTTTTTTAAAGAATGCTCAGCTTACAACTGATCTATTTAGCTCAAGTTTTGAAATATAATATGGTCTGAGAAGAACAATATGGCCAATATGACGTGATAATATATTAGGCCGACTGCACAAACCTCACTCTTACAGAGCAGTTTATATTCGGTTAATGTTGCATAGGTTTACATTTTATCATGCTGTCATGAGTCATGCTTAAAAATATATATACATATTTTTTTTTAATCTGAGTGGTAGACCTCAGCTTGGATTTTGACTCCGAAAGTGACCTTGAATCAGAAAAGGTTGGTGACCACTGCATTAGAAACAATAACTTACTTTAACCGTTAAACTCCCAAACTATAAACAAACAAAAAGTCAGGCTAAAGTCAGGCTGGTTATGTAGTCTGAAATGGGTCTGGGTGTGAACTTTGAAGCCAGTAGACAAGAATGTCCTCTGAAAATGTATTCAGTCACAAAACAACTATCAGGCATACAATTTGCTTTAAAGGGTACAGAGATGGATACCAGGGTCTGGATACCAGGGTCTGGATACCAGGGTCTGGATACCAGGGTCTGGATACCAGGGTCTGTCCCTATGACATGTAGGTTAGCAAAAGCCCACCAACACAAAGAGGTTCAGCTTCTAGACAACCTGTGTTTAGACAAGTGGGAGATTATAGCCTTATTAAATGAATGACCTGAGATACAAGACCTCCTGTGGTGAGAATGAGATATTTTAGCTCACCTGGGGAAGGTGTGTGTGTGTGTTCCAGTGCACAAGCTTAGTGGCAATGTTCCACATCCCTTATGTCCATCCACATTTCACTATGCTTTTTCTGACTGAAGGGGGGGATTACCTGAACTTGTCCAATAAGAAACTTCCGTTTCTAATGCCGATGGAAATAGTTTTACTACATTGTACACTAAATGAAACCACCTGCAGTGTGTTTATACAGTGCATTCGGAAAGTAGTCAGACCCTTTGGCTTATACCACATTTTGTTACGTTACAGCCTTAATTCTAAAACTGATTAAATGATTTCCCCCCTCAATCTACACACAATACCCCATAAATGGCAAAGCAAAAACAGGTTTAGAAATGTTTGCAAATTTACCAAAAAATGTAAAACAGAAATACCTTATTTACATAAGTCTTCAGACCTTTTGGTCTGAGACCTGAAATTGAGCTCAGGTGCATATAAGGTCTACATAAGGTCCCACAGTTGAAAGTGCACGTCAGAACAAAAACCAAGCCATGAGGTCAAAGGAATTGTCCGTAGCGCTCCGTGTAAGGATTGTGTAGAGGCACAGATCTAGGGAAGTTCCCAAGAACACAGTGGCCTCCACCAATCTTAAAATGGAAGAGGTTTGGAACCACCAAGACTCTTCCTAGAGCTGGCTTCCCAGCCAAACTGAGCAATCGGGGGAGAAGGGCCTTGGTCAGGGAGGTGACCAAGAACCCAATGGTCACTGACAGAGCTCCAGAGTTACTCTGTGGAAAGTACAGAGAGCCTTGATGAGAACCTCCTCCAGAGCTCTCAGGACCTCAGACTGGGGTGGTGGTTCACCTTCCAACAGGACAATGACCCTAAACACACAGTCAAGACAACTCAGGATTGGCTTCAGGATTGGCTTCAGGACAAGTCTCTGAATGTCCTTGTGCGGCCCAGCCAGAGCCTGGACTTCAACCAGATCGAATATCTCTGGAGAGACCTGAAAAAAGCTGTGCAGCGACACTCCCCATCCAACCTGACAGAGCTTGAGATAATATGCAGAGAGGAATGGGAGAAACTCCCCAAATACAGGTGTGCCAAGATTGTAGCGTCATACCCAAGATGACTCCAGGCTGTCATCTCTGCCTAAGGTGTGTCAACAAAGTACTGAGTAAAGGGTCTGAATACTTTTGCAAAATATATATATTTTTTTTACATTTTTGCGTTGTCATTATGGGGTATTGTGTGTAGATCGATGAGGGGGGGGGGGGGTTAATTTTAGAATAAGGCAAACCGTGGAGAGTGTCAAGGGGTCAGCATACTTTCTGAATACACTATCTTGTTGTGTTGATTGAATAATGAGGGCTTTCCACTGGCTGGACAGCAGTCAAATTGGATTGTGGGTTAAATAATGGGCACATTACTCTGTCCAGGTGTTGCTGATGCATGCCAGATCAGGATAGGTATTTTACCTATCAGCAACCCACATCATATGTTATAGCAATCTGGTGCCCGACGGCACAGTCAATGACATGGTACACAACCATTGGTTGATGCATGCAACGCCTGAGCAATTGGGGAGGGGGTGGTCTCACCTGGTGATGCAGTACTCTTTGTCTCCGGGGATGCCCAGGTAACGCGGTCTCTCGCCCGTCGCCAGGATAAACTTAGCTGCTGTGTGGAAGGTCTCCTTTCCTCGCTTGTTGGTCGCCTGAGGGGAAGTAGGGTGTCAAACGCGCTCTTACACACTGAAAGAATAGTCGTTTTAAGTCACCCAGCGTATCCCAGTCTGTTGCGTCAATACTACAGTATGGTTTAAATTAATTGATGCATAAATTCAAGGGTGTGGTTTGAAAGCGTCCACGAGGGGAACATTAGCTGCTGTACTAAGTGTTGTGATATGTAATGACTCCATACAAACACACATCTATGGGGATTGTTTACGATAAGCCAAGGAACTAACACAGTTTCTATCCAGTTTCAGAATACATTGTGCTGTGCATCAACAAAAAAAAAGTTTATCAATTTTAACCATTAGAAGACAATCAATTCAGTATGAAAATGTAAGGCAGTAAATTAAGTATGAAAATGTAAGGCAAGTCAATTCATAATTAAAACGCATCAGAAAATAACCATGGTTAGACATTTGCTTATAAATGTATAGGGTGCCAACCTTGATTTTGTGTGGCTCGATGAACTCTGCGTAGGAATTGACGTAGTTGACGTTTTTGTCGCGCAGTGCCACCCGGTAGCCCCAGTTCAACGACCCAATGTAGTTGTTCACTGCCGTCTTCATCGTCTCCCAGTTGTGTTTCACTGGAAACCAGACCAGAATGACAAAGTCAACAAAAATGTCTTTAAAAAAAAAAAAATGT
This sequence comes from Oncorhynchus mykiss, assembly GCF_057628025.1. Taxonomy (NCBI): domain Eukaryota; kingdom Metazoa; phylum Chordata; class Actinopteri; order Salmoniformes; family Salmonidae; genus Oncorhynchus; species Oncorhynchus mykiss. Next base: position 28,447,466 of record NC_143038.1, read on the forward strand.
ATTTAGTCATTTGTTACCCTTACTGAAAAAGTACTCAGCTGGAAGTATTACATTTTGACCTCTTCATTAGATGTTGAATGTTTTCAAAGAAAAAAAAGTGTACTCTTACACCTCATGTTTCATGCCTAGCACTGACCGTGGCTCTGTTCCAAATATCCTTAGAAGCATACAACTTTGGATGAGGTGGCTAATACAAACACTGCAACCTAACTAGACACAGTAACCTAACAGACGCCTGCCTACCTGTCTCCTCAGGCACCTCCCAGCCAAACTTGCGGGCGTCCTGTATGGACGTCCCGAGCAGGGCTGTCTGGTGCATCAGCTTCTTGGGGATGCAGCCCACGTTCACGCACGTGCCACCCAGGCCTGTTCAGGGACACGTACAGAATCACACATTTGGAGATTTCATTTAGATCCCATTGAAACATGCAGACATGTTGCAACTGAAAACAGCGGTATTCTGCTAGCTATTTTGATTTATGCGTCGGTGGCCCTGCAGCAGTTTCTGTAAGATTGTATGTCTGAAACAACAAAAAAACAATTGCAAGTTAGGTTGAAGACACACACACACTCGTAATATAGTAAAACTATCTTCAAGGTAATGACTTGAGACGTCAGGTATAAGATGAAAGCTTATAGTACTTGTTCACGCTACATTTCACCACATTAGACAGTTCAAAACAATAAAGAAAGTTGTTAGTGCAAGCCAGGCTAATCACTTGTCACTTGTTTATAACTGGAGCATTCTCATCACTTCCTGTCACAAATCCATTCTGGTACTTGCAGTCAATAGCGTAATCCAAAACAGATAGTTCTCAATCTCCATCACATGAAATGTAATACAATTATTACTCTTGTACATATGTAAATAACTGTAAATAATCAATGAATTTACTGTAAAACTTAACTCCGTAATCCATTCAGGTTACCACAACCCCCCCAATAAACAACTGTTCACCTAAATCGACTGAATAGGTCTCAACAAAGTCCCCGAGATAGCACAAACTGAACATGACCTAACTAGGCCATCTCGGCCTGGAAAAAGTTACATGATCTTCCCTAGTTTCCAGGTTTGTCTGGGTGTCATCTTCTCCGATGAGTGCAAACGTCACCCACTTTTAGTGTGGTGGGCTGTGTGCTGACTAAGTCCAGCAAGTAGTCTCTTCGCCAGCTGTTCCAGAAGCTGGTCACAAGTCTCTGCCTGTACTTACATCTGCATGTCTTTTCCTACCTTGTTGAGTATCATTCGGAAATAGCTTGGGCGCCAGGAAGTGGGCTGGTGTCAGGAGTTGTGGTTCAATCACTTCATTGTACTTGAAGGTCAGAGGCCTAGAGATTAGGATTGCTTCAACCCATCAGGACTGTGCACATTACATTTACATTTTTGTAATTTAGCAGGCGCTCTTGTCCAGAGCGATTTATAGTAGTGAGTGCATTTTCATATTTTGTGTGTAAATTTCTTCAAAAGTTGGGTGAAGCTCTCGAGAACTTCTCAGGCATGTTTTGACTGATCTGACAAGTCTGATCTGATCTGACAGAATCTGCCCCACCAGGCTGCTCACTCGCCGATGATGATCCTCCAGGCAATGCCTCTTTCTGAGAAGAACTCCAAGAGTTGGGAGATATTTTATTGATTTCTAAAGAGCTTTCAAGTCCTGACCACCTCCCTTTAACGTTTTTGCATTGTCAGAATGAGTTACTCTGCATAACCTAACATGAAATGTCTCTTGACTGACCTGAGATCAGATCCAAATCTATTGCTCTGGGAACAGCACAAGTGAACAGCGCAATGTAGGACTTCTTCACAGAACCATTTGCTTTCATGTAAAACGATCCGGCAAGATCCACATCTGTGGTGGGGATTCAGTTATTCTTTCTTTTGGTAAAAGCACAGTGTCCTGCTGTCCGGCCTTTGCTTTGAATCTCTTGCAGATTGTGCATCTAGCCATGGTGCTCTTGACTAGCACGCAAGATCCAGTATCTTTGATTTGCACTAGAGTGACTGATATTCCAGAATGCATCACCTTCTCATGATAGTACTACATCAGCATTTCTGAGTATCTGGGTTTGCTGGGCAGAACCCATGGGTGCTGCTCTCTGAATGGCATGTTGGACTGTTGCATTCTTCCTCCTACATTGAGTAGTTCTTCCTTGTCCATTTCACAGTCATTGTTTAGTTTTTTTCCTGCTTTCAGCAGTTTGATCTCCTGACTGAAACGCGTGTTACTTTGAGCCAGTACTTTTCTGCTTCAAACAGTTTGTCAGCAGTCAGTTCACCTTGTGTCTGTATGAGCATTGGCTGTGAATTGCTATATCCAGGCAGTCACTGTGAACACTCCTTTCAGTTTGCTGTACCCGTCGAGCTCCAACAATGGCTCAGTGATGTCGGTGTTGTTCACAGTGACCTCTACATTGACCTAGTGACTGGACTTAAGTTCTGTGATGACCTCTTCTGGGACCTTATTAGCTTCCTCTGACTGATCTCTAGGTCCGTTCCACCATAGCTGGCTCTAATGTTTTGAACAGTTTGTCCTCCTTAGGGAGATCGGCTGGATTTGTTTTCCCTTCATTGTGTGACCAGGACTCTCGGTTGGTCAAGGACTGGATCTCCGTCACTGTTTGCGACAAACGGTTTCCATTTTTGAGCTGAACTGCAAATCCAATGCAGCACAATCATCGAGTCTGTCCACACTCTGATCTGTGTTTGTACCATTTTTCAGTGTGGTCAGATTGGAGCGAGACTAGCAAACAATCACAGCTCCAGGCATGGCAGCGTCATTTTCTTGAGGGGCCATCCTGGACTTGTTTCTCTGTTTTGTGTTACACCTTACAGGTAAGATACTGCACTGTAAGCCTTTTCTCTTGTCACAGAACAGGTCTAGTTTCAGGGTGTGATTTTTCTGAGGCTGCATGTCTGTTCTGTACCACCTTGGTATGGCAAGATGGTGTAGTTCTGAACACATTCTAGTGTCAAATCCAGTGGTCACTCTTTTGTCCAAGCTGAGTCCCATGTCAGGCCCACATTTCCTGGAACACACACTTGATCCTGGTAAAGGGGGTCAGGATGCCAATAGGGTCGAAAATGCATGCAAAATGACTGCAAAACCCTTCTCTTTGCGTTCTCCTTTTGCTTTAGAATGTACAGTAGTGGTCTGAGGTCAAACAAAGTAATCAGTTTCTTGTTTCTACACTAAGCCTAACATTTTCAGCACTGCTCCGTGTCCCTGCCACCAACATGTGGTCAGTTGTTGTACTCTCCTCCCATTTTGTTTTGAGCTCAGTAGAGTCATACAGTAGAGTCGATACAACTGCAAAGCAAATGCTCACAGAGTAAGCCTCTAACACTGCGTGAAGTTGAAATTAAGTAATCTACATTGAGTCACTCTTTGTCTCTCTACAACTCCTGGTTGTTCTGTTTTGTATTGTTTCAGGTGCTTCCTGATTGTAGCTGCGAGCAAGAATGGACTTGGAAGCTCCAAATACCACTCGTCATCATCAGCACACAGCTCCTCTTAATTTTCTCCATTTGGTGACCCACAGGACTTTCACAGAGTCGCTGTCTCTCAGCTAGGGATATCTGCAGAAAGGCTTTCTTGATGTCTGCCATGCGATCTGCGATCTCGTGCAGTCTGAACTGTAGTCGTCTCGGGTTCTAGTCGTTTGTGTTTTCATGGTAACTCCACATGGTATCGTACATCATTGGTGCCTACACCGACGATCCAAAAGTGGTCTCTAAAGCAACTAGCATCTCTGTTAGTCTCTCCACTTTGCTGGATACTATCTGCCAGTAGTAGTCTGCTCCGATCAGGACAGAGAGTTCAGGATCATCACCTCCTGTAAAGTCTGCGAGCAGCAGTCCTTTCCTCTTGAGCTCATGTTGAATCTGCTCACCAAACTTTCCTCAAGGCTGTGCATCTTTTAGTAATAATACTTGTTCACGTAAAAGTGTAACACATTAGATCATACCAAACAATAAAATAACTTTGCTAGCACAAGCCAGGCTAATCACTTGGCAGTAATTGGTATTCTCATTCTTTCATTTCCAGTCAATAGCGTAATCCAATACTAACAACGATACAGAAAAAATGCACACATACATTTAAGTCGGAAGTTTACATACACCTTAGCCAAATACATTTAAAATTAGTTTTTCATAACTCCCAACATTTAATCCTAGTAAAAATTCCCTGCCTTGGGTCTTTACTTTAAGAATGTGAAATGTCGGAATAATATTAGAGAGAATGATTTCATTCAGCTTTTATTTCTTTCATCACATTCCCAGTGGGTCAGAAGTTTACATACACTCAATTAGTATTTGGTAGCATTGCCTTTAAATTGTTATACTTGGGTCAAACGTTTTGGGTAGACTTCCACAAGCTTCCCACAATAAGTTGGGTGAAGCTTGGCCCAATCCTCCTGACAGAGCTGGTGTTTATACTTGCATACTATTGTCTGTACAGATGAATGTTGGACTTTCAGGCGTATGGAAATTTCTCCCAAAGATGAACCAGACTTGTGGAGGGCTACAAAAAAAAATTCTGAGGTCTTGGCTGATTTCTTTAGATTTTCCCATGATGTCAAGCAAAAAGGCACTGAGTTTGAAGGTAGACCTTGAAATACATAGACAGGTACACCTCCAATTGACTCAAATGATGCCAATTAGCCTATCAGAAGCTTCTAAAGCCATGGCATCATTTTCTTGAATTTTCCAAGCCGTTTAAAGGCACAGTCAACTTAGTCTATGCACACTTCTGACCCACTGGAATTGTGATAGTGAATTATAAATGAAATAATCTGTCTAAACAATTGTTGGAAAAATGACTTGTGTCATGCACAAAGTAGATGTCGTAACAGACTTGCCAAAACTATAGTTTGCTTAACAAGAAATTTGTGGAGTGGAGTTTTAATGACTCCAACCTAAACGTATGTAAACTTCCGACTTCAACTGTACATACATACCAGTATGTGGACACCCCTTTAAATTAGTGTATTCGGCTAATTCAGCCACACCCATTGCATAAAATCAAACACATAGCCATGCAATCTCCAGAGACAAACATTGGCAGTAGAATGGCCTTACTGAAGAGCTCAGTGACTTTCAACGTGGCACCGTCATAGGATGATACCTTTCCAACAAGACAGTCCATCAAATTTCTGCCCTGCTAGACCTGCCCCGGTCAACTGTTAGTGCTGTTATTGTGAAGTGAAAATGTATAGTAGCAACAACGGCTCAGCCTCGAAGTGGTAGGCCACACAAGCTCACAAAACAGGACTGTCGAGTGCTGAAGCGGGTACATTTAAAAAAAAAATAATTGCCTGTCCTCCGTTGCAACACTCACAGACACTCACAGAATTCCAAACTGCCTCTGGAAGCAACGTCAGCACAAGAACTGTTCGTCGGGAGCTTAATGAAATGGGTTTCCATGGCCGAGCAGCTGCACACAAGCCTAAGATCACCATGCGCAATGCCAAGTGTCGGCTGGAGTGGTGTAAAGCTCATTGGACTTTGGAGCAGTGGAAACTGAAGTAATGAATCACGCTTCACCACCTGGCAGTCCAACAGACAAACCTGGGTTTGGCAGATGCCAGGAGAACGCTATCTGCCCCAATGTATAGTACCAATTGTAAAGTTAAGTGAAGGAGGAATAAAGGTCTGGGGATGTTTTTCCATGGTTCGGGCTAGGCCCCTTAGTTCCAGTGAATACAATGACATTGTGTCTTCAACTTTGTGGCAACAGGGGAAGGTCCTTTCCTTTTTCAGCATGACAATGTCACCAATGCGCAAAGTGAGGTCCCTACAGAAATGGTTTGTCGAGGTAGGTGTGGAATAACTTGAGCCTTGACCTCAATCCCATCGAACACCTATGGGATGAATTGGAAAGCCGACTGAGAACCAGGCCTAACCACCCAACAGCAGTGCCCGAACTCTCTAATGCTCGTGGCTGACTGGAAGCAAGTCCTTGCAGCAATGTTCCAACATCTAGTAGAAAGCCTTCCCAGAAGAGTGGAGGCTGTTATAGCAGCAAAGGGGGGAACCAACCTCATATTAAACGTCTATGACTTTGGAATGAGATGTTCGACGATCAGGTGTCCACATACTTAGTCCTGTCGTGTAGTTCTCAATCACATAAAAGTAATAAAATTCCCATTGCACGTCAATAAACTCTTTAAACAATCTGAATGAATTCACTGTAAACCTGAACTCGGTAACCCCTTAAAGTTAATACAAGGTTGGCTGAAGAAGAGTGACACGTAAGCAGTACGCCAGGGAAGCCCTACTCACCCCAGGAGTTCCCTTTCGGTGTGGGCACCACATAGTCCAACACCATCACCTTCTTCCCCAGCGTCGCTGCCTCCTATCCCATGAGAAGCACAAGAGGGCAGATGTCTATTTAGACAACTTGATTAAAAGGTACTCAGCAATACTCAGAAAATAAAAAGCGTAGAGGGTAAATTTCTGCAGCGAAGAGCGTTGAAGCTCGAGGCTCAACTTCTCAACTGTTTTGGTGCCCTGGCTACCATTCAGGTGAACAGGGCGAAACGAACACGTGCCCATACACAGATACTGTGTGAGAGCGAGGTCTTGCATCTCAATATCTGCGGTGCTGCTCGTGGCAACTTCATTTCGCAGAGTCTGAAAACATTACTAGAAATCAACGCTCATTAGAGAAGAAGGTTTGAGGGAAACCTTGGATCCTCTCCTCCAATCCGTTTTGAGAGGAATTGAGGAAACAAGGACAGAGGAAGCAAGGATTGGACAGCTAGTAATGCTTTCAGACACAGCCCATGATAGACTAGAGCCTTCCTTCAAGGGCCGCAACACCTGTAGTTATGCTTGGTTTGAGATGCACTGTCTGGGAGGCCCTCACCTTTGAGCAGGCCAGGCCTCCCGATCCGCCCCCGATGACGATGAGGTCGTACTCGTAGACCTCATTCTCCCCGCACAGTAGCTTTTGCAGGATGCCATCTTTGTGGGCCTGAAGAGGATGACAGGTGGTCAGCTACCATTGCAAGAACAACATTAACCCAACAAAATCTTAAAAAGGCACACAAACATGTTTCAGCTTGTGGTGGGAAAAAAACTAATGTAATGCAGTAAGGACACCCGACATGCTGATTTATGATCCAGAAAAAAAAAGGTGTTATTAATGCCTTCGACGGAACTAAACCAGCATTTCCAAGATAAGGGCAGGAGACAGAACATATGTACATTTTAAGGATAAAAATACATTATACACTGAAGGAGAATGTGTTGGTGGCTTCAAGTAAAACATAAGCTATTGTGTCATGCTGGCAAAGTGCCACCTTATGCTACACATGAAAAGACAAAAACAGAGTTTCATAAGCTAATTGCAGCTCAGTGTAGAATGAAGAGGAGACTCTAGATTTGGGTGTTCTTAAGTAGCCATTTTCATGTAAATAGAAGTTTGGCAGTGGCATCAGGCTCTTATAACCACACTTGACCCAAATAGATCCACTCAACCCTTGTTTCTGGCAAATGGACAAAATACACTCGTCAGTAATATTGCAATGCAATTAAAGCCTGCAGGTGGGCATAATTTACCACATGCTAAAATGCAAGGGGAACCTATGACATCAAATGTAAATGTCACTTTTCTTTTTTGCCAAAACCTGACATTTTAGCAGAAGTTTGAGTTATGGGTCCTGTGTGGCACAGTTGGTACAGCATGGCCAGGGTTGTGGGTTAAATTCCCAATGGGAACCAATATGGGGGGGTATGAAAATGTATACATTCACTATTTTAAGGTCACTCTGGACATGAGCATCTGCTAAATGACTAAAATGTAAATCAAAAAAGGATAATTCCAAAAGTTGGTGGCATTTGCAACAACACGAGTGAAATGACAATGAAGTTGTTCTTGAAATCTTACGCTACAACGATCCATACCTGCATTGTTTTGTCACAGCCGCCAATGTGGGTTTTGTTGACGAAGACATTGGGGACAGTTTTCTGCCTGGTCATCTCAAGCAGAAGTTCTTGATAGTTTGATCCTTCATCTAGACAACAGTTAAGAGATGTTAGCAGAGTAGCAGCTAAATGTATATGAAATTAACCATTCATATCTCTGACATGTGCACTAGGGTCATTATAAGTCACATTCATACAAACTAGAGGTCGACCGATTATGATTTTTCAACGCCGATACCGATTATTGGAGGACCAAAAAAGCCGATGCCGATTAATCTGACAATTTTTTAAAATTTGATTCATTTGTAATAAATGACAACAATACTGAATTAACACTTATTTTAACTTAATATAAAACATCAATAAAATCAATTTAGCCTCAAATAATGAAACATGTTCAATTTGGTTTAAATAATGCAAAAACAAAGTGTTGGAGAAGAAAGTAATATGTGCCAATATGCAATATGTGCCATGTAAAAATGTGTGCCATGTAAAAAAGCTAACGTTTAAGTTCCTTGCTCAGAACATGAGACTTCAATATTCCAAGGTAAGAGGTTTTAGGTTGTAGTTAATATAGTATTTATAGGACTATTTCTCTCTATACCATTTGTATTTCATATACCTTTGACTATTGGATGTTCTTATAGGCACTATAGTATTGCCAGTGTAACAGTATAGCTTCTGTCCCCCTCCTCCTCGCCCCTTCCTGGGCTCGAACCAGGAACACATCGACAGCAGCCACACTCAAAGCATCGTTACCCATCGCCCCACAAAAGCCGCGGCCCTTGCAGCGCAAGGGGAATAACTACTCCAAATCTAAAAGCGAGTGACGTTTGAAACGGTATTAGCGCACACCCAGCTAACTAGCTAGCCATTTCACATTGGTTACACCAGCCATTAGGCTGATAGGCTTGAAGTCATAAACGGCGCTGTTTTTGCGAAGAGCTGCTGGCAAAACGCACAAAAGTGCTGTTTGAATGAATGATTACGGGCCTGCTGCTGCTCAGTCAGACTGCTCTATCAAATGAGACTTAATTATAACATAATAACACAGAAATACGAGCCTTTGGTCATTAATATGGTCGAATCCGGAAACTATCATTTCAAAAACAAAACGTTTATTTTTTCAGTGAAATACGGAACCGCTCGGTATGTTATCTAACGGATGGCATCCCTAAGTCTAAATATTATTGTTACATTGCACAACCTTCAATGTTATGTCACAATTACGTAACATTCTGGCAAATTAGTTCGCAATGAGCCAGGCAGCCCAAACTGTTGCATATACCCTGACTCTGCGTGCAATGAACGCAAGAGAAATGACACAATTTCACCTGGCTAACATTGCCTGCTAAACTGGATTAGTAGTTATAACTAGTGATTATGATTGATTGTTATTTTATAAGATAAGTTTAATTCTAGCAAGCAATTTACCTTGGCTTCTACTGCATTTGCGTAACAGGCAGGCTACTCGTGGAGTGCAATGGTTAGAGCGTTGGACTAGTTAACTGTACAGCTGCAAGATTGGATCCCCTGAGCTGACAAGGTGAAAATCTGTCTTTCTGCCCCTGAACAAGGCAGTTAACCCACCGTTCCTAGGCCGTCATTGAAAATAAGAATGTGTTCTTAACTGACTTGCCTAGTTAAATAAAGGTATAATATATATTTTTTAATCGGAAATTGGCGCCCAAAAATACCGATTTCCGATTGTTATGAAAACTTGAAATCGGCCCCAATTAATTGGCCATTCCGGTTAATCGGTCGACCTCTAATACAAACAGTACATGTATAAACATTACAGGTGTCCCTGACAAAAAAAAACTACTTGCAACACTGTATCAACTATTAACTTGCAACATTTTATAAAATATTCTGGGTCCTCAGTTTCCTGTGCCAGTGAACTCAGGACAGACCCAGCTGTAAGCTATTTGCACAAGGGATAAAAAGAAAACAGGTAGGCCTATTTTATGACATTTCCAATGGATCAGAATGACATTTTTCCCTTTCACACCGAGTGGTTAACGAAAGGGACAGAGCTGATAAGATTTGTCAAATACATTGCGGATGTGTTGTCATTCTCAATGATGTAAAAACAGACAACGTTTGCTTGCTGTTTGAGGTGAAGAAAATATTACTTTGAGAAGCTCTACAGCGGATTAGTGGCGATGCGTTAATTCGATCGGAAATACTATCAAATCCCCAAATGGGCACATTTATATGCCTATATTTGTGCGCAGGCTATAGGCCTAATCAGGTGCACGTCCTAACGCAACATTGACAGGAGTGCTCCAAACAAAAGACAATTAATAAGTTGACAAAATTCACAAATGGAATTAAATCAACTTGAGTAGTATAGGTTGTGCGCTCTGCAAACAACATTCCACTCAATGAGAGTGGTAAAAGACTGGAATAATAATATATTGAATGCATTAACAGAAATTAGCAAAACAAACATTGTAGATTAGAAATAATAGGAATTAACGGTAAATGTAGTAATGGTGAAATGTAATGGGGAACTGATTGAGACTGACAGTCAAATGTAAACAATTCACACAAATGAACTTATGAAACAATGAATGTGCACAAATTGGCAGGAGAGAGTGCATTCTGGAGAGAGGGGTGCATTGGGCATCTTAGCCACACTCCCCTTCATGGACTTCGCCATCCCCGCGGTCTCCGCAATCGATTAGTACACTGAGATCGTCGTCGAATAAGACTGGTGTCCCGTGTGTTATGAAAAATATATACACATTTGCTTCTGCTCGATTAAAACAAATCTAGCTCGACCAACAGCCTATCGAACAAACAATCGGCCAGTCGACTAATTGGGGTCAGCAGTAAACGTAAAACATACAACTTGAATTCTAAGTGCTGACAGTGGGTTCAGTCTGATGCAAATGTACTTTGGGTCTGTTCTACAAACAAAACTGTTTAAATACACTGCATAATTCAGTACTGGCAATCTTTTCTAAGTGTATTTTCCAGAGCAATTTATGTAGTGCCCAGTGTGTATTTACCAGAACAGCTTTGACCGGTGAGAGATAAAATGGCCAAGCATCCAGAGGAGAGAAAGAGATTGAGGGAGTGACTCAGCATATTTTGTGGTGGCCCTAACAAACATTGACAGTGTGTTCTGTGGTAAAACATTAACATATTGACTATGCAAGTAAAAACAATGTTAATTTTATTAAAGGGCACCCATTAGCCTTTTTTTCAACCTCCTGATCAACCATTAACAAGTGAGAAATGTCAGATAAAGCAATAAGGAACAGCTTTAAGGTGAGCTTGAGGAAACAACCCATTAGTAGAATAACAGGTCCTGTACATATTTTGGTGTTTCACCATTCAAAAGACATATTGCAAATGTGTGTATGGTCCATCAACATTTCCCAAGATAATTTAATTTACTAATTTAGCACTTGATAGTCCACACTGACTGAATGACGAGGCAACTGGTCTAGAGGCATGGATCCTTAGTAGAGTACTACTTAATAGCTTTTGAACTTCCATTGCCAATTCAATGATATCCTAAAACGTATTGCCAACTTTACTGAGGCTAGAAAAATACTAGTCATATAACAAAGAGAACGTCATGTCAGACTTTTGAATGCTGTACACCGGCCTTCCAAGAAAAAACCTTGCCACCACTTCCTGTGAACAATTCCTTACCAATTAGATCCAGCTCCACCACATTGCAATTCACGTTCAGTTCCTTGAACAGATCCTTCACCTGAAAGCAAAACAAATATGCTGCTTGAATCCCGTTTTATCTTCGCTGGATTAACTACCCATCTATCTATCCTGCGTGTTACTGTAGTCATTTAACGTTACTTAATACTGTCAGAAGCTAGCAAGTAACCGGCAACTACTAACTAGCTAGCAAGGTAGGTAGATAAAAAGTAACAACAAATATGTTGGACTTACTTTCACACAAAATGGACAGTGGCTTTTACTGAATACCAACACTTGGTTTGAATCAATAAGCTCCTGTATCCGAGTTTTTAGTTGATTCCTCCCAGTGTCATTGTCGATGGGAGGCATTGTTGGACTATTTTCGCCTGGCTTGCCTCCTGGCAAGCTTGAACGTATGCGAAAAATGGGAAAGAGCGGAGCGAAACTCCCTCCAACACGCAACCTAGCTGTTAAACGATGACCCAGCAAGTCCTATATCTCAAGTAATTGTCCTTGCGAATCACAGATCGATAGAAACTACCTTGCTAGCTAGATATAATTCCAATAGGTCAACTTTTGCCCTCATGTAGTTTAGCACCCGCCCGGTATATCAACCCCGCGAAATGTCTTGCGTAAATTTTGTTTAGGGTCAGAGAGGAAGAGGCGAAGCGAGAGGGTTTACCCCGCCCAAAATCTGTCCACGATAAGCAGATCATTCATTATTAAGCAAGTGATGAGTTTTTGTATGGGGGGAAGGCGACAATGAATTTAGTCAATATAAACATGTATAGCTATTTTCGTAATGGTTAGGTTGTTACGAGTGTACTGTTTATATCGGAGTTGTATCGGAGTTTATATCGGAGTTTGACAGCCCACCGTTTCCGCTCTGTGGACAACGAATCATTGTGTTAAGGCGGAGACGTCATTATATACAGTATCTCTGGTAAAGTCTCTGGTTTAGGGGGGGTGAGTATGTCTGTTTACATGCCTGAATGTATACTAACAATTGTTTCAAACTCTACCCTAAATAAATATATTTATACATGTCAAACCATATTATATGATTAAATTGATGAAGCAGTGAAATTGATAATCCACGTGATATTAATCAGAATGTATAACATTGTTGGATGACGCGGACCAACAGGCAATATTTTCAGACAGCTACAACGTTACTTTTGGCAGGGTCCGTGCTATCTTGAATCGTTAAGACATATTTTTTTTATTCGACCTTTATTTAACTAGGCAAGTCAGTACATTTGTATTTATTTATTTATAATGACGTCCCTAGCCCATTGAAATTTAAATGTAAAATGGTTGAATGAAGGATTTGGGTTAGGTAAGGATTATAGTTAAGGTTTAGCGCAGGGTCCCGAGAACCGAGTTTGGGTAAAGCGGGGTTAAGGTCTAGTGTAGGGACGTCCCAAGGATCCCGCATAGCACTGAACCTTTTGACAGCATTCCTTCTGAGTCAGAGATGGAAGAGGAAACGAAAAGTCCCACTCCCTCATTTGTTCCCTTTCAATTGAAGGCAATGAACTAAGTACACCAGACCCAGCTGCATTGGTAACTATGGGAGAGCCACCCCTTAAAATAGACAGGAACTGACCATTTGTTTCAATGGAAAACGGCCAGAGTGAACTATCTTAATTTATCCACCTTTTTTGTCTGAGTCGCTCCAATGAAAAGTCCTGTGATTGCCACAAGCAACATTCTTGAGGGGGAAAGCACACAAAAAAGACATACATGTATCTATTTGGATCTATCCATCTACATATATTTCCACATTTAAAAAGTATTAGCTACTTAGTATAAAAATGACATTTTTTTTCTCAAAGACTACAATAAACTTGCATTTTCTGGATTTGTGCTTTTATTAGGCTACATTAATTATTTGATATAATGGTTGTTGCATCTAATGTTATGTTATTGTTCAAAGTCATAATCCATTACAAATAAGAAATGCATTACTCAGTCCCAATGTTTTGGCTCATAGCACCATCTGTTGGAAAACAAGTGTAGATTTAGATTTTATTGGGATCCCCATTAGCCAATGCCAATGTCAACTACTCTTCCTGGGGTCCGACCAGGGCCGGGTTACCGAATGGGCAAGTTCAGGGGCCCCCCCAATCCAAAAATAAGTATAAAATGTTATTTTCCTAAGCATGCCTTCTAGACATGGCTGTAGCTAGATACTGTCTGCCTACCTACCTAGGTACATTTGTATGGCCTGGTCACTGGTCAAAGGTTGAGGGTTATGCCATATTTCTTTCTATTAGGCTAGATATTGCTCTAAATCTAATCTCTGTGCCTATGACCTAGAAATACCTCGGACGTAATGAAAACAAGCCCATATTCCCCCCATGGTGAAATTCCCCTTTAAAATATAAATAAATAACATACACAATGCATAAAGTGACACAAAATAAAGCCAATTTGCAATTGTATTTAATTGTATGAGAGACAGTGTCGGAAAATATATACAGTATTTTTTGTGTTTTGATGTTACCTTTTACATACACCGAAACCCCAAAAAGTGTCTTAAACATCAATATTCAGACTGAAGAAAACTTGTTTCACTGTTTTAAAATGCATTCTGTGTATCATAACACTTATATTGGGTTTACAGCCACCAAACACCAGATCTCAGCTTAGGTGCATTACTTTTCCTGGTTTCATTATACAGTGATGGTGGATTGCACTGCATTGGATTGGGTTCCTTTAACTAATGGCTTGATTACCAACAACGACGAGACGGCCTACAGGGAGGAGGTGAGGGCCCTCGGAGTGTGGTGTCAGGAAAATAACCTCACACTCAACGTCAACAAAACTAAGGAGATGATTGTGGACTTCAGGAAACAGCAGAGGGAACACCCCCCTATCCATATCGATGGAACAGTAGTGGAGAGGGTAGCAAGTTTTAAGTTCCTCGGCATACACATCACAGACAAACTGAATTGGTCCACTCACACAGACAGCATCGTGAAGAAGGCGCAGCAGCGCCTCTTCAACCTCAGGAGGCTGAAGAAATTTGGCTTGTCACCAAAAGCACTCACAAACTTCTACAGATGCACAATCGAGAGCATCCTGGCGGGCTGTATCACCGCCTGGTACGGCAACTGCTCCGCCCTCAACCGTAAGGCTCTCCAGAGGGTAGTGAGGTCTGCACAACGCATCACCGGGGGCAAACTACCTGCCCTCCAGGACACCTACACCACCCGATGTTACAGGAAGGCCATAAAGATCATCAAGGACATCAATCACCCGAGCCACTGCCTGTTCACCCCGCTATCATCCAGAAGGCGAGGTCAGTACAGGTGCATCAAAGCTGGGACCGAGAGACTGAAAAACAGCTTCTATCTCAAGGCCATCAGACTGTTAAACAGCCACCACTAACATTGAGTGGCTGCTGCCAACACACTGACACTGACACTGACTCAACTCCAGCCACTTTAATAATGGGAATTGATGGGAAATGATGTAAATATATCACTAGCCACTTTAAACAATGCTACCTTATATAATGTTACTTACCCTACATTATTAATCTCATATGCATACGTATATACTGTACTCTATATCATCGACTGCATCCTTATGTAATACATGTATCACTAGCCACTTTAACTATGCCACTTTGTTTACATACTCATCTCATATGTATATACTGTACTCGATACCATCTACTGTATCTTGCCTATGCTGCTCTGTACCATCACTCATTCATATATCCTTATGTACATATTCTTTATCCCCTTACACTGTGTATAAGACAGTAGTTTTGGAATTGTTAGTTAGAATACTTGTTGGTTATTACTGCATTGTCGGAACTAGAAGCACAAGCATTTCGCTACACTCGCATTAACATCTGCTAACCATGTGTATGTGACAAATAAAAGTTGATTTGATTTGATTTGGATTGTATCTGGCACAGAAACTGGATTATTTGCGTTCAACCATTGGCGGGGCTGTTTCTGGAACTGCATATTGCAATAGAATGATATGAAATAGAATAAGTTCTGACACTTAACTATTGTTTGACTCTTTCAACATGACACTGAAAAAAGCTATCAATAACCAAAAATATGAGCTTGTTTTACTCCAATGTTTTGTGTGACACACACAAAGTGGTCACAGTTTGTGTGATGAGAAACAATATTTGTTACTTTTGAGCATTCCACTGTGGGTTATTATTGTGGTCCTCCATGTTTTACATCGACTTACATGTACAGTGCCTGGGGTATTCAAACCCGTTGACTTTTCCACATTTTGTTAAATTACAGAAATATTCCAAAAAAGATCCTGAGCAATCTACACACAATATCCCATAATGACAAAGTGAAAACAGGCTTTTAGAAATGTTTGCACATTTATAAAAATACAAAAACAGAAAAAACTTATTTAGGTACATTTAATTGATTGGACATGATTTGGAAAGGTACACACCTGTCTATATAAGGTCCCACAGTTGACAGTGTACGTCAGAGCAAAAACCAAGCCATGAGGTCGAGGAATTGTCCGTAGCGCTCCGAGACAGGATTCTGTCGAGGAACAGATCTGGGGAAGGGTACCAAAACATTTCTGCAGCATTGAAGGTCCCCAAGAACACAGTGGCCTACATCATTCTTAATTGGAAGAAGTTTGGAACCACCAAGACTCTTCTTAGAGCTGACCGCCCAGCCAAACTGAGCAATTGGGGGAGAAGTGCCTAGGTCAGGTGGGTGACCAAGATCCCGATGGTCACTCTGACAGAACTCCAGAGTTCATCTGTGGAGATGGGAGAACCTTCCAGAAGGAAAAACATCTCTGCAGCACTCCACCAATCAGGCCTTTATGGTAGAGTGGCCAGACGGAAGCCACTCCTCAGGAAAAGGCACATGACAGCCCGCTTGAAGTTTGCCAAAAGGCACCTAAAGACTCTCAGACCATGAGAAACAAGATTCTCTAGTCTGATGAAACCAAGACTGAACTCTTTGGCTTGAATGTCAAGCGTCATGTCTGGAGGAAACTTGGCACCATCCCGGTGAAGCATGGTGGTGGCAGCATCATCATGCTGTTGGGATGTTTTTCAGTGGCATGGACTGGGAGACCAGTCAGGATCGAGGCAAAGATGTACAGAACAAAGTACAGAGAGATCCTTGATGAAAACCTGCTCCAGAGCGCTCAGATTGTAATGGCGTCGACAGAGAGGGCTGCCTCGCATCTCGCTCTTTGGAAACTTTGCAGTATTTTGTTTTTTATGTATTATTTCTTACATTGTTAGCCCAGAAATGTTTTTGTGTTATTACATACAGCCGGGAAGAGCTATTGGATATCAGAGCGACAGTAACTCACCAGCACTACGACCAGGAATACGACTGTCCTGAAGTGGATCCTTTGTTCGCACCCCTATTGAACTTTCCAGAAGCTGACCCAAAACAATGATGGCAAAGGTACTCAGAGCGGTCTTCTAGTCCGACTTAGGAGGCACACACCACCCACAACTTCAGAGTATATAAGGAGGCACATAATTGGCCGTAGACCTGGCTGCTTTGACCAGTGAGTTCAAGCTGAAGCACAATTATGTGGATAAGCTACTGAAACTATTGCAAAGCCATGGCCATCCACAAGTGACATCCACTTCCCGTACTCTCGTCAAAACTCCTCGAGAAGTGGCCTGTCCTCTGAGCAGTCATGCTTAGTCCAGTGACCATTTTCCCAACAGTACTGACCTGTGGACTGAAAAGGCAGACTAACTTTGTGTTCCTAGAGGACACGTGGCTGACCTAGATGAGATCTTGACGAATGGCCTGGACTACAGAGGGAGGAACATCAAAGTAACAGTCCAATGCTTTGTGTGTGATACTCCAGC
This sequence comes from Oncorhynchus mykiss, assembly GCF_057628025.1. Taxonomy (NCBI): domain Eukaryota; kingdom Metazoa; phylum Chordata; class Actinopteri; order Salmoniformes; family Salmonidae; genus Oncorhynchus; species Oncorhynchus mykiss. Next base: position 28,464,919 of record NC_143038.1, read on the forward strand.
AAGATCCATGGTCAAGAACCCCAAATGTTACACGGGGGGACTGGTTCAAACCGATTGACATACCAGGAGACAACTAACCTAACCTTGCGCACAAATGCATAACTCCACGCTCAAACACAGCCAGAGAACCATCACGGCAACACACCACTGTCTGACCTCCCAGTTGACAAGGTGCTGTGTTTCCCCATCGATTACATACACCAGGCCTGCCTAGGGGTCACCAAAAAACTCCAGGTGACCTGGTGTAGAGGGGAGAAAGGGATGAGAATCTCTGCCGGTCAGGTGCGGGAGGTGAGCAGCTGGTTCCTACAGTTGAGGTCGTCGATCCCCTCAATCTTTGCCCGCACCCCCCAAGGCCTCTATGAGTTTGAGAAATGGAAGGCAAGAGTTCTGCCAGTTTCTCTTGTACACAGGGAAACTGGTGCCTAAGGCTGTCCTCAGAGAAGGACCTTCCTACCAGCCTTTCTTGACCTTCAGTGTTGCAGTTGGGTTGCAACACTAGTACCAACACTGGTACAGCAGCATCACCACTATGCTCACAACCTGCTGCAGTACTTTGTTGAAAAGGGACGTGAACTTCACGGGGCCACCTTCCTTGTCTACAAAACGCACATCATGCTGCACAACAGATGGTGTCAGGTTTGGTGGCCTGGACAATTCCAGTGCTTTCATGTTTGAAAACCACCTGCAGACAATCAAGAAGATTGTGTGATCAGGAAAGAGTCCGATGGCTCAAATAGCCAACAGAGTGGAGGAGAGTCTGACCAGGCCAATTGAACAGCCAAAAAAATTAACCACAAAAAAGAGCAAGGACCAGGCCTACCTGTTGGAAGATGGAGAGAGCTGTGAGCTTGTGGAGGTAGTTGAGAAAGAGGGAAAGGGGCTGTTCCACCATCCAGAACCTCTGCTATTGGACCCATGCAGCTCATCCAAGATTGGTGTGTACAAATACCACAGGAGAAACACAATTGTAAAATGGATACCGACCACGGAGATCTGGCAGAGGGCCATACGAGTGGAGAGAGGACAGAATACCACTTTTGTGTCAGTACTACACCAGGTCTGAAGATGCCTGCTGTGGAGACTAACAGACACAAACACAGTGGCTGGCCTAGCTGAGATCTTGACGAATAGAAGATTTTCCACTGTTGGAGGTAGATACTGTTGGACCAATTTATTGTCATTTTGGCCTCCATTGAATTCATTAACAGTGCTCCACAAACAGTCCTAGTCAGGCTTATGAAATTGCTAATGTTTTCCACTTTTCAGATAGAAGAACATTAAGGGAAGGACAACTAGTACCTATCTTTTTATATGACTTTCCAAAAGCTGTGAAGTAGTCTAAGGTTCTGGAAGTGAAGTCAGCAGTTGAAAGCGTGGATGAAACGTTACCTGACAAAAAGCCAGTGAAAAGACAGAGGGAATACAGAGACAGCAGCTGTGATGAGGGTATGACACAAACTGATCTCGTAACAGATCAATACACCCACTGAATCTGATCTGGTCTCTGTAACCCTTAACCCTGACTGCATTTTTGACCAAAGTATCCTGTATGCTATTTAGTCGAGGGCTCTGAACTAAACACACAGGCAATGAACACAATGGAAACCTCCTGCCAAAAGACAACAAAAACTAGAGGTATGATTGTAAAAATGTATCTTCAACATTTCAAAAGTCAAAGAAAATAATATACACACGCATGAAATGTTGATTAGTCAGTTCATGAAATGGACAAAGATGTATATGTGCCCGTGAAGAACTACTGATTCATCACAGTATCTTGTTCGTGTAAAAAGGTGATTCTCCACAGTATGTTGACAATTCACACTACTACTAGGCCTATTTGAAAAATCATCCATATTTATCTTCAATAACATTTACCGAAAACTAATGAGAAATAGACAAGCACAGAAGAACTGAAACTGGGTGGCCCACTTGATTGCAGTGTATTGAACATGTATTTTCTTTAGATAAGTGTTCGGGACACCTTCCCACCAGAATTCCTCTAGTGAAGTCTAAGCTACCCACCACCCCCTCCTGCACCCTCTTCCTTTGAAGAAACACAACACCAAATGTAAGGTAACATTGTTGAAGGAGCATTATAAATATCAGATGTCAACCTTATCAACAAGGAATTATCAAGAGACCATTGACACAATGGTTGTGTTGCAATTCTGCTCTTTTGACATCACTTACAACAATGGCAAGTTGTTACTAATACTTGCAATTTTGCACACAGCCATTGATGGACCCTAAACATCTTGCTACCTGGCAGCAGACAATATCTTAGATACAGACTACTCCCAGACAGACATGTTGCATGGTATTACTATTTTGCTATACGGTGTCATTATTTTCAGTGTCTGGAAGTGTCTGTCATCAACACAGGAAACGTAGCCTATTGATTGGCCTAGTGATTATTACAGTTGGAATTCTGCCATCATCTAGCTGTCACAGTGGATAATGACATGATTTCAAACTTTTAAAGCTGCAATATGTACATTTTTGGATGCGACCTTACCAAATTCACATAGAAATGTTTGTTAGAGATCTGTCATTCTCATTTAAAGCAAGTCTAAGAAACGGTAGAGCTGTTCAATGTGCGCTATTTCTATACTAACTTTCCTTACATTTTGTTGTTGCATCTTTTACTTCTGGTTATGTACACCAGCTTCAAACAGCTGAAAGTACAATATTTTTGGTTATGGAAAATATATCTGACAGTAGTCAGATATTCACATTTTAGCAACCAGGAAATGGAGGAGCAATTTCTGCATAGTGAAATAGAGACCCTAAACACCATTCTGAGATGGCAAGTACACAGCCACCCAGCAAACAGCTACTTCCCTGGCACCAGAGATTAAATTAATTAATGGTATTTTAACCTTTTATTTGAGTTTTATTTTAACCCGGAACTTAGAAACTAGTAAAAGTGACAATGACTGTGAAATTGTTCATCTACTTTGAAGACCCAAATTGTCCAAAACATGTTACTGTACCAAAAGTATGTGGACATCTGCTCGTTAAACATCTCATTTGAAAATCATGCGCATTAATATGGAGTTGGTCCCCCTTTTGCTGCTATAACAGCCTCTCTCCTCTTCTGGGAAAACTTTCCACTAAATGTTGGAACATTGCTGCAGGGACTTTCTTCCATTCAGCCACAAGAGCGTTCGTGAGGTCGGGCAGTCGGCGTTCCAATTCCATCCCAAAGGTGTTCGATGGCGTTGAGGTCAGGGCTCTGTGTAGGCCAGTCAAGTTCTTCCACACCAATTTCAACAAACCATTTCTCTATGGACCTCGCTTTATGCACGGGGGCATTGTCATGCTGAAACGGGAAAGGGCCTTCCCCAAACTCAGTCCTTCTGGGGGGGCTCGGAGCGATGCCAGGGGGGGTGCGTGTGACCCCGGGGAACATGCTTTTTTTTGCTATAGGGAGCAGGACTTTTTTGCACCGAACACGAGCACACAGCAGGAGATATGAAGTGCAGATAACAAACCCTTAAGAGCCTCCATGGAAAAATATTTAACAGGGAAGAAAAGAAAGGCGGAGAGAGACGGAGATCAGGAGACAAACGTAAGTCTCCCGAAAGCTAAGACGAAGAAATATGACAAAGCGTATGTAGCGCTTGGCTTCACTGTGACTACGGTGGGAGACGAGGAAAGACCGGTATGTTTACTGTGTCTAAAAATGTTGGCAGCGGACAGCATCAAGCCAAATAAATTAAGGCGTCACATAAAGACATTACACCCCAATCACGCTTGAGTTTTTTCAGCGAAAACGTGCCGAATATTGCCAACAATTCACAATTGTGAATGCTACTTCAGTAAACCAGCGAGCACTGTTAGCATCATATAAGGTGGCGCACCAAATTGCTCAGTGCAAAAAAAACATTCCATAGCAGAGGAGCTGATACTGCCTGCAGCATTAGACATGGTCTCTGTCATGCTGGATGACGCAAGTGCTGCAAAAATAAAAACTATCCCTCTGTCCAATGACACTGTTGCCAGACGTATAAATGACATTGCTAACGGTCTTAAAGAACAGCTGGTAGATAAACTCAAAGACAAACGTTTTGCCTAACAGTTCGATGAAGCAACTGACAGCAACAAAGACGGTTTGTTTATCGCTTATGTACGTTTTGACATGACAAACTCCCTGTGTGAGGATCTACTTTTTTGTAAATATGTCAGAGACAGAGCCACAGCTGAAGAGTTATTCAAAATGCTGGACTGCTTCCTGACTGAGAATGGGCTAAAGTGGGAGAACTGCATTGGTGTTTGCTGTGATGGTGCACAGATCATGGCAGGGATGAGAAAAGGACTTTGGGCACTCGTCAAGAAGGCCTCACCTAATGCTGAGTGGACACACTGTGTTATACACAGAGAAGCACTGGCATCAATGCACTTTTCCTCTAAAATTAAGTAAGGTTATGCCTGACATTGTAGGCAATTTTATAAAGACCAGACCACCAAAAACAAGAGTCTTCTCTGCTATCTGTGAGGAGATGGGAGCTAAACATCAAACTGTGCTGTTTCACAGTGAAGCAAGGTGGCTGTCACGAAGAAAAGTATTGTCCCGAGTTTTTGAGCTCAGAGAGCAGATAAGAATGTTTTCGGAGCAGGAGCACAAGTATGACCTCGCAGAAAGATTTTGTGATGAGAACTTCCTGGCAAAATTGGCCTACCTGAGTGACATATTTGGAAAGCTAAATGAACTAAATCTACAGCTTCAAGGGAAAGATAAACACCTCCCTCAGGTCACAGACAAGATCAGCTCTTTCACTCGAAAGCTTGCAATGTGGGGCAGGCGACTTGATGAAGGAAATACTGATTCATTCGAGAACCTGCATGAATTTGTTGACACTACTGACTATGATGCCACCTCAGTGATTCCATATATTAAGGAGAACATTTCATCACTGATGGGATTCTTTAAAAAGTACTTCCCTGAAAACAGTTCCCAAAATGACTGGGTGAGAGATCCTTTCAATGCACCAGCTCCAACTGGTTTCGGCTCTGCAGAGGAGGGCCAGTTCATTGATATGAGGTCTGACTACACATTGAGACTGAGGTTCACATCACAGACACTGAGTGTAGAGAGGCAGTATCCACTCTTAGGGCAGAGGACCATGGGCATTCTTCTTCCTTTTGCAACATCTTATCTTTGTGAGACTGGCTTCTCTGCTGTTGCTGCACTGAAGACCAAGTACAGGTCCCAGCTAAACATTGAGCAGGAGCTGAGAGTTGCAGTATCATGCTTCAAACCCCGCTTCGAAAAGCTGTGCTCTGCAAAACGTGTTCATTGTAGCCATTAATCCTGACTTCCTCATTTTGATTTAAAAAAAATCAGCACAAATTGTTTTATTCATTTTTGTTTTATAGGTCAAAGTGTTTCATATATTGTGCTCCTGAGTTAATGTTGCTGATCAATTCAATTTGAATGTATTATTATTTATTGATTATATTTCATTTTATTTTTCAGTATCAAATGGTCAAAAAAATTTTACAGTTCAAATAAGGATAGAATTTTTAATTTCAGGCAAATTGATGCACTTTAAGTATTTTCTGTTACAGACTAAAAAACAATGTTAATAAAGTTATTCTTTGTTGATCTATATTTCTTTCTGTTTTATTTTTTTTATTTTCTTTAATGTTAATAAGGATACAATGTTAAGCAGAGGTGTACTTATAACAATTTTAAAGACAAATTATACTATTTACAGTCGCGGCAGAGAGTTGGGGTGCGCAAAATGTTTACTTCTTCCTAGGGGGGGGGCGTAACAGAAAATAATTGAGAAGCACTGCCCAAACTGTTGCCACAAAGTTGAAAACAGAATCATCTAATGCCATTGTATGCTGTAGCGTTAAGATTTCCCTTTACTGAAACTAAGGGGCCTAGCCCGAACCATGAAAAAACAGCCCCAGAACATTACTCCTCCTCCACCAAACTTTAAAGTTGGCAGTATGGATTGGGGCAGGCAATGTTCTCCTGGCATCCACCTAATCCAGATTCGTCCATTGGACTGCCAGATGGTGAAGCGTGATTCCTCACTCCAGAGAACGCGCTTCCACTGTTCTAGAGTCCAATGGCGGCAAGCTTTACACCACTACAGCCAACAGTTGGCATTGCGCATGGCGATCTTAGGCTTGTGTGCAGGAGCTTGGCCATGGAAACCCATTTCATGAAGCTCTGTCTTGTGCTGACGTTAATTTCAGATGCAGTTTGGAACTCGGTAGTGAGTGTTGCTACCGAGTACAGACAAATTTTACGCGCTTCAGCACAAAGCAGTCCCGTTCTGTGAGCTTGTGTGTGGCCTACCACTTCGGGCTGAGCCGTTGTTGCTCCTAAATGTTTCCACTTCACAATAACCGCACTTACAGTTGACCGGGACAGCTCTAGCAGGGCAGAAATTTTACAAACTGACTTGTTGGAAAGGTGGCATCTTATGACCGTGCCACATTGAAAGTCACTGAGCTATTCAGTATGGCCATTCTGTTGCCAATGTTTGTCTATGGAGATTGCTTGACTGTGTGCTCGATGTTATAGCCCAGTGTCCCTGCTCATCTCCGTGAACATGCCTTAGGCATGCTGGAAGGAGGCATGAGGACTGCAGATGTGGCCAGGGCAATAAATCGCAATGTCTGTACTGTGAGACGCCTAAGACAGGGCTGCAGGGAGACAGGACGGACAGCTGATCGTCCTCGCAGTGGCAGACCACGTGTAATAACACCGGTGCATCCGAATATCACACCAGCGGGACAGGTACAGAATGGCAACAACAATTGCTCGCGTTACACCAGGAAAGCACAATCCCGCCATCAGTGCTCAGACTGTCCTCAATAGGCTGAGAGAGGCTGGACTGAGGGCTTGTAGGCCTGTTGTAAGGCAGGTCCTCACTAGATATGACCGGCAACAACATCGCCTATGGGCACAAACCCACCGTCGCTAGACCAGACAGGACTGGCAAAAAGTGCTCTTCAATGACGAGTCACGGTTTTGTCTCACCAGGGGTGATGGACGGATTTGCGTTTATCGTCGAAGGAATGACCGTTACACCGAGGTCTGTACTCTGGAGCGGGATCGATTTGTAGGTGGAGGGTCCGTCATGGTCTGGGGTGGTGTGTCACAGCATCATCGGACTGATCTTGTTGTCATTGCAGGCAATCTCAATGCTGTGCGTTACAGGGAAGACATCCTCCTCCTTCATCTGGTACCCTTCCTGCAAGCTCATCCTGACATGACCCTCCAGCATGGCAATGCCACTAGTCATACTGCTCGTTCTGTGCGTGATTTCCTGCAATACAGGAATGTCAGAGTTCTGCCATGGCCAGCGAAGAGCCTGGATCTCAATCCCATTGATCACGTCTGGGACCTGTTGGATCGGAGGGTGAGAACTAGGGACATTCCCCCCAGAAATATCCGGGAACTTGCAGGTGCCTTGGTGGAATAGTGGGGTAACATCTCACAGCAAGAACTGGAAAATCTGGTGCAGTCCATGAGGAGGAGATGCAGCGCAGTACTAAATGCAGCTGGTGGTCACACCAGATACGGACTGTTACTTTGATTTTGACACCCCCCCCCGTTGTTCATGGACACATCATTAATTTTCTGTTAGTCACATCTCTGTGGAACTTTGTTCAGTTTGTGTCTCAGTTTTTGAATCTTATGTTCATACAAATATTTACACATGTTAAGTTTGCTGAAAATGAACGTAGTTGACAGTGGGAGGATGTTTCTTTTTTTGCTGAGTTTATATTACATGGATTTATTAGACTTTTTAAAATGGAGATGTTTCAAAGGTCTGCATCAGTGGCTTGTAGGCCATTGGTGGAAGCCAGGAGATGCTAAATGTGTTTATGTAAATATTTACTAAATAAATAAAAAATATTTTAAAAAGTTACACAACAAAATAACAATAATGAAGCTACAGTATATACAGGGTTTTTGGTACTGATTCAATGTGCGAGTCAATGTGCAGGGGTACAGGTTAGTCAAGGTAATTGAGGTAATATGTACATGTAGGTAGGGGTAAATTGACTATGCATAGATAATAAACAGCGAGTAGCAGCAGCGGGAGGGGGTCAATGCAAATAGTCTGGGTGGCCATTTGATTAATTGTTTAGCAGTCTTATGGCTTGGGGGTAGAAGCTGTTAAGGAGCCTTTCGGACCTAGACTTGATGCTCCGGTACCGCTTGCTGTGCGGTTGCAGAGAGAACAGTCTGCGACTTGGGTGGCTGGAGTCTTTGACATTTTTTTGGTCCGTTCTCTGACACCACCTATTATAAAGGTCCTGAATGGCAAGAAGCTTTGCCCCAGTGATGTACTGGGCCATATGCACTAACCTCTGTCGCGCCTTACGATCGGATGCTGAGCAGTTGCCATACCAGGCGGTGATGCAACCATAATGCTCTCCATGGTGCAGCTGTAGAACTTTTTGAGGCTCTGGGGACCCATGCCAAATCTTTTCAGTCTCCTGAGGGGGAATAGGCGTTGTTGGGCCCTCTTCATGACTGTCTTGGTGTGTTTGGACCATGATAGTTTGTTGGTGATGTGGACAACAGGGACCTTGAAGCTCTTGACCCACTCCACTGCACCGATGTGAATGTGGGCTTATTTATCGGCCCGTCAGGAAGTCCAGGATCCGGTTGCAGAGGGAGGTGTTTAATCCCATGCTCTTTAGCTTAGTGATGTGCTTTGTGGGTACTATGGTGTTGAACACTGAGCTGTAGTCAATGAACAGCATTCTTACATAGGTGTTCCTTTTGTCCAGGTTGGAAAGGGCAGTGTGGAGTGCGATTGAGATTGTGTCATCTCTGAATCTGTTGGAGTGGTATGTGAATTGGAGTGGGTCCAGGGTTTCCGGGATGATGGTGTTGATGTGAGCCATGACCAGCCTTTCAAAGCACTTCTTGGCTGCAGACATGAATGGGACAGGGCGATAGTGATTTAGGCAGGTTACCTTGCCGTTCTTGCGCACAGGGACTATGGTGGTCTGCTTGAAACATGTAGGTATTACAGACTCGGTCAGGGAGAGGTTGAAAATGTAAGTGAAGATACTTGCCTTTTTGTCTGTGCATGCTCTGAGTACACGTCCTGATAATCCATCTGGCCCAGCGGCCTTGTGAATGTTGACCTGTTTAAAGTTCTTACTCACATTGGCTACGGAACAGCTGGTGCTCTCATGCATGCTTCAGTGTTGCTTGCCTTGAAGCGAGCATAGAAGACATTAACTCGTCTGTTAGGCTCGCGTCACTGGGCAGCTCGCGGCTGGGTTTCCCTTTGTAATCCGTAATAGTCTTAGTCCTGAATTGACGCTTTGCCTTTGATTGTTTGTCTGAGAGTATATCGGGATTTTTTATAAGCGTCCGGATTAGTTTCCTGCTCCTTGAAAGCGGCAGCTCTAGCCTTTAACTCAGTGCGAATGTTGCCTGTAATCCATGGATTCTGTTTGGGATATGTACGTACAGTACTGTGGGGACGACATCATCGATGCACTTATTCATGAAGCCGGTAACTGAGGTGGTATACTCCTCAATGCCATGGGATGAATCCTGGAACATATTCCAGTCTGTGCTAGCAAAACAGTTTTGTAGTTTAGCATCTGCGACATCTGACCACCTCCGTATTGAGCGAGTCACTGTTATTTCTCTGCTTACGTTTTTGCTTGTAATTAGGAGGATAGAATTATGGTCAGATTTGCCAAATGGAGGAAATGGCAGAACTTTGTACACGTCTCTGTGTGTGGAGTAAAGGTAGTCGAGAGTTGCTTTTCCTCTGGTTGCACATGTGACATGCTGGTAGAAATGAGGTAAAACAGATTTAAGTTTTCCTGCAATAAAGTACTGCATTTTGTAGTTATTGAGGCAATCATTTACTATTCAATATATATTTTAAACCTTTGTGTACAGTATCTCAAACAGACACACCACAGGTTTTCATTCAAAAAGTGAAGGTCATTAAAGAAACACAACAAGAGATCCTCCTTCATTTGTGAAGGATGTGGGCTGCTAAACAAGGAAACCTGGCCTGGCCATGTAACAGTTACTTCCGACTGAGTTTCAATATCCCCATATCACCCCTAAGCCCGATAATTATTTAGAAAATGGGTCATGAAATAAATCAACTAGGCTCACCAATTTGCCATCAACATTAGTCTACTTCCTCAATGGCCAATGAGCACAAATGTGTGGCTGGCACACAGCTCTGTTGTCTGCCACAACTTTATGGCGGTAAAACAATTTCACAAGTGTGCAAATACTGACATCAAACCTGTTGTCTTAAAAACGTTATGCCCTTTCCCAACAGCATTTCTGATTCAATTTCTGTTACGTTGCAGACTCATCATCTCAGCCTTATAGCTGGGTCCAACCCCGGAAGAGTGTACAAGGAGGGTGATGAGGACCCTCACAACGAGCCAAGTTTGGAGGCACTATACTGTAGCCTGAAAGGGAAACGGGGGGAAATTGCACTTACTGTAAAAACATGAGTGTGTGCAATGCTATCAAACATGAGTTCAATTACAAAACAGTTACTTCACAGCAAGCCATGGTAATAGATTCTTCCCAAACACAGATTAAGCCTTGCTCCTTTATACTGGACTAGGGCTGTTACGGTGAACGAATTGCTGCCACACTGGCAGTCACGAGTCATGACCTCAGTCAAAACCCACGTGATAATTTAGTTATGGTAACTAGGCTTCTCCAAAACTGCGCTCTGATGCCGCCAATGGCCATTAGTAGCCTACCAAACTTGCTAACTGCCAGTTGCTAATGGTCTGGTACTCAGTGCTCTATTGTCCCCACAATCACTCGGACATCAATGGAAATGAAATCGAAAATCTAATCAAACACTTCACAAGAGCCCATAAGCCCATGTTGCGCAACATTCCTATAGGCTATGCAATAGTTTTGATGGTGTCTATTAAAAAGAGGATCCCATCAGCTTTCTATAGGAGAGGCCTACTATATTTATTTCTTAACTTCCCTAAAACTAGCATAACCTTCACTCCAGATCAAAACACCAAACCTACAACCTAATTTTGGACAAAATTACCTGGAAGGATTAATACTGCCAAGGACACCATCCAACCTGGAACTGAGACAGACCAGACACAACTTCAATTAGCACAGATGTGTGAAGTGAGAGGTGTCTGTCAATTCATAAGAGATTGTATGACCCTTATTTATATAAAATGGACAGAGCCCAGTCTTAAAGTCAACCAGCAGCTTTTATTCACGAGTACTGCCCATTACACATTTTACCACAGGTTATAAACTGAAAATGACGTCATTAGTTTCAGTACTAGCCCGCGTCATCTCCGCTCTAGTACAATGGATGTATGGTTCTCACGTCTCTCCCTATTAAGATAATATATGACCGAGCCAAGGTCAGCTTGTGTAGATAAGCCTTCTAGCCAGTCTGGCTATGAGTTCATTCATTTCTACCATGGTACAGACAGTCATTGTTCTAATTCTTGATTATATTTATACACATTATATTCAGTACTAGGATTAAAAAGAAAATTCATACATATACAGTAACATAATAGTATTCTGATTAGTCAGTCCTGATTGAAATGTATACATAATTAGTCATCATTGATAAAAATTCCCTTAACAGTGTCAAAACCTTTAAACCCCAAAAATGGCAGGCTAGCCCACCCAAATCCAGAGTCCTTGAAGCCCCCTCCTGCTGTTCAGAGACCATCCACTGGCATTTTCTACAAGAAATCTGCCTCCAGAAATAAAAGCTTCTCCCAAGTGGGTGTGACACCTACTCCTGTTGCCTGCTGCACTGCTGCTTGGATTCCACCTGGCGATCTGTTCACCGTCTGCCCTGGTTGTCTCCCACTGTCTGGTACCCCACCACACTCCTCCCTGTTTCCCAAGCTTTCGCTCGCCTCCAGCACACAGGCACTGTTGAGTGACTCTGAACTTGGCTAGCCCTAAGTCGTTATATTTTTTTCTCATGCATTTTGCTATTTGCCTCATGTTGACTATGAACTTCCTTGTTTACCCAACCGTGGGACAGACTGTTTGTTCCCACACTCGGGACTCTGACTGGTTCGACTGTATTGGTTACACAGACTTTTGGCCTCCCATCCTATTCTAACCACCTCTCGCCAGCTTTGTATTCATGTTACCAGATTAAATTTGCTGTACAATATGATTTTGTTGCAATCTAATGCACATTCGCATGTCATAAATCAACACGGCAGAGCTCTCCCTGTCCTCTGCCGTGCCCTGATTGTATTACCGCTGATGATATCTGAAAATGTGCATGTACACCCTGGCCCATCTACTGTTGCTAGCCCAAATTTTGACTTGTGCTCTATCTGCTTCACTGATTTCTGCTGGGTTTTCTGCCTAGGTTTTCTGCACATTAACACTAGAAGCTTATTACCTAAAAATGTATTAATTGAAAGTGTGGGTTCACAGCTCCAATCCAGATGTGTTGGTCATTACTGAGGTGTGGTTAAGAAAGAGTGTTTTGAATACTGATGTTTACCTTTCTGGTTATAAACTTTTTCTGCAACACAGATCTTCTAACGGTGGGGGAGTGGCAATCTTTACCAAGAATCACCTTCAGTGCTCGGTTGTGTCCGCAAAGTCTGCGTTCGTAATGGCTGCTAAGAGAAACAACCTGTCCTGATTTGTCATAAACGCTTGCTAAAAAACTTTAATGAGCAAGCCTTCCTTCATGACCTGGCCTCTGTAAATTTGTATAGAATCAGCTTGATCCCCTCTATTGAAGACGATTGAAGACGCTTGGACCTTCTTTTTTTATATTTTCAGTGATATTGTTAACAAACACACCCCAGTAAAAAAAAATAGAATTAAAAACAGGTTCAGCCCCTGGTTCGACTGTGATCTGTCAGAGTTACTCCGCCTCAAGAATTGCATTTTGCTCAGCACACGCATACTCAGGCTGACTGGCTCTCATTCAGGCAAATGAGAAATAAGTGCACTCAGGCTATCCGGAAGGCCAAAGTTAGTTACTTTAAGGAGCAGTTCTCTCTCTGTGGGTCTAACCCCAAGAAGTTCTGGAAAACGTTTAAAGACCTGGAGAAAAACCCCTCCTCCTAACAGCTGCCCATGTCCCTTAAAGTTGATGATGTGGTTGTTACTGGCAAGAAGCACATGGCTGAGCTTTTTAGTCAACACTTCATTGAGTCAGGATTCCTATTTGACTCAGCCATGCCTCCTTGCCCATCCAACATTTCCTCATCTCCCACCCCTTCTAATGCGACTAGCCCTGATGCTCTTCCCACTTTTTCCCCTGTCCCGTTACAAAGCTTCTCCCTGCAGGCGGTCAATGAGTCCGAGGTGCTAAAGGAGCTCCTTAAACTTGACGCCCAAAAAACATCTGAGTAAGATGGTTTAGACTTTTTCTTCTTTAAGGTTGCTGCCCCTATAATCGCCAAGCATATATCTGACCTTTTTAACCTGTCTCTCCTCTCCAGGGAGGTTCCCATTGCTTAGAAGGCAGCCACGGTTCGTCCTTTATTTAATGGGGGAGATCATGCTGATCCTAACTGTTATAGGCCTATTTCTATTTTGCCCTGTTTATCAAATGTGTTGGAAAAACGTGTCAATAATCAACTGACTGGCTTTCTTGATGCCTATAGTATTGTCTCTGGTATGCACTCTGGTGTCCGCTCAGGTGATGATGTCACCATTGCCCTTGATTCTAAGCATACCTCTCTCAAAGAGTGCAGTGTATAAAGTCAGAACATCTGTTGTCTCAACCACTGCCTGTCAACAAGGGAGTACCCCAAGACTCGATCCTAGGCCCCACACTCTTCTCAATTTACATCAACAACGTAGCTCAGGCAGTAGGAAGCTCTCTCATCCATTTATTTGCAGATGATACAGTCTTATACTCAGCTGGCCCCTCCCCAGATGTTGTGTTAAATGCTCTACAACAAAGCTTTCTTAATGCCCAACAAGCTTTTTCTGCCCATAACCTTGTTCTGAACACCTCCAAAACAATGGTCATGTGGTTTAGTAAAAACAATGCCCCTCTCCCCTCAGGTGTGACTACTACTTCTGAGGGTTAGAGCTCGAGGTAGTCACCTCATACAAGTACTTGGGAGTATGGCTGGATGGTAAATTGTCCTTATCTCAGCACATATCAAAGGTGCAGGCTAAAGTTAAATCTATACTTGGTTTCCTCTATTGTAATCACTCCTCTTTCACCCCAGCTGCCAAAACAACCCTGATTCAGATGGCCATCCTACCCATGCTAGATTATGGAGACATAATTTATAGATCGGTAGGTAAGGGTGCTCTCGAACGGCTAGATGTTCTTTACCATTCGGCCATCAGATTTTCCACCAATGCTCCTTATTGGACACATCACTGTACTCTATACTCCTCTGTAAACTGGTCATCTCTGTATACCCGTCGCAAGACCCACTGGTTGATGCTTATTTATAAAAACCGTCTAGGCCTCACTCCCCCCTTTCTGAGATATCAACTGCTGCCCTCATCCTCCACATACAACACCCATTCTGCCAGTCACATTCTGTTAAAGGTCCCCAAAGCACAAACAATAATGTTTGTATACTGTTTTGTGCCTCTACCATGTTGTGCTGCTGCCATGTTGTGTTGCTACCATGTTGTTGTCATGTTGTTGTCCTAGGTCTCTCTTTATGTAGTGTTGTGTTGTCTCTCTTGTCGTGATGTGTGTTTTGTCCTATATTTTTATTTATCCTGCTAGGTTAGTTCTCATACCTGCTAGGTTAGTTCTCCTAACCTCCCAGGTTAATTATCATAACCAGCCTCTCCAGCTTAGCTAAAATGTTACAAGGAAATAGCAATTAAGCAGCCACGCAAAACGATCTTGGCAACCAATCTGCCCAATTAGCTATGTTTTCAGTTATGTTGATCCTCTTATTTTGATCCTCCCACTTACACTCTCCACGTATACAGTTACCAGGGGAGAATGATGACTGCCCCTTTCATTGAAGCTACGGAAATTCAAGGTTGACCGCAGTACTGCAGGCATTGTTAGCAGAAAATATGGTCCCCTATTACAGTGAATGGAAAAATTGCAATCTTCGTGGTCATTCTACCACAGCCACAATTTCAGGCTTTTTCTTTTGCTTTTTGGTCTCAATTTAAGGTCAGGGTTAGCAGTGTGGTTAAGGTTAGGGATAAGGTTAGGTTTAAAATCACATTTTAAGAAGATAATTTGTAGAAATAGGCAGGGTTTATGACTGTGGCTGTGGTAATTAGTGACAACTGGTCAATCTTCGTGTAAATAAAAAAGTTTTGAAGACAATCAAGGTACCAATAATTGCTTCTAATACGCCAGACATATGTCCTTGAACCGATTATTTAAAAATCACACAGAAGTAATAAGGATAATAAAGTTGCTAATGGCAGCCTGCAGTACCTCAGTCGGCCTTCAGCTTGAGTTACTCAATAAGAGGGGGCAGCACTGAGCTAGTCTGCAACGTCACTTCCTGGAGTAGCTCAAACTGCACATGTTATGTCTCCATGAGACGCCATCTTAACCGACTTAATTTGGCTACAATGTGCTATTGAGTCTTCACATGAATGAAAGGTGTCACTTGATTGATGGCTTTGTCCATTCATACTGTATATACAGTCATTGCTCTCTTCCCCGCCCTCCATTTGGCAAATCTGACCATAATTCTATCCTCCTGATTCCTGCTTACAAGCAAAAACTAAAGCAAGAAGTACCAGTGACTCACTCAATATGGAAGAGGTCAGACGCTATGCTATAGGACTGTTTTGCATGCACAAACTGGATTATGTTCCGGGATTCATCTAATGGCATTGAGGAGTATAACACCTCAGTCATCGGTTTCATCAATAAGTCCATCGACGATGTCATCCCCACAGTGACCGTACGTACATATCCCAACCAGAAGCCCTTGATTACAGGCAACATCAGCATTGAGCTAAAGGCTAGAGCTGCCGCTTTCAAGGAGCGGAACACTAATCTGGACGCCAATAAGAAATCCCGCTATGCCCTAGATGAACCATCAAACAAGCAAAGCATCAATACAGGATTAAGATTGAATCCTACTACACCGGCTCGGACGCTCGTCGGATGTGGCAGGGTTTGAAAACTATTACGGACTACAAAGGGAAACCAAGACACGAGCTTCCCAGTGACGCAAGCCTACCAGATGAGCAAAATGCCCTTTATGCTCGCTTCGAGGCAAGCAACACTGAAGCATGCACGAGAGCACCAGCTGTTCTGGATGACTGTGTGATAATGCTCTCGGTAGCTGATGTGAGCAAAACCTTTAAACAGGTCAACATTCACAAAGCCGCAGGGCCAGATGGATTACCAGGACGTGTACTCAAAGCATGCACAGACCAACTGGCAAGTGTCTTCATTGATATTTTCAACCGCTCCCTGACAGTCTGTAATACCTACATGTTTCAAGCAAACCACCATAGTCCCTGTGCCTAAGGAAGCCAAGGTAACCTGCCTAAATGATTATCGTCCCGTAGCACTCACGTCGGTAGCCATGAAGTGCTTTGAAAGGCTGGTCATGGCTCACATCAAGAGCATCATCCCAGATACCCTAGATCCACTCCAATTCGCATAACGCCCCAACAGAGCCACAGATGACGCAATCTCAATCGCACTCCACACTGCCCTTTCCCACCTGGACGAAAGGAACACCTATGTGAGAATGCTGTTCATTGACTACAGCTCAGCGTTCAACACCATATTTCCCACGAAGCTCATCACTAAGCTAAGGACCCTGGGACTAACCAACTCCCTCTGCAACTGGATCCTGGACTTCCTGACAGTCCACCCCCAGGTGTTAAGGGTAGGCAACAACACGTCTGCCCCTGATCCCCAACACTGGGGCCCAGTGAAGAGGGCATGACAAAACCTTTTCCCCCTCGGGAGACTGAAAAGATTTGGCATGAGTCCCTAGATCCTCAAAAAGTTCTACAGCTGCACCATCGAGAGCATCCTGACCGGTTGCATCACCGTCTGGTATGGCAACTGCTCGGCATCTGACCGTAAGGCGCTACAGAGGGTAGTGCGTATGGCCCAGTACATCACTGGGGCCAAGCTTCCTGCAATCCAGGACACAGTGTCAGAGGAAAGCCCATAAAATTGTCAGAGACTCCAGTCCCCCAAGTCATAGACTGTCGTGCGTTAGCAGAGAAAACAATCGGTACCAGAGTGCCAAGTCTAGGACCAAAAGGCTCCTTAACAGCTTCTACCCCCAAGCCATAAGACTGCTGAACAATTAATCAAATGGCCACCGGACTATTGCATTGCCCCCCCCCCCCCCCCCCATTTGTTTGTACACTGCTGCTACTCGCTGTTTATTATCTATGCAGTGTGGCACTGGTAACCCTTGTAAATAGCCTCATTATTGTTATGTGATTGTGTTACTTTTTATAATTTTTGGTAAATATTTTCTTAACTCTTCTTGAACGGCACTGTTGGTTAAGGGCTTGTAAGTAAACATTTCACGGTAAGGTCTACACTTGTTGTATTCGGCGCATGTGACAAATAAAGTTTGATTTGATTGGCAAAAGATACCAAAGATGGTGGATAACTGAAGATGGGTCACTTCGGCGGTTTACCATTAAAAACAATTGTCAGTTCCAGTATACTTAATAACTGAATATATCTCCCATAGACACCAATGCAATAGCAGTTGGGTCTGGTCTTAGATCATTGACTTTCATAGACCAGAAAAAAAAAACAATACAGAAAAAAACATTGAATGGCTATCCATCCACATCATTTGATGCTGCCGCTTTTTACAGCAAAATGTAACAAAAAATTAAGGTATCATATTTCTCAGGTGAGTATTCACAGAGGAAGAGGCAAATGGCGAAGGTTGATTCTACCCTAAGTCTGACCATGCAGATGTTAAGCAGAACAAGTAAGGAGGTTTTGTATGGGGGGCAATGAGTGTCGAATTTGTTCAAGATAAAAGTGAATTCCAACAGTATTTTGATACGTGAGGAATATATTATTAAATTTAAGTTTTATAATGGTAGGTTGTTACGAGTATATTGATGTTTTCTACAAAAGATAAATTGGCCAGATTCGTCTGCCAGGGTTTTCCAAACTTGGTCCTGGGGACCCCAAGGGGTGTGTCACGATCGTCGTAAGGAGCGGACCAAAATGCAGCGTAGTATGTGTTCATGATGAATTTTTAATTAAAGAAAGCACTGAACACTGAATACAAACTATACAAAACAATAAACAAATCACAACCGTGCCACTATAATGAGACCTATGCTGACAAGCAACTAACATAGACAATCCCCCACAACCCAAAATGACAAAACAGGCTACCTAAATATGGCTCCCAATCAGAGACAACAACTAACACCTGCCTCTGATTGAGAACCATATCAGGCCAAACACAGAAACAGACAAACTAGACATCCAACATAGAATGCCCACTCAGATCACACCCTGACCAAACAAAACATAGAAACATACAAAGCAAACTATGGTCAGGGTGTGACAGGGTGCACGTTTTTGTTTTTTGCCCTAGCACTACACAGCTGATCCAAATAATCAACTAATCATCGAGCTTTGATTATTTGAATCAGCTGTGTAGTGCTCGGCCAAAAATATAAACTTGCACCCCTTGGGGTCCCAGCACAGAGTTTTGGAAAGACTGGGCTAGAATATTCCCTCCCACCTGCCTTACGCCGATGCAGATACGTATTTACAGTTATAGCGGACAACCATCTTGTCAATATAATAAATCATATTTTGTATTCATCCTGCAATCTACCTTGACGATGGTATGATTAACATGATGAGTTAAGTGTAGGCTTTATCCTGTGGAAGCGATTTCTTGAATATTGTACAAAATAAAATACTAATTTAAACACTCATTACAAAGACCGCCCCCCCCCCCCCCGGCCGCGGGGTAATTTACTGACTCGTTTACAAGTTTCAACAAGAGGGTGGAACATGTGTTTCATGATGTCTATCGACTGATTTTGAGGAAAGCTAGTGTCCGTTTAACTGCAAGACAAGCTTTTTTAACACGGCCGACACAAATGTTACATGGGTATAGCAAAGTCATGTGTGTGTGTGTGTGTGTGGGAGAGAGAGAGTCCTGTCTGACATTTGTACCGACTCTTCTGCTCTCCACCCCTAAGTACTTCAACAAAGATATAAGCACCAGAGCAGTGATTTCACAAGAGGAAGCAGTAGCAGACCAGAGTGAGAGAAGAAACTATGGCAGAGAACAAGATGGGGCAAAACATTGGGGCTGGGGCTGGAATTCTTGCCAAACGAGTACAAAAGTCATTGAATCGTGCTCAGGAAAAGGTAAGCAACAAGTTAGTGAACCGTGATATCTCTATGTTATCCTGAAATCAAGATTGCCACAATTCATTAGGCTACCCTACAACTACGAGCTTAGTCATTCGGGCTACTTGGAACTTAATGACGCTTAACTGTTGTTGGCCAGGGCCCGGTTTCCCAAAAAGCATCTTCAGGCTAAGTTCATTGTTAGAACCATAAGATGAACTTAGTTTTAAGATGCTTTGGGAAACCAGGCCCTGTTTATGTATTTTGGTCAGTGTGGAGGAACCTACTCTGAAAAGAGTTTACCAAGCTACCAATTAGTTCACACCAAAAGCAGTTAAGTTACACTAAAGCTACCACTACAAAAAATATAGTTTACTTAACTAAAGTTACTGTGAAAAAGTAGTTCACTACATCCAAACTACTTTGTGAAAAATGATCATATATAGATCAGAACTGTCAGACTATAAATTGCAAGAACAGATCAATTTGGGGTCATATGTTAACAGAATGTGTGATTTATCCTATTAAACACAATAATTATGTTTCAAGTGAGAATTAGGCAGGTTTGATGCCGAAAAATAAAGGAAATTATTGCCAACTTCACACTCATATTTTCTTTTCTTTTTGCAAAAAAAGTTGTGTGTAGTTCCAGTAGGAAAAAAGTAATTAACTACTGAAAACACTACCTAGATTTGAATTTAGTTGAATTACCACCAAGCTACTGCAAAATGTAGTTAAATTATTAGTTGAACTACATGATATTGGTAACAGTAGGCCTACGTTGTCCACTACAGTAATACAATTTCTTCAGACAGTCTCTCCATTGAAGCTGACTGTTGGTGTGTTCTTTACCACCGACACTGACAGACCAAAACAATTGATGACTTGTGTAAGGGCTTTAGACAGGTTTGAAGAATCATAATCTACTGAATGTAGTTGATGTTGATATCTCAATGACCCCCAGGTTAATTCCTCAAAAGACAAAAAAAAAAAAACAGTTTAAATAATATTCCATTGACGTTTTATTGTGAACTAGCCTATATCAAGTTAGTTGTCTATCCCAACAGAAAACATCCACATTAATGTTGTGCTCATCTGTTAATGCCATTTTGTTGATGTTGCTTGTGCAGCTGCATGTGGACACAAAATCTTTCACTTCCTGCCTCTGCATACACTTCCTCTCTCTCACTGCTCTTACTCGGTGGCTTTGTGGTTCACTTGGCCTTGGTGCTGGCATACTGCTCTGCTAGTTTCACTTTGCTGCTGAAACCAACAACAAAAAAGGACAGGGAGCATGGTTTGAAATGTCTGTCAGATGAAATCGGTTCAATTGTGCCCATGTTCCATCCTATCATTTGGGGTCAACAACATATGTCCTTTTTGGAAAGGGGAATAATATAAATTTTGTTGGCCTGGGTTTGGAAAATAGTGAATGTTACACCAGTAAGTTACGATAGTTGTTTAGAATCATTATGGAATACAGTGTAGGGCCTAGATACTGTAAGTATCATGAAGGACATGAACCACCCGAACCACGGCCTGTTCACCCCGCTATCATTCCGAAGGCGAGGTCAGTACAGGTGCATCAAAGCTGGGACCGAGAGACTGAAAAACAGCTTCTATCTCAAGGCCATCAAACTGTTAAATAGCCATCACTAGCCGGCTACCACCCAGTTACTCAACTCTGCACCTTTAATGCTGCTGCCCTTTATACATAGTCTTGGAATGACTGGCCACTTTAATAATGGGACTCTAGTCACTTTAATACTGGAACACTAGTCACTTTAATAATGTTTACATCCTGCTTTACTCATATCATGTATATACTGTATTCTACTGTATTTTAGTCAATGCCACTATGATATTTCTCGTCCTAATATTTATATATTTCTTAATTCCATTCTTTTAATTTTAGATTTGTGTATTGTTGTGAAATGTTAGATACTACAGCACTGTTGTAGCTAGGAACACAAGCATTTTGCTACCCCCGCAATATCATCCTCTAAATATGTGTATGTGACCAATACATTTGAATTGAAGGGTGATTGTCAGTACCTCACGCAGGTCAACCTGAACAACGGTACAATACCTACAGTATTATAGAGTCATGCCCATTAATGTTGATTGAATGAAAGCTGTGGATATATCAACCATTTTTGTCCTGTCATAGGTCATGCAGAAGCTGGGGAAGAACATGGAGACTAAAGATGAACAGTTTGAGCAGTACTCCCAGAACCTTCTCAAACAACAGGTACCGATGAAGAAAAGCTCAATGTCATGCTGTTTCTGTCTCCCATGGTGAACTGCAACACTGATGCAATAGGTGTTTGTATCGATAAGCCCACTTTTTTGTAACATGCTGTACTAGGCCTATATGAGTCATACTGACTGTTACTGTTGCTTGCTCAAGCCTCTCCATCCCCTAAAGGCCTTCCCACACTGTGCGTCGGATGCAGTCTTTATTACATGTCACATGTCACACTGTGCGATGTATTCAAATTCAAATCTTGATTATGAACCTGGTCAGATTGTACGACTTGTTTCAGTTATTTCGTCACATTCTGCGATTGTCTTGCATTGCAATGATACTTCAGCAAAGTAGGCTACATCAACTGCGTCAACTGGGCGTATCAAGCATGGCATCGAAAGAACGACAACACACCAGAAAGGTGTCATTGTCGGCAGTGTTCCTCCGATTGGTCAGTCACTCCAATCCCTGGTGACTCATATGAGCTCGTAACACTAGCCAAACTCCACGATAAAAGCTCAACATTTCTGACACTTTCAGAACTTTGTCGGAGCTTACAACACACAGAGTGGTACATAATCATCAGATCTATATATACCCTGTCATACCGAACGAGAGAAGACGTCAGACAATCGTTTATGACCAAAGAACTTGCCCACGACGTGGACATTTTGTCTGGGACAGCAAAGCCGTGGGACAGCAAAGCCATTACTGTTTTTGTGTTCACATAGAAATGTCCTCAGATAGATTCAGCTTGTACAGTGCATTTGGAAAGCATTCAGACCCCATCACTTTTTCCACATTGTTACGTTATAGCCTTATTCTAAAATGTTTTCCTCATCAATCTACACACAATACCCCATAATGACAAAGCAAAAACAGTTTTTTTAGGAATAAAATAAATCACAGCGATCACATTTTACAGAAGTATTCAGACCCTTTACTCAGTACTTTGTTATAGCACCTTTGGCAGCGATTACAACCTTGAGTCTTCTGAGGTATGACGCACACCTGTATAATGGAGTTTCTCCCATTCTTCTCTGCAGATCCTCTCAAGCTCTGTCAGGTTGAATGGGGAGCATCGCTGCACAGCGATTTTCAGGTCTCTCCAGAGATGTTCAAGTCCAGATTCTGGCTGGGCCACTCAAGGACGTTCAGAGACTCCTGCGTCGTCTTGGCTGTGTGCTTAGGGTCGTTGTCCTGTTGGAAGGTGAACCTTCACCTCAGTGTGAGGTCCTGAGTGCTCTGGAGCAGGTTTTCATCAAGGAGCTCTCTTTACTTTGCTCCATTTATATATACTTTCATAGAACAGTCCCTGACGCTGAAAAACATCCCCACAACATGATGCTGCCACCACCATGTTTCACCTTAGGGATGGTGCCAGGTTTCCTACAGAAGTGACACTTGGTATTCAGGCCAAAGAGTTCAATCTTGGTTTCATCAGACCAGAGTCTTGTTTCTCATGGTCTGAGAGTCCTTTACGCGCCTTTTGGCAAACTCCAAGCGGGCTGTCGTATCTTTAACTGGGGAGTGGCTTCTATCTCGCCACTCAACAATAACGTCATGATTGGTGGAGTGCTACAGAGATGGTTGTCCTTCTGGAAGGTTCTCCCATCTCCACAGAGGAACTCTGGAGCTCTGTCAGAGTGACCACCGGATTCTTGGTCACCACGCTCACCAAGGCCCTTCTCCCTGACTGCTTAGGCTGCCAGCTCTAGGAAGAGTCTTGGTGGTTCCAAACTTCTTCCATTTAAGAATGATGGAGGCCACTGTGTTCTTGGGGACGTTCAATGCTGCAGAAGTGTTTCGGTACCCTTCCACAGATCTGTGCTTCTACCACAATCCTGTCTTGGAGCTCTACAGACAATTCCTTTGACCTCATGGCTTGGTTTTCGATCTGACATGCACTGTCAACTACGGGACCTTATCAAATCATGTCCAATCAATTGAATTTACCACAGGTGGACTCCAATCAAGTTGTAGAAACATTTCAAGGATTATCAATGGGAAAAGGATGCATCTGAGCTCAATTTGGAGTCTCATAGCAAAGGATCTGAACTCTTGTGTCAATAAGGTATTTTGGTTTTTTTTATGCATTAATAAAAACCTGGCCCAGCATCGTCCGTGTTAGGGCTTTGCCGGGGTAGGCTGTCATGGTAAATAATATTTTTTTCTTAACTAACTTAAAGGTTAAATAAAGATTAAATATATATACAATTTATAATATTTTTTTTTAAAGAGCGACTGACGCTAAAAAGATACTTCTTGTTTGGAAAATGGTTGATGTGCCATTGATATAAGTCAAACATTTATTCTAGTGTCAAAATTGACTACAAAGTGTGAATGGGTTCATTTTGGTCATAAAGTAGTCTTGTCTAAAAATTTGATTTGGGAGAAGATAGGAATAAAATGAAGGGTACTATAACAGTTTTCTGTGGGTTGGTCTTATTTTAATCCTGCCCACAGCTGTCAGCACCCAAGTAACCTGATCATAATGCCCATGGTCAATTTGGTTTGACATTTGATATCCCTATTGGGCTTAGGGATCATCAGGAAATTACACAATGTACACGGGACAATATTTTATAGGTCAATATCTCCAAATGTTAATGACTTAGAAATCTTAAACCAACTATAAATTGTAAAAGTTCATATATAAATATTGACAGCATTGAATGAGACATGAAAATATTGTCCCATTTACATTGTAATTTATTGACGGTCCCTGACTATCCCCAGAGATTGGCAAATTTGTTTTGACTTTGGATAGCCTCTCTTCCCACCTACGAGCACACACGAGACACCCACATCAAACCTTACCCCAAAACCAACTCAAGTTTGAATTCAGTCATGGCTGCTAGCATTTAATTAACCAAACAATGGCCACCCAACCTGGTTTCAGAGCATTTTGTATTATTCTGTACGTAAATCTGAGACACTCCATTTTGTATATGTTATTCCATTTAGTATATGTTAGGTATGGTTACATAAGACAGATGGTTACTTAAGGCTAAAATGGTGGGGAAGGGGGTGGATGGATGGGTGTATATCCATCTCATCATGGTCAATGTGAGCTAATTAGCAACTTTTTAACTACTTAGCATGTTAGCTAACCCTTCCCCTAACCATAACCCTTTAACCTAACTCCTAAACTTAACCCTAACCCCAAGCCTACCTAACATTAGCGAACTAGCTAATGTTAGCCACCTAGACAGAATTCATACCATATCATACATTTTGCAAATTGGTAACATAATACGAATTGTAAAAAATGGAGTGTCTTGGATTTCCGTGGAGAATAATATGAAATGCTCTGAGACCAGGTTGGGCCACTATGCCTTGCGTAAAACAATATACTCCTAATTCAAAATTTTATTTTTTTGTCGTTAGTTTCTCTGGCTCCTTGAAGCATCAAAATATAAATAAAAAGGTCATCCTTGTTCGAAAAGGACAGTGTCACTTTTAAAACACATACTGTACATTCTTTACTGTTATTGTTTGTGGTATGATTGTACATCTTGAATTGTGAAGATCCTGGTGTCTTTGTCTTTCAGTGTTTTTGGAGATGTATCCTCTGTAAAGGTGACGTCAACTACTGGAATGAGTCTTTGATTGATGGATGCTCTCACTGTAAGAAATGTACTATAACAACTCCCTCATTGAATCTTCTGTCTTTTCAACCAACAGAATGATGGGGGAAGACTATTCAAAGAAGTCCAAGCGTACTTCCGTGCAGTGAAAGGTAGGAGCTATTTCATCTCACTCCATAGCAGAGGTTTCTCATGGGCACAGGAGCACCTACGGTTCTGATTAGTCTAATCAAATCAATTACATAACTGGTGGCTTAATTTAAGTTGTTAAACAACAAAACTGGCAAAACAGGCAGGGTTGGCTTAGAATGTTGACAAATGTTATCCAATTTTTATTGAACACATAAATATATTTGCACAATGAGCACTTGTCTCTCAAATACATTGTTACAGTTGTTGGTTAGCTAACTAGCACATTTTTTGCCATATTACCATTGAAATGAAATCAGTCAAAACACCTTAAAATGAGACATGGTATCAAGAACAAGATGAAACTAGCTGAAACGAGCCACTTGTGATTCCCTACAAGGTAGTTTCTTGTCATTGTTGCTAGCTATCTGGCGATCCAGAATTACAACTCACAGACCTCTGCCCCATTAAGGCTTCCGTATTGTTTTCATGATGTTGTCTGCTAACCCATCTGTAGATTCAATACTTATCTTTAGTGTTGTCCTGTGCATTTAGGCAGTTCAGGCTGCCATATTCATATTCAGGTCCAAACCAAATATCTATATTCTTTGTGTAGTCATGGCCACAAGATCAGAAATCTTTACCCTATTATTTTTTTCCCCTTTTGGCTTTGACGTAGTTGTAGGCCTATATTATGTACAGTAATGTGTTAAATTTGACACATTGGTCCAAGTCTCTTTTTGTAAACTGACCATACTTTCAAATCCTCTCTGGTGGCATGAGGGAGAAAGTAAAGAGGGAAGTGAATTCCATCTATTATTAGATGTTTTGTTGTTGTTGCAATGCTGTCTATACTGTCAATTTAGAAAAGCAAAGAACTGAGGGCCATTAAAAAAGGCAGACTCGGCAAATGAATGTATTATTGATTTGAGAGAGAAATTATTGTGTTAGTATTGTTTGTTTTTAGTGCAACGGTTTGCCACTTCAAATGAAGCCCATGTTGTTTTGACCTTGCTTAGGTGTAGCCGAATCAGAATTGTGCCTACCAAAACGTTATCTTAACGTTCTTTCCATTACGATTTCTGTCATGCCAGGTTGTATTTATTAGGTCTACACTTGACACTTACCTGTGATTTCTGCTATCAGAATACGAAGATCGCATTGAAAAGACGGGTCTGATTTTGGAGGTGGTCAGGGATGGATTGTGTGCGGATTTCTCCTGTCTTGATGTAATCAAGCTACCGAAAGTGTATACAGTGGGCGATGTCATCAGCACCCCTCCCACAAGTCTCCAAAAAAGTTGTATTTTGGGACCGAGGCAACTTTTCGTTATAACGTCGGAGGAAATATATTCCAAGTCTGTGAGGAAAGTGTTTGCTGGACTCAAATGCTAGCCAGCTAACTAATATTTAGAACATAATGTTTGTCTGGCTAGAGTTATGCTAATCCGTTTGCAATCACTTTAGTATTGCTTGCTGGCTAGCTAGCTACAGAAGTTAGCTGCCTAGTTAGCTACTGCCAATTGTGTTGTTATCATATTTAACCTATTCCACCGTTGGTAGACTGCATACTGGCATTTGAATATAGCGCGGGAAAAGGGAATCCGGAAACACTGGACACGTTAGACACATTAAAATGTAGACTCATGACGCCTTCGGAACTATGATCAGAATACTAAAGCTGCATAAACTGTGAGGTCTAGACACAGCCTTATTAGTGTACACCGTAGCAAAATGTTTTGCTGCAGAAAATAAGAGTTTCTTTTTAGACAACTTCATGTAGTCCCACCTTGTTTGGTAGTGAATACTACCCTTGACCGTGTCTAGGCACTACATCCCCAGACACTGTCCCCTAGACTAGTTAACAAGTGATCTGATAGGCAAGTGGTGTTATCTACACACAAACTTTTTTTTATGGCAAATGCAGTCAATTTTCCTTCTGTCCTTCTCTACAGTGATGCATGAGACATCCAAGCGACTGTCCCAGACGTTAAGAGACGTCTACGAACCTGACTGGCAGGGAGGAGAGGACCTGTCTGTCATCATGGAGGTGGGCCACAGCTGGGTATTTTGTTGTGATCTATAGTAGGGATGGGTGCGGTTATTCGAATATCCAAACAGATGTTAGTATTAGATCACTTGGGAGAGTATTCATTTGAGAGAAAAAATATAGGTATATTTTTAACAATGAAAAGGCTTTGTCAAAATGTTTATAAAACTGACATTGCTACATAACCTACAAGGATAGACCATTATATATATATTTTTTATAATACCTGTAGCATTCACACGTGTAGCTTGTTACTCTCGGTCAATCAAATTGCCGTTACAGTCACAGGCTTCATGTGTAGCAAGTGAAGTGGGCATATTTAGAATCAATGCAAAATGGAATTAAAATGACAGAATTAAGTTGGCTAAATGAGAAAACGTGTAGCAATCTTTATATGTACCACAGAAGAACCAAGAAATAAAGAGTGACACCTCAGCTGTCTTTTTGGGCTTTTATGTAGATCTGCAATGGTATTATGAAAAGACAGGACAGGAATACTTCAGTCTTCAATGCACCATCTGACAGGTTGTTCTATAGAGGAGGGTCGTGAGCTGACTATCATTAATGTGATGACTGCTATTTATCGAATAAATACCTACTATGTTTGATTAATTTAATTGAGTAATAATTATATAACAATTAACTCATTAGGAGTTGTTTACAGAGTTACTATCTCCCAACTTAAACTCTAAAGATGATCTAAATATTTCTTACATCAATAAGTCAATTATGAATTACTTCCTCATATCAGTCTCACTCTGAATGTTGTTGACTTCGTAAATCTGCACGAACCCTAACCTAAGTGATGAATCAGCGATACACATATTGACTTAATTATGTATTTACTAATTAACTAAATAATCACACAGAAATACAGAAACACACACACACGGTATAGGTTATGGTTACTAACACAATGCAATGAAAACAGTCCCTAGTGGACTAACCTGATATGATGGCTTGTTACACAATGGAAAGAGGATGGGGAAAGATAAAGCGCGGGAGAGACAAAGATGGTGAACTTATCGTACATACATTTGGAAACTACTTTCACTCTAAATATGAATATTTAGCACCCTAATAACCACTCATTCGGATTAGGAATGCAACATATATTTACTCGTAGATGTCTTTCTCTGTCATCTCTCTGTTGAAATCACTCGGTCCATCAATGGGGAGTAGTTGGATTTAAGTCTCTAGTTGTCCACCAGAGGTCACAATGTCCTTTTGTTCTGGAGTGTTCTGAGAATGGATCCTTCAGGTTTACCACACAGTGGTGAGAGGGTTCTGTCTTCCCGTCTTTGGTCAATTTTCCTGGACTACTTTACATGCAGAGCTGCAGACTGTGCATGTTTTGGTCTAGTCTTCACCTTCTTCACTCGTCGAGAGTATGAGGGCCTTACCATTTTCTGGTCTTGTAGTTTTAACCATTTCAACGTGTGGACCACATTCTCACGTTCTCTGGACTGTATGGAAATTCTCAGCGAGTCCTTTTAAGCACTCTGGCCTTGGAGGGTGTTCCATCCTGTTGACACAATGTCTGTGCTCACGTGGGCGTGGTTATGACTGGGCTCAGGTTTATATGAAAAGCCATCATCTCATTTAAAGGCTTAAATCACATTTCTATCTTTTCAAAAATAGTTAATCATATAATCTAAATCTGATATGCACATTGTGAAAGCTCTTAAAGTTACGATGTTTCCTTTATAACGTCTTTCTGATCATGTTAATGACATCACAAAATATACATGAATTTTCCATATTCCATCTATCATCATTCCCAACATTCTTTGTTAGAAATATTGTTTCATTATCCACTTTTGGATGTTGGAGTTTTGGCGGCAAAGTCTCTGTGTAACAAAGGATTTTCAGTGTTCCATTTCTGCAGAGTGGGGGAGAGTTTCTGCAAGGTATTTATGTCATAAAACAGGCCAAACTCCCCCCTCTCCTCTCCTGTGGGAGGGTCTGGCTATCCTCAAATCTTTGCCGAGCTGACGGCTCCATTTGATCCTCACAAAGGAGAGACAGTCATGACTGGAGCATGAAGAAAAGTGAAACAAATATTCTGTCTCACATCTCTTAATACATTGCTAGGTGCTTTCAGTGTTGACAGTATTAAAATACAGCTCATGTACAAAAACACTGTAATACAGACAAGCTACAAAGTGAAATTATTTATTTAACTTTGTGGACTTCTACACAGGATTAATCTGTGAAACATACCTTTCTCTCTGTGTTTTCTCAGACTGAGGAGAACGGGAGCTACGGGTAGTACCAGGGTGTTAGAAGGTTCCGTAAGCACCCAGGTTTAATGAAATAAAAACCGAAGATGTTAATATCATCCAGCTACTGTAGCTGCCAACTTAACATCATCATGCAGTACCAGTAGCACAACAAATGAAAATATAAACCAAAATTAAAGTTCCTGGCGGTCATAGCGATCTGATTCACTCATCTGTCTGAACTTGGAACATTCCTGTTAGCGGGCTTGGGCCACTGACCCTTAACCTGGATGTTCTGTTCTGTGTTGTGTACTGTTCTAATAATTTGAAGTTTGATGGAATAACCATTTTAACTCTCCTACAGAAGTAGGCTACAATGATCAATCAACAGGTCTGCTGTTGTTTCATATGAATGTAGTTGTTGTAGACATGTACGGGGCCTTAATTAGCCTTGCTACTTTAGCTAGCTAGCTGGCTAACTTACCTCGCTACTGTAGCTAGCTAAATTCTTTACAACGATTTGATGCGGTCAAGATGGGCTCTACCAGATGGTATGATAGATAACCTATGACATCAACAAGTTTGTCTAACTAGAGTGAGTCGGTTTGTCTACTTTCTACCTCTCCCTAACGACCACACACACTGGCACCTCCTCGTCCTCTCTCGCCTCTCCCCCACCCGAAACAAGCACCTGCTATCTTGAGTAGCTCAAGCAAGTTTCCATTGAAGTTTCCCCCGCAAAATGTTTTCTTTAAAACACATGTATTTCTACTATCCAGATATCCTAAAAAATATCATGATATATTTGAATAGTGAAATCATTTCAAATGTCCAACTCTAGACTATAGTGAGAATCCTGATTAACAATGATTCTATTGACAGAAACATTTGTTTGAGATTTAAAATAACAGTGGAGCCTACAAGAATACCAGTGTGTTGACCAGAATTTCATTTTGAAAGAGGGGTGCTTTTTAATTTGTTTTATTTATTCATTCATACCAAAGAAGTGAAAGAAAAAAACAGTACAGATAAACAAACTGGTAAAAACGGTGTGCAGGTGTTGTAAGCCCACATTTTGTTACGTTACAGCCTTATTCTAAAATTTATTAAATAGTTTTCCCTCATCAATCTACACACAAAACCCCAAAACTGTTTTTTAGAAAGATTTTTTTTCTTCACATGTACGTATTCATGTACGCATTCAGACCCTTTGCGCAGTACTTTGTTGAAGCACCTTTGGAAGCGATTACAGCCTCGAGTCTTCTTGGGTATAAGGCTAAAAGCTCGGCACACCTGTATTTGGGGAGTTTCTCCCATTCTTCTCTGCAGATCCTCTCAAGCTCTGTAAGGTTGGATGGGGTGCGTCACTGCAGAGCTATTTTCAGGTCTCTACAGAGATCGATCAGACATGATTTCAAGTCTGGGCTCTGGCTAGGCCACTCAAGGACATTCAGAGAATTGTCCTGAAGTCACTTCTACATTGTCTTGGCTGTGTGCTTAGGGTCGTTGTCCTGTTGGAAGGTGAGGTCCTGAGCACTCTGGAGCAGGTTTTCATCAAGGATCTCTCTGTACTTTGCTCCATTAATCTTTCCCTCAATCCTGACTAGTCTCCCAGTCCCTGCCGCTGAAAAACATCCCCACAGCATGATGCTACCACCACCATGCTTCACCGTAGAAATGGTGCCAGATTTCCTCCAGAAGCGAAGCTTGGCATTCAGGCCAAAGAGTTCAATCTTGGTTTCATGGTCTGAGAGTCCTTTAGGATCCTTTAGACTGTCATGTGCCTTTTACTGAGGAGTGGCTTCCATCTGGCCACTCTACCATAAAGGCCTGATTGGTAGAGTGCTGCAGAGAAGGTTGTCCTTTTGGAAGGTTCTCCCATCTCCACAGAGGAACTCTGGAGCTCTGTCAGAGTGACTATCGGGTTCCTGGTCACCTCCCTGACCAAGGCCCTTCTCCCCCGATTGCTCAGGTGGGTGGACGGCCAGCTCTAGGAAGAGTCTTGTTGGTTCCAAACTTCTTCCATTTAAGAACGATGGAGGCCACTGTGTTCTTGGGAACCTTCAATGCTGAAGACATTTTTTGGTACCCTTCCCCAGATCTGTGCCTCATCACAATCCTGTCCTGGAGCTCAATGGACAATTCCTTCTACCTCATGGCTTGGTTTTTGCTCTGATTTAAACTGTCAACTGTGGGACCTTATTTAGATGTGTGTGCCTTTCCAAATCATGTCCAATCTATTGAATTTACCACAGGTGGACTCCAATCAAGTTGTAGAAATATCTCAAGGAGGATCAATGAAAACAGGATGCACCTGAGCTCAATTTCGAAACTCATAGCAAAAGGTCGGAAAACTTATGTACATACGTTTTCAAATTTTTTTTATATGTAAATGTGCAAATATTTCTAAAAACCTGTTTTCGATTTGTCATTATCAGTTATTGTATGTAGATTGATGAAGAAAATGTTTTCTTTAATCCATTTTGGAATAAGGCTGTAAAGTAACAAAATGTGGAAAAAGTGAAGGGGTCTGAATATTTTCCGAATGCACTGTATATGAAAACCACACCACAAATATAAGTTAAACTAAGCATATTAATTATAATTGTACATGATATACTCAGTAAACAAGAAAAAACATGTTTGAGGCTACATGGAGGGGATTATTGGCTAGTTTGGTTCATCAAGCTGACCCCCTGTCTTCGTTTGAAGTTATTGAGGGATGATGAGGTTTTGGCAATGTGAAGATAAGAATTCCAGAGTATGATACCTCTGTATCTGATAGAGAATTAAGTATGTGATGTGTGGCAGTGGGGAGGGTGAAGGTAATCTCAGTGTCTTGTGTTATATAGATGGATTTCAGAATGAACCTGGAAGAATCCATTGAAGGGTTTAGGTAAACTGTCTGGGAGGTATGAGTATTTGTAGTGCATAACTGACATACATTAATGTTCTAAATAGACAAGATATTTAGTTTCTTAAACAAAGGTGCAGATGGAGCCAGGTAATTAGAGGATGTGGCTAGACTTGCAAATGTATTTTGTATTATGAATCATTTGTGTAGGTAGGAGGCATATGTACTGGCCCAGACAATATTACAGTAAATGAGATATGGGTAAATTAAGCTATAGTATAGAGTTAGGAAGAAAGCCTGATGAACCAAACCACTAATCTTTCTGATGATACCAACCGATTTCTTCACTTTGCTGCGGACAAATTGAATATGATCTTTACAGGATAACTTTTCATCAATTAGAACTCAAAAGGAATCTAGTGGATGTGACTTGTTCCATTTCATTTCCCCTAATTGATATTCTGGTTCTTTTTTTTTTAACAGTATTTCTTATTCTTACTAGTGAATACAATAAAGTTGGATTTTTTTGACATTTAAAGATCACTTGTTTGTCTGGAACCATTAAGGAAATATTGCCATACCTGAGTTGGCTTCATTAATCAGTGAATCAAAATTGGAATCATCAGCAAAGAGAATGGGAAGTATGGTAGAAGACACAGCAGCAAGTTCATGAATATACTGTAGATTAGGAATAACAAAGGTCCGATTATCGAACCCTGTGGCACACCACAGGATATCTTGACCCTGGTAGATGCACTGCCATTTGCATGAACAAATTGTGCTTCTTCGTAATAAACGTAGCTATATAACCAATTATATGTATTCTTGTGAGAAAATTTTTTAATAATACAATTTAGAAAGTAATATTTCATTATCCACCATGTCAAACGCTTTGGATAAATCTGAAAAGATGCAAAGAGCATATTGTTGTTAAGGGCTGTAAAGATTTTATCCACAAGTTGCAAAAGAGCAATATCTGTGTTGTAGTTTTTACAAAAACCATATTGGTGCTCATATAGAATAGTGTTGATTTAAATGTTTTAAAATGGTCTTATACTGTACATTCTCTTAGTGTTGGGCAGTATATTATGAATATATTATGAAAAAATGTTTCAGGAGAGGCAGAAGCAGTTCTTTCTGTGAATATTTTGGAAATGTCGAAAGCAGGCTGAAGGTTTTCAAATTGTTTAGTTTTTTTTACCTTTTCTTCCCATTATTACAGAGTGAGGACTTGCTGTGGAATGATTACGAAGAGAAACTAACAGACCAAATAGTCCGCACCATGGAGAATTACACTGGCCAGTTTCATGAAGTCAAGGTAGCTTCTGATGTACTTATATCAACTGTTTTTGGTGCAATATATCTGGTTCACATCAAAACTTTTATCTCCCCATGTGTTTACATTGCTGCTTTGTCTTACAATCAAGAGACTTATAGTGTCACTTGACTCATGGGGATTATGGTTTAGAAATATCACTTCTCCCCGTGCCTCTTAGGAACGATTGGCCAAACGCGGTCGGAAGCTAGTAGACTACGATTCCTCACGTCACCACTTGGAGGCGCTGCAGAATGCCAAGAAGAAAGACGATGCCAAAATCACAAAGGTGTGTTGAAAATTAAATGGACATTTTATATTTTTTTGTCAACATATTTGGATAAAGGTACTGAAGGCATTTGAATGCCATTTCGCTCTAACCAGGCAGAGGAGGAGTTCAACATAGCCCAGAGTGTGTTTGAGGAAATCAACAAAGAGATGAGGGAGGAGCTTCCTGTTCTCTATCAAAGGTAAAGTTAATGGACCACAGCACATCAGGGTCATGTTCATTATGCATGATTTTTTTATTTATTTACTGAAATGGGTCAACTACTGTACTTATGAAATACAGAATGTTCATTTTCTGTTACAAAATGTGTTTTTACTGTAAACTAGTAGTGTTTCCAAAAGACTGGGCCTGAGAATGGTTGCGTATGCAGGGGCCTATTTAATGGGATGGAGTGTTCAGAATGTGTAGAGCAGACATGGTAGAATTTAACTAACATGTATACTGAACAAAAATATCAACACAACATGTAAAGTCTTGGTCCCATGTTACATGAGCTGAAATAAAAGATCCCAGAAATGTTCCATATGCACAAAAAGCTTATTTCTCTCAAATTATGCACACATTTGTTTACATCCCTGTTAGTGAGCAATTGTCCTTTGCCAAGATATTCCATCCACCTGACAGGTGTGGCATATCAAGAAGCTGATTATACAGCATGATTATTACACAGGTGTGCTGGGGATAATAAATGGACACTCTAAAATGTTCTGTTTTGTCACACAACACAATCTCACAATGTCTCAAGTTAAGGGAGGGTGGAATTGGCATGCGGACTGCAGGAATGTCCACCAGAGCTGTTACCAGAGAATTGAATGTCAATTTCTCTACCATAAGCCGCCTCCAACATAATTTGAGAGAATTTGTCAGTACGTCTAACCGGCCTCACAACTGCAGACCACGTGTAACCACGCATGCCCAAGACCTCCACATTCGGTTTCTTCACCTCCGTGATCATCTGAGAATTGCACCCGGACAGCTGATGAAACTTTGGGTTTGCCAAACCGAAAAATTCCTGCACAAACTATCAGAAACAGTCTCAGGGAAGCTCATCTTGACCTGATTGCAGTTCGGTTTTGAAATTGACTTCAGTGGGCAAATGTTCACCTTCGATGGCCACTTTCACGCTGGAGAAGTGTGCTCTTTACGGATTAATCCCGGTTTCAACTGTACCGGACAGCGGCTTGCTGACGAGCGGTTTGTTGATGTCAATGTTGTGAACAGAGTTTCCCATGGTGGCGGTGGGGTTATGGTATGGGCAGGCATAAGCTACGGACAACGAACACAATTGCATTTTATCTATGGCAATTTGAATGCACAGAGATACCGTTACGAGATCCTGAGGCTCATTGTCGTGCCATTCATCCGCCGCCATCACCTGTTTCAGCATGATAATGTACAGCCCCATGTCACATGGATCTGTACACAATTCCTGGATGCTGAAAATGTCCATCTTCTTCCATTGGCCTGCATACTCCCCAGACATGACACCCATTGAGCAGTTTGAGATGCTATGGATCAACGTGTACAGCAGCTTGTTCCAGTTGCCACCAATATCCAGCAACTTCGCACAGCCATTGAAGAGGAGTGGGACAACATTCCACAGGCCACAATCAACTCTATTCAAAAGAAATGCGTCACATTCCCAGTCATTTGAAATCCATAGATTAGGGCCTAATACAATCATTTTAAATGGACTGATTTCCTTATGAACTGTAACGTAGTAAAATCTTTGAAATTGTTGCATGTTGAGTTCATATTTCTACTCAGTGTAGAATGAAGAATCCTTTGTGTCTAGTATATTTCTATCCGCAAACAGCCAGAACTTATTTGCACCAAGTGGCTCCAGTGTAACAGACTATTTCCCCTTTTTGTCTAAAGCCGGATTGGCTGTTACGTGACCGTCTTTCAAAACATTTCCAACCTGAGGGATGTCTTCTATAAGGAAATGAGCGTGGTGAGGTTGTTTTTTTCCTACACTCTAAATATGGATTTTATTCTCCCAAAAGGAATAAAGCTATTACAGTATTTTTTGACACGTCTGTATCACTGATATAAATAATAGATGTTACTCTGTGTGATGTCATATGGCATCTCACTGTTCAGATTAAGAAATGTACTGCAGGTCAACTGAAATTGACTAATAGAATAACCACGATTGATTGCAGCTGAACCATGAGCTTTACAGTGTGATGAAGAAGCTGGAGACTCAGCATTCAGGAAAAGCGTTCATCATCAAAGGCCTCAATAGGTCAGTTGTTTTAGATGACCATGAGAATGCATCACATTGGTTTAACCTCTCATAGTCCATATGTGATATACTGTATATATTGCTAATCAAGTAAAAGTCAACATTCATTTTATTTTCAATTGAGAAAACAAATATTTACTCTTGACTTTCTCTCAATAAGTCTGAAATTTGGGAAATTATCTGAGAATATCAGACCCAACGTTCTGCCACCAGCCAGATCAACTCACCCTCTATCTCCTCTCTTAGCACCAAGTCCAAGAAGAAGAAATCCCTGCTCATCTCAGCACCCATCCCCTGTAACACTGCCTTCCCCTCGGACCACACATCCCTCCATGCATCCGCAGCCCCCGAAAACAGCAAAGAGACTGTCCTGTCCAGCCACGAGACCCACACCCAGAGCATCTCTGAGGAGCACGTTTCCCTCGTAGGAGAGGCAGATGAGGGCACTCACAGCGTCCTCACGTCAGAAACGTCCGACTTCTCAGACGAGCTTAGCTCCAACGGCGCTGCTACGCCCAACAGACGGTCGGCGTGTGACAGCGACAACGGGGTCGGAAGCGACATCGCATCAGAGGGTCTGAGTGATGTCCCAGAGGGTGGGGCTTCAGAGGAGCAGGGCCCTAGCCAATCCGTCGGAAAAGGGCAAGTTCAAAGGTCAGAGGTGACTGGGTGTGAAGTCACAATCAGTCAGGAGGCTCTTCCAATGTCCACAGAGAGCGACGGACCACATGACACTGAGCAGGAGAGTGCGCCTGTTTCTCCAGATAATGGTAAAGCCAAGCCCCCACCTCGTCCTGCTCCACGCTGCTCCTTCCCCCCCTCTGAGAGGCACTCCTTCCCTCCTGCGGAGGCCAGCCAGGTGGAGACGAAGGTGGAAGAGGGAGAAGGGGCTTCCCAGGCCCTGCAGGTAGGTGATACAAAGAGGACTGGAAATTACTCAAACTCCCAGAATCCACCTGGTTTCCTTATCAAGGTGATTCTCTATTGTAGTAGTGGTACTCTCTTTATAATACAGTGCCTTGCGAAAGTATTCGGCCCCCTTGAACTTTGCGACCTTTTGCCACATTTCAGGCTTCAAACATAAAGATATAAAACTGTATTTTTTTGTGAAGAATCAACAACAAGTGGGACACAATCATGAAGTGGAACGACATTTATTGGATATTTCAAACTTTTTTAACAAATCAAAAACTGAAAAATTGGGCGTGCAAAATTATTCAGCCCCCTTAAGTTAATACTTTGTAGCGCCACCTTTTGCTGCGATTACAGCTGTAAGTCGCTTGGGGTATGTCTCTATCAGTTTTGCACATCGAGAGACTGACATTTTTTCCCATTCCTCCTTGCAAAACAGCTCGAGCTCAGTGAGGTTGGATGGAGAGCATTTGTGAACAGCAGTTTTCAGTTCTTTCCACAGATTCTCGATTGGATTCAGGTCTGGACTTTGACTTGGCCATTCTAACACCTGGATATGTTTATTTTTGAACCATTCCATTGTAGATTTTGCTTTATGTTTTGGATCATTGTCTTGTTGGAAGACAAATCTCCGTCCCAGTCTCAGGTCTTTTGCAGACTCTTCCAGAATGGTCCTGTATTTGGCTCCATCCATCTTCCCATCAATTTTAACCATCTTCCCTGTCCCTGCTGAAGAAAAGCAGGCCCAAACCATGATGCTGCCACCACCATGTTTGACAGTGGGGATGGTGTGTTCAGCTGCGTTGCTTTTACGCCAAACATAACGTTTTGCATTGTTGCCAAAAAGTTCCAATTTTGGTTTCATCTGACCAGAGCACCTTCTTCCACATGTTTGGTGTGTCTCCCAGGTGGCTTGTGGCAAACTTTAAACGACACTTTTTATGGATATCTTTAAGAAATGGCTTTCTTTTTGCCACTCTTCCATAAAGGCCAGATTTGTGCAATATACGACTGATTGTTGTCCTATGGACAGAGTCTCCCACCTCAGCTGTAGATCTCTGCAGTTCATCCAGAGTGATCATGGGCCTCTTGGCTGCATCTCTGATCAGACTCCTTGTATGAGCTGAAAGTTTAGAGGGACGGCCAGGTCTTGGTAGATTTGCAGTGGTCTGATACTCCTTCCATTTCAATATTATCGCTTGCACAGTGCTCCTTGGGATGTTTAAAGCTTGGGAAATCTTTTTGTATCCAAATTCGGCTTTAAACTTCTTCACAACAGTATCTCGGACCTGCCTGGTGTGTTCCTTGTTCTTCATGATGTTCTCTGTGCTTTTAACGGACCTCTGAGACTATCACAGTGCAGGTGCATTGATACGGAGACTTGATTACACACAGGTGGATTGTATTTATCATCATTAGTAATTTAGGTCAACATTGGATCATTCAGAGATCCTCACTGAACTTCTGGAGAGAGTTTGCTGCACTGAAAGTAAAGGGGCTGAATAATTTTGCACGCCCAATTTTTCAGTTTTTGATTTGTTAAAAAAGTTTGAAATATCCAATAAATGTCGTTCCACTTCATGATTGTGTCCCACTTGTTGTTGAGTCTTCACAAAAAAATACAGTTTTATATCTTTATGTTTGAAGCCTGAAATGTGGCAAAAGGTCGCAAAGTTCAAGGGGGCCGAATACTTTCGCAAGGCACTGTATATTATAGTTTTAATTCAACGTTACTATTAGCATTTCTGCTGAGTGTCTAACAAAGTTGTTTATGTGGCGCTGTGATTGATTTCAGGGAGTGGCGCTGGAGGGTCACGCTTCAGAAGACGGGACGCTGCAGTTTGATGTGGAAGACGTGATTCTCATGTTCGCCGACACAGAGGAGAAGGTATGTTTGTGTGTATATTTGTATGTATGTCAGCCTCTTTCTCTTTCTCCCTCTGTGCCACACACAGACTGTCACACACACTGCCCCCCCCCCCCCTCAAAATGGACAAAATATATATTTTTAAATCTCACCGATCTACACACAATACCCCATAATGACAAAATGTAAACATGTTTTTAGACATGAGTCAATACGGTGTCAATACTTTGTAGAAGCACCTTTGGCGGCGATTACAGCTATGAGTCATCTGGGGTATGTCTTCGTTGCACATCTGGATTTGGGGATTTTCTTCCTTGCAGATTTTCGCAAACTCTGTTAAGTTAGATGGGGAGTGGCGGTGAACAGCAATCTTCAAGTTTTTCCACAGATTTTCAATGGGATTCAAGTCTGGGCTTTGGCTGGGCCACTCAAGGACTTTCACATTCTTGTTCTGAAGCCATTCCTGCGTTGCTTTGGTTGTATGCTTGGGGTCATTGTCCTGTTGGAACGTATGTCTGTCATTTGCACTCTGAAGCAGGTTCTCATCAACCTGTATTTGGCTCCATTCATCGTTCCCAGTATCCAGACTCCCAGTCCCTGTCGCGAAATAGCATCCCCATAGCATGATGCTGCCACCACCATGCTTCACGTTAGGGATGGTGTTAGATGGGTGATTAGCTTTGCCTGGTTTTCTCCAGACATAGTGCTTCACTCAAGCCAAAGAGTAACATTTTTGTCTCATCAGACCACAGAATCTTTCGCTTTATGACCTGTCTTTCCTGTGCCTTTTTGCAAACTTGCATGCTATCATGCCTTTTTCTCAGTGGCTTCTGTCTGGCCACTCTCTCTCATAAAAGGTGTTCGATGGGGTTGAGGTCAGGGCTCTGTTCAGGAGAGTCAAGTTCTAACACACCAATCTCGACAAACCATTTCTGTTTGGACCTCGCTTTGTGCACGGGGGCATTTTCATGCTCAAATGGGAAAGAGCGTTCCACAAACTGTTGCCACAAAGTTGGAAGCACAGAATAATTTAGAATATAATTGTATGCTGTAGCATTAAGATTTCCCTTCACTGGAACTAAGGGGCCTAGCCTGAACCATGAAAAACAGCCCAAGACTATTATTCCTTCTCCACCAAACTTTACAGTTGGCACTATGCATTCGAGCAGGTAGCGTTCTCCTGGAATCCGCCAAACTCAGATTCGTCCATCGGACTGCCAGATGAAGAAGTGTGATTCATCACTCCAGAGAACGCGTTTCCACTGCTCCAGAGTCCAATGGCGGCGAGCTTTACACCACTCCAGGCGACACTTGGCATTGCGAATGGTGATCTTAGGCTTGTGTGCGGCTGCTCGGCCATGGAAACCCATTTCATGAAGCTCCCGATGAACAGTTCTTGTGGATACGTTGCTTCCAGTGGAACTCGGTAGTGAGTGTTGCAGTCAATTTTTACACACTACAGCACTCGGTGGTCCCGTTCTATGAGCTTGTGTAGCCTACCACTTCGCGGCAGAGTAGACGTTTCCACTTCACAATAACAACACTTATAGTTGACCGTGGCAGAAATTTGACAAAATGACTTGTATGAAATGTGGCATCCTATGACGGTGCCATGCTGAAAGTCACTGAGCTCTTCAGTAAGGCCATTCTACTGCCGATGTTTGTCTATGGAGATTGCATGGCGGTGTACTCGATTTTGTACAACTGTCAGCAACGGGGTGGCAGCGTAGCCTAGTGGTTAGAGCATTGGACTAGTAACCGAAAGGTTGCAAATTTGAATCCCCGAGCTGACAAGGTACAAATCTGTCGTTCTGCCCCTGAACAAGGCTGTTTGCCCACTGTTCCTAGGCCGTCATTAAAAATAATAAGAATTTGTTCTTAACTGACTTGCCTAGTTAAGTAAAGGTTAAATAAAAAAACGGGTGTGGCTGAATTAGCTAAATGCACTAATTTAAAGGGGTGTCCATATACCTTTGTATATATTTCGGAGATCTACGGACAGTTCCTTGGACTTCATGGTATAATTTCTGCTCTGACATGCATTGTCAACTGTGGGGCCTTATATAGACTACTGTTGTCGCGATACCAGTATTGCGATACTACGATACCAGATGTAGCAAAAAAAGAAAACACAAAGCAGACTTAACTCTAGGGTCCTTTAACACCTACTTTTGTGAAATAGTGTGCTATAGCTTGCAAAGGAAACAAATAAGACTAGGTGACAATATCGGCTTTTTTCCGATTAGGACTGTTTTTCTCAAGAAATTGAGTCTGCTTCATGTTTTGCTTCCTGACTTCCTTGTATCGCAATACTGGTACCGTGACAACCCTAATATAGACAGGTGTGTTTATTTCTAAATCATATCCAACCAATTGTATTTAGTATTTATTAGAATCCCCCATAAGCCACTACAAAAGCATCAGCTACTCTTCCTGGAGTCCAGATGAAACATGACATAATACATTGTACAGAACATTATTAGTCAAGGACTGAAATAAATAAATGTAATAAGTCACCCAGCCTACATATCAGTACATACACACAATATCTAGGTCAGTTGGTGACCGGTGGGACTCCAATGAAGTTGTAGTGACATCTCAAAGATGATCAAAGGAAATTGGATGCACCTGAGCTGAATTTGGAGTGTCATAGCAAAGGGGTATGAATATGTCAATGAGAATGTATTAAATACATTTTGAATTCAGGCTGTAATAACAATA
Source organism: Oncorhynchus mykiss (assembly GCF_057628025.1). Lineage (NCBI taxonomy): Eukaryota > Metazoa > Chordata > Actinopteri > Salmoniformes > Salmonidae > Oncorhynchus > Oncorhynchus mykiss. The sequence goes on from NC_143038.1 coordinate 28,506,664, forward strand.
TGGAATAAGTCAAGGGGTATGAATACTTTCTGAAGGCACTGTATAGTGTAGCACTTGTAGACTAGCACAGTAAAAGCAGCTCCACAGATGAAGTAACGCAAAGTAATAATATTATTTGTATTTACAGATGTAATACAAGTTTGTTATTAAGACACATGAAAGTTCACATGTTCCAGAAGGCATTTCTGCCCAAAAACGCATTTTGCGTTCAAATGCCTCTCCTGTGAAGTGCGATATATGCCTCGCTTCCTGAAACAGGTCACATATTATTAGTAAAAAGGCAATACTTTACAATATTGCTTTGTGTGGAAAGTAACGCTTTACTTTTGTTAAATGTAACGACTAATATTACTTTTTCAAGTAACCAAGCGCAACACTGCTCCTTGGTGTAGCGTAAGTTCCAAATAGGAATGCTAAGTAAGTAATACTGAAGGTTACTGTCTTAACTTAGCACTGTGCATCAGACTGCCCTAGTTTCAGTGACACCGAAGTTGATAACAGTTTGCCCATATGCATGTCACTTCAAATGTGCTTGTCAATGTGCACCAAATACATGTAAATTACGAGAGTTTCTCTAGAGTTCCCTTTTTACCAGGATAGCAGAACCGGGCCTGTTTTCACAAAGCGTCTGAGTAGAATTGCTGAACTAGGATAATTATTGCCTTTAAGATCATAATGAATGATAGGTGGGACCTGATCCTAGATCAGCACACCTATTTGAGACACTTTATGAATATGGGCCCTGATCTCTACTAAAATGTGAATAACATGGTTGTGTGTTTTTTGTTAACCCTTACCCACTACAGCAGGAAAGCATAGCGAAGGGGGTGAGGGAGAAGGCCTGTATCCAGCAGGGAGATCTATCAGATTCAGAATGAGCCAATGGTGGCCTTTTGTTTCCTGCTGTCATGACACAGCTGCACACAAAATGGCAATGGACCAAGATGGTGTGGAGGACATCTTAAAAAATGAGAGAGAAAAAAAGGAACACAAGCCCCATGTGATTATTACTCACATGCTTCCATGTCGCAACTTGTTGGTAGATACTGATGAGTTTCACACCTACCGAGAGATTTTTGCAGAATGTTCTGAATTGTTAACACATGATTGTCTAATCTACAGTATTTTGCCCTTGTTTGTATTGTTATTGTGTAAGTCTAGAAACTGAAATGCATAGAACCCCTTATTGTATTGATGCCGATGAAAGATGTATAGTTTAATAAAGTTAAGTGTGAGAGCAGTGGAGGTGTTGTTCAAAGAGCAGTAAGAAAGAAAAGCTATATTTCAGCATACTTACCATTCTGTCTAAAATGGGTTTCATGTGTTGTTTTTAGGGCAGTTTACTTTTCCATATGCCCCTAAGTCAACGTTTCCCAAACTTGGTCGTCGGGACCCCAAAAAGTTTGGGTTTTTGAATAAGCTGTGTAGTGCTAGGGCAAAAACAAAAACGTGAACTCCTTGGAGTCCCGGGGACAGAGTTTGGGAAACCCTGCCCTAAGTAGTCAAGCACCTGTGTATCACACTTTACAACGCATGATGGCGGTAGTGGTCTAACACTTAAACTACAGAGACAAGCCTTTTCCACTTGAGATGCTTTTCCATGTTTTTTGCAGTGATTTTGAAGCTATATTAGCATCAACTTTATACATCCCAATGCCCTACAGTGGTTGCTCATTTAAAAATTGCGTCATACTCCAGCACAGCTTGCGGGCTGCTGCAGCATTCTGTGGCACGTTATCTAATTGTCAGCCATTTTTTCTGTTAATGCAAGCTAGTGCTAGTTTGACCACCAGAGGGCATCTTTGAGAAGTGTTTGATAGTCTTCCATATTGGCCTTACCAGAGAATTTAAAACATTTTTTGTAATAACATAGAATATGGGATTGATTTTTTTTTAAATTGGCTTAATTTGATTAATATTATGGTGTTTTTATTCTGAGAAAAACGAAACCCTCAGGGTTTCCATTAGGATGGAATGGAAAATATGGCGCTGTACATGACGGTCGGAAGTAGGCTACAGCATAGGAAGATTGAAGGATTCTAAATGGTTTGCCTTCATTAGACAACTTTGTTACAATATTTCTGTAAATCAGTGATATTTTTTCCCATAATAATTCGTTATGGATCCATAACTAAATCAACACATGCATTTTGAAAGAGTATTTATCATTAGTTTATTAAAGAAAGCATAAATATGCTGAATAAATACAGTACTGTATATGCTTTTACATTTGGATAATAAAGTATTTAGAAGATATAAGCCACCTGCATTTGTTTATTAGGCTAATGTGCAGTCTGACAATGAAACATAGTCTACAATACATACTGTAGTAAACATAGGAAAGTGCCTAATTACCTACATAAGGGAGAGTAGGCCATGCCTGTACTACAGAATTCGGGCACGGAGGGAGACCTGGGTTCAATTCCCTGGCGGGGAGGAAGGAGTAGGCTGCCCTTGTAAATAAGAATTTGTTCTTTACTGATTCCATATTTTATTTCATAGTCTACAATGTAGAACATTTAAAAAATAACAACAAATCCTGGAATGTATACTGAGGGAGAAACGGGTGTAGTTTCGGCAGGTGTTTATTTTGCCTTCGCAGAAGGCAGGAATTCTGGTCGCAGGCAATGGTCATACACAGGTAGGCAAACAGGCAGGTGAATCAAAACTAGGACTGAAGACTATAACTGGGTCTCACAAACGAGCTAGGAAAAGGCTTAGTAGAGTCAAAACAACACAGGAACTAACACAAGTAACTAACACAGGTGAAAACAATTAACAAAAATGAAAGACAGTGCTATGTTCAAGAACACAGAAACAGGGCTACATTCAAGAACACAATGAAACAGAACACAAGGTTGACTAAGAAAGTAAATGCAGAACCTTACAGAATGAGTAGGTGTGTCCAAACTTTTGACTGGTACTTGATTAATTAATTTGATTAATATTATGGTGTTTCTTTTCCAAGAAAAACAAAAAACCCTCTGGGTTTCTGTTAGGATGGAATGGAAAATATGGCGCTGTACAGCGTGACGGTCGGCAGTACAGTACTGGGCTATTTAGCTAAAGAATCGCTGTGTTGTGCGGGCATGGCACATGGGAGACCGGGGTTCAATTTCCCGACAGGGAGGAAGGAGTAGGCTGTCCTTGTAAATAAGAATTTGTTCTTAACTGACTTGCCTAGTTAAATTCAATTTGGATTGCCTGCGCTCATAAATTCAGTTGTCAGTTTGTAAATTCAGACCGTTTTGCTCTCGGAGCGCACACTGGACATTCGTGCCGAGGAGTAGAGTTGATTTGAGCGTTCTGGCCTTACAATGGCAGTCAAGCACCCATGCTAACATTGGCTAGCTTGCTAGCTACCTCGAGACACAAATGAGACCACTCTGACCATTTTACTCCCCCTAGCAGAGCTGGTTAGGCCATTTTTTGTGTTATCCAGAGCGTTGGTGACTGTAACTGTGCTGTTGGAAACAATTTAATTGCACTTTTTGCCGATGTTTACTGACACCGGCCATATTCAATGGGTGTTGAGCGCTCATAAATTCATTATTCTGCGCTCCGGTACACTCAGATGAGAGTGCTCTGAATCGGAGTAAATAGCCAGAGTGAATTTGCGAAAGCACCCGAATGTCCATTGAGAACGAACAACGACTACACCATTTAGCTAAGCTAAGAATGACGAGAATAATCAAGTCAATAAACGTTGGGTAGTTAGCCTATAGTTAATATAGTGGCAAGTTTGATGTATAACTACTAACATTAGGTAGATAGCTAACATACCGGTACATGCTGCTGTAATGATATGCTATGTGGTTTGTAAGGACAGCGTAGCTAGCAAATTGTCAGCCAACATAATGTATAAGGTAACTTATTTGAAAAGTCATTACTTTATTACATTGAGTAGCAAGCTACTGCGAGGCGCACTCTATCGACTCTGAGGCTTGAGCATGCTTTGGTGCAGTCGATAGCGTGCTGGACTTCGGGCCAGAAGGTTGAGGGTTCGAAACCCTTCTCCCTGCTTGTTTCATTTGAAGTCATGCACAATTACCAGTTTATTATTTGGTTGATATTGCCCATTCATTGTCAGTTCGATACACAGTAGTGCATTGGGACCCAAAAGCATAATCAATGCTCTGGTCTGTGATAGGGAGGGGGAGGGGGGTTCACACCTAGCTCGGCTATTAGACTATTCTTCAGTAAAGGTTGAATAGTCTAATGTTCAGCTATTAGCCCCCCTCCCCAACTTGCAACAAATTGTTGTTACTCCCATCTCGTTCCTCACCCTCTTCCACGTGTTATTCTCTGCCTGAGTGGCTCACTTGTGGGCGTGCATGCAGGATATGGCAGCATCTTCAGTTGTGCGTCAAGAATTCTGCATAGCAAGTTTGTATTAAGGTCTGGTTATTCACAGGCAAATTGCTATATGCTATGGAGGTACATTTGTGTCTTTTTGTCAAGAGCAAAACCTTTTTTCAATCAACAATAATTGTTCTGAAAGCAAAAACGAGGTTTCAAAGTCTTTTGCAATCTAATATGTTTGTATTAGAGCGCAAAGCTTAATGCATTTTATTCCACCAAAAATATTTTGAGAACAAAAAATATATTTGCAAACAAAACTTAGTTTCGCTATCAACCACCCTCCATTTTGGCCATTTTATGAGTGTTCAGACTTTTTTTCCGACACAATGGAAGTCATAGCGGACACCTACGAAGGACTGTGTGATGACGGCATCTCAGGTAAGCAGCACTGGGCATTCTTCTGTCCAACTTCTACATAGCTAGTAGTTAGCTCATACAATTCAGTGTCGGTTCATAACATTCTATTATATTATGTCGATACATACATACCATAGAATGATAAATCATGCAATTATTATTCTCAGGCTAACCAAAAACATTTTGCTACGAACGCCTGTTCTCGCCATTTTCAGTTGAATTCATCTAACTTTCTTTCATGGCAACTCATAAGCAGGCCATGTCCTATTTGTTTCATAGTCGATATATAATCATATTTCATGACAGTGTAACAGTTAGCTTTTTTTACAGGATGAAAGAACACAATATGTCTGTCAGGGAATGCTATTCTGATATGTCAGATGAAGAGTTAGACCAGAAAGTCAGGGCCATTACGGCAAGGATGCCCCATGCAGGCTTTAGAATGGTCAAAGGAAGTCTCCAAGCAATGTACAATGGCGAATATTTAGGGAGTCATTGCAGCATGTAGATGGTGCAGGTATCATTACTTATTCGTAGACTAATTTGAAATGATGTATGGTAATACATAAATGAGGTAATACATATAATGAAATAGGTTAAACATTTCTCTTTTAATTCCAATGTTTTTTTCAAGCTACAACATTGTCATCTTTGGCGGTATAGATGGATTTTCAAGGAAGGTAAGTATATTGTTTTGTATGCAATTAGCATATTTCCCATCACCTAATGAACAACCTTAATACTAGTCTGGTGCTGTACTGACATATTCTGAAAATGACATATATTGCTTTAGATTGAACGGTCATGTAAACGGTCATATCTCAGTTATTTTATTCATATCACAAAAAAATAAGCAATTTTCTTTACTTTCAGAGTGCGAGCTGTTCCAAGGGGTCGAAAATGTAGGTATTGCCAGATTTACTTTCACTGTCCGAGGAACAGGCCGTGGAAGCTTTATTGCTGGCAAAAGTGTCCATAACCAAAGGTAACTTAACTGTTCTGTGTTCTTTTTCTCTCTTCCGCTCTGCCTGTCTTGTTGTACATCGAACTAGTCTCACATGCATTCATTTTAAAAAAACTGCTAATTTTCCGATTTACACCACATAAACACTTAGCCAGTTTCACTGGACTATCAAGCCCCTGTTGCTGCCAAGTCATGATTTCAATAACCAATAAACAAGAGGTGAGACACAGCACTCTATATTTAAATGTTTCAGGTACACTCGGATAGGTGTCTGTGTCACATGTAGTCAGTAACCACTCACAGAGGCACACACAACTTGTATTTCTATAACCTCAGACCAACCTCAGTGTTCACTATTCATGGAGGAAGACCACAGGACCACAGAGATTAGGTGTGTGTGTGTGTGTGTGTCCGCCACAAAACCTTTTCTTTCTCTCTGTTAGAGTGAAACGCTTATGGATAGATGTTTGGAGTGCTGTGACATGTCAGTACTACAATTTGCTGCACAGTTTGGAGGAAGAAGGCTACCTTGACCTGTCGAATTCTATCCACCTCTTCTGTGTGGGATATATGATCCTACCTCGTACCGGGCAGATCTGCAGCATTTCACAGAGAGTTGGAATAATAACCTTTTTAAGTACGGAGGCGAACCGGACACCTCACCACCAGCTTCAAGTGGTATTTATGTATTCATTTGTTATGTGGTAACGTAAAAGTCTAATAATGACATTATCTTCTATTGTTTGTCCTCATGTGTCTGTTTTTCAGCATAAAGTACTCTGTAGCCACTTAGTGTCGACACCAGGTGAGATTACACACACACAGTTATATCAGCTGTGTTGGTGAACCCCTCATGCATCTGAACTGGCTGACACAGAGGGCACAGCATGATCATAGGTGAGAGGTCACTTTCTCGGGTCAACAGGAAGTATTATTAACAGATGCTTAACATTGAAATACAGATAGAGATGTAGTAGTCCCAGAGTTAATAATCCAAGGTCAGTTTTGCATTTCACCTCCTAATAATTATGATGACTGACAGTGTTAGAATAAAAAAAGCAAAGCTTAATCATGCGCTCTCTCTATCCATCTGTCTCTCGTCGGCAGGTATGTTTTGATGTGAGAGAGGAAGCCAGTCCCGTCATCGCCACCTCACCCGCTCTTAAGATAACCTTCGGGCCGACTGGGAGCCCAAGGCTGGTTAGGAGACACTGCTAGAGACACCATGTAATTGTAATGAACTGAGAGAATATTATAATTCATGAATCATATGCTGTCTTCCCTGCTCCTCTGTTTTAACTCTTTCCTTTTCTGTCTTCTACACCTCTCTCCCCACCTCCTCTTTGTTCCGCTTTTTTTTATAATGCATACCATACGTGCATTGAAGTACATATTGAACTTGCATTTATAATACAATATTACAATTATAATATTTATAATGCATGTATTATGTATTTATAACACCTGGATAATGAACCTTCAATAAAGCGTTTCACATTCTCCACTGGTTGAAATTAAGTATCTCATTGAAATTCTACACCTATCCTGTGTCCTCAGATTAATGCGGATGAAGGGAGTTAGATATAAATAGGAAGTGTAGTGTACTGTTTTTTCTGTATATATGAATTACAAATCAGCCTTGACTTAAATCTTGTTTCTAGTCTATTGCATAGTTACAATGTGTAATCATTGATGTCCCAGGAGCAGGAGTGGTAAACACTGTTGAAGGGTATAATTGTAATACATACATGCAGACACAGCATCAGTCAAAGAATGGAGTTTGACACACCTGGTATTGGATATGACTGAAAAATTTGCCAAGGAAGAGTACATGATCAGTGAATATATTCAATGTACAGGCTACAATATGGGGGATCTCATGCGTGGTAATAACTACAGTACATGTATCAGCCGATAGACGATGTTCTGAAAGTGCTGCAAAATCTGGACCCCTATAAATCAGCCGGGCTAGACAATCTGGACCCTCTCTTTCTAAAATTATCTGCCGCAATTGTTGCAATCCCTATTACTAGCCTGTTCAACCTCTCTTTCGTATCGTTTGGGATCCCCAAAGATTGAAGTTGCCACAGTCATCCCCCTCTTCAAAGGGGGAGACACTCTAGACCCAAACTGTTACAGACCTATATCTATCCTACCCTGCCTTTCTAAGGTCTTCGAAAGCCAAGTTAACAAACAGATCACCGACTATTTCGAATCCCACCGTACCTTCTCCACTATGCAATCTAGTTTCCGAGCTGGTCATGGGTGCACCTCAGCCACGCTCAAGGTCCTAAACGATATCATAACCTCCATCGATAAGAGACAATACTGTGCAGCTGTCTTCATCGACCTGGCCAAGGCTTTCGACTCACCACATTCTTATTGGCAGACTCAACAGCCTTGTTTTCTCAAATGATTGCCTCGCCTGGTTCACCAACTACTTCTCTGATAGAGTTCAGTGTGTCAAATCGGAGGGCCTGTTGTCCGGACCTCTGGCAGTCTTTATGGGGATGCCACAGGGAACAATTCTCAGGCCGACTCTCTTCTCTGTATACATCAATGATGTCACTCTTGCTGCTGATGATTCTCTGATCCACCTCTACGCAGACGACACCATTCTGTATACTTCTGGCCCTTCTTTGGACACTGTGTTAACTAACCTCCAGACGAGCTTCAATAACGTACAACTCTCCTTCCGTGACCTCCAACTGCTCTTAAATGCAAACTAAATGCATGCTTTTCAACTGATCGCTACCCGCACCTGCCCGCCCATCCAGCATTACTACTCTGGACGGTTGTGACAAATACCTAGGTCTCTCGTTAGATTGTAAACTCTCCATCCAGACTCACATTAAGCATCTCCAATCCAAAATTAAATCTAGAATCGGCTACCTATTTTGCAACAAAGCATCCTTCACTCATGCTGCCAACCATAACCTCGTAAAACTGACTATCCTGCTGATCCTTGACTTGGGCGATGTCATTTACAAAATATCCTCCAACACTCTACTCAACAAATTGGATGCAGTCTATCACAGTGCCATCTGTTTTGTCACCAAAGCCCCATAAACTATTTACCACTGCGACCTGTATGCTCTCATTGGTTGGCTCTCACTTTATATTCGTCGCCAAACCCACTGGCTCCAGGTCATCTATAAGTCTTTGCTAGGTAAAGCCCCGCCTTATCTCAGCTCACTGGTCACCATAGCAGCACCCATCCGTAGCTCGTGCTCCAGCAGGTATATTTCACTGGTCACCCACAAAGTCAATTCCTCCTTTGGCCGCCTTTCCTTCCAGTTCTCTGCTGCCAATGACTGGAATGAATTTAAAAAATCACTGAAGCTGGAAACTCATATCCCCCTCTCTAACTTTAAGCACTAGCTGTCAGAGCATCTCACATATCACTGCACCTGTACATAGCCCATCTGTAAATAGCCCAACCAACTACCTCATCCCCATACTGTTATTTTTTTCTCTCTCCTTTGAACCCTAGTATCTCTACTTGCACATTCATCTTCTGCACATCTATCACTCCAGTCTTTAATTGCTAAATTGTCATTATTTTGCCACTATGGCCTATTTATTGCCTTACCTCCCTTATATTATCTCATTTGCACACACTGTATATATACTTTTCTATTGTGTTATTGACTGTATGTTTGTTTATTCCATGTGTAACTCTGTGTTGTTGTTTGTGTCCCACTGATTTGCTTTATCTTGGCCAGGTCGCAGTTGTAAATGAGATATTGTTCTCATCTGGCCTACCTGGTTAAATAAAGGTTATATTAAAAAAATATATTAAAAAATGTTTTATAGGACTTGCATGCATGGCACAATAAAGTTATTATATTGTACTCAATCCATAGGCTTCATTAAAAATTTATTGACGCTACCCATCCCTTAAGCGGGATAATTGTCATCAGCAACCGCTGAATAGCATAGCCCCACAGTCAAATAATATTACCTAAAATATTTATATTCATGAAATCACAAGTGCAATATTGCAAAACACAGTTCAGCCTTTTGTTAATCCACCTGTAGTCTCAGATTTTAAAATTATGCTTTACAGCGAAAGCAATACAAGCGTTTGTATAAGTTTATCGATCGCATGACAAAACATTAAGTACACTTAGCATCAGGTAGCTTGGTCACGAAAATCAGAAAAGCAATCAAATGAATCGTTTACCTTTGATGATCTTCAGATGTTTTCACTCACGAGACTCCCAGTTACACAACAAATGTTCCTTTTGTTCCATAAAGATTATTTTTATATCCAAAATACCTCAGTTTGTTTGGCGCGTTATGTTCAGAAATCCACAGGAAAGAGCAGTCACGACAACGCAGACAAAAATTCCAAATAATATCCGTAATGTCCACAGAAACATGTCAAACGTTTGTATAATCAATCCTCAGGTTGTTTTTAAAATATATAATCGATAATATATCAACCGCAAATGTTTTTATCAATAGGAGAGGGAAAAACAATAGCCTTCCAAACTCTGTTGCGCGAGCAAAACTCATGTGACCACCTGACGCGATGCTATCTTTCTGGCTCATCTTTCAAAATAAACGCCTGAAACTATGTCTGAAGACTGATGACACCTTGAGGAATCGATAGGAAAAGGAATCTGGTTGATATCCCTTTAAATGGAGCAAAGGGAGGACATGGAGTTTGAAAAATAGAAGCCACTTCCTGGTTTGATTTTTCTCAGGGTTTCGCCTGCAATATCAGTTCTGTTATACTCACAGACAATATTTTGACAGTTTTGAAAACTTTAGAGTGTTTTCTATCCTAATCAGTCAATTATATGCATATTCTAGCATCTGGTCCTGAGAAATAGGCCGTTTACTTTGGGAACGTTATTTTTCCAAACATAAAAATAGTGCCCCCTAGCTTCAAGAGATTAATGCCATTTAGACTTGAAGTCGATACAACAACTATGATAGCTGAGTTTCATAGGTTCTGAACTAATATTTATACTAAATGTTAAGTTCCCCAGTTTCTGTGTCGTGGGTTTGTGTATGTGTATATTTCAGGAAATGGCTTCCTGGATTCCCCCAAGTAGCTGATTGGTCGGCCCCATTGCAGATTGGAGCTCTGATCCCGCCCTCTCGTCAGGAGATACAGCTGTCTGCAATTACCGACTCCTTCTGCAGCTTGAAAAGACAGTGTTCCTTTGTCAGGAAGAGAGAGCTTCTTGGATGTCCTGTGTTGGTTGTTGCTCAGAGACAGTGTTGTTGTAAAGTATTTCGTAGCCACTACTTCTGAGGTATGTGTGTGCCAATAGAATTGTGTTTTTGATTATTGAAATTGTGCACTTTAAGTTTCTATTATACTGTTTCAGTTCTTCCCAGGGGGGAAGGGGAAGGCACATTGGGAGTGCTTAGGCAAGAGGCCTGTGGGCATACAAATACCCTTAGTATGTACTCTGTCTATGCACACTAGGTAAGACCTGGGCGGCCCACCCCCTGTATTTTGGTTAGTGCTTCAGGTGGCGTTAAGTTTAGGTAAGTCGTGGGTAAGGTAGGAGAGGGGACCATCCAGCCCCTTTTCCCCACATTAATCAAAATCAAATCAAATGTATTTATGTAGCCCTTCGTACATCAGCTGATATCTCAAAGTGCTGTACAGAAACCCAGCCTAAAACCCCAAACAGCAAGCAGTGCAGGTGTTGAAGCACGTTACATTACCTTAAGGAAATAAATTCCCAGTTAACGGTAATATTCTCTGCCTCTGTCATCCTTACCTGCACCTAGAATCACATACCTCTTTCACTCCACGGGGTGTTGTGTTCCCTCCTCCAAGAGGCGTACGTAACACCAAACATTTTAGGGTACATATCTACATATCCATTGGCATACAGTTATTTTTATCCTCCATTATACAATAAGCAAATAAATAGTTAGCTAGCTATGTTCAGCTGCATAGCAAATGTAGGCAAGGCAAGCTAACACAATTGTACATTGCCAAAAATGCTAAATTTAGCTAGCTAGTTTCTTTACATCCACTGCTTCACAAGACAACTGCCTGGTTTGCTGGTTTTCTCAGGAGTCCCTAAAACAAACACAAATTACAATTTCATACTCATGTAATAACGTTGGCTAATGTTATTAGCAAGCTAACTTGCTAAATAGAGATTTTCGGAAAGTAACTTTATGACAAAAAAATATGCACAGTCTCTACATTAACATATTCGTGTCAATTGTAAAAACATTTGACTTGTTATATAACTTACATTTTCTTCTGTAATGTTTTGTCAGCCATCTTTGCTGAAGAAAGTCACCAACGGCAGATGGCTTGCGTCAAATTCGTCATTGGAATCACTCAATATGATTGGTCATATGAAAACCTTGGGACCCAAATGCATAATGAGTGCTCTAACTCCCCCTTGCGGTGGTCTGGAGCAATGAAGCCGGATACCTCTAAGTCCCGCAGTGTAAGCCCGCAACTTTTAAAGGAGAAACCACTGTACCTTCAAACATGGATAACCCTTTATCATTTTGGACCTGACACAACCTCAATGATGATACACCGTCAATCAGTTGGGATAATTCCCATAAAAGAATCGGGCAAAATAGTTCCTCTAAAAACATAACTAAATTTCTTGGAAATTCTGTAACAAAAGGGCAAAATAAGGACAATCGGCTGCTGAGTGGGTGTAGGCCTTCTTTCAAAATGCTTTTGAAAAGCAAAAGTTGAGGCAGAGCCTGGGGCCTTCTCAGTTCCAAATGAGGACAAAAAACACATGGCTCTGTTGAAATCCCTGTTGGTGTCGTAAACCTCATTCTGCATGCTACAGGCCAAAGATATTCACATGAAGTCACCACAATGACACAGTCAGGGACCTTGAGTAATATTTAGGATTGACTTGGAACTGGAATTATATTTTGCCCTGGCTTTCCTGGAAGGAGACTAGGTTGTCTTGATCAATAGCAAAGGAAATCCCCATGTGACAGCTGTTCCAAGATGATGTCGGAATATGTTCAGCAGTGTTTTTGTGATGTAATGACTGACGTGGTAATGACAGTCTATAAATTAGAGGTGATATGTGGTTTGACCTATGGCTTTGACTGCTGGAATGCTTTAGAAGCAGAGAACAGGATTTGGCAACAATCTCTTCCTCAATGGTAAGTACAATTACCATCAATAAATCAGCTATTCCAAACTCCAGGAAGCCATTGGAGGACAGGATGCATGTTGATAACCGCGATAGACACCTTATCAATTTCCTTGCCAATTTTGCCCTGTGATTTAAAGGTGCAATACGCAAAAATCGCTCAGCTATTTCCTGTTTTCCAAAATTCTAAAAGTTAGCCTAATGTCAGTTTATGACCAAACAAGCGAGTTTTATTCATTTATCATTTATGAACCCTTATTTTATGGGGTAATTTGACTCAGAACACGTTCTCATGTACAGCAACAACCTGGGGAATAGTTACAGGGGAGAGGATGTGCAGGACAAAATTGAGGCTATGATTAAGAAGTTGGAGCTCTTCTCTGTCTGAATTAACAAGGACAACACACAGGTCTTTACATTATTTTATGTTTTTTTGTGTGCAAATGAAATCAAGCTTACGGACAATGTCAAATGTGATATAGTGAAGCACCTGAGTGAGTTGGGTGCGCAATTACGCAAGTAATTTCCCGAAATGGATGAGACAAACAACTGGATTCGTTATCCCTTTCATGCCCTGCCTCCAGTCCACTTACTGATATCTGAACAAGAGAGCCTCATCGAAATTGCAACAAGCGGTTCTGTGAAAATGTTATTTAATCAGAAGCCACTGGCAGATTTCTGGATTGGGCTGCGCTCAGAGTATTCTGCCTTGGCAAATCGTGCTGTTAAGACACTGATGCCCTTTGCAACCACTTACCTATGTGAGAGTGGATTCTCGGCCCTCACTAGCATGAAAACTAAATACAGGCACATACCGTGTGTGGAAAATAATTTATGACTGAGACTCTCTCCAATACAACCCAACATTGCAGAGTTATGCCATTTTTTCAAGCACACCCTTTTCATTACCTGTGGTGAGTTATTCACAATTTTCAAGTAACAAATAAGGTTTTAAATGCAAGATGGTTTAATAAAGAGCAAAATGATTGATTATTATTATATTATTATTTGTGTACTGGTCCTAATAATAGCTCTTTGTCACTTCCCATGAGCTGGGCTGTGACGGAAACTTACACTCATTCTTATGTTTAATAAATGTATTGTATACTGTGTGTGTGGCAGGCTTACAATGATGGCAAAAAACAACATTTGAGAGTGCGCTGACCCTGGTGCTAGAGGGGGTACATAGCTGGAGGTTGAATGTTTGAAGGGATACAGGACTATAAAAAGTTTGAGAACCACTGCCTTGGGGAATTTAGCCCAGAGGAAAGGGTGCATCCTACTGGCCCTCCAACACCAGTTGGTCTCCCATCCTGGGACAACCCTGCTTAGCATCAGAAACAAGCCAGCAGTGGGTGGTATGCTGCTGTCAAGTATAGTGTAGAGAATCATTGTACCATCTAAACCGGTGTGAAATAGAATTTCTATAACAAAAAATATTGTATTTTCATCTGTTTAAGCTGTTGTTCACAACTGAAAGTAAAACACGGCAAAAATGAAACATGGGAGCAGGAAGCATAGAAATAGTGCACATAGAACAGATCTACCGCTTCTTAGACTTGCTTTCAATGAGTGACAGATCTATAACACACATTTTTATGTGAACTTGGTCAGGTCGCCCAAAAAGTTACATTTTGCTGCTTTAAGTGCAGTTCCTCAAGTTAATAAGCAACAAGGTAATCTAGTGTCACAAAATCAAACAAGCATTTTGTTCAACTACAATCTGCTCCATTCACTGTTTCCCTGTTGCGCAGGTTGTCCAATGGCTGACAATCTTGTTTCCTCTTTTTTTCATACAGTATGTTAAAGGAATAGGTCAGGATTTTGGCAATGAGACCCTGTATCTACTTCCCTGGAATCAGATGAACTCGTGGACACCATGTTTATGTCTCTGTATCCCTTTAAACTGGAAATATGGAATCATGAGTATGACTTCTTTGGGTTGTTATTAGTGCAGGGGAGGGTAAAACCATGTAGTAGGGGAGAGCTTTTCTTTTCGATGCTGTGTTAATTTGTTAGAGGGAGCAGAGTGCAACAGGGAGTATTTGAAGCAATGCCATCAACAACAACACTTCCTTTGTGTGTCTCTTCCAACTGCATTACGGACTGCTTTATTTTTCTCTTGGCTATGCAGGTCACATATGGACGCACAGAATGAAGTTCATGAATATTAGTCCTCTCCCCTGGCCCTTATAGCGCCAGATTTTCGACAGGGCTATTTCTCAGTTGGCCATTGGGAATACACACACACACACATGCATACTCCATTCTAACAACAGGTGCCAAAAGGGGGTCACACACTATAACAACCCCCTCAGAAGAATAGACTGAAAGCCTGTTATTAATAGTACTCTCACAAAGGTCTGAGAGGTTAAGAGGCAAAGGTGATATTCTCCTGAAAGGATCGACATTCCGTTCCTTGTCTTTTCTCAATGAGGGGTCTTACTTTCCCCACTTACTCATACTTGGTTTTGCTTGCTTGTTTTGTGAGTTTTTCTTCCCAATCCTCTTGGGAAAGGGTGTATGGAGGTTGCGCAAGCAGAACTGTGTTTTATTAGTGTTTGGTCCCATTAAGAAATGTCACTTTGTCGACAAGGCATATGATAGATGGTCAGATAAGTTTTTATACAGTCCCCTAGAGACCTCTGGAGTTTGAACCGATGCTGACATTGCATGCATGCCCAAGGTATTCGAGATGGGATATTAAACTAAGGACTGGATTCAATCTAACCTACATGGCTGTAGCCGTGTCTATGCAGTTGTTTATACAACTACTCCCCTCACAGACAATTGTCTCCTTTGGAAAAATTGAGGTCTTTATAAAAATTGGAAGCATCTTCCTGTGAACATTGTCTCCCGAAAGGTGGTGTCATTCATACATGATGTTAGTGGTGGCGAACAGTTCATTTAGCCTTTAGGGTGCATTCCAAATACACATTTTACGTGCAGGTCTGCTCAGATTATAGGATTGTTCATTGTAAAAATATGATGACCTGCACAGAAAATGTGCAAAAGTTTGTTGAGGGAACCTACCTAATGTCTCCTCAACTGGAAAATCAGTCAAGATGTGTGATTGAAAAAGTAAAACATGAGGTAAACATTAAACATGGATTCTCACTCTAGAGAAGTGAGGGCTGAGATGTTGTACCCTTGAGCTACAGTATATTTCCATGTGTGGGGTCAGATATTGTTATGCAAGGGTGTCAAACTCAATCACTGCAGGGGTCATATTTTTTAAAAATGGATTTGCGGGCCAGACATGGCATATATATATTTTGGGGTTGTTTAAAAACATGTATTCTGCTACGACATAAAATGTAACTTATTTAATTTGTTTAAAATGCCTCTTGTGTTTCAAAACTTCAAATAACAACATGTAGGTAGGTTGTAATATTCAAACATAAAACAATCATAAATTATAGATACAAATAATTGTCCAACCTATGTAAGGGTCTCCCAGGAGGTTTGTAGGCCTATTGAAGCTACCTATTTACTACTGCTTGAGTAAGACACCTGGATTATTTTATTTGATGCAAGTTTATCAATCTTTGGGTTGGCTGCTGCAACTCTCAGAATGGAGCGGTGTTAATCAGTGAGATGTGATCTGTGAGATTTTTTGTTTATCTTCATCACGGAGAACAGCTGCTCACAAAGGTGTGCTACCAAACATGCACAGCATACGGGCGGCCTGTAGGCGGAGCCGTGGCATCGTTTCTGGGATGGAAGTGGGAAAGTGGTCTGCCCCGTCTGAATCCTACTAAACCTTCAGTGTGCTGTTACATTGCAGTTCTATCAGCTCCATTTGAATGTCCATTGGTGTGCTGTCCACGTCAACTGCAAACTATTACCAAGCTCAAAATTAAATTTCTGAGCCTCAGAAGTCTGCAAATCTTATTTTTGACAGTGCATGTCAGAGCAAAAACCAAGCCATGAGGAATTCTCCATAGAGATCCGAGAAACGTTTGTGTTGAGGCACAGATCTGGGGAAGTGTACCAAAAAAGGTCTGCAGCATTGAAGTTCCCCAAGAACACAGTGGCCTCCATCATTTTAAATGGGAGAAGTTTGGAACCATCAAGACTCTTCCTAGAGCTGGCCACCTGGCCAAACTGAGCAATTGGGGGAGAAGGGCCTTGGTCGGGGAGGTGACAAAGCTCTGATAAAACTCCAGAGTTCCTCTGAGATGGGAGAACTTTCCAGAAGGACAACCATCTCTGCAGCATTCCACCAATCAGGCCTTTATGGAAGCCACTCCTCAGTAAAATGCACGACAGCCCACGTGGAGTTTGCCAAAATGCACCTAAAGGAATCTCAGACCATTACAAATAAGATGCTCTGGTCTGATGAAACCAAGATTGAACTCTTTGGCCTGAATGCCAAGTGTAAAGTCTGGAGGAAACCTGGCATCATCCCGACGGTGAAGCATGGTGGTGCCAGCATCATGCTGTGGGGATGTTTTTCAGAGGCAGGGACTCTGAGACTAGTCAGGATCGAGGGAAAGATGAACGGAGCAAAGTACAGAGAGATCCTTAATGAAAACCTGCTCCAGAGCGCTCAGGACCTCAGACTTAAGGTTAATCTTCCAACAGGACAATGACCCTAAGCACACAGCAAAGACAACGCAGGAGTGGCTTGGGACAAGTTTTAGAATGTCCTTGAGAGGCCCAGCCAAAGCCCAGACTTAAACCCGATTGAACATCTCTGGAGAGACCTGAAAATAGCTGTGCAGCGACGCTCCCCATCCAACCTGACAGAGCTTGAGAGGATCTGCAGAGCAGAATGGGAGAAACTCCCCAAATACATGGGTGCCAAGCTTGTTGCGTCATACCCAAGAAGACTCAATGCTGTAATTTCTGCCAAAGGGTCTGTAAAGGGTCTGAATACTTACTGTATGTAAATGTTATATTTCAGTTGTTGTTTTTTTTAAATTTGCCAAAATGTCAAAACCTAGCTTTGTCATTATGGGGTATTGTTTGTAGATTTAAAATAATCCATTATAGAATAAGGCTGTAACGTAACAAAATGTGGAAAAAGTGAAAGGGTCTGAATACTTTCAGAATTCACTGTAAGTGTTCATTTTGTCCAGGTTGGAAATGGCAGTGTGGAGTGCAATAGAGATTGCGTCATCTGTGGATCTGTTGGGGCAGTCTGCGAAATGGAGTGGATCTAGAGTTTCTGAGATGATAATGTTGATGTGAGCCATGACCAGGCTTTCAAAGCACTTCATGTTTACAGATGCGAGTGCTACGGGTCGGTAGTCATTTATGTACGTACGGTCACTGTGGAGACGATGTCATTGATGCACTTATTGATGAAGCCAGTTACTGATCTGGTATACTCTTCAATGCCATCGGATGAATCTCGGAACATATTCCAATCTGTGCTAGCAGGATTTTAGATGTGCAGATAGACCAAAGCCCAGTCTATTTTACCATTACCACAGTCAGGTCTGTGGGTTCTGGTATTTTAATATAGATGTTAGCATTTTAGTAATCAAATTAGCTAGCTAGTAAAATGGGCGGACTGGAAACCCACTGACCACACTTGTGTCTGCAGCTGCCATTTTCTGGTTGGAAAGAGAAATTACCCTGTATGTACAAGAAAAGGTAGCTCATCCACCATGGCAGAAGAGGAAGATCAAGACTGTTGATTGGGAAACAAGAACAAACAATGAGGCATGAGGATTGTTTGTTGAGGGACCACTTGTCACATTGTCCAAGGTGGGTTGTCTGTCTTATTCTGTCGTACCTCGTCCTCCTCTTCTGAGGAGGAGAAGCGAGAAGGATCGGAGGACCAAAACGCAGCGTGGTAAGTGTCCATAATGTTTATTTTAAAACATAAACTGAACACTACGAAATACAAAACAATAAACGTGAAATGACCGAAACAGTCCCGTGTGGCAAAAAACACTGACACGGAAGACAAACACCCACAACCCAAAAACTGAAACCCAGGCTACCTAACATCATTGAAAAACACATCCCAGCATTTCCACAGCAATTGACGTTTCACATGATCAAGAAAGAGACCTTGCATTACTCTAGAGACGGCTTCACTACAAATGTATTCCTTACAATATGTTATTATTCCCCAATGCCCCTCTTCTGATATCTTCCCCTTGCTTATTGTAAAAATATATAAACTTGTAGACAAATACATAAAAAATATAGACAAACAATAAACATATTAAATTATAAAATGGTTCTCGACATTAGGGAGAGGAGAGAAGAGAAGAGAAAAGAGCGAGAGTGAGAGAAGAGAGCGATATCAGGTGTGTGTATAAGTCTGTATGTGTAAGCGAGCATGTAATTGAGTACGTGTCTGTTCATATCCACTTCATAGTGTTCAGATATTTTTACAGTTCCCATACTTTCTTTTTTTTATAACCTGAAGTCCCTGTAGAATTTAGTACAGCCATGGTGTTATGGAGCTGTCTCGGAAAAGCTGTCCATCTATAAAGAGTTTGTCTACAATGAGAAAGGCACGCTTACCCTTCTCCCTTTGTTGCCTTTGTACCCGGATACAGTCTCTTACGACGTTTGTTTATCTCCCTTGGAAATTGGTCATTGAGCCCGAATTTGGTCCCCTTAAGCTCCCTTCCCCTGATTTTGATCAGCTCCTTTTGTTGGTAGTGTTCAAATTTTGCGATGATCAGTCGGGAGACCCTTGGTCTTGCCGCTCCAAGTCTGTGTACTCGGTGGAAAGCCACCTTGTTAACAGTCTCTATAGGAAGTTTCAAGGCGGATTGCATGAATTCTCTGATTCTCTGGATTAGTGGATGCATCCTCAGGAATCCCAGAAAAAAAAAACATTTTCACGCATGCTACGACTTTGTATGTCTAGTAGTGACTCCTTCATCACCCTGTTTTCCCTGAGTAGACAATCCATGTTGGAATCGTGGATTTTTACCTTGGCTGTGAGTGCCTTGTTTTCTCCTTGGAGTGTGAGAATTTCTCTCTGGCTAAACTCAAAACTCTCCCTCAGCCCTACTACCTCCTCACACAACTCTTCCAGTGTTACAGCCAGAGCACTAGCCTCTACTTCAACAGTAAGTAAATTGTCTGTGTCTGTAGATTAATCTGTTTTTCTATTTTTTTTGTCGGGTTAGTTCTTTTGTGAGGTAGTGGGATCTTTCCATGATAGAGTATGTTGTTCCTCCATAGCATAAAGCTGTTGGTACTCGTCAATTTCCCTCAGGATCTCTTTAGTATCCAGGTATCCAGGTTGGCTCTTTACTGCAACACGAGAAATAAGAATAGGAAAGACACAATAAAGTAAGTAAGTAAGCATACTATATACAGGAAATGTTTTTATAAAGTAATTTCCAATACCATGTTACTGTCACGCCCTGACCATATAGAGCCCGCTGGGTTCTCTATGGTGTTGTAGGTCACGGTGTGACTAGGGGGTGTTCTTTTTTTTGTTTCAAATATTTTTTATTAAACACACACAAGAATGGTGTATAGGTATACAAGACAGGTATACAATTATTATCTAAACATAAAAGAGTATACAGGAACAACAAGACCCAGAGTTCTGGGTGCAAAACAAATAATACAAAACACAACATACAAAACAAGGACACGTAGAAAGAAAGAGGGAAGATGTCCCCCCTACCCCCCCTTATGCCCCCAACTGCTCGGGTGGCATGCTGCCCAAAGGTAGATTAAAATATTACAATTGAGAGTGCGTTAATAAGTACAAATTCACAGCTCCGACTCGTCCAAGTAGGAGAGGAAAGGCTGCCAGATTTGATCAAATGTTGATAATTTATTGTTCAGAATATATCTAATTCTTTCTAAGTGTACAGTGTTTGCCAATTCACTGAGCCATAATTTGGTAGAGGGCGCTTCCCTCCTTTTCCAAAACAACAAGATTAGTTTTTTTTGCCGAGATGAGACCGTACGAGATTAGTTGTTTTGGGGGGTTGGTTAATCCGTTTAGGGACTCAGATACTCCTAGGATTATCAGAAGTGGGTCTGGATCTATTGAAGTCTCCAAAACTTCAGAGAGGATCCCAAAAATTCCACACCAATAACCATGCAAGCTAGAGCATAGGGAAAAGCAGTGGAGTAGTGTACCCTGCGCAGCCTGACATTTATCACATGTAGGGGATGTATCAGGAAATATCCTATGCAGTTTAGTTTTGGAATAGTGTAATCTGTGTAATACCTTGAATCGTATGAGACGATGTCTGGAATTAATGGAGCATGTGTGGATATACTCTAAGCTCTCTTCCCAGTCTGCCACCGAGATGTCAGTCCCTAGTTCTTCTTCCCATTTAGCCTTGATGGCATCTGTAGAAGGTGTGCTAACAGATTGAAAAGCATCATATAGACGCAATATCGGTTTATCTGAGGTGGGGCATATTTTTATGCATCCGTCAAACATGGAAGGTTTAGCGTTCCCAAATGTTGGGAGGTGTTTTCTAACGTAGTCTCTAATTTGTAGGTATCTGAGTTTGTATCTGTGTTTCCCTCAGCAACTCAAAGGAAGCAAAGGTCCCTTCTATGTATAAATCCCCTATGGTACATATCCCCAACTCTCCCCATCGCTCAAAGGTGTTATCAAGGTTAGAAGGGGCAAAGGAGGGATTCCTGGCGACAGGGAGCATGAATGACATTGGTCTAAGCTCAAAGTGGACTTTAATTTGCTTCCAGATTCGGACTGTGCTATGTATAATAGGATTGTTACAATAAAGTGACATCTCCAGATTGACAGGCAACAAAATCACAGCGCCAATAGAGAAGGGGTGACACTCCTCACGCTCCATACTAAGCCAGCTGGGTTAGCGGCCCAGTAGTAAAATATAAAATTTGGGAGAGACAATCCTCCTTCCATCTTGGATTTACAGAGGTGTTTTTTACCTATCCTGTGTGTTTTATAATCCCAGATGAAAGGATTGATAATTGAGTCCAGTTGTTTATGAAAGGATTTAGGTATGAATACTGGGATGTTCTGATATAGGTAGAGCAGTTGTGGGAGGAAGACCATTTTAATGGCATTAATTCTTCCGAGCAGAGAAATTGGGAGAGTTCTCCAAAATAGTATGTTTGTGTTACGGTGCGTGAATGAGGACCCAAAAGCGAATTAACTTAAACAGAGCTTCTTTAATTACCAAACGTAGGTAGGCTCAGACGGACCGGCAGATTCCGACAGGACAGGACAAGGTTACAGCAAACATGACGACAGTCTGGTTCAGGCATGAAACACAACAAACAAGAATCCGACAAGGACAGGAGCAGAAACAGAGAGAGATATAGGGACCTAATCAGAGGGAAAAAGGGAACAGGTGGGAAAAGGGGTGACGAGGTGGTTAGGAGGAGACAAGGCACAGCTGGGGGAAAGAGGGGGAGAAAAGGTAACCTAACAACGACCAGCAGAGGGAGACAGGGTGAAGGGAAAGGACAGAGACAAGACACAACATGACAGTACATGACAGTACCCCCCCACTCACCGAGCGCCTCCTGGCGCACTCGAGGAGGAAACCTGGCGGCAACGGAGGAAATCCTCGATCAGCGCACGGTCCAGCACGTCCCGAGAGGGAACCCAACTCCTCTCCTCAGGACCGTACCCCTCCCAATCTACGAGGTACTGGTGACCACGGCCCCGAGGACGCATGTCCAAAATTCTACGGACCCTGTAGATGGGTGCGCCCTCGACAAGGATGGGGGGGGGGGGGGGGAAGACGAGCGGGGGCGCGAAGGACGGGCTTGATGCAGGAGACATGGAAGACCGGGTGGACGCGACGAAGGTATCGCGGAAGAAGAAGTCGAACTGCGACAGGATTAATGACCCGAGAAATACGGAACGGACCAATGAACCGCGGGGTCAACTTGCGAGAAGCCGTCTTAAGGGGAAGGTTCTGAGTGGAGAGCCAAACTCTCTGACCGCGACAATATCTAGGACTCTTAGTTCTACGCTTATTAGCAGCCCTCACAGTCTGCGTCCTATAACGGCAAAGTGCAGACCTGACCCTCTTCCAGGTGCGCTCGCAACGTTGGACAAAAGCCTGAGCGGAGGGGACGCTGGACTCGGCGAACTGAGATGAGAACAGCGGAGGCTGGTACCCGAGGCTACTCTGAAAAGGAGATAGCCCGGTCGCAGACGAAGGAAGCGAGTTGTGGGCGTATTCTGCCCAGGGGAGCTGTTCTGACCAAGACGCAGGGTTGCGAAAAGAAAGACTGCGTAAGATGCGACCAATAGTCTGATTGGCCCGTTCTGCTTGACCGTTAGACTGGGGGTGAAAGCCGGAAGAGAGACTGATGGAAGCCCCAATCAAACGGCAAAACTCCCTCCAAAATTGAGACGTGAATTGCGGACCACTGTCCGAAACGACGTCTGACGGAAGGCCATGAATTCTGAAAACATTCTCGATGATGATTTGTGCCGTCTCTTTAGCAGAAGGAAGCTTAGCAAGGGGAATGAAATGAGCCGCCTTAGAGAACCTATCGACAACCGTAAGAATAACAGTCTTCCCCGCTGACGAAGGCAGTCCGGTGACAAAATCTAAGGCGATGTGAGACCACGGTCGAGAGGGAATAGGAAGCGGCCTGAGACGGCCGGCAGGAGGAGAGTTACCGGACTTAGTCTGCGCGCAGACCGAACAAGCAGCCACGAAACGACGCGTGTCATGCTCCCGGGTGGGCCACCAAAAACGCTGGCGAATGGAAGCAAGCGTACCCCGAACGCCAGGGTGGCCGGCTAACTTGGCAGAGTGAGCCCACTGAAGAACGGCCAGACGAGTAGGAACGGGAACGAAAAGAAGGTTCCTAGGACAAGCGCGCGGCGACGGAGTGTGAGTGAGCGCTTGCTTTACCTGCCTCTCAATTCCCCAGACAGTCAACCCGACAACACGCCCCTCAGGGAGAATCCCCTCGGGGTCAGTGGAGGCTACTGAAGAACTGAAGAGACGAGACAAAGCATCAGGCTTGGTGTTCTTAGAGCCCGGACGATAAGAAATCACGAACTCGAAACGAGCGAAAAACAGCGCCCAACGCGCCTGACGCGCATTAAGTCGTTTGGCAGAACGGATGTACTCAAGGTTCCTATGGTCAGTCCAAACGACAAAAGGAACGGTCGCCCCCTCCAACCACTGTCGCCATTCGCCTAGGGCTAACCGGATGGCGAGCAGTTCGCGGTTACCCACATCATAGTTACGTTCCGACGGCGACAGGCGATGAGAAAAATACGCGCATGGGTGGACCTTGTCGTCAGAGAGGGAGCGCTGAGAAAGAATGGCTCCCACGCCCACCTCTGACGCGTCAACCTCGACAACGAACTGTCTAGAGACGTCAGGTGTAACAAGGATAGGAGCGGATGTAAAACGATTCTTGAGGAGATCAAAAGCTCCCTGGGCGGAAACGGACCACTTAAAGCACGTCTTGACAGAAGTAAGGGCTGTGAGAGGAGCTGCCACCTGACCGAAATTACGGATGAAACGACGATAGAAGTTCGCGAAGCCGAGAAACCGCTGCAGCTCGACGCGTGACTTAGGGACGGGCCAATCAATGACAGCTTGGACCTTAGCGGGATCCATCTTAATGCCTTCAGCGGAAATAACAGAACCGAGAAATGTGACGGAGGAGGCATGAAAAGTGCACTTCTCAGCCTTCACAAAAAGACAATTCTCTAAAAGGCGCTGGAGGACACGTCGAACGTGCTGAACATGAATCTGGAGTGACGGTGAAAAAATCAGGATATCGTCAAGGTAAACGAAAACAAAGATGTTCAGCATGTCTCTCAGGACATCATTGACTAATGCCTGAAAGACAGCTGGAGCGTTAGCGAGGCCGAAAGGAAGAACCCGGTATTCAAAGTGCCCTAACGGAGTGTTAAACGCCGTCTTCCACTCGTCCCCCTCCCTGATGCGCACGAGATGGTAAGCGTTACGAAGGTCCAACTTAGTGAAAAACCTGGCTCCCTGCAGGATCTCGAAGGCTGAAGACATAAGAGGAAGCGGATAACGATTCTTCACTGTTATGTCATTCAGCCCTCGATAATCTATGCAGGGGCGCAGAGACCCGTCCTTCTTCTTGACAAAAAAAAACCCCGCTCCGGCGGGAGAGGAGGAGGGGACTATGGTACCGGCGTCAAGAGCTACAGACAAATAATCTTCGAGAGCCTTACGTTCGGGAGCCGACAGAGAGTATAGTCTACCCCGGGGGGGGGTGGTTCCCGGAAGGAGATCAATACTACAATCATACGACCGGTGTGGAGGAAGAGAGGTGGCCCTGGACCGACTGAACACCGTGCGCAGATCGTGATATTCCTCCGGCACCCCTGTCAAATCACCAGGCTCCTCCTGTGAAGAAGGGACAGAGGAAACAGGAGGGATAGCAGACATTAAACATTTCACATGACAAGAGACGTTCCAGGAGAGGATAGAATTACTAGACCAATTAATGGAAGGATTATGACAAACTAGCCAGGGATGGCCCAAAACAACAGGTGTAAAAGGTGAACGAAAAATTAAAAAAGAAATGGTTTCACTATGATTACCAGAAACAGTGAGGGTTAAAGGTAGCGTCTCACGCTGAATCCTGGGGAGAGGACTACCATCCAGGGCGAACAAGGCCGTGGGCTCCTTTAACTGTCTGAGAGGAATGTCATGTTCCCGAGCCCAGGTCTCGTCCATAAAACAGCCCTCCGCCCCAGAGTCTATTAAGGCACTGCAGGAAGCTGACGAACCGGTCCAGCGTAGATGGACCGACAAGGTAGTGCAGGATCTTGAAGGAGAGACAGGAGTAGTAGCGCTCACCAGTAGCCCTCCGCTTACTGATGAGCTCTGGCCTTTTACTGGACATGAAGTGACAAAATGACCAGCGGAACCGCAATAGAGACAGAGGCGGTTGGTGATTCTCCGTTCCCTCTCCTTAGTCGAGATGCGGATACCTCCCAGCTGCATGGGCTCAGCACCCGAGCCGGCAGAGGAAGATGGTAGTGATGCGGAGAGGGGGGCAACGGAGAACGCGAGCTCCTTTCCACGAGCTCGGTGACGAAGATCAACCCGTCGCTCAATGCGAATAGCGAGTTCAATCAAGGAATCCACGCTGGAAGGAACCTCCCGGGAGAGAATCTCATCCTTTACCTCTGCGCGGAGACCCTCCAGAAAACGAGCGAGCAAAGCCGGCTCGTTCCAGCCACTGGAGGCAGCAAGAGTGCGAAACTCAATAGAGTAGTCTGTTATGGATCGATTACCTTGACATAGGGAAGACAGGGCCCTGGAAGCCTCCTCCCCAAAAACAGATCGATCAAAAACCCGTATCATCTCCTCCTTAAAGTCCTGATACCGGTTAGTACACTCAGCCCTTGCCTCCCAGATTGCCGTGCCCCACTCACGAGCCCGTCCAATAAGGAGAGATATGACGTAGGCGACACGAGCAGTGCTCCTGGAGAAAGTGTAGGGCTGGAGAGAAAACACAATATCACACTGGGTGAGGAACGAGCGGCATTCAGTGGGCTCCCCAGAGTAACACGGCGGGTTATTGATTCTGGGCTCCGGAGATTCGAAAGCCCTGGAAGTGGCCGGCGGATCGAGGCGGAGATGGTGAACCTGTTCTGTGAGGTTGGAGACTTGGGTGGCCAGGGTCTCAACGGCATGTCGAGCAGCAGACAATTCCTGCTCGTGTCTGCCTAGCATCGCTCCCTGGATCCCGACGGCTGAGTGGAGAGGATCCAAAGTCGCTGGGTCCATTCTTGGTCGGATTCTTCTGTTACGGTGCGTGAATGAGGACCCAAAAGCGAATTAACTTAAACAGAGCTTCTTTAATTACCAAACGTAGGTAGGCTCAGACGGACCGGCAGATTCCGACAGGACAGGACAAGGTTACAGCAAACATGACGACAGTCTGGTTCAGGCATGAAACACAACAAACAAGAATCCGACAAGGACAGGAGCAGAAACAGAGAGAGATATAGGGACCTAATCAGAGGGAAAAAGGGAACAGGTGGGAAAAGGGGTGACGAGGTGGTTAGGAGGAGACAAGGCACAGCTGGGGGAAAGAGGGGGAGAAAAGGTAACCTAACAACGACCAGCAGAGGGAGACAGGGTGAAGGGAAAGGACAGAGACAAGACACAACATGACAGTACATGACAGTTTGCTTTGAGTTTTTGTATCAGAGAGGGGAAATTCTCTTTAAATAGTAAGGAGTATTGTTTGGTAACTACAATTCCTAGGTAGGTAAATTTTTCTGAAGATAACTTAAATGGGAGATGTTCTAGCCAGGAGGTGTTTTGTGACCGTATGGGCATTAATTCAGTCTTGTTCCAATTTATTCTGTATCCCGAGAAGGTACCAAACAAATTGATCACATCAAGAATAGCTGGGATACTAGCCTGGGGTTCTGTTACATAGAGGAGGATGTCATCTGCGTATAGGGAGATCGTATTTAGAGTATCTTTAGTATTATAGCCGTGTATTGCTGCATGAGATCTAATCGTCTGAGCGAGCGGTTCGATAATTAGGGCGAAGAGCATAGGCGACAGCGCACAACACTGCCTTGTCCCCCTGTTAAGGTTAAATCGGGGCGACAATGATTGGTTAGTGAGTATTCTGGCACAGGGGTTCCTATATAAAATCTGGATCCAATTTATGAACCCATCTCCAATATTACATTTCTGTAGGACCTTGAATAGACAGGGCCACTCAACTTGGTCAAAGGCCTTTTCGGCGTCAAGAGATATGACGGCAAGGTCCACGTTGGGTAACCTCTGAGAATACATAATATTGAAGAGGCGCCTGAGATTGAAGAATGAGTTTCTGTTAGGGATAAAGCCGGTCTGATCCGAATGGACCAATTTGCCAATTAAAGTGCTAAGCCTGTTAGCCAGAGTTTTTGCTAAAATCTTTTGGTCTGTATTAAGGAGAGATATTGGTCTGTATGACCCTACCTCTTCTGGATCTTTACCCTTCTTATGTATAACTGTAATGAACGCTTCGTCCAAAGTAGAAGGGAGAGCTCCATCCTCATTGGCCTGAACCAACATTTTGTGCAAGTAGGGAGAGAGCATGTTGCTGAATGTTTTATAGAATTCACCAGGGTATCCATCTGGGCCCGGGGTCTTGCCACTCTTTAGAGATTTAATTGTTTCTCGAATTTCATCAAGAGATATTTCCTTATTCAGGAAGTCAAAATCAAATCAAATCAAATTTTATTCGTCACATACACATGGTTAGCAGATGTTAATGCGAGTGTAGCGAAATGCTTGTGCTTCTAGTTCCGACAATGCAGTAATAACCAACAAGTAATCTAACTAACAATTCCAAAACTACTGTCTTATACACAGTGTAAGGGGATAAAGAATATGTACATAAGGATATGTGAATGAGTGATGGTACAGAGCAGCATAGGCAGGATACAGTAGGTGGTATCGAGTACAGTATATACATGAGGTGAGTATGTAAACAAAGTGGCATAGTTAAAGTGGCTAGTGATACATGTATTACATAAGGATGCAGTCGATGATATAGAGTGCAGTATATACGTATGCATATGAGATGAATAATGTAGGGTAAGTAACATTATATAAGGTAGCATTGTTTAAAGTGGCTAGTGATATATTTACATAATTTCCCATCAATTCCCATTATTAAAGTGGCTGGAGTTGAGTCAGTGTCAGTGTCAGTGTGTTGGCAGCAGCCACTCAATGTTAGTGGTGGCTGTTTAACAGTCTGATGGCCTTGAGATAGAAGCTGTTTTTCAGTCTCTCGGTCCCAGCTTTGATGCACCTGTACTGACCTCGCCTTCTGGATGATAGCGGGGTGAACAGGCAGTGGCTCGGGTGGTTGATGTCCTTGATGATCTTTATGGCCTTCCTGTAACATCGGGTGGTGTAGGTGTCCTGGAGGGCAGGTAGTTTGCCCCCGGTGATGCGTTGTGCAGACCTCACTACCCTCTGGAGAGCCTTACGGTTGTGGGCGGAGTCATCCACAATCATCTCCTTAGTTTTGTTGACGTTGAGTGTGAGGTTATTTTCCTGACACCACACTCCGAGGGCCCTCACCTCCTCCCTGTAGGCCGTCTCGTCGTTGTTGGTAATCAAGCCTACCACTGTTGTGTCGTCCGCAAACTTGATGATTGAGTTGGAGGCGTGCGTGGCCACGCAGTCGTGGGTGAACAGGGAGTACAGGAGAGGGCTCAGAACGCACCCTTGTGGGGCCCCAGTGTTGAGGATCAGCGGGGTGGAGATGTTGTTGCCTACCCTCACCACCTGGGGGCGGCCCGTCAGGAAGTCAAGTACCCAGTTGCACAGGGCGGGGTCGAGACCCAGGGTCTCGAGCTTGATGACGAGCTTGGAGGGTACTATGGTGTTGAATGCCGAGCTGTAGTCGATGAACAGCATTCTCACATAGGTGCACATAGGTGCAGCAAATTGGAGTGGGTCTAGGGTGTCGGGTAGGGTGGAGGTGATATGGTCCTTGACTAGTCTCTCAAAGCACTTCATGATGACGGAAGTGAGTGCTACGGGGCGGTAGTCGTTTAGCTCAGTTACCTTAGCTTTCTTGGGAACAGGAACAATGGTGGCCCTCTTGAAGCATGTGGGAACAGCAGACTGGTATAGGGATTGATTGAATATGTCCGTAAACACACCGGCCAGCTGGTCTGCGCATGCTCTGAGGGCGCGGCTGGGGATGCCGTCTGGGCCTGCAGCCTTGCGAGGGTTAACACGTTTAAATGTCTTACTCACCTCGGCTGCAGTGAAGGAGAGTCCGCATGTTTTCGTTGCAGGCCGTGTCAGTGGCACTGTATTGTCCTCAAAGCGGGCAAAAAAGTTATTTAGTCTGCCTGGGAGCAGGACATCCTGGTCCGTGCCTGGGCTGGATGTCTTCTTGTAGTCCGTGATTGACTGTAGACCCTGCCACATGCCTCTTGTGTCTGAGCCGTTGAATTGAGATTCTACTTTGTCTCTGTACTGACGCTTAGCTTGTTTGATAGCCTTGCGGAGGGAATAGCTGCACTGTTTGTATTCGGTCATGTTACCAGTCACCTTGCCCTGATTAAAAGCAGTGGTTCGCGCTTTCAGTTTCACGCGAATGCTGCCATCAATCCACGGTTTCTGGTTAGGGAATGTTTTAATCGTTGCTATGGGAACGACATCTTCAACGCACGTTCTAATGAACTCGCACACCGAATCAGCGTATTCGTCAATATTGTTATCTGACGCAATGCGCCTGACGCGCATTAAGTCGTTTGGCAGAACGGATGTACTCAAGGTTCCTATGGTCAGTCCAAACGACAAAAGGAACGGTCGCCCCCTCCAACCACTGTCGCCATTCGCCTAGGGCTAACCGGATGGCGAGCAGTTCGCGGTTACCCACATCATAGTTACGTTCCGACGGCGACAGGCGATGAGAAAAATACGCGCATGGGTGGACCTTGTCGTCAGAGAGGGAGCGCTGAGAAAGAATGGCTCCCACGCCCACCTCTGACACGTCAACCTCGACAACGAACTGTCTAGAGACGTCAGGTGTAACAAGGATAGGAGCGGATGTAAAACGATTCTTGAGGAGATCAAAAGCTCCCTGGGCGGAAACGGACCACTTAAAGCACGTCTTGACAGAAGTAAGGGCTGTGAGAGGAGCTGCCACCTGACCGAAATTACGGATGAAACGACGATAGAAGTTCGCGAAGCCGAGAAACCGCTGCAGCTCGACGCGTGACTTAGGGACGGGCCAATCAATGACAGCTTGGACCTTAGCGGGATCCATCTTAATGCCTTCAGCGGAAATAACAGAACCGAGAAATGTGACGGAGGAGGCATGAAAAGTGCACTTCTCAGCCTTCACAAAAAGACAATTCTCTAAAAGGCGCTGGAGGACACGTCGAACGTGCTGAACATGAATCTGGAGTGACGGTGAAAAAATCAGGATATCGTCAAGGTAAACGAAAACAAAGATGTTCAGCATGTCTCTCAGGACATCATTGACTAATGCCTGAAAGACAGCTGGAGCGTTAGCGAGGCCGAAAGGAAGAACCCGGTATTCAAAGTGCCCTAACGGAGTGTTAAACGCCGTCTTCCACTCGTCCCCCTCCCTGATGCGCACGAGATGGTAAGCGTTACGAAGGTCCAACTTAGTGAAAAACCTGGCTCCCTGCAGGATCTCGAAGGCTGAAGACATAAGAGGAAGCGGATAACGATTCTTCACTGTTATGTCATTCAGCCCTCGATAATCTATGCAGGGGCGCAGAGACCCGTCCTTCTTCTTGACAAAAAAAACCCCCGCTCCGGCGGGAGAGGAGGAGGGGACTATGGTACCGGCGTCAAGAGCTACAGACAAATAATCTTCGAGAGCCTTACGTTCGGGAGCCGACAGAGAGTATAGTCTACCCCGGGGGGGGGTGGTTCCCGGAAGGAGATCAATACTACAATCATACGACCGGTGTGGAGGAAGAGAGGTGGCCCTGGACCGACTGAACACCGTGCGCAGATCGTGATATTCCTCCGGCACCCCTGTCAAATCACCAGGCTCCTCCTGTGAAGAAGGGACAGAGGAAACAGGAGGGATAGCAGACATTAAACATTTCACATGACAAGAGACGTTCCAGGAGAGGATAGAATTACTAGACCAATTAATGGAAGGATTATGACAAACTAGCCAGGGATGGCCCAAAACAACAGGTGTAAAAGGTGAACGAAAAATTAAAAAAGAAATGGTTTCACTATGATTACCAGAAACAGTGAGGGTTAAAGGTAGCGTCTCACGCTGAATCCTGGGGAGAGGACTACCATCCAGGGCGAACAAGGCCGTGGGCTCCTTTAACTGTCTGAGAGGAATGTCATGTTCCCGAGCCCAGGTCTCGTCCATAAAACAGCCCTCCGCCCCAGAGTCTATTAAGGCACTGCAGGAAGCTGACGAACCGGTCCAGCGTAGATGGACCGACAAGGTAGTGCAGGATCTTGAAGGAGAGACAGGAGTAGTAGCGCTCACCAGTAGCCCTCCGCTTACTGATGAGCTCTGGCCTTTTACTGGACATGAAGTGACAAAATGACCAGCGGAACCGCAATAGAGACAGAGGCGGTTGGTGATTCTCCGTTCCCTCTCCTTAGTCGAGATGCGGATACCTCCCAGCTGCATGGGCTCAGCACCCGAGCCGGCAGAGGAAGATGGTAGTGATGCGGAGAGGGGGGCAACGGAGAACGCGAGCTCCTTTCCACGAGCTCGGTGACGAAGATCAACCCGTCGCTCAATGCGAATAGCGAGTTCAATCAAGGAATCCACGCTGGAAGGAACCTCCCGGGAGAGAATCTCATCCTTTACCTCTGCGCGGAGACCCTCCAGAAAACGAGCGAGCAAAGCCGGCTCGTTCCAGCCACTGGAGGCAGCAAGAGTGCGAAACTCAATAGAGTAGTCTGTTATGGATCGATTACCTTGACATAGGGAAGACAGGGCCCTGGAAGCCTCCTCCCCAAAAACAGATCGATCAAAAACCCGTATCATCTCCTCCTTAAAGTCCTGATACCGGTTAGTACACTCAGCCCTTGCCTCCCAGATTGCCGTGCCCCACTCACGAGCCCGTCCAATAAGGAGAGATATGACGTAGGCGACACGAGCAGTGCTCCTGGAGAAAGTGTAGGGCTGGAGAGAAAACACAATATCACACTGGGTGAGGAACGAGCGGCATTCAGTGGGCTCCCCAGAGTAACACGGCGGGTTATTGATTCTGGGCTCCGGAGATTCGAAAGCCCTGGAAGTGGCCGGCGGATCGAGGCGGAGATGGTGAACCTGTTCTGTGAGGTTGGAGACTTGGGTGGCCAGGGTCTCAACGGCATGTCGAGCAGCAGACAATTCCTGCTCGTGTCTGCCTAGCATCGCTCCCTGGATCCCGACGGCTGAGTGGAGAGGATCCAAAGTCGCTGGGTCCATTCTTGGTCGGATTCTTCTGTTACGGTGCGTGAATGAGGACCCAAAAGCGAATTAACTTAAACAGAGCTTCTTTAATTACCAAACGTAGGTAGGCTCAGACGGACCGGCAGATTCCGACAGGACAGGACAAGGTTACAGCAAACATGACGACAGTCTGGTTCAGGCATGAAACACAACAAACAAGAATCCGACAAGGACAGGAGCAGAAACAGAGAGAGATATAGGGACCTAATCAGAGGGAAAAAGGGAACAGGTGGGAAAAGGGGTGACGAGGTGGTTAGGAGGAGACAAGGCACAGCTGGGGGAAAGAGGGGGAGAAAAGGTAACCTAACAACGACCAGCAGAGGGAGACAGGGTGAAGGGAAAGGACAGAGACAAGACACAACATGACAGTACATGACAGTTTGCTTTGAGTTTTTGTATCAGAGAGGGGAAATTCTCTTTAAATAGTAAGGAGTATTGTTTGGTAACTACAATTCCTAGGTAGGTAAATTTTTCTGAAGATAACTTAAATGGGAGATGTTCTAGCCAGGAGGTGTTTTGCGACCGTATGGGCATTAATTCAGTCTTGTTCCAATTTATTCTGTATCCCGAGAAGGTACCAAACAAATTGATCACATCAAGAATAGCTGGGATACTAGCCTGGGGTTCTGTTACATAGAGGAGGATGTCATCTGCGTATAGGGAGATCGTATTTAGAGTATCTTTAGTATTATAGCCGTGTATTGCTGCATGAGATCTAATCGTCTGAGCGAGCGGTTCGATAATTAGGGCGAAGAGCATAGGCGACAGCGCACAACACTGCCTTGTCCCCCTGTTAAGGTTAAATCGGGGCGACAATGATTGGTTAGTGAGTATTCTGGCACAGGGGTTCCTATATAAAATCTGGATCCAATTTATGAACCCATCTCCAATATTACATTTCTGTAGGACCTTGAATAGACAGGGCCACTCAACTTGGTCAAAGGCCTTTTCGGCGTCAAGAGATATGACGGCAAGGTCCACGTTGGGTAACCTCTGAGAATACATAATATTGAAGAGGCGCCTGAGATTGAAGAATGAGTTTCTGTTAGGGATAAAGCCGGTCTGATCCGAATGGACCAATTTGCCAATTAAAGTGCTAAGCCTGTTAGCCAGAGTTTTTGCTAAAATCTTTTGGTCTGTATTAAGGAGAGATATTGGTCTGTATGACCCTACCTCTTCTGGATCTTTACCCTTCTTATGTATAACTGTAATGAACGCTTCGTCCAAAGTAGAAGGGAGAGCTCCATCCTCATTGGCCTGAACCAACATTTTGTGCAAGTAGGGAGAGAGCATGTTGCTGAATGTTTTATAGAATTCACCAGGGTATCCATCTGGGCCCGGGGTCTTGCCACTCTTTAGAGATTTAATTGTTTCTCGAATTTCATCAAGAGATATTTCCTTATTCAGGAAGTCAAAATCAAATCAAATCAAATCAAATTTTATTCGTCACATACACATGGTTAGCAGATGTTAATGCGAGTGTAGCGAAATGCTTGTGCTTCTAGTTCCGACAATGCAGTAATAACCAACAAGTAATCTAACTAACAATTCCAAAACTACTGTCTTATACACAGTGTAAGGGGATAAAGAATATGTACATAAGGATATGTGAATGAGTGATGGTACAGAGCAGCATAGGCAGGATACAGTAGGTGGTATCGAGTACAGTATATACATGAGGTGAGTATGTAAACAAAGTGGCATAGTTAAAGTGGCTAGTGATACATGTATTACATAAGGATGCAGTCGATGATATAGAGTACAGTATATACGTATGCATATGAGATGAATAATGTAGGGTAAGTAACATTATATAAGGTAGCATTGTTTAAAGTGGCTAGTGATATATTTACATAATTTCCCATCAATTCCCATTATTAAAGTGGCTGGAGTTGAGTCAGTGTCAGTGTCAGTGTGTTGGCAGCAGCCACTCAATGTTAGTGGTGGCTGTTTAACAGTCTGATGGCCTTGAGATAGAAGCTGTTTTTCAGTCTCTCGGTCCCAGCTTTGATGCACCTGTACTGACCTCGCCTTCTGGATGATAGCGGGGTGAACAGGCAGTGGCTCGGGTGGTTGATGTCCTTGATGATCTTTATGGCCTTCCTGTAACATCGGGTGGTGTAGGTGTCCTGGAGGGCAGGTAGTTTGCCCCCGGTGATGCGTTGTGCAGACCTCACTACCCTCTGGAGAGCCTTACGGTTGTGGGCGGAGTCATCCACAATCATCTCCTTAGTTTTGTTGACGTTGAGTGTGAGGTTATTTTCCTGACACCACACTCCGAGGGCCCTCACCTCCTCCCTGTAGGCCGTCTCGTCGTTGTTGGTAATCAAGCCTACCACTGTTGTGTCGTCCGCAAACTTGATGATTGAGTTGGAGGCGTGCGTGGCCACGCAGTCGTGGGTGAACAGGGAGTACAGGAGAGGGCTCAGAACGCACCCTTGTGGGGCCCCAGTGTTGAGGATCAGCGGGGTGGAGATGTTGTTGCCTACCCTCACCACCTGGGGGCGGCCCGTCAGGAAGTCAAGTACCCAGTTGCACAGGGCGGGGTCGAGACCCAGGGTCTCGAGCTTGATGACGAGCTTGGAGGGTACTATGGTGTTGAATGCCGAGCTGTAGTCGATGAACAGCATTCTCACATAGGTGCACATAGGTGCAGCAAATTGGAGTGGGTCTAGGGCAGGGGTGTCAAAGTCAAATGGACGGAGGGCCAAATAAAAAAATCAGCTACAAGACGAGGGCCGGACTGTTCGAATGTTCATTGAAAATTTTTTAAATGACGCATATAGTCTAGTGAACCTAATTGAACCTACTGAAAACCTAACAAATATATTACAATATGATCAGATAAATAAAGCAATATTTTCTTATGGCTCTGTCAGTAATCTTTAATTTTCAACAGACACAAAAGACAAATTTCCTTTATATAAATATCCCCATAACATGAACATTAAATGAAAGAAACCGGTATTCAAGGCACCATCAGTAGACTATATTTTCTATTTTAGCAAAAGTGGGCTAAATTTACTTCAAAGAAAAAACAATAATAGCAATTTTCTATCATCCACTCAACTGAAATATTTTTAAAATATAATTGGATTGAAATACAAAAAAATAAAGTGCAAAAATCTATTAATCAAAAACAACACTTTGTTTAAGGAGAAGTAACATGCAGTGAAAACAAATATTAAATTTTAACTTTTAAACTTGAACTGAGTAAAAACTCTAAATATGTGATTGCACAGTAATGTTCACTTGTTTGAGGTTGAGGGTGATACTTGGTGGTGTCCCATCTTTTCCACAAGTTCATCAATGTTCGGGGTAAGGCTCTGAGCTGAAGAAATCCTCAGAATTGAGTGGAGGTGTTCAGCAGTAAGTCGACTTCTGTGTGATGTTTTGTTCAGGTTCATCAAAGAAAACAGTTGTTCACACAGGTATGTGCTGCCAAACATAGACAACGTTTGAGCAGCCTGGATGCGCAGCTGGGGCATTGTGCCGGGGAGGAAACGGGCGAACTCCGCAGCACCCACTGCCGCATATTTTGCCCTCAGTGCATCATTGCATTGGAGGTCAATCAACTCCATTTGGAGGTTTGGTGGTGAGCTTTCCACGTCAACAGCAAATGGGTTACCGAGCAGTTCCAACCTGCTTTTTTGTGCTTCAAAGTCAGCAAATCGGCGTCGAAAGTCAGCGGCAAGCATACCTATTTTATCAGCCAACTGTGTGCTCGGGAACGCACTGGTAGAGAGCTTCTCTTTCATGGTCTGGCAGCTGGGAAAGTGGCTCAAATTTTCTTTCCGCATCTGCGTCTCCCACAGAGTCAGTTTGGTTTTAAATGCCTTCACTGTACTGTACATATCAGAGATGACACGATCCCGACCCTGCAGCTGCAAGTTTATTGCATTCAGATGACTCGTAATGTCACACAGAAAAGCCATTTCACACAGAAACATTTCGTCTCGGAGTTGTGTTGTGTCTTTCCCTTTGCTGTCCAAGAACAGACAAATCTCCTCACGAAGCTCGAAACATCTTTGAAGCACCTTTCCCTGGCTTAGCCATCGCACCTCTGTGTGATAAGGCAAATCACCATGCTCCGTTTCTAACTCCGTCAGAAATGCCTTGAACTGGCGGTGATTCAAACCTTTGGCTCTGATAAAGTTAACTGTGCGCGTGATGATGCTCATTACATGCTCCATTTTCAAGGCTTTACCGCACAACGCTTCCTGGTGTATGATACAATGATAAGCTGTCAGCTCACCTGTCGCGTTTTCCTCTTGCATCTTTTCCCGTATCTTCGCCACCAGTCCGCTCCTGTGTCCACACATCGCAGGTGCTCCGTCGGTTGTCAAACCCACAAGTTTTTCCCAAGGCAGCTCCATCTCATTTACACATCTTGACACCTCTTCATACAAATCATGCCCCGTAGTTGTGCCATGCATAGGACGTAAAGCCAAAAACTCCTCTGTCACGCTTAGGTTGGAGTCCACTCCGCGGATGAAAATTGACAACTGGGCAATGTCAGAAATGTCGGTGCTCTCATCCACAGCCAAGGAATATGCAATAAAATCTTTTCCCTTTTTCACAAGCTGCTCTTTTAGATTGATGGACAACTGGTCTACTCTCTCGGCAATGGTGTTTCTGCTCAGACTCACATTTAAAAAGAGTTGCCTTTTTTCTGGGCAAACTTCGTCACAAACTTTAATCATGCAGTTTTTGATGAAATCCCCCTCCGTAAATGGCCGGGCTGATTTAGCGATCTCTTCTGCCAAAATAAAACTGGCCTTGACAGCAGCCTGGCCTTGTGATTTGGCTTTTTTGAACAGAGCCTGTCGAGATTTGAGGCCTCGTTTTAATTCCTCTGCCTTTTGAAGCCTTTGTTCCATGTCCATATTCTTGTTTTTGTCCGCGTGTTTCGTTTCATAATGTCGTCTCAGATTATACTCTTTCAGTACCGCCACACTTTCTCCACACAGAAGACACACAGGTTTTCCAGCTACCTTCGTGAACATATACTCCGACTCCCACCTTGTTTGAAACCCCCGGTTCTCAGTATCCACCTTCCGTTTTGCCATTTTTGATGGGTATCTGAAAGTTAATTTTACTGTGATGCTGACGACTGCTGTGCCAATAAATATTGAAATGAAGCAGCCTACTGCTCGGTGCGTCACCTTTGCATTGTGGGAAATGTAGTATTGGTGCGTGTAAAAGATCTGCGGGCTGCCGGCTTGCTGCGGGCCGGTTCTAATAATAAATCAAGATCATCCCAGGGGCCGTAAAAAACCTTCTTGCGGGCCGGATGTGGCCCGCGGGCCTTGACTCTGACATATGTGGTCTAGGGTGTCGGGTAGGGTGGAGGTGATATGGTCCTTGACTAGTCTCTCAAAGCACTTCATGATGACGGAAGTGAGTGCTACGGGGCGGTAGTCGTTTAGCTCAGTTACCTTAGCTTTCTTGGGAACAGGAACAATGGTGGCCCTCTTGAAGCATGTGGGAACAGCAGACTGGTATAGGGATTGATTGAATATGTCCGTAAACACACCGGCCAGCTGGTCTGCGCATGCTCTGAGGGCGCGGCTGGGGATGCCGTCTGGGCCTGCAGCCTTGCGAGGGTTAACACGTTTAAATGTCTTACTCACCTCGGCTGCAGTGAAGGAGAGTCCGCATGTTTTCGTTGCAGGCCGTGTCAGTGGCACTGTATTGTCCTCAAAGCGGGCAAAAAAGTTATTTAGTCTGCCTGGGAGCAGGACATCCTGGTCCGTGCCTGGGCTGGATTTCTTCTTGTAGTCCGTGATTGACTGTAGACCCTGCCACATGCCTCTTGTGTCTGAGCCGTTGAATTGAGATTCTACTTTGTCTCTGTACTGACGCTTAGCTTGTTTGATAGCCTTGCGGAGGGAATAGCTGCACTGTTTGTATTCGGTCATGTTACCAGTCACCTTGCCCTGATTAAAAGCAGTGGTTCGCGCTTTCAGTTTCACGCGAATGCTGCCATCAATCCACGGTTTCTGGTTAGGGAATGTTTTAATCGTTGCTATGGGAACGACATCTTCAACGCACGTTCTAATGAACTCGCACACCGAATCAGCGTATTCGTCAATATTGTTATCTGACGCAATACGAAACATGTCCCAGTCCACGTGATGGAAGCAGTCTTGGAGTGTGGAGTCAGCTTGGTCGGACCAGCGTTGGACAGACCTCAGCGTTTGAGCCTCTTGTTTTAGTTTCTGTCTGTAGGCAGGGATCAACAAAATGGAGTCGTGGTCAGCTTTTCCGAAAGGAGGGCGGGGCAGGGCCTTATATGCGTCGCGGAAGTTAGAGTAACAATGATCCAAGTTAGAATCTTCCTGGTTCAGGGCAGGAAGATTACAGTCCTCCAAAAATGTTTGCATAATTAAGGGGCTAGGATCCGCTTTAGATGTATATAGAGTCTCATAAAACTGCCGGAATCTGTCATTGATGTCTTGGGGGAAGAGAGTAATTCCTCAGATGCAGATTTAACCCTGTGAATCATTCGGTCACTCACATTTTTTCGAAGTTGTCTGGCGAGAAATTTGTGTGGTTTGTCACCAAACTCAAAATATTTTTGCTTGGCATAGAGAAAAGATTTAGCAATTTTAGCTGAGAGAATCTGATTATATTCTAATTTTAAAGAGGTAATTTTTTTATGTTTCTCCATAGATGGGTGGCTAGCATTCTCCCTATCCAGTAAGTGAATTTGTCCCTCCAGTTCTTCCAGTTTTCCTCTGTTTTGCCTGTTTTGCCTACTCCTGGCAGCCTGAAAGGAGATGATACAGCCTCTCAGATAAGCCTTCAGTGTTTCCCACAATAATGCTGGGGAGGTCTCTGTGTTGTCGTTGGTATCAAAGAAAAATGTAATTTGGTCTTTAAGATATTCACAGAATGTTGGTTCTGTGAGGAGCTGAGGATTCAACCTCCAGACCCTCTCGTTTGGTACCATGTCACCCAATCTCAGGGAGAAGGTGAGTGGACTGTGGTCCGAGATTATAATATCACGATACCTCACATTACAGATATAGGGGAGTAGTCTAGCATCCAACAAAAAGTAGTCAATTTGAGTTTAAACCTTGTGAACATGAGAGTAAAAGGAGTATTCCCTACCCGTAGGGTTAGCGATCCTCCATATATCAAATAAGTTTGAATTTTTTATGTAGGTATTCAAGAATTCGCTTGAATAGGAGGTAGGGGTTCGCCGGGTAGAGGATCTGTCTAGCACACAGTTAAGGTCCCCTCCAATGACCAGGTTAGTATGGGAGATATCTGGAATCGGGGCAAGGACTCTTTTGAAAAAAGAGGGGTTATCAATGTTTGGCCCATAGATATTTAGTAGAGTTACTGAGGTAGAGTGGATTTCTCCTATTGTGATCACATACCGACCCTCTTTATCCGCAATAGTGGTTTTATGTAGAAAGGGAATTCCTTTCCGTACCAGAATCGCTGTGCCTCTTGTTTTGGCAGAGAAGTTAGAGTGATACACTTGCCCCACCCACCTACACTTAAGTCTGCTATGAGAGTTATTCTTCAGATGGGTTTCTTGCAAACATATAATATCAGACGAGAGTGCTTTCAAGTGGGCTAGGACCTTGCCCCTCTTAATTGGTTTGTTTAAACCCTTGACATTCCAGGAAGTGAATGTAAGCCCCGCCCTCCTCTCATTTGTAGTTCCTATGGTGGCCTGCATACCATGTAACTTGATAAAAAGGTAAGAAAGCGCACCAAACCATCACGATCAGCATATGTAGCACCTACACCCGAGCAGTATCCAACCCACCCCTCCCCCCCTGCAAGCACCTTTACTTCCCACCCTGTTCCCCTAATTTCCCCAACACTTACCCCCCCCCCCCCATCAACCCACATTTAACAGGCATGCACAAACAGGAGAGAAAAAAAAGGAAAAATAAAAATAATAAACACATTGTCTGGCCGATGCCAAAAAAGCATGGCGCGACCTCGAACAAGAGGTAAAACAAAAATAAAATCCCAACTATACGTTCACCTCTCACTATCCTAGAACTTCTACTAACATATGAACTGAGGAGGCTCCCGCGAATTAAGTGTTCAGTTAGCATCTAATAAACCTAAATAGAATAAGTTGCAACTTAAACATATTGCGCATTTAAGCGTCATCCTGGGTCAATCCCAGAGATAAGCAAGATATAGCCTCAAGATTATATTACTAAGCACTGCCGGTCAAAAAATAAACCATCCGCAACCGACATAGTCAGCCGTACCATTACATACTGTGGGTCAGGAGATCGGAACAAGGATTTGTTAAATTAAACGTTCCCCCCATTAATTTTTTTTTAAATAAAAAATAAATACAAATACATACATATATATATATATATATATACACACACATACACATATATACACACATACCTATATACATACTACATACATATATACATACATACACACATACATACACACACATACACATACATACACACATATACATACACATACCTATATATACATATATATACATACACATATGCATACACACATACACACACACATACACATACATATATACATACATATGCATGTATACATACCCACACAAAAAAATCATATATAAAAATATATATTTAAAGAATATGTATATACATCCATCTGCACATATACACATACAAACATTCATACCCCAGAATAACAATCTACACTGATTTAAATTATACACATACATAATACTAAAATGCTAAGAGAAAATAGTAATAAAGTACAAATAGTAATTATATGTACGCACACCTACACAGACATAAGCACTACAGAGGGCTGGTGGGACTCTAGTCGGGAGAGAGGCCCACGGCTAGACAAAGGCAGAACAGCACAAAACATCAACTTGCCAACCAGGTGTCTGCCCCC
Organism: Oncorhynchus mykiss; assembly: GCF_057628025.1. Taxonomy (NCBI): domain Eukaryota; kingdom Metazoa; phylum Chordata; class Actinopteri; order Salmoniformes; family Salmonidae; genus Oncorhynchus; species Oncorhynchus mykiss. The sequence continues at coordinate 28,548,241 of NC_143038.1, forward strand.
TCCCAACCATCACCCCCAGTCCCCTGCAAGCAATAAATAAATGGTATGGTAGTAAGAATAATGTAAGGATTGTAACATAAATAACGAAACAAAACAAAAGTGGGGGAATATAAATATATCCGTCCGAAGGTGTCAGTGATCAAACCTGGAAGTAAAAAATATGCATCGCTCTGAGCACAGCCGGGATGAAAGTGAATTTAACGTTAAATGAGAGCTCTGACCGCCATCCATTGGTCTGCTCAGCGTCTTATATGTTCGGTAGCCCTTGTTGAGCCCGTTTAATAAGTTTTCACCCAATATGGTATAGTATGGATTCGAGTCCATGAGCAGACCCTAACACGCAATAACAAGGCACTCTAACCTGTACGGGGATTGGTGTATATCCCCAGATAAACTTCTCTGCGTCCAAAACCGAGGAGAGACAAATCTTCTCACCGGAAGGCGGGGTAATTCTTAGTCTTGCAGGGAAGAGTAAGGCTGGGCAAAGATGGAGTTTGTAGAGTTTGGTCATGACATCTCTGTAGTCGGCGCGATGCTTTGCCACATCGGGCGCATAATCCTCATATACACGGAATGGATGCCCTTTATGTGACAGGTTGCCCCTCATTCGAGCTTCACGCAGGATAAGATCCTTGGTCTTTAAACTGTGACAACAGATGATTACTGGGCGAGGACGTTGGCCCGGTCCAGGCACTGGGACAAGGGAACGATGTGCGCGGTCCAGCTGGGGATCCGAATCCAAAACATCCGATCCCATTGCATCCTTCAATAGCTTGGCGAAGAAGTCGGTGGGGTGAGAGCCCGCCTCTACCCCCTCTGCCAGACCAACAACGAGAAGGTTATTACGTCTGGATCGGCCCTCCAGGTCCACCACTTTCACAGAAAGCCTCTGCACACTATCCTGCAATGACGTGCATAGCTTCTCTAACTCGTCAATCCTACCAGCGTTGAATTCAGAAGCTTTCTCAAGGTCCACAATACTCTGGCCATGCGAAGCGACCGTTCGAATGATGCTCTCGATTTTGGTGTTCAGTTCAGCAATAGTGGCCTTAAGATCCTCAGCTATAGCAACACGTAGCTCCCCCAAAGCCCGGGTAAGTTCTGTAAGTGTCACGTTGTTGCATGTGCCTCCCGCCATGTCTGTCTCGTTGTTTAGTGGGGAGTAGGCCTCCGCTGTGGATTTATTGTCCTTATGACTCGGCATTTTCATATAAAAAGTTACAATCTTGTATTAGAAAGAAACGTTTGTTGTAAAAAGTGCCATAAAGTAGGTTAAATTAGATTATCTCGCAAAAAAGTTGCAGGAGCCTCTCACGCACAGCCGTTCACTCCAACATGATTATTTCTATGTTTGGGTTTGAGTATAGTTCCCAATTAGAGGCAGCAGATTATCGTTGTCTCTAATTGGGGATCATACTTAAGGTGTCCCCCCTGTACCCACCTGCATTTGTGGGACATTGTTTTGTGTATGTGCATGTAGCACCACGTAGGTCACGTTTTGTTGATTGTTTATTGTTTTGTTGGAAGTTTCACTGTAAATAAAGATGTGGAACTCTAATCACGCTGCGCCTTGGTCCGTCCATTCTAACAACCGTGACAATTACTATGTGCAGGGATACTGGAGTGATAGAGGGAGATATGTGTAGGGTTAAGGGGGGAAATAATATAAGATAAATAGAGTAGCAGCAGCTTGTACTGTATGTGAGCGGGTGTGTAAAGTCAGTATAAATGTATGTGCTTATCATGTGTGAGTTAGCAAATTATGGAGTAAAAGGTCAATAAAGATAGTCTGTGTGGCTATTTTGTTAGCTATTTATCAGTTGCATTGCTTGGGGATAGAAGCTGTTCAAGAGCCTGTTGGGGTCAGACTTGATGCACTGGTTCCTCTTTCCGTGTAGCAGCAGATAAAATTGTTTATGGCTTGGGTGGTTGAAGTCAGTGATAAACTGGGCTGTCCGCACAACCCTCTGTAGCGCAATGTGATTGAGGGTGGTGCTGTTGCCATACCAAGCAGTGATGCAGCCAGTCAATATGCTCTCAATGGTACACCTTTAGAACCTTTTGAGGATTTGAGGGCCCATGCCAAACTTTTTCAACCTCCTGTGGGGGAAGAGGCACTGTTGCGCCTTCTTCACGACTGCGTGTGTGTTTGGAAAATTTTAAGTCTTTAGTGATTTGGACACCGATGTACTTGAACCTGTCTACCTGCTCCACTGTCTCCCCATTGATGTGGATGGGGGAATGCTCTCCCCCCTGTTTCCTGTAGTCCACATTCAGCTCCTTGGTCAGTGACTGGCAGATCACTGACCTCCCTGTAGGCTGACTCATCATCACCGGTGATCAGGCCTTACACCGTTCTGTTGTCAGCGAACTTGATGATGGCGTTGGAGTCCTGGGTGAACAGGGAGTACAGAAGGGGGCTAAGCACACACCCCTGTGGGTTCCCGTGGGTCGGCCCGTCAAGAAGTCCAGGATTCAGTTGCAGAGGGAGTCTTGAGTCCTGAGCTTGGTGACGAGCATGGAGGGGACAATGGTGTTGAACGCTGCGCTGTAGTCAATAAGCAGCATTCTCACATAGGTATTCCTCTTATCTAGGTAGATGAGGACATTGTGGAGAGCAATTGAGATTGCGTTGTCTAATGATCGGCATGCAAATTGGAGTAGGTAAAGGGTGACTGGGATGGTGGAGTTAATGTGTGCCATAACCAGCCTCTCAAAGCACTTCATGATTACAAAAGTGAGTGCTACAGGGTGGTAGTCATTGTGGCATGAAGCCTTAAGAGTTCTTACTCTAAGACTGGTTGTACAGATCTTATTCAGTCAATTTATTTATTTTTGTTATGTTTTATCACTTCTAAACTCAGCAAAAAAAGAAACGTCCCTTTTTCGATTAGGAGGTGGAGGGTCCATCATGCTCTGGGGCGGTGTGTCACAGCATCATCGGACTGAGCTTGTTGTCATTGCAGGCAATCTCAATGCTGTGCGTTACAGGGAAGACATCCTCCTCCCTCATCTGGTACCCTTTCTGCAGGCTCATCCTGACATGACCATCCAGCATGACAATGCCATCAGCCATTCTGCTCGTTCTGTGTGCGATTTCCTGCAAGACAGGGATGTCAGTGTTCTGCCATGGCCAGCGAAGAGCCCGGATCTCAATCCCATTGACCACGTCTGGGACCTGTTGGATCGGAGGGTGAGGGCTAGGGCCATTCCCCCCAGTAATGTCCTGGAAATTGCAGGTGCTTTGGTGGAAGAGTGAGGTAACATCTAACAGCAAGAACTGGCAAATCTGGTGCAGTCCATGAGGAGGAGATGCACTGGAGTACTTAATGCAGCTGGTGGCCACACCAGATACTGACTGTTACTTTTGATTAAGACCCAGCCTTTGTTCAGTGACACATTATTCAATTTATGTTAGTCACATGTCTGTGGAACTTGTTCAGTTTAAGTCTCTGGAATCTGGTTAGGTTCATACAAATACAAGTTTGCTGAAAATAAACGCAGTTGACAGTGAGAGGACTTTTATTTTTTTGCTGAGTTTATTTAGCCTGATGAATATGAGCATCTCAGAAGAGACCATAGAATTAACTTAATAGTGTGTGAGTGTAAGATTTTTCTTAGTATTTGTGATGTGCTAGTGTGCTTATTTTTGTTGTTTGTATTTACAATGTACCATTATATTATTATGTCTTATTTGTGATAGCATCGATGGGATGATGAAGTTGGTGCTGATGAGAGTGGTGCTGATGAGACCTAGAGTCCCTCAAAGGAATCCTAGGTGAATGAAGATTATGATGAAGTCATAATGATGAAGGATGATGATGAAGGAGTCTGACGAGATTTAAGATTTTAGGGACAGCAACTCAAATTGTCCTCCTTTTCAAATTCATGAACAATGGGATTGTTTCCAGTAGCACTTTTTTCAATATTCAGAACTCGTACTGTGTGGACTCAGTAAAATTGTTGGAGAAAAGGGATGTGATCATTGACCGTCTGCGAACCAAAGACATTGTTGTAGTCCTAGGTAGGACTTAATTACTTAATTGTTTGTGTGCTTACAGTACACCACAATTATTTAACACGGACACAATGGTTTTTTATTGATTACTTCAATGTCTCTTACAATTTCAGCTGATGGCCGCATGGACTCGCCAGGATACTCTGCACAGTATTGCACCTACACTATATTGGAGAATGATTCCAGAGAAATCGTCTCTGTAGTGAACATTGACAAGAGGGAGACCCAGAGAAACTGTCACCATGGATTAGGACCATGGATCAACTGATTACAGAGATCCCTCTAAAATAGATCTGCACAGATGCACATTCTCAGATTCCTACTTTAAGGAGTAAGTTTGGTTATGACCATTATTTTGCAAGATTGAATCGTTTAGAAATATATACATCTCATATTTTCTCAGCCCCTGCAAAAAGAAAATATAAACACAGCGGAATAAAGCACTCTCTCGATATGTGGCATGGTGTGAAGATGTTGCTCCAGTGTTAGAATTGTTATCATATCTAAACAGCACAGGTTAAAGACCACGCAGAACTCATCATGTGGTTGAAGGAGGTTGTCAACCACTTTTGGTTGTTCTGTAAAAGGGCAGACACATATTAGGAGTTTATTGTAAGTCATATTTATCTTGTCTTAATTATTTCTCTCATTTATGTATTATGGTTGAGTGATATTGTACTTACTGTATTGTCCTTTCTGTGAGCAAGTACTTGTCCCTGAGTTTGTGAAATCATATCTGCAATACGTGAAATGGGGAATAGCACTGATTATTGTTGAAAAAATGCATGCATTGCAATTGTATGTTTCAGGACCTGTGGAGAGGTATTATTCACCATGTGGTGAATAAACACACATGGACACTGGGACATTTCGAAAATGACTGCCTAGGGGACAACTTCACGAAGGAATGGATAAAAAAGGGTTAGGGTTAGGCTCATCAGGTATATTGGTCACAGAGGAGAGGGTTGGGAATCCTGGTATTAGGGTTATGTTTGACATGTACACATCCAAAGGATGATTACACATTTGTTGATTTCATGATGCATTCATTATGACTTGTCTGTGTTCAATTATTATTTAAACTTTTTTTACAGATCAACAGCTGATTCGACCTGCTCGATTCGGTCTTATGTAGCAACATTTTGAAATTGTGATTTTTACATTAGATAAATGTAGAGACTCAGAGCTAGAAAATGGTATATCATACACTACAGTTGAGAAACAATGGGAAAGTGATTCTGCTTTGAAAGTTGATAAACTTGTAACCCCACTTTTAAAAAAATGGCGCTTGAATGTTTTGGTACACCTACTGGTGAGCTATTCTTTGTCTACACCCGTTCAGCATCATTCACACCCTCTTAAGCCTTATCCCCACCCATCTCTTTAAGGATTCACATGCATGACATCAGCAGCCTGGTGGTCCAAAATAGCATAACTGGTGTATTTTAACACCAATAATCACATCTGTTTAAAAATGAATTTAGTATATCGAAATCTAGCAAACCAGGCTACTAAAAGCTACTTTCTAAACAATGTTTTGGTTCGTTTCTAGCTTGTTAAGTTAGCTGGCTAGCCAGTTCAAATAAGGACCATATCATATAGCTGACAATGTCTTTAGCTCATTTGTATTCATTATTACAGGAAAGGGCATTTCTGCCCCCAAAAATTCAAATGCCTCTCCTGTGACTTCACAGGCAGAAATGCCTTGTGGAACGTGTTTCCTGAAACGAGTCACATATGGAGTCTTACCAGAACCGTATTCTGATGTAGGCAAGCAAGCATTTTTCCTTTTCACCACCAGTCTATGAAGCCAAATAATTGCTGCACTAGATTACAACTTCCACAAGGACAGACCAGCCAGGCAGAACGTACATGGCACCAAGTCCCCACTCTATTAAGTCGATAGGTTAGAGAAGGAAGTTTTGAACAACAGAACTTTTCAAGTCTGCCCACACACCTGTTCTCACTCACAAAATGGCTAGCTAGATATGCCTATGTAAACAAATCCACACGTTTTAAAACGAAAGAGAGAGTGTGCAAAGGGGGACTTTTGGCTTGTTGAGAAAGGGGGCGGAGGAGGGGCAGGGCAGGGGCGGTGGAAAGTTGTTTGAAAATAGCCTAACTGTTATTGTAATTCACCAAGCTTCCACAATGTGGAATCAGAGAGGTGCGGAGGGCTGCCTTAATCGACATCCACATCTTAAGGTGTTTACATGAGTAAAGCTATACTTGGCCATCTGACATAATCAAATGAATATTGAATTATTAGTGTGCATGTAAACATACTCATTGTAGACAACCTTTAAAGTCCTATTTCTGTGCAATGTCTGAAACAATGATTTGTTGCATATTATGCATGTTTATGGCAGAGAAACAAGGGAATTGTAAGTGGTGGTGTTTGCAAGTACATCTGACAGGCGCCAATAAAATCCTCTAGGTACTTTAAGAGGTTCTCAGTCATGCTTTGCACAAAGTCAGCCAGAGTAAAATAAAACCCCATATACTTAATGAGCACTTACGTTAGAAAATAATGACAGAGTAATTGCAGGGAAAGCTGCAATAGGTGTTCTAAATGTTTTCCCTCAGACTGTTTGAATTACCCAGCACACTGTGTCCTGAAATGTGCTCTTTTTCCACAGAAAGGAGCCAAAACTTAAAAAAGGTCAGTCATTATTCTCTCCTGTTTTTCCGGTCATCACTAGTTACCAGAGCCACAAAGTCAGAAGCCCGTCTACTTGACTAATCAGATGAGGGAGTGTGATTATGTGTATTCTGGTTTCTGGAGAAACGCCTCATTTTCTAAATGGCAAATTTGAAGTAAAATAACTAAATACATTCGGGATCAATAATGTCACTAGAATTCATGACATTGAGAAAGGACAAAAATATGAATTATCTTTTCTTTTTTGGGATTCCATGCGGGATTCCGAACATTGTTAGTTTCTCTACAAGCCTCAGTAATATAGAATATTATTGAACTTAAAAAAAAAGAACGCAGTTGGGAGAGTAAAAAGTCTCCCATTCAGGGGTGTTCTGTTTCAAGTTGTGGGCACAAAGATGTATGAATGCCACCGGGGGAAAGACAAACAAAAGTCAAAGAGAAATATGCTGCTGAAATGAACAAAGCCATAAGTTAAAAGACAGATCCTTGTAATTCATACCATACACTTTTACAATATTTATTTCATTTTGATCATGTTGAAGTACTAACTAACAATGGAATGTTCCTCAATGAAATTGAAGATGGGACTTTAAACGGGTGACCCAACTCTGTGGTCACTAAAGATCCCGTGGGGGCGGGGGGGGGGGGACGTATATTTGTCCTGTTTTCACTGCATGTGTATATCAAACTGTATTCCTATCATGTAATAATGTTTATAAAAGTACCATGTATGTAAAATGTATGAATAATCTACATGTAACAAAATCTGTAAAAAAGTAAAACAAAGTTACTTTTGTCCTCTGAAGAGGAGGGTGGATGGGGCAGTGAAATAAATACAAATAAGGAGTATGTAAGTGGGGTTAGAAAAAAAAGTGATGTAATCAACAGCCAATGTTTACTTTTTTAATTGGGACTATAACAGTCTATTACAAATCAATCTGAGTACTTTTGTCAGTGTTTCAAGCTGAAGGAAGCATGGTTTGAAGATATTGGTATCATCATTGATAATGTTCTGTCTCCCCCAGTCTGATTTGGTCTTGTCTACTCTGTTCTAAGGAGGCTTGTGGCCATTGTAGAGGGAAACAAAAGATATGCGTGTTCCTGAGAGTCTTATCTTTCAGCGATGGAATCATAATATTTTGTAACTTAAACTGTTCTAAAGATAGAGCTACTGGAGGTTACTGAAGTAACCTCGGTTCTATGAACCAAGTGTGAGTTTAGCTTTTTTTTTTTCAGAGTTTCTCCTGACCTTTTTTTCACCCCATGCGGGGTCGCGACCCATAGTTTCGGAAATGCTGCCTCACAATGAGGTCTTGAAAAGACAAGAAAAATGTTGTGGGAGGTTTTTCTGCCTTGTTCAACCAATCCAGTAAATGTGGAGGAGTTAAGATGTAGTATTGCCTTGTTAACTTCCAAAAGTGTAAGTTGTGTCACAGGCTCTCTTTCCATTTCCCCTGAAAACCAAAACATTCGATTGTTGGGGACTCAGCAGAGGCTACTAGTAATGGGTTCTGGTCTTTGGTGAGATTAGCCCCTTATTGGGTGGAGGGTTCCATGTGAAGTTGTTGAGATGACGAACATCCTACTTGAGGGAGAGTTTCAATGCTAAGACAAGAGGGCTGCTAGCACACGTGGTGTTGTGGTGCTATAACATATCACAGAAGACCAAACAAGTAAGATGATAGAAAGACCCAGCAAGATGATACCAATCGATACATTTCTCAATCTGAAAGCTGCAATATGTCATTTTCTATGTTCAAAAGCACCAATAAGTCGCTAGTGGTCATCCAATGTGATATAACATTAACAATATTACACCTCTATCATGCCTGAGAACCACTGCATTCATTAGCTTTCATTTTCCCTGTCGGGTCCGATTTCCCCATCAGATTTTGTGCAACACGTAAAGAGTGATGTGTTTTCTCGACGGTGAGTTGGGCGGTGCCACTGTTCAAGGATATTCTAATGGGTAGTGGTAAGATATCTAGCTAGTTGAGCCCTTGTCCACACTTGGCTTGCGGATATCTAGCTAGCTGAGCCCATGTCCACACTTGGCTAGCGGAGACCTAGCTTACAGACATGGCAGATGCGAGGGGCAAATGACCTGACCTAGCAGTAGCTACTGTACTCCTCCATCTAAGCCAAAGAAACAGAGACATTTGGAGAGCAGACAAGCGAAAAGGGAAAGTGATAGAGCCCTTGCTAAGGCACGAGTAAACCTTGGATTTGCGTTTACACATTGGAGAGAACTAAAAGAGTTGAAGGGTTTCAAAATTGACCCAGAGTTTCATTTTTTTCTGCTGTAAAGGTAAGACATTGCTAGCTAGATAATATATCACCAGAAGATAAATGGGATGAACTGAAAGCACATATATCCTACCAACGGGACATTAAAAACTATAATATCTTATGGTTCACCGAGTCGTGGCTGAACGACAACATTAAGAACATACAGCTGGCGGGTTATAAACTCTATCGTCAAGACAGAACAGCAGTGTCTGGTAAGACATGGGTCGGGGGCCTATGCATTTATGTAAACAACAGCTGGTGCATGATATCTCAGGAAGTCTCAAGGTTTTGCTCGCCTGAGGTAGAGTATCTCATGATAAGCTGTAGACCACACTATCTACCAAGAGAGTTTTCATCTGCATTTTTTTGTAGCTGTCTACATTCCACCACAGAGCGAGGTTGGCACTAAAACTGCACTAAAATGCTCATCCAGAGGCAGCGCTCCTAGAGGCCGGGGACTTTAATGCAGGGAAACTTAAATCAGTTTTAACAAATTTCTATCAGAATGTTAATTGTGCAACCAGCGGGAAAACAATTCTAGACCACCTTTACTACACACACAGAGACGCGTACAAAGCTCTCCCTCGCCGTCCATTTGGCAAATCTGACCATAACTCTATCCTCCTGATTCCTGCTTACAAGCAAAACTTAAAGCAGGAAGCACCAGTGACTCGGTCTATAAAAAAGTGGTCAGATAAAGCAGATGCTAAACTACAGGACTGTTTTGCTAGCACAGACTGAAATATGTTCCAGAATTCTTCCGATGGCATTGAGGAGTACACCACATCAGTCACTGGCTTTATCAATAAGTGCATCGAGGACGTTGTCCCCACAGTGACTGTACGTACATACCCCAACTAGAAGCCATGGATTACAGGCAACATTCGCACTGAGCTAAAGGGTAGAGCTGCCGCTTTCAAGGAGTTGGACTCTAATCCGGAAGTTCATAAGAAATCCCGCTATGCCCTCTGATGAACCATCAAACAGGCAAAGCTTCAATACAGGACTAAGATCAAATCGTACTACACCGTACTACATGCATGAGAGCATCAGCTGTTCCGGATGACTGTGTCATCACGCTCCCCGCAGCCGATGTGAGTAAGACCTTTAAACAGGTCAACATTCACAAAGCCGCTGGGTCAGACGGATTACCAGGAGCATGCGCTGACCAACTGGCAAGTGTCTTCACTGACATTTTCAACCTCTCCCTGTCTGAGTCTGTAATACCAACATGTTTCAAGCAGACCACCATAGTCCCTGTACCGAAGAACACTAAGGTAACCTGCCTAAATGACTAACGACCCGTAGCACTCATGTCTGCAGCCATGAAGTGCTTTGAAAGGCTGGTCAGGGCTCACATCAACACCATTATCCCAGAAACCCTAGACCCACTCCAATTTGCATACCGCACCAACAGATCCACAGATGATGCAATCTCTATTGCACTCCACACTGCCCTTTCCCACCTGGACAAAAGAACCACCTATGTGAGAATGCTATTCATTGACTACAGCTCAGCATTCAACACCATAGTGCCCCCATTGCTCATCACTAAGCTAAGGACCATGGGACTAAACACCTCCCTCTGCAACTGAATCCTGGACTTCCTGACGGGCCAACCCCAGGTGGTAAGGGTAGGTAACAACACATCCACCATGCTGAACCTCAACACGGGGGCCCCTCAGGGGTGCATGCTCAGTCTCCTCCTGTACTCCCTGTTCACTCATGACTGCATGGCCAGGCACAACTCCAACACCATCATTAAGTTTGCTGATGACCCAACAGTGGTAGGCCTGATCACCGGCAACAATGAGACAGCCTATAGGAAGGAGGTCAGAGACCTAACTATGTGGTGCAAGGACAGCAACCTCTATTTATGCTGCAGTAGTTTATGTGTCGGGGAGCTAGGGTCAGTCTGTTATATCTGTAGTATTTCTCCGGTCTTATCCGGTGTCCTGTGTGAATTTAAGTATGTTCTCTCTAATTCTCTCTTTCTCTCTTTCTTTCTCTCTCTCGGAGGACCTGAGCCCTAGGACCATGCCTCAGGACTACCTGCCATGGTGACTCCTTGTTGTCCCCAGTCCACCTCGCCGTGCTGCTGCTCCAGTTTCAACTGTTCTGCCTGTGGCTATGGAACCCTGACCTGTTCACTGTGATTACTATTATTTGACCATGCTGGTCATTTATAAACAATTGAACATCTTGGCCATGTTATGTTATAATCTCCACCTGGCACAGCCAGAAGAGGACTGGCCACTCCTCATAGCCTGGTTCCTCTCTAGGTTTCTTCCTAGGTTTGGCCTTTCTAGGGAGTTTTTCCTAGCCACCGTGCTTCTACACCTGCATTGCTTGCTGTTTGGGGTTTTAGGCTGGGTTTCTGTACAGCACTTTGATATATCAGCTGATGTAAGAAGGGCTACATAAATTCATTTGATTTGATTTGTGGTCAGAAAGCCACGCTGATATTGGCTAGCTAGCTAGCTACTTCACATACTACCCTACTGGCACGGAATATCCCTGATCATAAAGCCCAGTTCAGATACATAAGATGAGACACGATGCAATGGTTAGTTTGGTCTGTCATTGGCTGGAGTTTCCAAGAAGATTCAACATGTCTACAATAGCTAAACTCTTTGGCCAAAGTCTTGCAATGAGACGGATCGATTTAGCTTATCATATTAACAGTGCGCTAACGTTCTGTGTTCAGCCAAGCAGAGAGCTAGCTAGTCAAGCAGAGAGCTAGCTAGCTATTTTGCTGTACATAGCTAGCCAAGCTATGCTGATATTTATCTAAGAGGTCAGAAAGTGTACCCTATTTCTGGTGCATGTACTGTATACCATGCATATCCCATACATACGACTACTAAAACTTGAAACTAACGGTATGTTCGGAATCTGCTCGCTACATTCTGCCTAATAACCTTGTTTATCCAATGATGAAAACAATACTAACTCCCTTTATCCTAAACTGAATGTATTTACCCTGGAAATCTAAGAATGATGGTCATGGAAGAAAATTCTGTCATAATTGTGAAATGGTAAAATCATATTCCAAATTAGGATTGGGATTGATGGAGCATGTTTGATTTGTTGTCTATCTAGGTCAGGGATGGTCAACTCCAGTCCTCGGGGGCCCCAGCCCCAGCTGACTCCAATAATCAACTCATCATGGTCTTCAGTTTAGAATGCAATTAGTTTAATGACAGTTAGACACTGGGGAAAAGAGTGACACCAATCAGGTCCCCGAGGACGGGAGTTGACCTTCCCTGATCTAGGTCTTAGCTGGAGTCCTTCCATAATCACATACTTATGTACGTGGTTTGCTTTTCCTCCACCAGTCTACGAGGCTGGACCCTTACAGGCAGCACTTGACTCGACCTTTGTGACCTTCGTCCAGCCACTTGGAGATCTTGTTAGCGTAACGAGTGCGCTGAGAGTCTGGAAGCAAGTTCAGAGAGGGAATGTTTTAATAAATAAAAGAAGCAAAGAACACGAAACACAAACAACACATCCACATGAAAGCAGAGTCAATAACACCTGAGGAAAGAACCAAGGGGAGTGACAGATATAGGGAAGATAATCAAGAAGGTGATGGAGTCCAAGTGAGTGTCATATGATGATAGTGACAGGTGTGCGGGATAATCAGCAGCCTGATTACCTATAGACCGGAGAGGGAGTATACGTGACAGTACCCCCTCTCCGATGCGATGCCGTGTTTTCATTTATTTATTAAATGATTCACTCCCTGAATTTGCTTCCCGTCTCTCAGCGCACATTGTTACAGTTAGTTCTTTTTTGTGAAAAAGATTTGCATGATGTAATACCAAAAATGATCATTTATTAGGACTCATTACAATATATTATATGTTATCGCTATGATATTTTATCGCTATGATATTTTCAACAGATGTCAACACTACAGTTCTGCACTGATAGTAATTAAATTATATAGACAAAAAACTCACCAAATATTATCATTTCTCAGCTAAAGGACTCCACAATAATGAGTCTCGAAGGTGGAGTGCCTACGCCAATGATGTATACAGGTATACACCCTGGGTTGTTGATAGTATATTTATTGGCCATTAAAAACCTCTTGGAACTACCCATCCTGGATCCGGGAGAATTGTCAGCAACTACACTAATTAGCATAGCGCAACGGTCAAATAATCTTACAAGAAAATATTCATATTCATGAAATCACAAATGAAATATAGCAAAACACAGCTTAGCCTTTTGTTAATCACCCTGTCGTCTCAGATTTTGAAATGATGCTTTACAGCGATAGCAAGACAAGCATTTGTGTAAGTTCATCGATAGCCTAGCATAGCATTATGTCCAGCTAGCAGCAGGAAGCTTGGTCACGAAAATCAGAAAAGCAATCAAATTAACCGTTTACCTTTGATGATCTTCGGATGTTTTCACTGATGAGACTCCCAGTTAGACAGCAAATGTTCCTTTTTTTCCATAAAGATTATTTTTATACCCAAAATACCTCCGTTTGTTTGTCACATTATGTTCAGAAATCCACCGGAAATACGCAGAATTTTTTTTCAAAATGATATCCATAATATCGACAGAAACATGGCAAATGTTTTTTATAATCAATCCTCAAGGTGTTTTTCAAATGTCTATTCGGTAATATATCAACCGGGACAGTTGGCTTTTCAGTAGGACCGGGAGGAAAAATGGCTACCTCTCTCTTTTACACAAGAATCACTCTGAGAGCCATCAGCTGGCCACTTACGCAATGTGTTCGTTTACGCTCATTCTTCAACATAAAGGCGTGAAGCTACGTCTAAAGGCTGTAGACACCTTAGGGAAGACGTAGAAAAAGGAATCTGGTTGATATCCCTTTCAATGGGCAATAGGGATGCATAGAAAGACAGGGGTTTCAAAATAAGGGTCACTTCCTGATTGGATTTTTCTCAGGATTTCGCCTGGAATATCAGTTCTGTTATACTCACAGACAATATTTTTACAGTTTTGGAAACTTTAGAGTGTTTTCTATCCTAAGCTGTCAATTATATGTATATTCTAGCATCTGGTCCTGAGAAATAGGCAGTTTATTTTGGGAACGTTATTTTTCCAAAAATAAAAATAGTGCCCCCTAGCTTCAAGAGGTTTAAGAGGTTTTGAAGCCACCGTTCGGCGATATTGGCACTCCCCGGTAGGAGCTGTCCTCGATAGAAATGAATGGAATTCTGCAGTATTTCAATTAAATGTTTCAAGGACAGAATTACATGTTTTTAAGTAGTTATTTGTTGTAGTGGGGACAGTAACATTAGTAGTTTTTTTTATTTTTATCTAGACATAATTTTTATATACAGTACCAGTCAAAAGTTTGGACACACCTATTCATTCCAGGGTTTTTCTTTATATTTACTGTTTCTACATTGTAGAATAATAGTGAAGATGTCAAAACTATGAAATAACACATGGAATCATGTAGTAACCAAAAAAGTGTTAAACAAATCAATATACAGTATATTTTACATTTGAGATTCTTCAAAGTAGCCACCCTTTGCCTTGATGACAGCTTTGCACACTCTTGGCATTCTCTCAACCAGCTTCACCTGGAATGCTTTTCCAACAGTCTTGAAGGAGTTACCACATATGCTTAGCACTTGTTGGCTGCTTTACCTTCACTCTACGGTCCAACTCATCCCAAACCATCTCAATTGGGTTGAGGTTGGGTGATTGTGGAGGCCAGGTCATCTGATGCAGCACTCCATCACCCTCCTTCTTGGTCAAATAGCCCTTGCACAGCCTGGAGGTGTGTTGGGTCATTGTCTTGTTGAAAAACAAATTATAGTCCCACCAAGCGCAAACCAGATGGGATGGTGTATTTTTGCAGAATGCTGTGGTAGACATGCTGATTAAGTGTGCCTTGAATTCTAAATAAATTGTTTATCTTTGCTTATTCTCTTTGCATATTTGAGCTGTTCTTGCCATAATATGGACTTGGTCTTTTAACAAATAGGGCTATCTACCTTGTCACAACACAACTGATTGGCTCAAACGCATTAAGGAAAGAAATTCCACAAATGAATTTTTAACAAGGCTACTTTGTCGTCTGCCACGACAAAATGCTTTTCACCAGTGTATTTAATACATATCCCGCTCAGTGCATGATGCAATTGTCTATCGGAACTCAGAACTGCACCAGATGATTACCGCCAACCCGCTCTCTATGGTGACCAATGACACCCACACCCTGGGGGATCCAGATTACCCTCTACAACCATGGCTGCTGGCTCCCTTAAAAGATAACAGCCATCTATCATGAGTTCAAAAAAGCTTCAACAACTCACTCTGCAGCACAAAGTGCACAATGGAGAGGTCCTTCGCCCCCCACCTGAAGGGAACGTTCAGGCGTCCAGTGAGCGTCCAGTGTGAACGAACAGACAATCTGACAACACTCTGAATTTATGAACGAGTGCTCTCTGGAACTCGAGAGTGAATTTACGAACGCACTAATAGAAATAGAATGAATAGAACGGGTTTGGAAGCTCTAACCCTGGCAATTTGACTTGTAAACTCATGGCCCTCGGTACCCTCGTAATGGCTGCCTGGTATAGTGATGCAATCATTTCCATGGTAATTTGAAATGTTCTATCAATTGATGCTGGATTGACATGGTAATAGAATGTTCATTCAAATTATGCTAACTGGTGTGGCTCATGCAATGGAATGTATTTTTTGTAATGTCAGTTGAGTTGATTTAACAAATCACAGCATAGATTGAAGGGTACACTTCCCGCATTTAGGGCGCACACTTGCCGCTCTGGCTGAGGAGTATGGTTGATCTGAGAGCGTTCTGACCTCACAATGGCAGTCAAGCACCTAAGCTAACTGGCTAACGTTCGCTAGATAGCTACTTCCAGACAAACATGAGAGAACCTCACTGTGACCATTTTACATGCCCAAGAAGAGCTGGTAAGGCTATTTTCATGTTATCCAGAGAGTTGGTGACTGTAACTGTGATGCTGGCAACAATTTAACTACGTTTATTTGCTGACATTTACTGGCACCGGCCGTATTCAATGGGTGTTGAGCGTTTATAAATTCATCAGTTATTCTGCGCTCTGGCACACTCAGATGACATGTTCTGAAATCAGATTAGATAGCCAGAATGAATTTATGAATGCACCCCTAGGGATGGGTACAGTCGAAATGGCTGCCAGTCTACTCATTATGCCACCATTGACTTGAATGGGGACACAGGTTCTATTAATTATATTTCTGTGTTCATCTCTGCTGCCCCACCATTCCCCACCCCTTATCTTTAAATGAAGTGCACTGTTGAAAATGCTACATTTTAACAATCTATGCTTGGCTTTTTTTCATCCACTTTGATGGGCCTACACCTCGTAGAATACACACACACACACACACACACACACACACACACACACACACACACACACCAAAACAGGTAATGTGTGCTCCCACATCCCATGTTTAATATCCAAAGCTCCACCCCGAAATGTATCTCCCTCCCCGAGTCTAAATCAAGTAGCCTATGAGAGCGAGAAGCAGAGTGTAACTGGGTCCTATTCAATTCACAATGAATTAATGGTCTCTGCTGGAATATGCATTAACAAACATATTACGCAGGCGAATGATGAGTTTCACACCTCGCAACATATTAAACAGTATCTAGCGATTCGATGAAAGAAAAGACGCACAAAAGAAATGGGCACTGGACGGCAATTTGCAACAATTTCAGTAAACTCAACCCCGCGAAATCCAGGTTATTGCGCCCCGTTCGTTGTACTTACATTGGTTTTTATCCAGCAGTGCGCAACGTTTAACTTGGAAACGGAAAACCGCGTCGTCTACACTGGACCTAAGGACAGTTTTTTCGGTTATTCGGTGGATGTTTTCTACAATAATTCGTCTAGGTGAGTGCTTATTTATTTTACCCCTCGGTTAGCTTTGCTTTCTTTATATTGTTATAGGCAACTGTTTGGCACAAGAATACACAATTTCATTCACTTAAAAAGTTATGATTTTAATGATTCCATATAGGCTATTTTGATATGGTTGTTATTCACAGTCTAATATCACAGTTTAGGCCTAAACTACATTACCATGTTATATAGCTGCCTAACAAGCATACACATACGATTTGAATAACGGTTTGTATGCTACATAGAGGCAAAGGGAACACGTTTTTGACAAGCCCACCGCCACAGCTCCTGCCCCCTTCTTCCCTACAATACCACACCGCTTTTGGGTGGAATTATTCCCAATTTCCACTCTTGGTGTAATATTATCTAAAGTTTTAGCTCAGGGGTATTCAATCAGGGGTCCACTAAAATATATATATAAAAGGGGGAAATATATATGTTTAAATCAAATGTTGTATGAATACAGATAGCAACAAACAGTATAGACGGATTGTGAATTACATACCTACAGTATAAAAGAGGAGAATATCTTCTTTCAAATGATGTCAACTTTATTTATCAGCTAAATATATTGAGCAAATTACACTCACTGGAGTATCTGACATAGGCTTTGTAAAAGCACCCGCAAATAGGCTACCTACCAGTCAGGCAAGTGCCGCTGGCTGCAGGGAAGCTGTCTTGACTCGGACACCAACATATAGCTAACACATAACACATTTTTGGCAACACATAGCGAAGGTTTTTTAACCAGCTTGATGCCTCGAAAACACCTACAGTGTGTTGCGCAAAATGGTACGCAGCATCATCTGGACATGGGTGGAACAAAAGTTCAACATTCACCATCTGTCAAGCCTTCTACTTATATAATTTGATGCATATGTTCGATTTATCCACACAGAAAGCTGCAAGGCAAACGCAACGTTCCATTGAAAATGAATGTGCTTGGTTGTTTTTATAAACTAGAGTTCCAGTGAGCATTTCTTGTAGTGGACAACTGTTTCGAGCTGTTACAAAGTCATTCATAATACTAATTTAAAAAAATAATGTGAATACATTAAGATATAAAGGGGGAACATGGACACATTCAATATAATTCACGAGGTGAATCAAACCTATGTTTAAACCCTTTCTCATGCCTTGGCAAAAATCGTTTTACATAAAACACTCACCTTTCTTTCCTTACATTTATGATAATGTTGTTTGTTATATCATATACTATTTAACAATTTAATCAGACATTGACCTTGATCTTGTGAAATTCTTGGATATTGCCGTTGGACTCTTTTTGTGTGTGTGGCGATCACGGAAGTGTACTGTAACCTAATAGCTTTACATGTCTCCCTATGTTAAGGTGTAAAAACCGTTTTCATGGGCACACATCCAAAATAATGTATGTGTTTGCAAAATCCAGTACTTCAAGCAGAAAGAGTAACTTTAATATTATTAATGAAACAAAAATCGATACTGTCATTAACAGGATTATTCAATAATTACGCATAATAGCTGTTTGATGTCTAGCTGTTTAGTTACATGGAGACATTATCGCACAACAGCTGATTCAGGAAATTATTTTCTGAATGACAGTCAAGTGATGAAGACCTTGTGTGATACTGCACACGATTTAACAACAGCCAAAGTGTGGGAATTCATGTTGACTTCGAGGATTAACAGATTGTTTTCCAAGTTAAAACGGAGCAATCGGGAACGTTGAACGCCTGGTCAAGTACACATCCAACACTTCCTCTCCTTTCAAAGTAGTTCACTCTTCAAACGTCATTCTATGAATCTATAATCTATTAACTCATTGATTAATAGTTGCTCATATTGTGCCACAGTGCCAACATAAAGTAAGATTTCTCAATTTCTGCATTATATTTAGTGTGTATTAGACTTATTAATGAACTGCTGTTACTGTAAATGGTTAGCTGACTGATATTAGGGTTGGGCAGTATCATATCATCATACTGTCCTTCTCTACCATGTGATTTACAGTATTACCGGTTTAGTACACAAGGTGGCGCCAAAAAAAGGCTATTGGGCATCTATAATCCAGAATGCTTTCAAATTAGTAAAAGTAATAGCGAGTTTCCATGGAGGCTGCTAGCTAAATATGCTAACAAGCTTAAATGAACATAAACTAATTGCAGACAGGTAATCCAGCTCATAAAGATATATATATACAGTGGGGCAAAAAAGTATTTAGTCAGCCACCAATTGTGCAAGTTCTCCCACTTAAAAAGATGAGAGAGGCCTGTAATTTTCATCATAGGTACACTTCAACTATGACAGACAAAATGAGGAAAAGAAATCCAGAAAATCACATTGTAGGATTTTTTATGATTTTTTTTGCAAATTATGGTGTAAAATAAGTATTTGGTCACCTACAAACAAGCAATATTTCTGGCTCTCACAGACCTGTAACTTCTTCTTTAAGAGGCTCCTCTGTCCTCCACTCGTTACCTGTATTAATGGCACCTGTTTGAACTTGTTATCAGTTTAAAAGACACCAGTCCACAACCTCAAACAGTCACACTCCAAACTCCACTATGGCCAAGACCAAAGAGCTGTCAAAGGACACCAGAAACAAAATTGTAGACCTGCACCAGGCTGGGAAGACTGAATCTGAAATAGGTAAGCAGCTTGGTTTGAAGAAATCAACTGTGGGAGCAATTATTAGGAAATGTAAGACATACAAGACCACTGATAATCTCCCTCGATCTGGGGCTCCACGCAAGATCTCACCCCGTGGGGTCAAAATGATCACAAGAACGGTGAGCAAAAATCCCAGAACCACACGGGGGGACCTAGTGAATGACCTGCAGAGAGCTGGGACCAAAGTAACAAAGCCTACCATCAGCAAGGGCATTGAAGATTAAACATGGCTGGGTCTTTCAGCATGACAGTGATCCCAAACACACCGCCCGGGCAACGAAGGAGTGGCTTCGTAAGAAGCATTTCAAGGTCCTGGAGTGGCCTAGCCAGTCTCCAGATCTCAACCCCATAGAAAATCTTTGGAGGGAGTTGAAAGTCTGTGTTGCCCAGCAACAGCCCCAAAACATCACTGCTCAAGAGGAGATCTGCATGGAGGAATGGGACAAAATAAAAGCAACAGTGTGTGAAAACCTTGTGAAGACTTACAGAAAACATTTGACTTCTGTCATTGCCAACAAAGGGTATATAACAAAGTATTGAGATAAACTTTTGTTATTGACCAAATACTTATTTTCCACCATAATTTGCAAATAAATTAATTACAAATCCTACAATATGATTTTCTGGATTTTTTTTCTTCTAATTTTGCATTTTATTACATGACATAAGTATTTGATCACCTACCAACAAGTAAGAATTCCGGCTCTCACAGACCTGTTCGTTTTTCTTTAAGAAGCCCCCCTGTTCTCCACTCATTACCTGTATTAACTGCACCTGTTTGAACTCGTTACCTGTATAAAAGACACCTGTCCACACACTCAATCAAACAGACTCCAACCTCTCCACAATGGCCAAGACCAGAGAGCTGTTTATGGCCATCAGGGATAAAATTGTAGACCTGCACAAGGCTGGGATTGGCTACAGGACAATAGGCAAGCAGCTTGGTGAGAAGGCAACAACTGTTGGCGCAAATATTAGAAAATGGAAGAAGTTCAAGATGACGGTCAATCACCCTCGGTCTGGGGCTCCATGCAAGATCTCACCTCGTGGGGCATCAATGATCATGAGGAAGGTGAGGGATCAGCCCAGAACTACACGGCAGGACCTGGTCAATGACCTGAAGAGAGCTGGGACCACAGTCTCAAAGAAAACCATTAGTAACACTACGCCGTCATGGATTAAAATCCTGCAGCGCACGCAAGGTCCCCCTGCTCAAGCCAGCGCATGTCCAGGCCCGTCTGAAGTCTGCCAATGACCATCTGGATGATCCAGAGGAGGAATGGGAGAAGGTCATGTGGTCTGATGAGACAAAAATAGAGCTTTTTGGTCTCAACTCCACTCGCCGTGTTTGGAGAAAGAAGAAGGATGAGTACAACCCCAAGAACACCATCCCTACCGTGAAGCATGTAGGTGGAAACATCATTCTTTGGGGATGCTTTCTGCAAAGGGGACAGGACGACTGCACCGTATTGAGGGGAGGATGGATGGGGCCATGTATCGTGAGATCTTGGCCAACAACCTCCTTCCCTCAGTAAGAGCATTGAAGATGGGTCGTGGCTGGGTCTTCCAGCATGAAAATGACCCAAAACACACAGCCAGGGCAACTAAGGAGTGGCTCCGTAAGAAGCATCTCAAGGTCCTGGAGTGGCCTAGCCAGTCTCCAGACCTGAACCCAATAGAAAATCTTTGGAGGGAGCTGAAAGTCCGTATTGCCCAGCGACAGCCCTGAAACCTGAAGGATCTGGAGAAGGTCTGTATGGAGGAGTGTGCCAAAATCCCTGCTGCAGTGTGTGCAAACCTGGTCAAGAGCTACAGGAAACGTATGATCACTGTAATTGCAAACAAAGGTTTCTGTACCAAATATTAAGTTCTGCTTTTCTGATGTATCAAATACTTATGTCATGCAATAAAATGCAAATTAATTACTTAAAAATCATACAATGTGATTTTATGGATTTTTGTTTTAGATTCTGTCTCTCACAGTTGAAGTGTGCCAATGATAAAAATTACAGACCTCTACATGCTTTGTAAGTTGGAAAACCTGCAAAATCAACAGTGTATCAAATACTTGTTCTCCCCACCGTGTATATATATATATATATATATACATACATATATATATATATATATATATATATATATATATATATATATATATATATATATATTTACAGTGCCTTGCGAAAGTATTCGGCCCCCTTGAACTTTGCGACCTTTTGCCACATTTCAGACTTCAAACATAAAGATATAAAACTGTATTTTTTTGTGAAGAATCAACAACAAGTGGTACACAATCATGAAGTGGAACGACATTTATTGGATATTTCAAACTTTTTTAACAAATCAAAAACTGAAAAATTGGGCGTGCAAAATTATTCAGCCCCTTTACTTTCAGTGCAGCAAACTCTCTCCAGAAGTTCAGTGAGGATCTCTGAATGATCCAATGTTGACCTAAATGACTAATGATGATAAATACAATCCACCTGTGTGTAATCAAGTCTCCGAATAAATGCACCTGCACTGTGGTAGTCTCAGAGGTCCGTTAAAAGCGCAGAGAGCATCATGAAGAACAAGGAACACACCAGGCAGGTCCGAGATACTGTTGTGAAGAAGTTTAAAGCCGGATTTGGATACAAAAAGATTTCCCAAGCTTTAAACATCCCAAGGAGCACTGTGCAAGCGATAATATTGAAATGGAAGGAGTATCAGACCACTGCAAATCTACCAAGACCTGGCCGTCCCTCTAAACTTTCAGCTCATACAAGGAGAAGACTGATCAGAGATGCAGCCAAGAGGCCCATGATCACTCTGGATGAACTTCAGAGATCTACAGCTGAGGTGGGAGACTCTGTCCATAGGACAACAATCAGTCGTATATTGCACAAATCTGGCCTTTATGGAAGAGTGGCAAGAAGAAAGACATTTCTTAAAGATATCCATAAAAAGTGTCCTTTAAAGTTTGCCACAAGCCACCTGGGAGACACACCAAACATGTGGAAGAAGGTGCTCTGGTCAGATGAAACCAAAATTGAACTTTTTGGCAACAATGCAAAACGTTATGTTTGGCGTAAAAGCAACACAGCTGAACACACCATCCCCACTGTCAAACATGGTGGTGGCAGCATCATGGTTTGGGCCTGCTTTTCTTCAGCAGGGACAGGGAAGATGGTTAAAATTGATGGGAAGATGGATGGAGCCAAATACAGGACCATTCTGGAAGAAAACCTGATGGAGTCTGCAAAAGACCTGAGACTGGGACGGAGATTTGTCTTCCAACAAGACAATGATCCAAAACGTAAAGCAAAATCTACAATGGAACGGTTCAAAAATAAACATATCCAGGTGTTAGAATGGCCAAGTCAAAGTCCAGACCTGAATCCAATCGAGAATCTGTGGAAAGAACTGAAAACTGCTGTTCACAAATGCTCTCCATCCAACCTCACTGAGCTCGAGCTGTTTTGCAAGGAGGATCTCTCGATGTGCAAAACTGATAGAGACATACCCCAAGCGACTTACAGCTGTAATCGCAGCAAAAGGTGGCGCTACAAAGTATTAACTTAAGGGGGCTGAATAATTTTGCACGCCCAATTTTTCAGTTTTTGATTTGTTAAAAAAGTTTGAAATATCCAATAAATGTTGTTCCACTTCATGATTGTGTCCCACTTGTTGTTGATTCTTCACAAAAAAATACAGTTTTATATCTTTATGTTTGAAGCCTGAAATGTGGCAAAAGGTGGAAAGTTCAAGGGGGCCGAATACTTTCGCAAGGCACTGTATATATATATATATATATATATATATATATATATATATATATATATATATATATATATATGACTCCACACAGACACAGGTCTGTGTGGAGTCTGGAGTCGCTACAGCAATGGGCCTGCCTGCTCTGATTGGAGAACAGGGGGGAGGAGCTAATGAGCAGAGAACGGAGAAAATGTATTACTAATTTATTTAACTTATTAATTTAGTATAACTAGAATTCAGCGTTTTTCACTCAGGAAAAAAATATGAAACACTTAAGAAATATCTTGCTGCGTTTTGTAAACGCAGATCTAAAATTATTCTTATTGTAATTTCTGCTCGGCATCAGACTTATTCCGTGCTTCAGTTGCACTTCTAAACTCCGATGAGAATTCACAAACGGGCATTCTATCAGCAGACGATCTGACTGATGTGTAGCTACTTTTCTCTGTTACTTTTAGCCATCCTTTTTCTCCTGTAAAATGCATGATTACATTTAAGCAAAACATTTGGAAATGTAGGTGGTAACACTTTTTCTATGATAGGCCTAAACATTCGAAATAAGAAGGCCATCCATAAGTTTTGCAAAAAAATAACTTGCTTTTTCATTGTAAACTCATCTACTTGTGTGGCTGCCAGTTGCACTGATGAAAATTAAGCTAATGTATTTTCTGTGAAGGAAAGCTATAGTTGCACGTCCCTGATCACTCTATTGAAGCAAAAAAACACTTCAGACTTTCAATATATCAGCTGGACACAGCTGGACCGTTTTCTCCCATTGTGCTATTTACAAACAAACACATGACTGGCTCAACTGTTCTGGGTAACTACACAAGTTTCATAATGTAAAATAATGTGACAGGTGAAATAAGAACGCAATCTGCTTTATCTCCTAACGCATTGCATAATTTGACAGCAGGTATTTCCTTAAAAAAATAGCTACACATTTTTAAATGTAAAGGTAAACTTCAAAGATATAGTTTCAACGGTATTGACTTATTGAAAAATACCCAGGTATACGGTATATAATATATACCGCCCAAGCCTAACTGATATATCCTACATTCCTAGCTAACCATTGGTCACCTTATTAAATTACGCTATTCAGCCAACACAACAGTATCTATTGCTAGACTAGAGATATGCCCTAGCTGAAGTTAGCAGTTGCACATCTAACTGTTTGGATTGAAACAAGGATGTGTGGTTTCAATGGTTTACCGATTATAATATTTCATTATTGGTTATTATTATCAATGATTTTATTGACAGAACCCAGATATATTATATTATTGTATTAAATTCTTATATCTATTTTTTTTTAAATATAGAAATCCTGTTGTTTATCTTTTATATGTTTAACATGATTGACAAGTTGACTAAAGCACAGACAGACTTGGCTACTAGGCATGACAAAGAAAGATGCTGTGTCCATGTTTCATGTGACAATTTGAATGTAGATGTTTTGTTTTGCTTGGAGTTATGGTCTCATTGTGCCTATCTGGACTTTTATTCCTGTAACTACACATTTGAAACGTAAAGAAAATAACATTTAAATGTATATCAAACCATTTACAAATGTTGACCCTGATGTCACACATTGCAATGACGCTGTAGGTGTGATCGAGGCGTAACAGCTGTTCTTAGTGAAAATGTGTTTGGAGTTTCCTTTCTAGCTAATAGGCTATGTTATGACGTAGAGAGGTCGAAATAATGTAAAACTCTCGACCAAAACGATTAATTTTAAAATGTTGTTTACTTCTCCTTACCATTCTCATCCACCTGATGATACTTTTTTTTATTCTGCCAATGGTGGTTTCTGGGTCACCAGTTTGCCTGGGAAGGGGTTCCTAGGCAAGAAAATGTTGAAGAAACTTGTTTTTGCTTGTAATATCCCTTTCATACACAGACCAAAATCCCACAAATTGACCATGCCTGCTTCTTTTTGCCTGTTTTTTGGTGTATCTGAAAGGGGAAAGGGGTAAAACACATTGCAAATTAAAATCCACCAAAGACCTAATCATGATTCCTGTAAATTCAATAACACTTCCACTGTTTAACACCTGCCTAATTTAAAATGCAAACAGCCCCCATGGTTTAAAAAAAAAAACCTGATATGTATAAAAGAGTATACCTGCAAGAAAGTGGTATTTAAATTTTTCTTTATTTAACTAGGCAATTAAGAACAAATTGTTATTTACAATGACGGCCTACACTGGCCAAACCCTAACACGGACGACGCTTGGCCAATTTTGCGCCGCTCTATGGGACTCCCAATCAAGGCCAGTTGTGATACAGCCTGGAATCGAACTAGGGTCTGTAGTGACGCCTCTAGCACTGAGATGCAGTGCCTTAGACCGCTGCACCACTCGGTAAATAAGGGGCTGTTTGAATCAGGGTCATATAAACATTGCCATACATTTTTTACAGGTAATATATCACATTTTCTGTCCGAAATTGTTATAACTCAGCTAAGAAGGCCATTTGC
Organism: Oncorhynchus mykiss; assembly: GCF_057628025.1. Taxonomy (NCBI): domain Eukaryota; kingdom Metazoa; phylum Chordata; class Actinopteri; order Salmoniformes; family Salmonidae; genus Oncorhynchus; species Oncorhynchus mykiss. The sequence continues at coordinate 28,574,016 of NC_143038.1, forward strand.
CAAATGTTCACTTTCTTCAGCAAAGCCTCTGATCAGTAACTAGGCGTGTACCAGATTGAGCATTTGTCATTATTCAGCTATTCTTTTGTGATATATTACACACTTACATATTCAGCATTTTGTGGGAGTTGGATCATATACTGTATATTAAGGGGAAATTCAAATCCTTGGGTGAATAGGGATGTCATTGACTTTGACAAATACAAGAAGGACCCCCTCCCTGCTGTTTTACTAATTGGTGAGTGAGATTAAATAAGATTCAAACATGTAGCTAGGCCTACTTAGCCGACGCCCACAGCAGGTAACACCACTTTTCACCTTTCACTAAAAGAAAAATCTTAGCATTCACAGCTGAAATTAAGTAACACAATTAGGCCTGTTCTACCAACTGAAATGCGTTTTTGTCTTGAGTACCATCAAATTAGGTACTCAAGAGTTGCATTATTTTTGTCCAACCAATGTTATAGGAATGTAGTGGTACCACAACCTTCATGGATCAAATCAACAACTGAACTTGTGTAATGTGCTCGCACTTCATACAGTACATCACACGTACACAAATGACGCAGTGCATTGTAGGCCTGCTATTGTTATAATCACTTTGACAAGTGCGCATCGCTGCTGTGCCACCCCTACCCCATCCCGATCCTTTTAGGAAAAATGCATTAAACTTCAAGTTCACTTGTTTATAATCGATTCTCTCATATTTACGGATTCATTGATATAAAATGATATAGCCTACAGTAGAAGGAAAAATGTCATGAAACTTTAACACCATTCCCCTAAAACCTCAAATTTTTCCAGGCCTATGCTGATAAAAAAATATTATTTGAATGAATAGGCTTTTCGGCAATTGTGGCAAAGGCTTATCCTACATTTTAGGACGGATACACACACAGCCTATTTAGAACGACTATCGTCATCAACAGCATCATGGCAGCTGAAGACAAAAGGGCATGGGCCATAAAGGCATCTGTTATAGTGAACTTCAACTCCTTTTTCTTTTAAATGACCAATAGGAGACCATCAACAGAGAGGAACTCCAACGGTTTTGACTGAACTGAAGTATCATCTTGCCCTATTACTCAGGAAGTAAGCACAGCCCTTGTACATGTACTGTAGGTTCATCTCATGGTAGCAATTGAGCCTGGGGACAACTACAGTGTCAAATAGTGAGAGATGACGCTCCCTAGACCTAGGTTTTGAACAACTACAGTGTCATACTATGGTTGAACTAATCCTGAGAAAAGGGCATCAAGTTAGTCATGTAGGCCTGGTTCACAATGGGAACACTAGAGATTTAGCTGTGATATTATCATTAGGCCTATCATGTAAGTCAGGGATTTGGTCACTTGTTGTAAATGCTCATTTCACTAATTGTCAAGGACAACCCATTTACTCAAATCTGAGGGTCACCATATGGGCAGAGCCAATATTGGCATAGGGGCTGAGCTGAGTGATGTTTAAACAAATAGAGGCCTATATCAACTCCGGCCGCCACAGCACCCTTTCTACCATCCTCTGAGGCAGAACTGGATTTATGCCATTGACTTAAATGTACACGTTGTCTGACACCAGCAGGAAGGAAATTGCTTAAGTCTCCCTCTGTTTGCTTAGTTAAGCATTGGGGGGGGGGGGGGCAAAATGTGTGTTGTGGAGCCATTATGAAAATGTTGATTCAGTCGCCTTGTTGGCTCTACCCCCCCCCCCCCCCCATGATGCATTTTTAAAAATCTGGTTGTAACGGAGACACTGAGAGTTGAGAAGCAGGTGAAACGTTTAATAAAACATGGAACGAGACAACAGTAGCATCTACACATAAACAATACTGACTGGGGAAAGAACTTAAGGGTGTGCCAGATATAGGGGAGGTAATGGAGTCCAGGTGTGTCTCATGATGACATGCAGGTGTGTGTAATGATTAATGCCAGGTGTGTGTAATGATGAATCCTGGTCTGGGAGGGGAAGGTGGAAATCAAGGATGATGTTGGGATCCAGAATGTCCTCCACCGGAACCCAACCCCGCTCCTCTGGGTTCATACCCTTCCCAGTCCACTAGGTACTGGAACCGACCCCCATGACGAACCGACCCCCAGTCCAGTAGAGATCTGACGGAATAGGCTATACCCCATCGATGTCCGGAGGGGGGGGGGGGGCAGCATCAGCTAGGGGACCAGGAACCACCAGCCTGAGAAGGGAGACATGAAAAGGTGAGACACAGTGGTCACAGTGGTCACTGTGGTCACTGTGTAGCTCTAACCTATACGTCACCTGGGTCTCAAGTGAGCATCACTCCACACTTCTGCGCACCAGAACCACTCATCAACTGCAGGGGCTTAGGTCTGGCCCGGGGTCCCTGGAGCCAGGACCGGCTGAAAACCCAGAACACACTGGAATGGGATTAACCCAGTGGAGGAGTGACGTAGTGAGTTCTGGGCGTACTCCTCCCATGGAAGGAATCGAGCCCACTCTCCCTACTGGTCCTGACAGTGACTCCTCAGGAACCTCCCCAGCTCCTAGTTCATCCTCTCCATCTGCCCGTTGGACTAAGGCCTATACCCAGGAGTGAGGCTGACCGTGACCCCAAGCTTCTCCATATAGGCTCTCCATACCCGTCTGGCGAATGTCCACATTATAGGTGCATTTTTGACACAACCCTCTCCCGAATCGTAGAAAGGACAGGGCATCGGCCTTGGTGTTTATTTAACCTGGGCAATAGGTCAGCGAAGTGAAGTCAAACCTTGGGAAGAAAAGGGTCCACCTTTTTTGGTGCAGATTCAGCCTCTTTCTGTCCGTGTGTACTCCAGGTTCCGATGGTCAGTGAAGATGATGAATGGTTCCTTGGCTCCCTCCAGCCAGTCTCTCCAATCCACTAATGCCAACTTCACCGCCAGGAGCTCTCGATCACCAACGTCATAATTCCTCTCTGTGGGGGACAGTTTCTTAGAGTAATATGCACACGGATACAATTTCTGTCGATTACCCTGTCGTTGAGACAGAACTGCCCCCACGCCCACCTCTGAAGCATCCACCTCCACCACAAATTATATCATGGGATCTGGGTGTTTGAGCAATGGGGCGATAGCCTCGTTGGCTGCTGGGCTCCACACCAACCTACAGGGGCCACCCTTGAGGAGAGAGGTGAGGCGACAGAGCTGAAGTTCCTGATGAAACGGCATTAGAAGTTGGCAAACCCCAAAACCGTTGTAACCCCTCTATGGTGTTTGGGACTGGCCATGACCTGACCGCATCTACCTTGTCATCCTTCCTCAGTCCCTGCGGGCTAATTTGGTAGCCTAAAATTGGCACTTCTCAGTCTTGACAAACAGTTGGTTAGCCAGGAGGCGTTCCAGGACTGCTCGAACGTGAGTGATGTGATCCTCCAGGGTAGCCTAGTAGACCAGGATGATGTCAATATACACGACCACCTGGCATCCCAGCATTTCCCTGAACACCTCGTTAACGAATGCCTGGAACACTGACGGAGAATTGGCTAAGCCAAATGGCATCACCAAGTACTCGTAGTGGCCAGTCCTCTGTTATCAATACATGGACGTAACCATCCATTCTTCTTGGCTACGAAGAAGAAACCAATCGACATAGGAGATGTGGACATGCGGATGAAACCTTGTTGGAGCGCCTCTTGGATGTAATGCTCCATGGCCAGAGTCTCAGCCACCGACAGAGGGTAGATGCGTCTGCACAGAGGCACAGACCCTGCCAGCAGGTCGATGGCACAGTCCGCGGGTCTTGGACCGGGAACGGAGAGCTGGTATGATGATGTTAAGAGAGGCTTCAAGCGTCTGGTCAATAAAGTTCCCCGCGGCACCAGAATCCACTAACGCTGTAGACACAGTACACGAGGGACAGTCAACTAGTGTGATGGATACCAAAAAGAGAAAGTGATAAAGATGGAATACTCAGTCCTTCCCTAGGAGGTGGAAAATCACGTGACCGTCCCTCTGCTCTTGTGGATCCCGGATTAGGAAGTGCCTGACACCATTGGAGCCCTCCTTGACCCAATACAGACAGAGCCCCGGCTGTCTCCGTCACTCCGCGGGGAGGCGTGTGTTCAGGCTCTGATCCAGAGTGTTCACTGAGGGAGGGAGAGAAGCGATGAGAGTACCGGTGCTTCCGAAATAGGTTATCCAGATGGATGGCCATCACAATGAGTGCGTCCAAGGAGAGGTTGTCGTCACGACAGGCCAGTTCCGTCTGGACCTCCTTGTGCAGACCGCTTCTGAATAGCATAGAAAGTGCCGGTTCGTTCCATCCCCTGAATGCTGCTACTGTCCGGAAGGTGAGCGCATACTCAGCAGTCGTCTGGTCCCCCTGCCGTAATTGGAGTAGGCACTCACCCCCCTCTCTACCCTCCGGGGGATGATCAAAGATGCATTTGAACAGAGCCATGAACCCCTCATATGAGTCTAGCTCTTCCTCTCTCCCATTCCAACACCCACCCAGTCAGCAGAGAAATAACCGTGGCAATCTTGGACCTCTCGGTGGTGGGGGCTCCCATTTGGTGCGTAAAGTAGAGGGAGCACTGAAGAAGGAAGCCACAGCATTTACATGGGGTGCTGTCATATTTATTCGGGAGGGACAAACAGGTATCATTGACCTGAGCTGGTTGCTGAATGTGCTGTTGTGCTGGCTCGACTGGTTGTAGAATATCCTCCGCTAGTTGACGACAACTCCTCCCGGTATGTTCGAGACGTTGCACACTGCGAAGAACCTCTTCCATAATCGTCCCCAGTTGTGCCAGCTGGTCATGGTGTTGACGTAGAAGGTATCCCTGCTTGTCAACCGTCTGGGAGATATTCTGTTTTCCTGCTGCTTCCATTGTAACAGAGATGCTGAGAATCGAGAAGCAGGTGAAACGTTTAGTAAAACAACAAACATGGACCGAGACAACATAACAGTAGTGTCAACACATAAACAAAGGAACAATACTAACTGGGGAAAGAACCTAAGGGAGTGCCAGATATAGGGGAGGTAATAAGTGAGGTAATGAAGTCCAGGTGTGCCTCATGATGACGTGCAGGTGCGCGTAATGATTGATGCCCGGTGTGCGTAATGATGGATCAAGGACCGGTGGTTAGTATACCGGCGACGTCGAACACAGGAGGAGATGAGCGGGAGTAGACGTGACACTGGTCAGGACTGGACAATGTTAGTCTTTATGTTGAAATAAACAAAATAATTGAATACCTAGCAATTGTTGCTGTTTTGATTTCCCAAATGTTATCATATGCCTGTTGCAATTGTGTCTGTCTTGTTTGGGGTCAAATAAGTCAAGTTGGGATTAGGTGGAGCAGTTGCGGTCGTAGAGAGACAAATAGAGTGACACACTCGCCCGAAAATGTTCTGCTCAATTTCATGCATGCCACATATTAGATTGTTTTGCCATACAGGCGATATCCAGAGTTTGCTGTTTTTCAGCATACCACTGTTGTTTGTGTCTCGGCAACATCCACAGTGTAAGTCAATAAGCCTACTTAAGATAGAAGGCCATTGTTTTGGTAAAGAGGGTGTCTGGCAATAATATGTAACGAGTAAATGTAATGGCTCAAATATACTTATGTATTGAAAGTAAAATTGTAAGTATAAATAATTAAAAATTCCCTATATTAAGAAGTTTTTATTTTATTTACGGTAGCCAGGGGCACACTCCTACACTCAGTCATGATTTATAAACAATGAATATATGTTTAGTGAGTCCACCAGATCTGAGGCAAAAGGGATGACGATGAATGTTTTCTTGATAAGTGCATGTATTTGACCATTTTCCTGTACTGCTAGCCATTCAAAATGTACTTTTGGGTGTCAGAGAAAATGTATGGAGTAAAAAGTACATAATTTTATGTAAAACTAAAAGTTGTCAAAAAATATAAATAGTAAAGTAAAGTACAGATACCCCCCAAAAACTACTTAGTAGTATTTTTAATTCAGTACTTTACACCACTGGATTTGGCTTGCCTGGCGTCATGGAACCAATGGAATAGACTCAAAGGTGCAAGCCCTACCCATATAGCAATCCAGGCAAGCTCAATCAAAGTACTCAAAGTAACTCAAAGTACTTGAAAGAAAACAAATACTATTTGAATCGAGGTGGATAACATTACTGTGTTGCTATATGTTTGGCCAGTAGATTCAAGTTGGCTCATTCATGTGTCATTACTCTGATATTGTTACTCTAGCTATGGTATGGTTTCCCTTTGCTTTATGTTTTCATATTCTTTTTAGTTGTATATCATTGACTTAAAGGGCACTTAGCAACTCAACACTTTGAGAAATCACAGGGGAGCTCGAGTGTGTATCTGAAAGAGAACGGTTCCCAAAAACTTAGTCCTCAAAAGAGTGAGAGACTGCATAGTGAATGGTTTATAGGAAAGTTAATCCTGCCGTGTAAATATTCCTCTTATGCTCGCCAGACATTTGGGGGCCCCTTGACTCGGAGGCTCTCTGATCTCTGTTAATGTCATCATTCATTGACATCTAAAGCTTTGCAATTCCCCTGTGCTCGGCTGTTTGTGTGGCTGCCTTGAAAGGGTAGACGGATTGTCTCTCTCGCTCTATCTTTCTCTCTTTCTGTCTCTGTCCCCCCTCCCCACACACTGTTTTAGCTCAGTTAATTCTCAGTCCCACTTTTTCCCATTTAACATTTTACATTCTCATTCTTACGAAACTACAAGGCTCCACAATGCCTAATATTCACTGTATGTCTATGATTACCATCTTGCAAAGTCAGAAAAACCTGCTAACTCCCAAACAGACATGCTTCCCACTGGACACAGACGTCAGTTCAAAGACTGATTTTGATTCACATTTGGTTAGGTTGTCAACTAATCTGAAACGTGAAATCAACAAAAAATGTCACCATTTCATTGGATTTATGTTAAAAGTTGAGACGAAACACCCTTACGTTGATTACTTTTTGCATATCCAACCAGTTTTCCGTGTTGATTCAATGTCATCACATAGATTTTTGGGGGGTTGAAATGACGTGGAAACATCTTTGATTCAAGCAGTTTTTGCCCAGTGAATTCTGTCTAGGTACACTTGATAATCCTGTCAGGCAGAATCAAATCTTGATTCAGTAGCTTATTACTCAGGCATGGGTGGATGGATCCAGAGATCCTAGATATCATCCTTTCATACCCTAGGAAACAAAATACTTTTTAACCACAAATCTTAAACCCTCCACCCCAGCCACTCTTAAGCTTAATACCTCAATGGAATATGTGCCGTGTTTAGCTTCTTCGGTGGAATACTATCTGAACAACTACATGTTTCATATGTAGTCTTTTTGATTGTGGAAAGATGTTTGAGCCCACTGGAAGTAGACTGGACTAGAATGGGTTTCCTGTTACTTCAGTCTCACCACATGTTCAAAAATGGCCTTTTCACTTTATTCAGATTAGAACCTCTCACTTTAGGTTATTTGAAAATGAAATGATCTCCAAAATATTGACATTTTTGAAACAAGCCATATAAAGTTGGTTGCAATTTCAGTTTAATCCACCAGAAAAGACAGAACAAACGATACAAAAATATTGTGGTTAAACTCAAATGTACTAATTGATTAAAAACACATAATTTTTCAATAACATCAGAAAATGTATAATCTTTGTAAATTATATCATAAATAAGACTGGTGGAGTTATGTCACACATGCAGCTAACAAAAATTTCTGGAAATGTCTGCTCTACCCCAAATTACAACAACTAATTGCAGCATTACCACAAAAATGGAAGAGACAAGTGGAAGGGGGGAAAAGTAAGGAACTTGTCTGTCGGCCCTGCATTAAAGACCAAAAATGGTTAAAGAAAATTGTAATAAATAGAAAGTATACCAGTTTCCTCTACGACAGTGGTTCCCAAACTTTTTATAGTCCCGCAACCTCCAGTTGCGTACCCCCTCTACCACCAGGGTCAGCGCACTCTCAAATGTTGTTCTTTGCCATCATTGTAAGCCTGCCACACACACACTTTACGATACATTTATTAAAAATAAGAATGAGTGTGAGTTTTTGTCATAACTCGGCTCGTGGTAAGTGACTAAGAGCTCTTATAGGACCAGAGCACAAATAATAATATAATAATAATCAATAATTTTGCTCTTTATTTATCCATCTTACATATGAAACCTTATTTGTTAATCGAAAATTGTGAATAACTCACCACAGGTTAATGAGAAGGGTGTGCTTGAAAGGATGTACATAACTCTGCAATGTTGGGTTGTATTGGAGAGAGTTTCAAGTCTTAAATAATTTTCGACACACTGTCTGTGACTGTATTGAGTTGTCATGCTAGTGAGGGCCGAGAATCCACTCACATGATACTCTGATCGCAGCCAAATCCAGAAATCTGGCAATGGCTTCTGATTATATTCAAATTTCACAGAATCGCTTGTTGCAAAGGCTCTCTTGTTCAGATATCAGTAAGTGGACTGGAGGCAGGGCATGAAACAGATAACGAATCCAGTTGTTTGTGTCATCCGTTTTGGGAAAGTACCTGCGTAATTGCGCACCCAACTCACTCAGGTGCTTCTCTACATCACATTTGACATTGTCCGTAAGCTTGAGTTCATTTGAACACATAAAAAAATCATACAATGATGGAAAGACCAAGAACAAGTTGTTCTTGTTAATGCAAAAAGAGAAGAGCTCCAACTTCTTAATCATAGCCTCAATTTTGTCCCCCACATTGTATACAGTTGCAGAGAGTCCCTGTAATCCTAGATTCAGGTCATTCAGGCGAGAAAAAACATCACCCAGATAGGCCAGTTGTGTGAGAAACGCGTCATCATGCAAGTGGTCAGTAAAGAAAACTTTAAGCTCGTCTCTCAATTAAGAAAAACATGTAAATACTTTGTCCCTTGATAACCAGCGCACTTCTGTATGTTGTAAAAGCGTTACACGGTCGCTGCCCATATCATTGCAAAGTGCAGAAAATACACGAGAGTTCAGGGGCCTTGCTTTAACAAAGTTAACCATTTTCACTGTAGTATCCAACACGTCTTTCAAGCTGTCAGGTATTCCCTTGGCAGCAAGAGCCTCTCGGTGGATGCTGCAGTGTACCCAAGTGGCGTCGGGAGCAACTGTTTGCACGCGCGTTACCCCTCCACTATGTCTCCCTGTCATGGCTTTTGCGCCATCAGGGGCAGAGCACAGCTACGTGCTCTAGCACAGCTACGTGCTCTAGCACAGCTACGTGCTCTCTCTAATGTGTTTGAGCCAATCAGTTGTGTTGTGACATGGTATATTTTTATTTTTTTTATTTCACCTTTATTTAACCAGGTAGGCTAGTTGAGAACAAGTTCTCATTTGCAACTGTGACCTGGCCAAGATAAAGCGTAGCAATTCGACACATACAACAACACAGAGTTACACATGGAATAAACAAAACATACAGTCAATAATACAGTAGAACAAAAGAAAACAAAAAGTCTATATACAGTGAGTGCAAATGAGGTAAGTTAAGGAAATAAATAGGCCATGGTGGCGAAGTAATTACAATATAGCATTTAAACACTGAAATGGTAGATCGGCAGAAGATGAATGTGCAGGTAGAGATACTGGGGTGCAAAGGAGCAAAATAAATAAATAAGTACCAGTATGGGGATGAGGTAGGTGGATAGATGGGCTGTTTACAGATAGGCTAAGTACAGGTGCAGTGATCTGTAAACTGCTCTGACAGCTGGTGCTTAAAGCTAGTGAGGGAGATGTGAGTCTCCAGCTTCAGAGATTTTTGCAATTCGTTCCAGGTAGGTAGGGTTGCTATGCAGAAGATATCCCTATTTGGTAAAAGACAAAGTCCATATTATGGCAAGAACAGCTCAAATAAGCAAAGAGAAATGACAGTCCATCATTTCAAGAACTTTGAAAGTTTCTTCAAGTGCAGTCGCAAAAACCATCAAGCGCTATGAAGAAACTAGCTCTCATGAGGACACATCCACAAGAAAGGAAGACCCAGAGTTACCTCTGCTGCAAAGGATACGTTCATTAGAGTTTCCAGACTCAGAAAACAGCAATTAACTGCACCTCAGATTGCAGCCCAAATAAATGTTTCACAGAGTTCAAGTAACAGACATATCTTAACATCAACTGTTCAGAGGAGACCAAATTAGCCCTTCATGGTCGAATTGCTGCAAAGAAACCACTACTAAAGGACAGCAATAAGAAAACGAGACTTGCTTGGGCAAAATAACAGGAGCAAGGGACATTAGACCTGTGTAAATCTGTCCTTCGGTCTGATGAGTCTAAATTTTAGATTTTTGGTTCCAACCGCCTTGTCTTTATGAGACGCAGAGTAGGTGAACGGATGATCTCCGCATGTGTGGTTCCCACCGTGAAGCATGGAGGTGGAGGTGTGACAGTGCTTTGCTGGTAACACTGTCTGTGATTTATTTACAATTCAAGGTACACTTGACCAGCATGGCTACCACAGCATTCTGCAGTGATACACCATCCCATCTGATTTGCACTTGGTGGAACTATCATTTGATTTTCAAAAGGACAATGACACAAAACCTACCTCCAGACTGTATAAGGGCTATTTGACCAAGAAGGAGAGTGATGAAGTGCTGCATCAGATGACCTGTCCTCCACAATCAAAAAAACTGGTACTGTATATATTTACACAAAAATATATGGGGGATTGGAAATGATGCAGACAATTACATTGATGGTGTAATGACGTTAGTCTGTAGAAGGAGAAGCGGACCAAAAAGCAGCGTGGTGGTTACTCATGTTTCTTTAATGGAAAATGAACGATACATGAAATAACTTAACTCTACAAAACAAACGGAACGTGAAAAACCTATACAGCCTATCCTGTGACAACAAACACAGGGACAGGAACAATCACCCACAAACACACAGTGACACCCAGGCTACCTAAGTATGATTCTCAATCAGAGAAAACTAATGACACCTGCCTCTGATTGAGAACCATACTAGGCCGAAACATAGAAATACCCAAACCATAGAAAAACAACCATAGACTGCCCACCCAACTCACGCCCTGACCATACTAAATAATGACAAAACAAAGGAAATAAAGGTCAGAACGTGACAGTACCCCCCCCCCCCCCAAAGGTGCAGACTCCGGCCGCAAAAACTTAACCTATAGGGGAGGGTGTGGGTGGGCGTCTGTCCGCGGTGGCGGCTCTGGCGCGGGACGCGGACCCCACTTCACCATTGTCTTAGTCCGCCTTATTGTCCGCCTCCGTGGCTTTCTAACCATGGCCACCCCTCTCAATGACCCCACTGGACAGAAGGGCAGCTCGGGACAGAGGGGCAGAAGCTCGTGACAGAGGGGCAGAAGCTCGGGACAGAGGGGCAGCTGCTCGGGACAGAGGGGCAGCTGCTCGGGACAGAGGGGCAGCTGCTCGGGACAGAGGGGCAGCTGCTCGGGACAGAGGGGCAGCTGCTCGGGACAGAGGGGCAGCTGCTCGGGACAGAGGGGCAGCTGCTCGGGACAGAGGGGAGGCAGCTGCTCGGGACAGAGGGGCAGCTGCTCGGGACAGAGGGGAGGCAGCTGCTCGGGACAGAGGGGCGGCAGCTGCTCGGGACAGAGGGGCAGCTGCTCGGGCGGCCCCTGGCTTACTGGCGGCCCCTGGCTGACTGGCGGCCCCTGGCTGACTGGCGGCCCCTGGCGGCCCCTGGCTGACTGGCGGCCCCTGGTTGACTGGCGGCACTGGCGGCCCCTGGCAGACGGGCGGCACTGGCGGCCCCTGGCAGACTGGCGGCACTGGCGGCCCCTGGCAGACGGGCGGCACTGGCGGCTCCGGGCAGACGGGCGGCACTGGCGGCGCTGGGCAGACGGGCGGCACTGGCGGCGCTGGGCAGACGGGCGGCACTGGCGGCGCTGGGCAGACGGGCGGCACTGGGCAGACGGGCGGCACTGGCGGCGCTGGGCAGATGGGCGGCACTGGCGGCGCTGGAGAGGAGGAAGGCTCTGGAAGCGCCGGACTGAGTAGCTCTCGTAGCGCCGAACAGGCAGGAGACTCCGGCAGCGCTGGACAGGAGGAAGGCTCTGGTAGCGCCGGAGAGGCGGGAGACTCCGGCAGCGCTGGAGTGCAGGAAGGCTCTGGTAGTGCCGGAGAGGTGGGAGACTCCGGCAGCGCTGGAGAGGAGGGAGCCCCTGTAAGGATGGGCCGGAGAGACAGCCTGATACGGGGGTGTCAGAACGTGACACTGTGAATAGTGTCTTAATAATAAAGGAGTCTTTTTGCACCAGGTATGGTTGTTAAACATTTGCCAGATGCCCTCCGGCTGCCACCGGAGGGCTGGTGCGTGGAGGTGGTGACGGATAGACCGGGCCGTGCAGGCTCGCTGGAGCTCTTGAGCACCGAGCCTGCCCAACCTTACCCGGTTGAATGGTCCCGGTCCCCTGCCAGTGCGGCGAGGTGGAATAGCCCGCACTGGGCTATGCAGGCGAACCGGGGACACCGTGCGCAAGGCTGGTGCCATGTAAGCCGGCCCAAGGAGACGCACTGGAGACCAGATGCGTAGAGCCTTCATGGCACTTGGCTCGATGCCCACTCTAGCCCGGCCGATACGCGGAGCTGGAATGTACCGCACCGGGCTGTGCACCCGCACTGGGGACACCGTGCGCTCCAAAGCATAACAAGGTGCCTGCCCGGTCTCTCTAGCCCCCCGGTAACCACAGGGAGTTTGCACAGGTCTCCTACCTGGCATAGCCACATTCCCTGTTAGCCCCCCCCAATACATTTTTGGGGCTGACTCTCAGGCTTCCATCCGCTCTGCCGTGCTAGTTCCTCATAATGCCGCCTCTCTGCTTTTGCTGCCTCCAGCTCGGCCTTGGGGCGGCAATATTCTCCTGGCTCTGCCCAGGGTCCTTTCCCGTCTAGAATCTCCTCCCAAGTCCATCTCTCCAAGTAGTGCAGCCTCTCCCACTGCTGCTTTTGCTGCTGCTGCTGTTGCTCCTCCTGCTGCTGCTTTTGCTGCTGCTGCTGTTGCTCCTGCTGCACCAGTCGCTTCTCCTGCTGCTGCTGTTGCTGCTGCCTCTGTTTACCACGCCGCTTGGTCCTTGGTTGGTGGGTGATTCTGTAACGACGTTCGTCTGTAGAAGGAGAAGCGGACCAAAAAGCAGCGTGGTGGTTACTCATGTTTCTTTAATGGAAAATGAACGATACATGAAATAACTTAACTCTCCAAAACAACAAACGGAACGTGAAAAACCTATACAGCCTATCCTGTGACAACAAACACAGGGACAGGAACAATCACCCACAAACACACAGTGACACCCAGGCTACCTAAGTATGATTCTCAATCAGAGACAACTAATGACACCTGCCTCTGATTGAGAACCATACTAGGCCGAAACATAGAAATACCCAAATCATAGAAAAACAACCATAGACTGCCCACCCAACTCACGCCCTGACCATACTAAATAATGACAAAACAAAGGAAATAAAGGTCACAACGTGACAGATGGAATCTACAATCTATCTGCAATATTAAAGCTATATTAAAGCTGATCTACCCCCCCCCCCTCCCCGCCCCCCAAAAATGTGTTTCCTGTTTCTCCCACCTTCGCTCTCTCTTCTACCCCCTCACCCTTTTCCTCCCTCTATCAGTCCAGTAGAGTTGATGGAGATAAGAACTAGCCTTTGCTATGATCTGCCCTTTGTCCTTTATCTTTTCCCCAGATTCAGTACTGTCATCATCTGCTCTTTCAACAACTTCCCAAATGATAACCTTAGTTACGCAAGTCTATTTCCTGAAACGGATCTAATGGGGAAGGTTAAGACAGATTGGTGATGATGATGATAATGATAGGGCACCTCTAAAATGAGAGTTGAGGGACCTCTAAAATGAGGGTGATGCTCACACTGCATAGAGAGGATCCTTGTATTCACAAATGGCCTCAGAGTAGAAGTGCTGATCAAAAAATCAGTTTTGCCTTTCAGATCATAATGCAAAATATAGGCGAGAACCAGATCCTAGATCAGCAATACCTCTTCAAAATGCTTTGTGAAAGGCTTACAACTGTATTTTGGGTGGGATTGGATCTCTGACCTATCTGAAGGTATTCAGACCCTTTCACTTTTTCCACATTTTGTTACGTTAACACCTTATTCTAAAATTGATTAAATCGTTTTTCCCCCCTCATCAATCTACACACATTACCACATAATGACAGAGCAAAACAGTTTTTTAGAAATGTTTGCCCATAAGGAAAATAAAAATAATGGACCTTTTACTCAGTACTTTTTTGAAGCACCTTTGGCAGTGACTACCTCATTGAGTCTTCTTGGGTATGACGCTAGAAGCTTGGCACACCTGTATTTGTGGAGTTTCTCCCATTCTTCTCTGCAGATTCTCTCAAGCTCCGTCAGCTTGGATGGGGAGCGTCGCTGCACAGCTATTTTCAGGTCTCTCCATAGATGTTCAATCAGGTTCAAGTCCGGGCTCTGGCTGGGCCACTCAAGGACATTCAGAGACTTGTCCCGAAGCCACTCTTGCGTTGTCTTGGCGGTGTGCTTAGGGTCGTTGTTGGAATGTGAACCTTCGCCTTAGTCTGAGGTCCTGAGAAATCTGAAGCAGGTTTTCATCAAGAATCTCTCTACTCTAATCTCTCTACTCTGTTTATCTTTCCCTCAAACCTGATTAGTCTCCCAGTCCCTGCCATTGAAAAACATCCCCATGATGCTGCCACCACCATGCTTCACCGTAAGGATGGTATTGGCCAGATAATGAGCGGTGCCTGGTTTCCTCCAGACGTGACACTTGGCATTCAGGCCAAAGAGTTCAATCTTGGTTTCATCAGGACCAGAGAATCTTTTTTGTCATGGTCTGAGAGTCGTTTAGGTGCCTTTTGGCAAACTCCCGAGTAGGCTGTCATGTGCCTTTTACTGAGGAGTGGCTTCCGTTTGGCCACTCTACCATAAAGGCCAGATTGGTGGAGTGCTGCAGAGATGGTTGTCCTTCTGGAAAGTTCTCCCATCTCCACAGAGGAACTCTGGAGCTCTGTCAGAGTGACCATCATATTCTTGGTCACATCCCTGACCAAGGCCCTTCTCCCCCGAGTGATCAGTTTGGCCGGGTGGCCAGCTCTAAGAAGTTCCAAACTGGGTTCTTGCGACCTTCAATGCTTCAGAAATCTTTTGGTACCCTTTCCCAGATCTGTGCTTCGACATAATCCTGTCTCGGAGCTCCACGGACAATTCCTTGAACTCATGGCATGGTTTTTGGTTCGACATGCACTGTCATCTGTGGGACCTTATACAGACAGGTGTGTGCCTTTCCCAAATCATATCCAATCAAATGAATTACCACAGGTGGACTCCAAGTTGTGGAAACAACTCAAGGATGATCAATGGAAACAGGATGCACCTGAGCTCAATTTTGAGTCTCACAGCAAAGGTCTGAATACTTAATGTAAATAAGGTAATTCTGTTTTATTGTTTTAATAAATTTGCACACTTCAAAAAAACCTGTTTTCGCTTTGTCATTTGGGGTATAGTTTGTTGATTGATGACAAAAAAAGTAATTGTATCAATTTTAGAATAAGGCTGTAACGTAACAAAATGTGAAAAAAAGTGAAGGGGTCTGAATACCATCTGAATGCACTGATCCATGAAGGGTATGTAGCCAAATCATAAAAAAATAATTACTTGGGGCGGCAGGTAGCCTAGCGGTTAAGAGTGTTTGGCCAGTAACCAAAAGCTCGTTGGTTTGAAACCCCAAGCCAATTTGGTGAACAATCTGCTGATGTGCCCTTGAGCAAGGCACATAACCTTAATTGCTCCTGTAAGTTGCTCTGGATAATAGTGTCTGCTATATGACTCAACTGTTTATGCTTCCTGTTCTCCCACTTGTTATTTTTGGATGCTGTATTTTTGCCCAGCTGTGCACTAATGTTGTGTTTTTGTGTTCTATTTTAACTTTATAGTGTCAGCATTCTGATTGGTGCTCCCAAAGCTAACACCAGCCAACCGAATGTCAACGAAGGTGGATCTGTGTACTTATGTCCCTGGAGCCAGGGCCAATCGAATTGCAGTGTCGTCCACTTTGACAATGAAGGTAAAATACCTGACTGAATAACCTGATGGAATTAGTAGTGAATGAGTAGCCCTACCGTAGTGCTAACGTGTCAACTATCCACTGTGTGTATCTCTCAGCTATTCCATCTCAGATCAAAGCCATTTGAGTAAATTCATTTGTTGATTATTTAACCTGTTTGAGGGGATGAGGAGAATTACTTTACCATTCATTAGAAAACTGGTTGTTTGGATCCTGGATGCTGATTGGACGAGCAGCATTCTGACACATCTATGCCTGCTAACAGTTCCATCTGAAAATTATCACTGCACCTCCATACGAATATCATGTTCATGTTGCTGTCCAAATCATTGATTGTATTTATTTCAACTCGCACAATATTTACCCTTGCTTCCAGCCTAGCATTTAGTTTTGTACAGCGGGGGTTAATATAAGCCTCATTGTTTGCAAGTCTGACTTCAGGGAACAATGTTTCACTTTTGAAATATCGGATCTCTGAGACAAAACAACTTTTTCTACGCCAGTCGAAATCACTCATCAACGACATTATCATGGATATATATATCCAAGTAAATACCAATAGAAAAAAAGCTCAAACAAACAAAAATCCAGCTTGTGTACTGTCATTCCAGGTTCAATGTTCGACGTGACTGAGTTAGCTGAAGTTGGCTAGCTAACTAGCTAGCAAGTGACAAGAACGTTATCCAGCCTGCATAGCAACCATTTTGTTTAGTACTGACGACCAGTCCTTTCACGTCTGTAGCGATATGGCCAAAATAACTAACAACCAGATTTTTGTCCCGACTATATTTTGGTGAAATAATTAAATGGTATCAATTGACTTATCAAAATAAAGTTCTAATGAAAATATGTAATTCATTGTTATTTTAATATGTTGGTAACAGTTTTATAAAAGTGATAAGGTGCGCAAGGCTCTGCTATCATTTCGGGCAGAACAACGGCATTTACCTGTGACTGTATTCATGATACAGCACTGCAACATTTATTTATTTTACCTTTATTTAACTAGGCAAGTCAGTTAAGAACAAATTCTTATTTTTAATGACGGCCTAGGAACAGTGGGTTAACTGCCTTGTTCAGGGGCAGAATGACAGACTTTTTTACCTTGTCAGCTTAGGGATTCGATCTTGCAACCTTTCGGTTACTAGTCCAAAGCTCTAAGCACTAGGCTACCTGCCACCCCAGCATTGTATTTCCTTGTACAAACGTCTAATACAAACGTCTAAGGAATTACCCGATTAACAATGTTAACGTCAGGTGTCACAAAGGTTTCATACGTACATTTTTACAAAGAATGTATATCGCAAAGCTTTCATAGCATACCTCCAGTTAGTTGGATTGTATATACAGAAAAATGTGTCTTCAGCCATTAAAGAATAAGGCTTCTATTAGTGAGCTCACTGGCTATGATGACCCTGAGGTTATAAGTGGCAAACCTCTCTGCCAGGCTTCGAGATTCTTCACCAACGGTGCTCTGTTTTTATTTAAACCATTCTTTGAAGTTTCTCCTCCTGTGCTTAGTAGTGAGTGAGCCCTGTCTCATCTTCCCCCTTTCCAAAGCCCCTAGTTTGAGGTAAAGTTTAGTTAAAGCTCTGTATCCACTACATCCAGTGTCTCCACAGGACTTTGGTTGATTTCCTGTCTGCCTGGATTGAAGCCCAGTATTGTAACTTTAATTAGGTCAAAGCAGTGGGCCAGGGTTCCGGTCTAGAAACACTGTCACGACTGCTCTTAGAGTTTTGCTTTGGTACTGCAGTTTACTTCCAGCCCAGGAAGACAATTTCCATTCACGACCACATAGAGAAATCAGATTTGAAAATGTCATGGTGCACGAAACATCCATTGAATTATTCAAATAATTGTTGCTTGAGGCTAATTTTTTTCCCATCGCTCACAGCCCGAAGATATTAAAATGTTTTATTCATCCAATGTCTGCCGTGCTTTTGGATGACGTGATTACGCCGCTGCTGCTCTTGCTACGCCCTGTCGGTTCGTATAAACCGGACGCAACCGGATATAAACGGTCCATGAATCAGCGAATGCAAACATGAGTAGATATCTTTGAGAACAACGAGCGGACATCTTGGACTCGGTCTCCAGTTGTTATTATACCTCATTGGGCCAAAGTCATTATGGGGACAAGGACCCCTGGGCTGCCTGCCCTAGCTCTCCCTGCCAGTGAAGCAGTCACAGCCACATCAGATATAAGCAGGAAGTGATAAGGTCCACAGTTTGAGGATCAGAGAGTGCGTTATCGCATATGCTCACATACTACACATTACATATACACATACACACATACTCTGACACACACACACAAACAAACGCATGTGCACACACATACATACATACTGTACATTACATAGACACATACAGACACTGGATACACATATTCAGACACACAAACATGCATACACAAAAACTGGATGCACGCATTCTCGTGTACCTAAACTGTTTATAAGTACACAAATATAGACACATGCACTGCTTACAAACACAAACTATGTACACAAACATGTACACATCCACAGGCTTACATATGCAGTCATGCCCACACACACCCCCTAATATGTACACTCTCCAAATTGAAGGCACAGCTGATGTGATATGTGAATTCAGGAAATTAGCTGACAGCCGTTTTGCACAGACAGTACAGGTACAGTAGACACACACACACACACACACACACACTGCCCCAGGCACTTCCTTTCCCAATTTTGTGCAGTGCAGCTTTTCCCATGCAGGTCTCTGGGTTCAAAAGGCATAGTGTGTACAGACTCCAGCAGCCAGACAGACAGGGCATTGCAGTGGTTAGGGAAGGTTAATGTCACCTGTCAAATCCATGAGTCAGACAAATAAATCAAACCACACACCCAAGTCTACTGCATTAAAGGAATGGTTCATCCACATTTCTACATTTGTTCAGATTTTTCTTACCTTCTAAGTAGTCTATTGGCCAGGATTGTTTCACACCCTGATCTGTTTCACGTGTCTTGTGCTTGTCTCCATCCCCCACCAGGTGTCTCCCATTTGTTCCCATTATCCCCTGTGTATTTATACCGGTGGTTTCTGTTTGTTTGTTGCCAGTTTGTCTTGTCTTGTCAAGCCTACCAGCGTAGTTTTCCGTACTCCTGATTGCCTAGTCCTGGTTTTCTAGTCCTCCCGGTTCCAACCTTTTCTGGCTGCCCTGAGCCCGCCTGCCTTACGATTCTGCCTGCCCGAACCTCGAGCCTGCCTGTCGTCCTGTACCCATCTGACTCTGACCTGGTTTACGAACTTTTGCCTGCCTCAGAGACTCGAACCATCTGCCTCCTGTGTCTGCATTTGGCTCTTGTCCTGTGTCGTTATAGATTGACTCTCTGCAGTTGAGGACACATGTTTTTCTAATGAATTTGCGTGAACTATCCCTTTAAGGAACATTTAAGGGTGTTCGTAGCCAGGCTTGTCCTCATTCGTGTTCATTCTCTCTCAACATTACTAATATATGCTGTAAGTTTGACCTAATGTTACCACCCAGATATTTTGGGGTGTACTTTCTCAAAGCCAGCTGCTCAATGTTTTTGTCTGTCACAGGAGACTGTTTTACCCCCCCCCCCCCCACGCCTTCATAAAACCGGGACCAGACTACGAAGGACAACTGTTTAGATTATAGTAAAAACGCGTTCCAAGTCCTGCTGAACAGTTTGACGTTTGCCAATAGCATGGTAGATGGATTAAGAGTTGAGGCTCGGAGACGGAGGTTATAAAAACAGCAACGCTTAAAAACCCAAGGACACACATGGAACCATCTAACATGTGACAGGAACATCAAACAGGGATGACATGGGGGATCATGTTGAGACATAGTTACAGTAGAAATCACTATGGTTGTTTGGAAGTTTTACTCTCAAATAAGGAGTCACGCTATGATATAGTGCGTGGTCCTTCCACTATGACTCGATAAACCATGCAGTTTATTAGGATACAGATGAAATAAGTTATGAACTTCGCAGGGTGATGAAAGTGCACAGTGATGAGCTTGATGCCGCTTTCCAAGAAATATTGAGGGTCCTATTCTGGTGACACGATGATCGATGCTTGACTGCCATTTGACGAATAAAACTATTCTCGCTCTTATCCATAATAATCTCAACATGTAGACTAGACAACACAAACTGTCCACCCGCACTGTATCTGCGAGCAATTGGCTAGAGCACAGGTGCCAAGACCAGAATAGGGACATTTGCTATTTTAACGTAATTGTTTTTGTGACAAAACTCTCGGTAAAGTTGAAAATGCGATGGAAACTATTTAAACTTTATATTTTTATTGGTACATTTTGTGTGCGCTAAGTTATCATGCACTGCTTTCTGTCTGCAGCTAGTCCTTTTGGTGGAAACATACCATTAGTGGGAAAATGCACATATTTTAAACTGCAATATTGTCTCTACGCCCTATGGTAAAATGTGTAGAATTGTGGGAAATTAACTCTAAAATGTACATTTCTCTCCTCTGTCAAGAAGGGAGCTGCTAAAATGCTTTGCTCGCAAGGTCCCCCCCCCCCCCCCCAACAAAATTTCACTTAGGGCCCCCAAAAGGCCAGCTATGACTGCATGTACGAGTATGCAGACCCGCAAGCCCCTCATGATGAGTTACATTTTTTTGTTGCCCCCAACCCATCAAAGTCGCCCATCCCTACTTTAGGCTATTAAATTCATAGAAGTATTGTATTATAAATGTAAATGTGCATTTCTTTGGCATCTTCCAGGAGATCGCCGTTTCCATGTCAATGACGTCGACGTCCAAGTGGAGTTCAAGTCCCATCAGTGGTTTGGGGCGACAGTGCGTTCCCATGGCAACACTGTCCTGGTAAGATACTAGGTTCTGTGGGATAGAGAGAATTAGGTCATAATCTAGCTGTCCAGTTAGAATTGATCATCAGAAAGCCAATACGGACTTGATTGATTTGATGATTTTATGTGTATTTTGATATTGTTTATTATTTGACTACTGTCACAAGTCGACCATAGCCCCACAGTCATGAAAAGCTTTTCATAGTGTGTCAGTGATGCCTATGAACATCTGACGGCATTGTCTTCCATCAGATAGCACAACAGTGGTTTTAGAAGGACAGACGATATTAGAGTTTCTTGTGTGTTGTTTTGAATTTCAACCCTGCCTGACCCCTATACCCTTCTCTTGAATGTGTCCAAGGCTTGTGCCCCGAGGTACTACTGGAGAACGGAACACGCCACCCCCTTCTCTGACGTCACAGGAACTTGCTACCTCTCCGTGGACAACCTCAAGACATTTGTGGAGTACGCCCCCTGTCGCACAGGTACAGTACTACAAATGACACCCTGATCCAAAATACTGTACCTGAAAGTCAATTGAATGAAGTAGTGCCAAGGCATGCAGCCACGACTTTGAGTTGTGTGAGGGCTGAGTCCTGACTCCAACTTGAACTTCCTTGTAAATTGACCACTGATGTCAATGGGAGATTTGTGTGTGGACGTGTTATGATACAGCTCTGGCTAGCCCATTTGGGTAGTAGACTTTCAGTGTGACTCAACAATGTGTTCTGCTTCTCTTCCGTTTATCTCAGAGAGACATGGTCCTGCCGGACAGGGCTACTGTCAGGGCGGGTTCAGTGCTGACTTCACCAAGGTATGTTCAAGAGGAAAAGGAACAGTTCAATTACAATTCAAAATCGATTATCCTGGGAACTTTTTATATGGGGGCTTATGTCTTGGAGGCTGTTCCAGAAATCAGGATCAATGAGTTAGCCAGCTAACTGTCCCAGAAATTCTGATATAACTTCATCCTTTTGAGAAATATATACTTGAAATTAGCATGGAGTAAATTGACTCGACAGCCAAGAACCTATATTCAAGTTTAGCTTTCTAAATTAATCAGTAAATCATGAGATATATTTGACTGCTTATCAAAATTAGCTGGCTAACTGAAGGATCCTGCTTTTCTGGAACACCACACTGTATGAATTCTGTACGTTTAGCGACATAAGACTTCAAATGGAGTTATATCTGAAAGCCCCTTATACATATTCTTGATAAAAGGTTGCTTTATACCTGAGGTTCTCATCAGAGTGGTGGTTTTTCCTGTTTGTTTCAGGATGGGAAGATTGTTCTTGGAGGACCAGGAAGCTTTTACTGGCAAGGTAAGTGCACTATTGGATTTATGATAGGATCCTATTGGGACCATGTGTGGATTTATATGAATTGGTTCAACTACAGGACGTAGAGATAGCATACAGTTTAGCCTAGAAAACCATACATCAACTCGTTTTCCCCCCTTTTCTTTAAAGGCTGGGAATTCCCAATCTTTCAAACGTTTCCTTTTTATAAGACAGATACAGTGTAGAGAGACACGAGAGAGATATTATTTACGTCAGCATAACGACGGAGCGGGATTGAAACCTGCGCAGACGCGTACATATGGTTTCCAAGCGGCGAAGTTACCCCCTAGACCAGTGGTTCTCAAACCTCTCCTCGGGGACCCCCAGCCGTTCCATGTATTTCATCCATTCCAGAGCTAGCACACCTGATTCCACTTGTCAACTAATCATCAAGCCCTTGACTAGGTAAAGCAGGAGCGCTAGTTCAGGGCTACAACAAAAGTGTGAAATGTCTGGGGGTCACCAAGGAGAGGTTTGAGAAGCATTGCCCTTGACCATCCTCAGAGCCAAACTTCAACAGTCATTTTACTGCAGCTAAAACCCCATAAGGCAAAGTTCAAAAGTCACAGCTCGTCTTTACCCCTGACCTCTGACCCTTATCCCCATCCGTCCTTCCCACAGGTCAGCTGATCTTAGCCAGCACAAAGGAAATAGTCAAGGCCTACTACCCTTCCTACTTCCTGCTCTCTGTTACCGGACAGATCCAGACCCATCAGGTGCAGGGGAGCTATGATGACAGTTACCTGGGTGAGCATGGTCCACTTCTTCATACAGTGCCTTGCGAAAGTATTCGGCCCCCTTGAACTTTGCGACCATTTGCCACATTTCAGGCTTCAAACATAAAGATATAAAACTGTATTTTTTTGTGAGAAATCAACAACAAGTGGGACACAATCATGAAGTGGAACGACATTTATTGGATATTTCAAACTTTTTTAACAAATCAAAAACTGAAAAATTGGGCGTGCAAAATTATTCAGCCCCTTTACTTTCAGTGCAGCAAACTCTCTCCAGAAGTTCAGTGAGGATCTCTGAATGATCCAATGTTGACCTAAATGACTAATGATGATAAATACAATCCACCTGTGTGTAATCAAGTCTCCGTATAAATGCACCTGCACTGTGATAGTCTCAGAGGTCCGTTAAAAGCGCAGAGAGCATCATGAAGAACAAGGAACACACCAGGCAGGTCCGAGATACTGTTGTGAAGAAGTTTAAAGCCGGATTTGGATACAAAAAGATTTCCCAAGCTTTAAACATCCCAAGGAGCACTGTGCAAGTGATAATATTGAAATGGAAGGAGTATCAGACCACTGCAAATCTACCAAGACCTGGCCGTCCCTCTAAACTTTCAGCTCATACAAGGAGAAGACTGATCAGAGATGCAGCCAAGAGGCCCATGATCACTCTGGATGAACTGCAGAGATCTACAGCTGAGGTGGGAGACTCTGTCCATAGGACAACAATCAGTCGTATATTGCACAAATCTGGCCTTTATGGAAGAGTGGCAAGAAGAAAGCCATTTCTTAAAGATATTCATAAAAAGTGTCGTTTAAAGTTTGCCACAAGCCACCTGGGAGACACACCAAACATGTGGAAGAAGGTGCTCTGGTCAGATGAAACCAAAATTGAACTTTTTGGCAACAATGCAAACGTTATGTTTGGCGTAAAAGCAACACAGCTGAACACACCATCCCCACTGTCAAACATGGTGGTGGCAGCATCATGGTTTGGGCCTGCTTTTCTTCAGCAGGGACAGGGAAGATGGTTAAAATTGATGGGAAGATGGATGGAGCCAAATACAGGACCATTCTGGAAGAAAACCTGATGGAGTCTGCAAAAGACCTGAGACTGGGACGGAGATTTGTCTTCCAACAAGACAATGATCCAAAACATAAAGCAAAATCAACAATGGAATGGTTAAAAAATTAACATATCCAGGTGTTAGAATGGCCAAGTCAAAGTCCAGACCTGAATCCAATCGAGAATCTGTGGAAAGAACTGAAAACTGCTGTTCACAAATGCTCTCCATCCAACCTCACTGAGCTCGAGCTGTTTTGCAAGGAGGAATGGGAAAAAATTCAGTCTCTCGATGTGCAAAACTGATAGAGACATACCCCAAGCGACTTACAGCTGTAATCGCAGCAAAAGGTGGCGCTACAAAGTATTAACTTAAGGGGGCTGAATAATTTTGCACGCCCAATTTTTCAGTTTTTGATTTGTTAAAAAAGTTTGAAATATCCAATAAATGTTGTTCCACTTCATGATTGTTCCCCACTTGTTGTTGATTCTTCACAAAAAAATACAGTTTTATATCTTTATGTTTGAAGCCTGAAATGTGGCAAAAGGTCGCAAAGTTCAAGGGGGCCGAATACTTTCGCAAGGCACTGTAGGTGTTAGACAGAAGCTGCGTCTGAAATGACACCCTATTCAGTTCACAGTGCACTGCTTTTGACCAGAGCACTATGTAGTTGCCTTACCCAATTTCACATTGCACTACTCCCTCTTATTGACCCATCATTTTTCTCCCATTCTCTCTCTCTCTCCCCCTCTCTCTCTCTCTCTCTCGCTCTCTGTTCCTCCTCTCTCTGCCTGTTTCTCTGTCTCTGTATGTCTGTATCTCGTTCTCTCTCTCTCCAGGTTACTCTGTGGCCGGCGGGGAGTTCAGTGGAGATAATATTGAAGGTGAGGGTCATATTTACGGCGCCAACTGACTGGCTTGCGCATGATTGGGCTTAGGGTTTGCTTACCCCATAATTCTGTCTAATAGTTGTTAACTGTCGGAAGCCCATCTAAAGTCCCCTGTGCACTAATATACTTGTGTGCTCTAATCATTAGAGCTTTAGTCATTAGAGCACACAAGTATATCCGAAGAATATCAGAGCACAATGTAATAACCTACTAATCACATGACATTGGAGTCTACTGTACTTAAGTAGCTCACTCAAGGCTACGACATGAAGATGTTCTGCTTATTTGAAAATAAATGAGAAACTTGCACGGTGTGCTTGGCCGTATCACCTCAGTTCATTGAGCTTTTAAGATTGAATGGAATTATTGGCATAGACCTGCAACAAGCAAACCTCAGCTTTTCATATTTGAAACACTGCTTATGATCAGCCATGTTTTAACCCCTTGGTTGTTCATATTTGGAAGTGGCTGGAGTCCTAGCCCTAGCTTGACCTCAACCCTTGAACTTCCTTTCTCTCTTTCTCATTTTCTGTCTTTGCAGATTTCGTCACGGGAGTCCCCAAGGGACTCATGTTGTATGGTTTAGTAAGGAGTCCTCACATATTTTATACATATTTCATCATTCATTCTAGATGAAAGGTAATGAGGGGTGACATAGGGAAGACCTAAGGATGACATAGAGGAATGTTACTGTGAAGAAGAAGAGGGGGTGAGAGAACGGCAGTATATAAAACGGGAAAGGTTTCATGTTTCAATGTCACATGCACAAGTACAGTGAAATTCCTTTCTTGCAAGCTCTAACCGCAGCAATGCTGTCATCAATAACATTGTAATACTTCTGGAAGTGAATTAAGAGAGGGATTTAAAGAAAGATGTTCTTATACAAGAATGATGTGCATACATATTCATAAATGCATGTGTTACAACTAGGGCTGTTGCGGTGTCCGTATTACCGCCACACTAGCCGTCACGAGTCAAGAAGGCAGTCAAAATCCATGTTACCGTTGAGTCACGGTATTTAGGCTTCTCCAAGCTCTGATGAGGCTGATGGTCATTAGTAGCCTACCAAACTTGCTAAGTGCCTGGTACTCCACACTCTATTGTCCCTCTAATCACTCTGACATCAAAGCAAATGTAATCGAAAATCGAATCAAACACTTCATGAGAGCCCATGAGCTTATATTGCGCAACATTTCTATAGGCTATGCAATTAAGTAAGAAAACAGAGTGATGGCCTCTATTAAAAAGAGGAGGATCCCATCAGCGTTCCATAGGCAAGGCCTACTATATTTATTTCTCAACCTACCTAATATTAAGCACATTGCTTCTCTTTAAAACAGTAGTGTAGCCTACCTGGCTGGCATGAAAATAAACCACGGAGAAAAGCGTCCTCCATTCGCTATTTAAGTGCATAGATGACATGTCTTTTTTCCCCTGCCCCTGTTTCGAGATAGGTGCATGATAATGGTCCGTTCTAAATCAAAACAAATTTCACACTTATATTATTTAGAATATGTAAAGACGCGGTTAAATCAAGAATAGTGTGATGGGTGACAATATTAGCCTATCTCTTGTGAATGATATATTATCACTTGTGAATGATGCCCAGCATAAAGGAAACAGCGCATGCTTTTTTCCCGACTTTTTCAAATCCTAGTCCCACACCTCATGTAGCCTAGCCCATAGCCCTATATGTTTTGATAAGGTTTGTATCACAACTAAAGTGGCCAAATAACTTCTTAAAATGAAGCACATTAATCCGCTTTACAATGGTTGTAGAGTCGTACTGGCATAGATACGCAGCATGTGAGTTTCAAGTTTGGGGAAGATAATTTTTACCATCAAAATGCACCTTTATAATAAAATCAAATTTGTAGTCACTTTTGAGAATGGTATTTTTCTGCTAATGGAACATTCGCACTTATAGCCAGCCTACTGCCGTGTGCGCATTGCTGCGCTTATAATGTGAAGAAATAGCCTAAAAGTTTATCAACATTTTAAGCTAAACGTTTTAACCTGTTGCATCAGGCGCATTGCTTAAAACAGTTTTTTTATGCTAGTCGTTGTATTAATTTGGGATCTATCTCATCCCACAACTGTCCTGGACTATGCTTGGAATATTTATTTCTCGCACAAAATAGAATAGGTAAACTTTTGTACTATGTACATAGGCTAGTGCTTTTGCTCTTCGTTAGGCCTACTCGTCTTGTTGGCTGACAAAAAGTAAA
The DNA here is from genome assembly GCF_057628025.1 of Oncorhynchus mykiss. NCBI lineage: Eukaryota > Metazoa > Chordata > Actinopteri > Salmoniformes > Salmonidae > Oncorhynchus > Oncorhynchus mykiss. Next base: position 28,601,170 of record NC_143038.1, read on the forward strand.
TGTGGACAGTTCTTCCAATATCTTCAATATGTGCCTCGGAATTGGAGAAGGACGCGCGCAGTTGCATCCCAGATGTGTCTGTCTTCACTTGTAGCCTGTGAGAAAGACCCGATCACTTGATTGAGAGCCTTGTGAGTGAGAGGTGCTTTGGCACGCAGTGGGGAGAAGGGAATTATAATTATAATATTCAGCCCAAGGGCATAACGGCCACTGACCTCAAAAGGCATATATTTTTTTAGGGGGATAATGGCCACACAAAGGGGATGCAGCCGGGAAATTCGAAGCATTATCAAGTGCATTATCAAGTGTGTACAGCCTGTGCAAAAAAACAAAGCAGAGCTCATGCCTTTCATGCAACTTTTTTCACATCATCATTTGAGTCCCATCATGCAGCCTTAGAATGTATTAAAATCTTAACATAGAGCCCAATATTGGTATCACAACTAAAGTTACATTAATAACTCTGAATTAGCATATAGGAGTACGTGTTTCTTTGTTAACCGCTCAACACAGAATAGCCGCATGTGAGCACTCCCTTAAATCATTTCTAGAAAAGATCCTTTCTATTTTATTCAGCTATGTTCAATTGTATTCTTCATACTATTAAATAATTCCACGGAATTCTAAGCAAATCTTGTCTACTAAATTAACTAGTGTAGCCCACAGCCATATGGTATAGTCAGATCAGCGCCTAAAATATGGACAATGCAGAGTATGCTATTCTGTTCTTATGAAATATACTACATTTTTTTCATATCATGTTTCTTTAGACCTGTCTCAAATAAATAATGGATTTATTGTGATGGTGTAGGCTATATTATATTGATTTATTAGACTTTTTCAAATGTAGATGTTCCAAAGGTCTGCATCAGTGGCTTGTAGGCTATGCATGGCATGCAGGAGATGCTAAATGTGTTTATGTTAATTAAAGGTAAATTACAGTGAGATCGGCAGTTATTTGCTTACAATCACCGGCTGCCAAAATTGAATGACCGCCACAGCCCTAGTTACAACCCACAGTATTATTGCATGTCATTTTCATTCATTTTCATGTCATTTTCATTTCTCCTACAATCATGGTTGATAACTGAAGGTTTTTTCTAAACTCTCTCAATGCAGGTGTCCATACTCAATGGAACAGACCTGAAATCCATGCTGAACCTCACCGGAGAACAGGTTGGTGCAAATCTGCTTAACAGCAAGGGGGCTAGGCTGTACTGGACTTTTGGCGCCTCTATTTTCATATGTGGGTATACAGTGCCTTGCGAAAGTATTCGGCCCCCTTGAACTTTGCGACCTTTTGCCACATTTCAGGCTTCAAACATAAAGATATAAAACTGTATTTTTTTGTGAAGAATCAACAACAAGTGGGACACAATCATGAAGTGGAACGACATTTATTGGATATTTCAAACTCTTTTAACAAATCAAAAACTGAAAAATTGGGCGTGCAAAATTATTCAGCCCCCTTAAGTTAATACTTTGTAGCGCCACCTTTTGCTGCGATTACAGCTGTAAGTCGCTTGGGATATGTCTCTATCAGTTTTGCACATCGAGAGACTGACATTTTTTCCCATTCCTCCTTGCAAAACAGCTCGAGCTCAGTGAGGTTGGATGGAGAGCATTTGTGAACAGCAGTTTTCAGTTCTTTCCACAGATTCTCGATTGGATTCAGGTCTGGACTTTGACTTGGCCATTCTAACACCTGGATATGTTTATTTTTGAACCATTCCATTGTAGATTTTGCTTTATGTTTTGGATCATTGTCTTGTTGGAAGACAAATCTCCGTCCCAGTCTCAGGTCTTTTGCAGACTCCATCAGGTTTTCTTCCAGAATGGTCCTGTATTTGGCTCCATCCATCTTCCCATCAATTTTAACCATCTTCCCTGTCCCTGCTGAATAAAAGCAGGCCCAAACCATGATGCTGCCACCACCATGTTTGACAGTGGGGATGGTGTGTTCAGCTGTGTTGCTATTACGCCAAACATAACGTCTTGCATTGTTGCCAAAAAGTTCAATTTTGGTTTCATCTGACCAGAGCACCTGCTTCCACATGTTTGGTGTGTCTCCCAGGTGGCTTGTGGCAAACTTTAAACGACACTTTTTATGGATATCTTTAAGAAATGGCTTTCTTCTTGCCACTCTTCCATAAAGGTCAGATTTGTGCAATATACAACTGATTGTTGTCCTATGGACAGAGTCTCCCACCTCAGCTGTAGATCTCTGCAGTTCATCCAGAGTGATCATGGGCCTCTTGGCTGCATCTCTGATCAGTCTTCTCCTTGTATGAGCTGAAAGTTTAGAGGGACGGCCAGGTCTTGGTAGATTTGCAGTAGTCTGATACTCCTTCCATTTCAATATTATGCTCCTCGGGATGTTTAAAGCTTGGGAAATCTTTTTGTATCCAAATCCGGCTTTAAACTTCTTCACAACAATATCTCGGACCTGCCTGGTGTGTTCCTTGTTCTTCGTGATGCTCTCTGCGCTTTTAACGGACCTCTGAGACTATCACAGTGCAGGTGCATTTATACGGAGACTTGATTACACACAGGTGGATTGTATTTATCATCATTAGTCATTTAGGTCAACATTGGATCATTCAGAGATCCTCACTGAACTTCTGGAGAGAGTTTGCTGCACTGAAAGTAAAGGGGCTGAATAATTTTGCACGCCCAATTTTTCAGTTTTTGATTTGTTAAAAAAGTTTGAAATATCCAATAAATGTCGTTCCACTTCATGATTGTGTCCCACTTGTTGTTGATTCTTCACAAAAAAATACAGTTTTATATCTTTATGTTTGAAGCCTGAAATGTGGCAAAAGGTCGCAAAGTTCAAGGGGGCCGAATACTTTCGCAAGGCACTGTATATAGGGGGGCTGAAGGAATTTGCCCCCAGGAGATAATGCTTTATCCCTGGGTCAGAGGTGAGCCCACAAAGCCCTATGTGTTCCATACCTTGTGAATCACGCAATCACATACACACGTAGACACACATACACCCAAGTACACACACACACATGTACATCTTGTACTAACCTTGTGGAGACACAAAATTCAGTCCCATTCAATATCCGATTTTGTGTTTCAAAATAAGGGGGTGGGGAGCTTGTTTATGCCAACCCACCATTGTACCAAAGTGTTCGGATTCCTCATTGGCTAAATTGCTGGATTGTTTTGAATATGTGACATGTGTTATTGCATGTTACTCCTGTAGTCTTCTAAATTCTCCATGGCTGATGAACAAGACAGCTACTATTGTACATGCATATGTGTGCTTTGTATGTATACGTTCTGTGTAAGCTGCTAACGGACTGCTAACTGCTTATTGCATAGTGAGAACGATCTGAAATAAACTCCTGGCTGGATTTGATTTGACGGTCTCTTTAGGTTGACTAGTCTCCACATGAGTGCTTTGGACTGCACTGTCGGACTCAGCTGTGTAAACAAAGCTGTGTAAACAATGTCTCCGTGCCATACATTTACATGTCTCTATACAAGTAGCCATACCATGAAATTGATCTTGCTGGTTCGAGTATACTGCTGCGAATTCGGGGGGTAGCTCAGACCGGGACTCCAACCCAGGTCCAGGGACTGTCAACCCAACACCTTAGCCGATTACGCCAAGAGATCCAAAACTTTGGACGAGGTCGCTATGTGTTGGGTTATGGTAGCTACACTACAGTAGCTCTAACATCACTACCTCTCAGATTTACAGAAGGACCACCATACTGTGCATTGTCGATTAGTCTGGTGAAGTCATTCACCAGGGGGTAATAGCTGTGCTATAAAACTCTTGACAATAGTTCATCATTTATGGCATAATATAGAATCGTCAAAGATAACGACACTGAGTGACCGATCCTCCCTCTCTCTCTGAGATGCCTATAGCAGCTTGAGTCCCCCACCTCCTCCGAATGCCTACCTCCTTCTACCTCTCATGTAAACGTACAGAAGCTCTGGCACTGAGCTTAGAGAAAACAGAGAGAAAAGAGGGGGATGGATTTGGGGGGCCTGATTGAAGAGGAAGGCTTCTAGGGCGAGGGGATATAAGAGAGAGAAGTAGAGAGAGAGAGAAGAGAGAGAGAGAGTGATACTATGCCCCCCGGTGTGATTACACGCTAACTCTGTCTGCTTTAATGTCTTCCAGATGGGGTCCTATTTCGGCTACGCAGTGGCAGCCACGGACATCAACAACGACGGGTGAGTGAGCTAGCGTGGAGAGAAGGAGGGAGCGATGGAAAGAGGGATAAAGAGATTAAGGCAAGATTTGGACAGACAGACTTGAACAGACAGACTTGGACAGACAATGTATGCAAACAAGGGAGAAAGGAGAGAGAGAGAGAGATGGAGAGCAAGGAGGTGAAATACAGTATTTCAGAAGATCCAATGGTCATGAACTTCCCTCTGTCGTGTGTCATGAAAATTCCTTGTCATACAGTAGCTACTCCTACACTTCCTTTCTCCTGCTTTCAAGGTTCTCTATTGGCCAATTCCGCTTCCCCTATCCTATTAGACTCATAGTCAGGAAACTCAGGACATCACACTTACTACACTAATGCATGCTAGCTCAACTTTAGAGGCCTTGATTTGACCTAAAGTACTAGTCCATTGTAAATCAGGAGAAGTAAAGTTCAACTATCTGGAGTTATTTATCTCTCCTCTCTAGGGCTGTCACAATTACCATATAACCGTGTTGACTGAATGAGCACACATTATCTCTTCCTCTCTCCTCTCTCTTCCCCAGGATGGAAGACCTTGTGGTGGGAGCTCCCATGTTCATGCAGAGGGGTTCCAACGGACTGCGTTGGGAGGAGGTGGGCCGTGTCTATGTGTACCTGCAGCGGCGACCCTTGCTGTTTGAACCCAGGCTGCCCCACCTGGGGGGGACCCAGGCCTTCGGGAGGTTTGGCAGCTCGCTGGCCCCACTGGGAGACCTCAACCAGGATGGCTTCAACGGTGAGAACTCTGGAAAAGCTTGGGTCATGTTCATTAATGAACACTGTAGCAAAACATTTTGCAATGGAAAAACTAAAATTAGGATTTGATATTGGACAAGTTCAGGTAGTACCTTTCCTTAGTTTTCTCCATTTGATGCCTAAAGGCCGCACAAAAGAATATGTGATACATTTCAATCGTTCAGAACATAACTAAAATCAGGGCGGAGGGAGTGGGGATAAACCATTATCCTGAAGTGTCATAACTCTGTTGATTAACTTAGATATTGCCATCGGCTGTCCCTTTGGAGGAGACGACCAACAGGGATTGGTCCTCATCTATAATGGACATGCCAGTGGACTGATGGACATGCCCACTCAGACTCTAGCTGGCCAATGGGCCTCTGGCACCTTCCCCGCCAGTTTTGGCTACGCCCTCCGCGGAAATAAAGATCTGGATCATAATGGCTACCCAGGTAAAAGAGAAAGTGGTTTAGTCCAATTTCCCAATTTTGTTTTAAATGATTTAGCCTTTTCCTATTTCATAAGGCATCACATTGTTCTTGAATTAGTGTTAATCTTGGGGTCATCTTTGTACAGATCTCATCGTAGGTGCTTTTGGGGTTGACAAGGCTGTTCTGTACAGGTATATCCTCACACCAGAACATTATTGGCTCATTGTACATGCAAATTAGCTAGCTGACCAATTACACCCCATTTTTGTATTTGTATTTTAATTAAGCATGTACCTTCATCTCAAATAATTGTTTTATATGTGACCTTTGTGTAATTTTGAATTACACAATTATTTTTGTATTGGAATCAAAGCTTTTGTTTAAGGTAATCATATCACGTCTTCCAATTGGTTGCTATTCTTCTATCAGGGCGCGGCCTATTGTCAATGCCAGTGCCTCTCTTATGCTGCAACCTACCATGATCAATCCAGAGGAGAAGAGTTGTACGGTGTCCAATGGGAATGAGACAATCTCTGTGTCCTGGTATGTTGATACAGATGTGCAGTCTTAATTTGACCCTGCTTCTCACAGCAGGAAAATAATCCTGCAGCAATGGGAAATGTAAATTATTATGTGGATTATGGACATTTTTGTAGGGTTTGATACATTTTTAAATAGGGCAAATAAAGTATGACATGTTGAAGTGTAAATTACACCCTTTAGAAGCCTTTTAAAACCTTGAATACACTACAATTTGTATTTCCTGAGGCGCAGGAAGATTCTGTGTGACAACAGATTGATCAAATTAAGATAACACATTTGTACATACTTTTTCCTTTTCAAATAGATATGATTGGTTGAAACACTGCTGATATTCCATGGGTTAAGATCTTTGTGAAGTTAAGCTTAGCCGGTAACACTTCATTTTGAGAGTGCCCTTGTACAGCAACAAAAAAAAATCAAGCTATCAGTAACATGTCAATTGTACTTCCCGGACACCACCACTATTATTGACTAGGATATTACTATAGCCTCATACAGACCAACCTTGATAGGAGGGAAACTATCTTCCGCAACGATATAAATTCAAGCGCTAGACATATTATGTAGTACATTTTCCACTCTTAAACCATGTCAATGGACAAAACGTCCGGTATTCACCACTTGAGAATGTCAAATGACACCATGTTTGACAAGCTTTTCCAGTCTCCGGTCCAGTGTGAGGGTTTAATGGCGAAGTCTATATTCTGAGCCCAAGCCAAGGGAACAGTTTCCTACTTTTAGTCTCACAAAAATTCCTTCCGTAAATTAAAGTAAAACATGAATTATTTTTTAGACTCTTCAGAGAAAGTTATGACTCGTGGCTGGCATCTTGGTATCTGCCTTTAGTACAGAACAAGTCGCTTTTGTTTGTGTCTTGATTACCGTTTATGTTGCTTGGAGACTTGGGGAGGCAGCTGCAGAGGGAGGAGTAGAGGTGGGGTGCTGTGGACAGAGGAAAGGGTGGAGAGGGTTGGCATTCACTTTGAATGACATATTATTTGGCACACCAGCCTAGGACACAGAATGCATGAGGTGACACACCCACACACGCACATTCACACGTGCGCAGGCAGATGACCGTTGGCCACACACACTCAAACGCACACGCACAGATTTACAGTGGAGCATATTGATGTAGTATGTGCATGCACACCTCTCATAATGAAACACACACTCTCTGCCTCTGCTTGTAGAGTTTGGGTAATTTGTATTAAAGGGGAGAGGTTGAATTGGGCTTCAATTCTGTGCGAAGATTGAATGCATTTAAATTAAATGTACCAATAAGATGAAAATTCTCAGCGATGTCTTACTATCAAATCAAATAGATTTTTAAAGCCATTTTTACATCAGCAGATGTCACAAAGTACTTATACAGAAACCCAGCCTAAAACCCCAAACAGCAAGCAATGCAGATGTAGAAGCACGGTGGCTAGGAAAAACTCCCTAGAAAGGCAGGAACCTAGGAAGAAACCTAGAGAAGCACCAGGCTCTGAGGGGTGGCCAGTCCTATTACTTGATCATATGTTCAAACTTGAATACAAGATTAATAGATTTCCATTACAGGGTATCTGTTCAAAGGTAGCATTTTTTTTTATACATGGAATGCATCATTCAAAATGCAGTAAGTAGTATTGTATATTATCACCGTATGTATCTATATGGATCTATTGGATATACCGTATACTGAAATACTCCCACTCACTATTTTTTCTCTGTCTTCACCCTCTCCAGTGTCAACCTCAGTTTCTGCCTCTCGGCCAATGGGAAGCACCTCCCTGCTGATCTAGGTGAGCCCAGTGTTTTCATTTTGAAAGACCCCGACACAGCTGTTCCCCATTACCTTCCCTTGTGTGGCCACAAATATGCCTGAACTCAGTGTGGTCAATTTAGCAGTTAAGATTAAGATAAAAGGACAATCGAGTAAGTACAGGGGAAACTTTGCAAGTTTTGTGAGTGTGTGTTTATGTTTGAGTATGTGGGAGTTGGGAATGGGTATTTGTAATTGTGTGTATTGTGTTAGTGTATCCACAATAGCTGACTATGTAATTACATTAAATGCATGTGTGTTTCAATGGGTTTGTTTTTGTGAGTATAGTTCTGTGTTCTATCGTGTGTGTGTGTGTGTGTGTGCACGTGTATGTAACCCACCCTGTGTGTGTGGTGCAGGTTTTGTGGTGGAGGTACAGTTGGACCATCTGAAGCAGACCCAGAAGGAGTCGTCAGTGAGGAGAACTCTGTTCCTGGATAGCCAACAGCCCAGCCTACGGAAGACCATCACCATGGCCAATGGAGGACGAACGTGTCACGACACCCGCATCTACCTGCGAGTTAGTCACTTCAAACACTCAAAGAAATGTTGGGAGACATATGAAAATACTTGCTATAAGGCATTTTAAAGACTTGGACGTGCTTAAAACAAGTTATAAAGCATTAAACCTGCAGGCTTTAGGTAAAGTGTTATAGGAATGTTCAAAGACGCGTTGGAAAAATTGACCATTTATAAATACGACAATGATCCAATGAACTCCTCTCAAGATGGACTTAAAGTTTGTGGGGAAATGTTGGCTAGTTATTTCGAATCCAGCCTTCAAAGACCAGTACATTGAAACATTTCATTTTAGATTTTACAGTTAATCTTTTTTTGATTATAGTTTCAATATGACTGAAAGTGAACATTTTCCCTTACGCTGTACATTTAACGAGGCACACGGTGTCTTATCTCGACCAGTTGGTTGACAATAAGTCAAGGAACAGTTAAACACATCATGAAGTGTGTTTAACTGTGTGACACCAATTCACTTCCTCTTGAGTGTGATGCTGATGCCGTTGCCCTTCTTCCCCCATGTGTGTTGCAGAGTGAAGGGGAGTTTAGGGATAAACTTTCCCCCATTTACGTCACACTCAACTTTAGCCTGGACCCTCTCGCTTCGCTGGATCTCCATGGCCTGAGACCCATTCTAAAATACCAGACAACACACCTTATAGAGCAGAAGGTAACTACGCTATTCAATTAGAAAACATTTCGGACTTGGAATTTCTGTTTATTTCCTGAATTGACTGAATTGAACTGGAATATTTACCCCAACCTTGCCAGACATCACACCTTATAGAGCAGAGAGCGTGTACTTCCAGAATATCATCATATTTACCAGACCCCATATCTTACAGTTCATAGCTGGTATGTACATGACACTACTACTGAAACGCCAGTCCACACAACGTCTCCAGTCCACTCAACGTATAGAGGGTATGAACATAGGTGCACTATGGACAATGTAGTCCAAAACTATCAGATTTCACCACGAACACACATGTGCACCATATCTAAATCCCCCAATATCTACATCTACATTTTGCACCATAAAGACTTGTTGAAGTAGAAAGGCATAAGTGGCCAGTTGAAATATGGATGACCCTTCAGTAGTGCTGGTCCCCATATGTCTAAAGGTTGGGGGTTAGTCCTGATACACAAAGCACGGAATTACAATATGTGGCAGCCATAGAGTTGGATAGATGGCACACTTGCTACAAAGCCTTTTATTGCTTTACTTAAGATGAAAGCCTTTAATGGCACTACCCATGCTGTCACATATGCGATAATGGCAAAGAACATGGTGGGCCCTCTTTCCAATTCTATGGTGGTTGCCTTTCCGAATTGAGAATAGAATCTTCAGGGGTAGGGGTGGTGGGTTGAGTCACGGCTATGCGAAAAAACAGAGGGAGAACTGACAGCTCTTTCTGGGTGGGGCACTGAGGTTAGCCATCTGGTTGTGGTTTGTTTATGTATGTAGCCTTTGGTCTCTGCCATGTTGCGAGCCAGACGAGCCAGGCTTGGAGCATGTGCATGCGTTTATATATGTGCGTGTGAGTATAAGTGTGTGCACATGCGTGTGTGTGTGTGTGTGTCTGTGTAAAAGTATGTGTGTGCTCAGAGCCTCTCACTTATTGGCAGAGAAACCAATACAACTTAGCAAGAACAGCGTTTGGGAATAGCTCAGACTTTCCACGCTTACGTTATTACACAGAAATATGTTTGCACTCTCTACCTCTTTCTCTTGCACTTCTCAACAGTAACGTTTGTACCGCCCTTTTTGTCCCACGGAGATGGAGGGCTGAAAGAACATGACAGTGAGTAAGTGGGGGGGGGGAAGATAAGCAGAGAAGGGCAACCCTTGGTGTTTCTGTGTGAACATTACTAGTCCCCGTGCACTCCTCCGTCTTGTGATCTTGTGCTGACTGACCGATTACCACAAGGACTTTAGTGAACGATAACACGGAGGACTTTAAATGAGCCATCGCCATGGATACGGAGTGAGTGACCGCCATGCCGACTCTTGTAGAATTCTTTTTTGGGTCTAATGTTTTCCACGTGCTGCTGCCGGGATGGGGTAGTATCGTCACAATGGGTTCACAGTACACAGAGCAAGAGCAATGTTGGAGAAGGAGAGAGGCGGAAGAGAGTGAAGGGGAATGCGGTCTAATCGAATCATATTAAATTTATATTTTGTCTTTACACTTCAGTGACAAATTGCCTCACTAAGCAGCCCGTTTTACTTTTTTTTTTCTCCCAATCCCTCCTTCCTTCACATTGGGGTCTGTCTACCTTTCTCAAACATCATTGCTCTCCTCATTCCACCACAACGAAACACTGTTTCCGTTCATTCCTTCACCCCTTACTTACTTTCTCTTTTTCCGCCCTCCCCTTATTCCCTTACTTCTCACTCTGCGACCTTTCCCCCCCATTCTCTCATTTAAGGCTCTAGTCTTCATAAGCCTTTATTGCCGTGGTACATTTACCAGCGGTTGTTCCAAAACCAATGTCAATTGTCATAGAACTGCATGCTGTTTTTGCAGTCTTAAGAAAATATACTGGTAGTACGTAATATGCTGAAAATCTTAGTGAGTTGTATTTATGTCTTTCCCGGTATTACATAACTCTCTTGCTCTCTCTAAATATCTCTCTCGCTTTCAGTAGAAGTGCATTTTTTTTTTGCATTCTAAGATGAGGAGCTAACTGAATTGGGAACGATAAAGTTTTTCTCAAAATCAAAATATCTCCTTCCCTCTCCCATTAACATCTCTCTCTCTCTCCACACTTCTGTTCTGCAGGCCCAGATTCAGCTGGACTGTGGTGAGGACAACATCTGTGTCCCTGACCTCAAACTGGCTGTTTATGGGTGAGCTGAAGTCCCCTCTCCATTACCTTAAACCAAGGCATTACTCCGGAATAGTCTACCTTGGTATTCTCCCTCTTGACCTATCGATAGGTGAAAGGCCTCAGTAGGTCTTCAGCCTATTGCTTTCACCAGTCATGTCCTCTCAAAGCAGTGGCAACCAAGAAAGAAGAGTAGGAAAGAAACAATTGGATACAGACTGTCGAGAGGTCTGTAGTTGGGCTTTTGTGTTAAAAGGTTGCTTTTTAATTTTTTTTACTGGTGATGGCCTCCTTCTGATGGTCAGTCTGAGGGGACGGAGGGAGCAGCGTTGAGGCTGCCTCTTACATGTCTCACCGTCCCTCCTCTCTCCCTCCCTCCGCTGAGAAAAGGGGACACAGTCTTCCAGCTGATGGCGAAACTTACGTCGTCCTGCATTATTTCTGCCTCATGCAACAATTAATGTTGTTTCTCCCATGACCAGAGAAAGTGAAATATTCCTCGATATTAAAAAAGCCACAAATAATAGCTTATCGAAACACTTTGATTTACTCATTCATTGCTGCTGCAGCGGTGGTTGTAGCGTGAGTGGAAGTAGGGAAAATATGCATTTTGTGACTTATAAAACCGTTGAACAAAGTATTGACAGTGCTGAATAACTTAAACATGAACAAACTCATAAAAACAGCAATTCTTTGCGGGATTCGTTGGGTCTCTCTCTAGTCACGGTTTTAAAAGTTTTTAAATCTCACATTATCAACTTTGCTGTGCATTCGAGGCTTCTTTTTACAGTCTATGGTGCGAGGAATCTGAGCAGACAGTGATCTGAGCCATCTGATTGGCCAGCAACAGGCCTGTAGGTGCGCTTGATTTGCTCTCTGGGACTGCCGGGTAGGCGGAGTTCTACCTTCAAACACATGAAATGGTTCATAATGGGAACACTTTGCCTTCCCGGCGCTGGAGTAGCTGAATCAAGTGCACCTAACACCAACAGCAAAAAAAAATATATATATATAATAATAGGAATGCAAGTGTTTATCGTTGGGGGATTTACAGAAATGTTTGGTGATAGACTAGGAATGGCTTGGAGATAGACCAGTCGTGATCGTGATCGACTCTTTGGTGGCCACTGATATACATGTATGTTTATTTGTCCTTGATTTAAGAAATTCACTTTTATTCCAAGGAGAGTAACTCATATCCTCACGACTCTTTACTTGCTCATGGTTATTAATGGTTAATCATTGTTGTTTGAGTGTGGACAACAGCAGAGTATGTTGCACTATAGGCTGAATGGAACAACTGGGGCCATTCACAAACTAGTAGCTCTAGCTCTTTTCTTGCACTGTCTTGAGTAGTGTATTGCAGGACTTTGCCATGTGATTTCTATTAGCGGCAGAGTACAATCAAGTTAAGAGTTTCCCATGGAAAATTGGGGAATGTGTGTTTTCTGTTTCCACGAGACCAAGTCAGTCAAAAAAGCTGATGATTCAGTACTTTCTCTATGCCGCTTCGACGACCTATCACCAGTGGAATGTAATACACAGCTTGTTTTTTAGGACTTCCCGAGAATTCTCATGCGTGAGGTTGTTTTGTGTTCACAACCTTGAGGCCTATCTTAGAGATAAATGCCCTTTATTATCTGGGTTGAATTAAACAGTAGATTTGGAAAGTATTCAGACCCCTTGACTTTTTCCAAATTGTGTTACGTTACAGCCTTATTCTAAAATTCATGAAATTGTTTTCCCCCCTGACCAATCTACACACAATACCCCATAATGACAAAGCAAAAACAGTTTTTGTTTTTTTGCAAATGTATAAAATATAACAAAACTGAAATATCACATTTACATAAGTATTCAGACCCTTTACTCAGTACTTTGTTGAAGCACCTTTGACAGCGATTACAGCCTTGAGTCTTCTTGGGTATGACGCTACAAGCTTGGCACACCTGTATTTGGAGAGTTTCTCCCTTTCTTTTCTGCAGATCTACTCAAGCTCTGTTAGTTTGGATAGGGACAGCTATTTTCAGGTCTCTCCAGAGATGTTCAAGTCCGGGCTCTGGCTGAGCCACTCAAGACATTCAGAGACTTGTCCTGAAGCCACTCCTGTGTTGTCTTGGCTGTGTGCTCAGGGTTGTTGTCCTGTTGGAAGTTGAACCTTCACCCCGCTCCGGAGCAGGTTTTCATCAAGGATCTTTCTTGTCATTGCTCCATTCATCTTTCCCTCGATCCTGACTAGTCTCCCAGTCCCTGCCGCTGAAAAACATCCCCACATCAGGATGCTGCCACCACCATGATTCACCGTAGGGATGGTGCCAGGTTTCTCCCAGACATCACGCTTAGCATTCAGGCCAAATCTAGTTCAATCTTAGTTTCATCAGACCAGAGAATATTTTTTATCATGATCTGAGAGTCCTTTAGGTGCCTTCAGGCACACTCCAAGCTGGCTGTCAAGTGCCTTTCACTGAGGAATGGCTTCCGTCTGGCCACTCTACCGTAAATGCCTGATTGGTGGAGTGCTGCAGAGATCGTTGTCCTTATGGAAGGTTCTTCCATCTCCACAGATGAACTCTGGAGCTCTGTCAGAGTGACCATCGTGTTCTAGGAAGTATTTTTTATCAATTATATTTGTATTTTTGAGTTTAACCATAATATTTGTTGTAATATTTGTTCTGTCTTATCTAGTGGATTAAACTGAAATTGCAACCAACTTTCTATGGTTTTAAAAATAGCAATATTTTGGAGATAATTTCATTTTCAAATAACCAAAAGTGAGAGGTTGTAATCTGAATAAAGGGGAAAGGCCATTCTTGAACATGGGGTGAGACATTCTTACTAATCTGCTTGAGAACCAGTTCGGATTTAAGTTTGACTTTTGTAAGGCTGAAGCCTTTAGGGAGGCTTTAATAGTTCATAATTTCTGCCCTCCGAATTCATATTCATTATATAAATAGGCCTGTTTAATTTTGTCTGGCTTGCCATTCCAAATGAAATTGAATACTTTTTGCTCGTATATTATTTGCTCGTATAAAAAACAATTATAAATTGATTATATTTCATGTAAATGTTTGTCTGTCTCTGAAGATATCTTAAAAGCTTTGAATCAAATACAATTTGTCTTACAGTACAACTCCCTCTCCCCCCACCACCTTAAACCTTTCCTCCTCTCTCATAGTCTGCAGTGATAGAGTAGCGATGTTATCACCTCCTCTGCTTTTCGTTCAACTTTTTTTTTACATAGATCCCTGTCCTCACAAGGAACAAATTTGCCTCAGGGACCCCATAAGGTCTGCCATTATGGATTTTCCGCCAATTAGAATTTTATGAAAAACAGTGCAAGAACATTCATATCGACCTTACGGTAGTGCTATAACTGGCATGTGTTTTTATCTATTGATTTGTTTGGCTTAGAGTGATGAAATTTGGCACACACGCTCAGGGATATGAGTCTAGCTAACCCACACGATATCTCAGACACCACTCAGACACCACATTTTAGTGAAACTTAGGCGAATGATACGTATTTCTATAAATATCTGGCATTTAAAAAATGACACGGATTGACCTAAGGGGGGCGCTATAGTACTCATTTGTCACATGCAATATCACAGACACCACTGGCCCAATTTTGACGAAACTTCGGTGAATGATGCGTCTTGTCATAAAGATTTGTCATTTACATGAATTACACTGATTGGCCCAAGGGCGGCACTGCATCATTCGTGGGGGATGACATGTTTATTGTGGCTTTGTTTTACGTTGTTGTATTTTCTTTTGATTTCCTTAGCGATAGGACGGAGGTGTATCTTGGTGACGATAACTCCCTGACCCTGACTTTCAATGCCAGGAACGAGGGAGAGGGCGGGGCCTACGAGGCAGAGCTTTACATGGTGCTTCCCCCTGACGCTGACTACAGTGGTATAGCCCGCAACAATGCGGTGAGGGAGCAACCATCTGTCTTGTCCCTCTTAGGGGAAATGCTAACTCAAAACGATGCTACGGCTAATATTTCTAATAAAAATGACAATGCTAAGATAATAA
Source organism: Oncorhynchus mykiss (assembly GCF_057628025.1). Lineage (NCBI taxonomy): Eukaryota > Metazoa > Chordata > Actinopteri > Salmoniformes > Salmonidae > Oncorhynchus > Oncorhynchus mykiss. The sequence goes on from NC_143038.1 coordinate 28,616,298, forward strand.
ATGTCCACATGACAATGACCATAATTCAAGTAATATCAATGCAGTAATGTTGATTCTAACGATGGCCTGATGACTAAAACGATGGAAATGACTTAAATGGTTAGAAAGAATTTGCAAATACTGTGAAGTCAAGTCTATGTCTCTCTCTCCATGTTTGTGCTTGGATGTCATAAGCAGAGTCTGACTCAGCTAACCTGTAGCTACGAGGCAGAGAATCAGACCCGCTCTCTGGTCTGTGACCTGGGCAACCCTATGAAGTCTGGCACAAGTGTAAGTGGACAATCATGAACTAACTTTTTCTTAAATTCAAAGTCAAATGGAGCTTTATTGTTTTGAAGGGAACTTCCAATGTTGCTGAAGCAATATGGTACTTCTGTCCTTCTGATTGTGGGTTTCTGTATGTCTGTACAATTATCTGTCTTTCCGAATTATGTTGTGTGACCCAGTGTGTGTGTGTTTATGACGGACTGTCTTTCTGACAGATCTGAGGTCAGTGTATCTCTAGTGTCTTTGTGGTTGATTGTGTGTCTTTTGTGTGGATCTTCACAGTTGTGGGCAGGCCTCCGCTTCACTGTGCCCCGACTGAAGGACACTTATAATACGGTGCAGTTTGAGCTCCAGATACGCAGGTAAGTCACATTTGTACCTTCAGCACAGAAATACTTCCACACTTACTCCCGTGTCCTGACTTGAGCTAAGCTTAGGGTTAGTGCATAGTTAGTTCAAATGTTGTCGACAGTTAAGTGAATGTCCAATGAACAATCTTTTTGGCACAATCTAAATGAATTCTCTGTTCTCTCTCCACTCAGTAAAAATGAGAATAGCTCCCAGAGCGATGTTGAGCTCTATAATCTTGAGGTGGCTGTGGTAGCTGATGTTGTCCTACAGGGGTGAGTCAGCATGGATGGATGGATGGACGGATGGATGGATGGACGAACAAACAAATGAATTAGTGGTCTCCATCACTATACTAATAACACATTCCCTGTTTAGCTACACTCAAAGTGACTGGGTACCAATATATTGGACGTCAACAGCCCCAATTCCATTGGAAATAATGTTTCATTACCATGTTCTGTTGGGTATGTCTACTGCATCTTTCTACTATTTTGTCCTTTGTCCTACGATGTTACTCTCTCTCTCTCCTTTTCTCGATTGAAGCGTTTCTCGTCCGGACAAGCTCCTCTTCCCTCCCCCAAACTGGAGGATGAGCCACAGCCTCCAAGAGGGGCAGGACATTGGGTCTGAGATCCAGCATGTCTACGAGGTACTCAACGTGTGCCGCTAGAGTCCATTTTGTTTTATTTTGTTAAGTGGGGTCAAGTGGAGTTGTAGGGTTAGGTGGTTGAACAAATGCTTATCTCAGCTTCCTGGTACAGTATGCTGACATGGGTTCTCTCTCTTTCTCTCTCTCTCTCGCGCTCTCTCTCTGTTAGTTGGTGAACAACGGGCCCAGTATGATCAGTCAGTCGGTGCTGGAGCTGCGATGCCCTCTGAGAGCTCAAGGTCACGAACTTCTGTACCCTGTGGAGATCATCACTCAGGGACCACTCAACTGCAGCTCCAACCACACCCTCAATGCACTGAAACTCAAGGTGAGGAACAAACTTGCACGCACACATGTACACATGCATAGATGCATGCAGGCAGGCACACACACGCACACACTTGCTCATAATGGATGCACACGCTTGCTCATAATATACATCCACAGACACTCATCCCAGATACTGTATACATTCACACCCAACCCGAATACATTGTCATTTATTTTGTGTGGCGTCACATAACGATTTGCAGTATTTACACCAAGGATATGCAATAGTCCAATATTACCCAAGTGTATGAGTCACAATGACCATATGAGAGTTTTGTGTTATGTGTCTATGAGTGGAACGGTACATGTGTAGTATTCTGTGTGTGTTGCCAGCTCCAGCCTCCTTCAACAGAACAGCCTCCCTCCTCACAGACGGTCAGCCCTGAACACCACATCCAGAGGAGAGAGGTCTACAGGGATCCTCTGGCCAAACAAAGCAACTTGGTGAGACAGCCGTGTGTGTGTGTGTGTGTGTGTGTGTGTGTGTGTGTGTGTGTGTGTGTGTGTTTGTTTGTGTGTGTTGTGTGTGTGTGTGTGTGTGTGTCGTGACCCGTTAGTGGTACTTTTAATAGGTAAAAAGGGTTCGCAGGTCAACTTGGTTTCTACAGTCACCTCTCATGTTTGGAGTAGCTTTTAGAGGGAGAAGCTTCACCTCATGTTTGGAGTAGCTTTTAGAGGGGGAAGGGAGGCTAAGTGGAGTTAGTGGGATGTTGTTGGCTTGTACTGTGAGAGTGAATACATGTATGGCTGAAAGGAAACCACCAGCCCAAACCCATAAATTACCAAACTCATTGTAGCTACAAATTCTTCAAATGGAAACATGACCATGCACGCACTCACACAGTCATCCACTGACAGTACTGACCACACTCTCAGTCCCTACAGCATTTTAAAAACTCCAGCCAGTAGTGCCTCTCGAGAGCTGTTCATCTGATCCCCATATGAAGATTCCTGGAGATGTTTTCTCTCCTTCAACAGCCCCAATCTTCTCTCTTTTTACCTTTTCTTTTCTCTCATTTCTTCATTATTTATTTAACTATCATATGTCCTTATTTTCTCTCCCTTTTCTTCTCTCCCCATCCCCTCACTCATCTTGTTTAGGGACTCGACATGCTTAACCCCATGTGGAGTCAACAGTGACACACGGCCGCTGAGGTCTGTTGACTCTAAAAACAGTAAAACAGCAGATACCGGCTGTTAAATGAAGTCACTTGGCACATAGTCCGGGAGCACAGAGATTAGAGAGTTAAGGGGTAATAATGAGTATCTTATGTGAGGCCTGTAGTTCACTAGCTTGTTAAATAGACTGGCCTCGAACGCTGCTGGTACAGCAGTCATGTGTATTGGCCTGCCGAACCTCTTCTCTCTTGAAGTCATTGTCTGTTCTTTTTACTTTGTTTGTTGTTTTTCATTGTAATTGAGTCTCTTTTTGAGTCTAGGCTTTCGTTTCATGTCCTAACGATAGCCTTATGAGCTGAATTACCACAGACAAAGCACTAAGAACCATCAGTGGCTTCGCTAATACCACAAAAGACAAACTGAAAGAAATGTATTCTCTCTTAAAAGGGATATGAGGATATCTATCATAATAAGATCTGCTCGTAATTATGAGTTATATAGCGTCGTTGTATGTGAAATAAACTTCTCAAAACAAAACCTCTCAAAACAGCTGTCAAATCAAAACGGCTCTCTTTTGTTTTTTTCCCTTTATGCTCTAAGACCCAATTATTATTCAGTTATGCAAACATTATTCATTCCCTCTCTCCCTGTCATTCAGTATTCTTTCACCTCAAAAAAAATGAATGACCACAAAATGTTTTACAGCAAAATTAACATGGCTCCCCACTTTTCACAAAGGGCACAAAACTACAACCTAGTATCATTCCCTTTCATTAAAAGCAAAGGGATTAGCTCTTTATGGAGAACTTGAAGATACGCTAAGTGTAGTTGCTCATTGTTTACATAAAATGTTGGCTTGAATGATGCCCCAAAGGCAAAAGTTCACAATAGCCTCTTACTGCTCATAGTCACAGATTGTTAGCTATAACTGTGTGTGAGACTGATTGGAATGTCATGCATTGGTGGTCTGTGTTGATGACTGTTTTCCTTCCTCCATAGTCATGCTCTACGGTGGAGTGCTGGAGGCTGCACTGCCATGTGGGGTTACTGGAGAGAGGAAACAGTGTCATTCTGACCGTCCGCTCACGAATCTGGGCTGAGACCTTCATCGAGGTGAGAGAGCGTGACTGTAGTTTGTACTACTGTCATATACCATGCAGTACTGTTTATATGAAATAATCATTTGGATAGCACATGTATATTGTGTTATGTACAGTCGTGGCCAAAAGTTTTGAGAATTACACAAATATTAATTTCCACAATGTTTGCTGCTTTAGTGTCTTTAGATATTTTTGTCAGATGTTACTATGGAATACTGAAGTATAATTACAAGGATTTCATAAGTGTCAAAGGCTTTTATTGACAATTACATGAAGTTGATGCAAAGGGTCAATATTTGCAGTGTTGACCCTTCTTTTTGAAGACATCTGCAATCCGCCCTGGCATGCTGTCAATTAACTTCTTGGCCACATCCTGACTGATGACAGCCCATTCTTGCATAATCAATGCATGGAGTTTGTCAGAATTTGAGGATTGACCACAAATTCTCAATGGGATTAAGGCCTGGGGAGGTTCCTGGCCATGGACTCAAAATATATGTTTTGTTCCCCGAGCCACTTATCACTTTTGCCTTATGGCAAGGTGCTACATCATGCTGGAAAAGGCATTGTTCTTCACCAAACTGCTCCTGGATGGTTGGGAGAAGTTGCTCTCGGAGGATGTGTTGGTACCATTCCTAATTCATTGTGAGTGAGCCCACTCCCTTGACTGAGAAGCAACCCCACACATGAATGGTCTCAGGATGCTTTACTGTCGGCATGACACAGGACTGATGGTAGTGCTCACCTTGTCTTCTCTGGACAAGCTTTTTTCCAGATGCCCCAAACAATCGGAAATAGGATTCATCAGAGAAAATGACTTTACCCCAGTCCTCAGCAGTCCAATCCCTGTACCTTTTGCAGAATATCAGTCTGTCCCTAATGTTTTTCCTGGAGAGAAGTGGCTTCTTTGCTGCCCTTCTTGACACCAGGCCATCTTCCAAAAGTCTTCGCCTCACTGTGCGTGCAGATGCACTCACACTTGCCTGCTGCCATTCCTGACCAAGCTCTGTACTGGTGGTGCCCCGATCCCGCAGCTGAATCAACTTTAGGAGATGGTCCTGGCACTTGCTGGACTTTCTTGGGCACCCTGAAGCCTTCTTCACAACAATTGAACCGCTCTCCTTGAAGTTCTTGATGATCCGATAAATGGTTGATTTAGGTGCAATCTTACTGGCAGCAATACCCTTGCCTGTGAAGCCCTTTTTGTGCATAGCAATGATGACGGCACGTGTTTCCTTGCAGGTAACCATGGCTGACAGAGGAAGAACAATAATTCTAATCACCACCCTCCTTTTGAAGCTTCCAGTCTGTTATTTGAACTCAGTCAGCATGACAGAGTGATCTTCAGCCTTGTCTTCGTCAACACTCACACCTGTGTTAACGAGAGAATCACTGACATGATGTCAGCTGGTCCTTTTGTGGCAGGGCTGAAATGCAGTGGAAATGTTTTTGGGGGATTCAGTTCATTTGCATGGCAAAGAGGGACATTGCAATTCATCTGATCACTCTTCATAACATTCTGGAGTGTATGCAAATTGCCATCATACAAACTGAGGCAGCAGAAAAATTTATATTTGTGTCATTCTCAAAACTTTTGGCCACGACTGTAGATCAAATGTAATTTAACTTGGTACAAACAATCCTAATGTAGTATTAGTACTATAATACTACTGCTATTATTGGTAGTTCAAATGAAGAATGAAACTTCTTCAGAAAGTATTCATACTTTCTGGGCAGCAGGGTAGGCTAGTGGTTAGAGCATTGGACTAGTAACTGTAAAGGTTGCAAGTTCAAATCCCCGAGCTGACAAGGTACAAATCTGTCATTCTGCCCCTGAACAGGCAGTTAACCCACTGTTCCTAGGCTGTCATTGAAAATAAGAATTTGTTCTTAACTGACTTGCCTAGTTAAATGGAAAAAAATACTCCTTGACTTATTCCAAATTTTTCTTGTGTTAACAGCCTGAATTCAAAATGGATTAAATCGTTTAAAACATGTTTTTTTATCTCACCCATCTACACGCAGTACCCCATAATGATTTTTTGGTTGTTAAAAATCTATTCAAAATTAAATACAGAACTATTTCATTTACATAAGTGAAGGCAAGGCACTGTAGGTTCTGCTAGTCGGTGGTACAATGTTGCCCTCTCCTTGTAGTACATTTGTAAAGCATATAACATTTTTTTAGAGTGTCCGTTTTTACAGTGAAAGGTGTTGGTTTTTTTTGTACACACTTTGGCAATATTTGGCTAAGTAGTTCAGATGATCTATTGTCTCATGATTTATTTTCTTTGAACAAATGCTACAGAGGGCATACAAGCAGTATGTGCTGGAGTGTTCTGCCCAGTACAGAGTCAAGAACATGCCCTATGCCATCGCTCCCAAACTCAAACCCAGTGGATCCACAAAGGCAAGTGCAATTTATTTATTAAACTGTTCATTTTTAGGTTTTTGATGGTTTAGGTCAGTCCTGTCTGTATGATTTGGGATATCGTTTGAAGAAGTGCACACAAAACATTTTTTTTTTAAACGTTCCAAGTGACCTCTGACTCCACCACGGTAACAACATATCATTGCGTTGCAGGTCCTGACTCCAGTGATGTGGAACAAGCCGGAGAGCCAGTACATTGTACCCTTGTGGATTATCATTCTGGCCATACTGGCTGGACTGCTGCTGCTCGCCCTGCTCATATATGTACTATACAAGGTAAGTGTAGCGTAAAGGAAACCCAACGGGCAAAATCACATGCATGTTACATCATAGGGTTGGCAGGGTAGCCTAGTGGTTAGAGCGTTGGACTAGTAACTGGAAGGTTGCAAGTTCAAACTGACAAGGTACAAATCTGTCATTCTGCCCCTGAACAGGCAGTTAACCCACTGTTCCTAGGCCGTCATTGAAAATAAGAATTTGTTCTTAACTGACTTGCCTAGTTAAATTAAGGTGTAATGTTCTGTTTTTATGGTTGGGAATACATTATATAACCAGATAAAGATGTTGTCATAGGATAGATGTCATACTATTTCAATCTGTTTCTGGTTGCTAAAAATACATATAGAAAATCCTTTTGCACCAGTATACAACCTGACCATGAAGTCCCATAAGAGGTCATCATGATATCATTGCAACCGGTTTTGCCAGCTAGGGAGAAGCATATCATTCTTAAAAAATATCTCAAAACTATCAAATAAGATCAAGATTAGAAGTGTTCAAAATGTACAGTCTTGAAAGCCTATGCTGTTAGCACATAACGATGAGATGCAAACTAACTGAACTGGTACTGTGACATCTATGAGGGCTATTCATGTAATTAGTGCCTTTGAAATTGTAATTAGTCTCCTTTCTCTTTCCATCCTTCCAGATGGGCTTCTTCAAAAGATCCAATCCCTATGGTACAGCCATGGAGAAAGCTCAACTCAAACCCCAGGCTTCTTCTGAGGCCTAAATGGTGGACCATCCCATCCCAGACGTCGGTTCGAAAACTGGAACTTGTATCTCCAAATGAACTACAGAATACTCATGCATGAAGGGCAGTCTTCAACTAATATCAGTAGGATGAGTACTACTTGGACCTCACTGGTATTCAGCCTGGTACTACACACTGAAATGCTCAAGCAGGCAAACACATGAGATGTCTGGCTCAAACTACAACAGAGCTATCCTGGCATGGTTGAATGGACAATAATGTCTTTAAAATCCTGCTTTTTGCTTTGGGAAAATCTCACAACAAAGTAACAACACTGGATGGGGCAATGGAGCATTCATTCAATTGTTTTATTTACCAAATACATCTTTACCTAAATCAAATCAAAGTTTATTGGTCATGTACACAGTTTGGCAGATGTTATAGTGGGTGCAGCGAAATGCTTGTGTGACTAGCTCCTAACAGTGCAGCAAAAATTTCAAACAAGTACAATTAGTTTTCTTTTATTAACTTGAAACATGAAATCACAAATGGCAGAATGAATCCAGTTGATAATCCAAATAACACTATGGATCAGTAATCCAAATGGAATCTATGCGTATACACACAAATATATACTTAAGAACAATGGAGGAAAAATAACACAATTGTCATACTTGAGTAAAGGTACTGTACCAAAACAGAAAATGACTCTAGTAAAAGTGAAAGTCACCCAATTAAACACTATTTGAGTAAACGTCTAAAATATTTGGTTTCACACTCCTAAGCAAACCAGACGCCACGATTTTCTAGTTTATTTTATTTAAGGATAGGCAGGGGCACACTCCAACACTTAGACAATAATTTACAAACAAAGCATTTTTTTTGTTGTGAGTCGGCCAGATCAGAGGCAGTATGGATGACCAGGGATTTTCTCTTGATAAGTGTGTGAATTGGACCATTTTCCTGTCCTGCTAAGCATTTGAAATGTAACAAGTACTATTGGGTGTCAGGAAAAATGTATGGCCTAAAAATACATTATTTTCTTTCGGAATGTAGTGGAGTAAAGGTAAAAGTTGTCAAAAATGTAAATAGTAAAGTAAAGTACAGATACCCCAAAAAACGACTTAAGCAATCATTTAAAGTATTTTTTACTTAAGTACTTTACACAACTGCTTAAGAATTATATGTACAGCGGTAGACATTTTACCTACCTACCGGTAAATGAGGAGAGAATGTTGAAGAAAGTGTGTTATTGAAGGGAATCAGTGTGCAGCACAATGGTAACGGCCAAAGACCTCCGAATGCTAAGAGCAGAAAAGAACACATGGAAGGGTATCAGTCAATGTAAATGGTTTCCTAATGTCACAAAACTCCCTCTATCCTCCCGACGTATGGATGGACCACACATTGAAGGAGAGTTTGCTACTCCGAGTTGCCTTACTTTGGCTCAAACAGGCCATGCCTGACCCTGATGGCAAGCTTATGGTGGCCCACCATCAACAAAGTCGGCGGTAGCTGACAATGCTAACAGTTTCATGTTGACCGTCAGTTGGTCATTGCGTTGCTGGGCTGCTGGCGATATACCACCATATCTGTCAACACGGGTGCAATATCAGCTTGCCGACAGTGGTGTGCTGTCTCATAGCCACCAGTTGTCCAATAAAAGCTTGTTAGCTGGAGACTTTTTGATGTTGTTGAGAAAATGAAAATGGCCTTGTTGCTGATATATATATATATTACATTTGTCATGCACTTCCTGATGCATTATGTTACTGTGCAACTTGACCACATTTGTAAATACACTGCTAGAGCGTTTTTAGATACTTATTACAGTTGAATGATAGATATAACCTCACATCCACTAACCACTATTTATAACCCATTTTTTTGTGCATTCAACAAAAGGAACTTGGTCATACTTAAGGAAATGTTTTGTTAGGTTTTTTGGGTGGGGGGGGGTGTAAGTTTCAAAGTTGTACACTTATAATTTTATGAAGACTATGTAAAATGCAGTGGAAATATGTTTTTTTGTAAAACTATTCTCTCCCATATTGGGAGTTGTCATATATTTTTCATAAGTTGACTCAAAATAAATGTACCATTTCATATAACCTTATCCAAGTACTTTTGAGAAGATTAATGCTAATATTTAATGTGCTTCCTTCTGAAAGCAAGAACACTGGTGTTATTGGGGGGGAGGCATGTGTTATTCACCATAATTAGTGTGCCTTTAATTGCATTGAGGGGGAGGCAAGAAGTGCATACTTTGGGTGAAGGGTGGTACCTGTGTTTCTATGGTATCTGTGTTCCGATTCTCTACCGTTCTCCCCGTCAAGGATTTAACAATGTTGGAAACTCCCTCCAGCCAATGCTTACAACAATCCAAGGCTTTTTTAAATAGGGACGCAAGTTAGCTATAGCACTACAACTAGCTATAGTGAGAGAAAAAAAACTTAACTCAGAATATATGGTGTGGCACCTTGCTTCAGCTCTCACGATCAGAGGGAACAAGAGAGGATAACAATTAACCACAGTAAAAGTACAGTGCCTTCTGAAAGTATTCAGACTTATTTCACATTTTGTTGTGTTACAGCCTGAATTCAAAATGCATTCAATCGATTTTTTTTCTCACCCATCTACACACTATACCCCATAATGACAAAGTAAAATGTATTAAATTAAATACAGAAATATGTCATTTACATACGTATTCACACCCCTTTGCTATAACGCTCCAAATTGAGCTCAGGTGCATCCAATTTCCTTTGATCGTCCTTGAGACGTCGCTACAAGTTGATTGGAGTCCACCTGAGGCTAATTCAATAGTTTGGACATGATTTAGAAAGAAACACACTGGTCTATTTAAGGTCCCAGTTGACAGTGCATGTCAGAGTAGAAACTATACCATGAAGTCCAAGGAACTGTCCGTAGATCTCCAAGATATGGAAGATATGGAATATGGAAGTACCTTGACTCTGCCTACAGCTGGTCGTCTGACCAAACTGAGCAACAGGGCAAGAAGGACCTTGGTCAGGGAGGTGACCAGAGTTCCTACAATGAGATGGGAGAACCTGCCAGAAGGACAACAGTCTCTATAGCACTTCATCAATCTGGGCTTTATGGGAGTGGCCAGACGGAGGTCAATACTAGAAAAAGGCACTTGATAGACTAAAGGCACATGTCATCACCCGTCTAACACCATCCCTACCGTGAAGCATGGTGGAGGCAGCATTATGCTATGGGGATGTTTTCAGAGGCAGGAACTGTGAGACTGGTAAGGATAGAGGGAACAATGAATGGAACCAAATACAAGCAAATCCTTGATGAGATCCTGCATCAGACTGGGGCGAAGATTTACATTCCAGCAGGACAATTACCACAAGCATACAGCCAAAGCAACACTGGAATCGCTTCAGAACAAGAATGTGAAAGTCCTTGAGTAGCTTTGAATCCCATTGAAAATCTGTGGAAAGATTATTGTTCACCACCGTTCCCCATCTAACTTAACAGAGCGTGGGAAGGTCTGCAAGGTAGAAAATCCCCGAATCCACATGTGCAAAACTGATACACATACCAAAGATGACTCAAAGCTGTAATCGCCGCTAAAGGTGCTTATACAAAGTATTGACTCAGAGGTGTGAACACTCACATAAATGACATATTTCTGTACAAACTACCTTTGTTGGTAAATGTATTTAATCCTGAGGTGCTGTTGCACCCTCTATAACCACTGTGATTATTATTTGACCCTGCTGGTCTATGAACGTTTGAACATCTTGAACGATCTGGCCTTCATGACCATGTACTATAATCTCCACTGGCACCGCCAGAAGACTGGCCACCCCTTCCTTTCTAGGTTTCTTCCTAGGTTCCTGCCTTTCTAGGGAGTTGTTCCTAGCCACCGTTCTTCTACACCTGCGTTGCTTGCTCTCTGGGGATTTAGGCCCGGTTTCCGTATAAGCACTTTGTGACAACTGCTGATGTAAAAAGGGCTTTATAAATTTGATTCAATTGAATCAAAATACCATGTCATGTCTGGTTTTCTGAAAATATTGGTGATCATTTCCAGTTGTACAGTCATTAAGAATCATACTTTTTTTTGTGTAAGTGTCTTTATTTTATTTGAAGGATTTCTTTCTCACTGATGAATGATAAGGGCCATGTGTTTCAAAAGCCGAATCGAAAGCGACGATTATTGCCGTTTCTAAACGTTAAAACACAGAGTCGGGATTGTAGTTCACATGAGCCAGTCACGGTGACGCGAACTGCTGAAAACTGTATGGAGAAGGCAGAATGCAGCCTAGAGTTTGAGACCTATGCAATAACGTGGCATGGTATGCCAAAGCTATATATAAAGCTAGTAGGCAAACAAGCCAGCAGTATAAACTACAGAGCCGGTCTTAATTTGCATAAAAAACAAATACAAGAAAGGCGCAGCAACAACGTGTCAATTAACAACATGTAGCAAAAACAAAACTGATCAATTAATTAAAATTGCTGCTTGACCTGGACTATTAGCATGTAGCGGCCATTATTGTCCGAAATGCTACACAAAACCAATGTTCTTGTTGAGTGAATTCCTTTTCTGTTTACTTATTCAATGTGATAACATGTACTCAAATTTTTATTGACGCATACTTTCTACGATTTCTCCTCACCATTTGGTGTGCGCTCACCTCTCTGAGTTCAAGAAGGACCCGAATTGAGGGAAGCACCCATAAACATGCCTGTTTTTATACTTGTCCATAGAGTTTGCTAGACGGCACACCTGCCACAAATTCGCTATCTCCCCCTCCATGCACCAGACTGGGCAAATCCAGTACACATTTTGCCTTTAATCTAAACATACATCTTCTGATATGGGGGCCCAGGCTTCAGCTCAATGAGATTCACAAGTTCCTCACATGGTACATGGTTGTGTGGTTGAATGGGAACTTTCCAAATAATTTTGCCATCTTACTACCCCAGAAGTCGGGGGTTCATTTCCTGCTTCACCTGTCCCACTTTCACTCCTTCTCTGTTTCTAATCTGTAAAAAAATAAGTGTTGAAAAAATATAGGTGTTTTACATAAGTCCATGTTCTATTGACTTAAGTCCATGTTAAGTCTACTCAACTGTCAAGTCCTGAAGACTGTCTGAATGGACTAAGGCAGTGTCTTGACAAGCAGGAGATCCAAATTCCAGAGATGAAGGCCCTCATGTTACCTCTGATATAATTTACATAGCCAGATCAGATCAGATCAGTCTCAATTACAACCTGAATCAGGTTGGTGAAATTTTACCTGGTCAAAGGTCAAAACAGTATTGTCACTAGTTACCACAACCACAAAGAGGAAGAGACATGCATTTGTTTATCTATTGATCCATCAATGATTTGGTTATTTATTAGATATGGTCAAACCAACCGTTGCAAATGCAACTCAAGTTGAGTTTGAAAAACAATCGGATGTGTTTTTCAAACTCAACTTGCAAAGGTATTATCATTTTGCCCTTACTCATAGTTACTTGTTTTAACCCAACATACGTTTACTGTAATATCTGCATTGGTTTTTAAAATGGCATGTAGACAAACAAATTGACACATCTTGAATTTATATTTTTATTTTCAAAATCCACAAGTAAAACGAAGCTTCAGACATGTTCACAGTTGGCTGATTTAAGATCAAACTTCAACCCAATCACTTTATTTGGCACCTAGGCACTTACTATAGTCATTTATTTAACTTAACTGGTCATTTGTACCCATTTCCATCTCTGTACAACTGCATGGTCTTCAAGCTATGGAAGATGGCAAAACATTTCATGCTGATAATAGATTGGACTTACATGGCGCTTTTCTTGACACCTAAAGCTCTTTCCATTGTAAGGGGAAACACACCACCCTAACTTCACTTACATACTCTTTATTTGTATTTCTTTTAATGCTCCATCCTCCCCCCTCTTCGGAGGAAAAAAGTCTTTTTTTTTTATAGATTTAAAAAAAAATAATAATAATTCCAGATTTTGTTACATACTGTATACAGTACATTCTTCATACACTTTACAATTATGGTACTTTTATACACAGTATTACATGATATGACTACTGTTTGATATACACATACAGTGAAAACAGGACAAATATAAGCACCCCACATGGGATCTTTAGTGACCACACAGTTGCGTCACCCGTTTAATCTTCAAATTTGTTGAAGAACATTCCATTGTTAGTTAGAACTTGTAAAAATGTTGTCAAAGTGTATGGTATAAATTACAGTGATCCGTCTTTGAACTTACAGCCTCGTTCATTTCAGCATCGTATTTCTTTGGCTTTTGTTTGTCTGTCTTTCCCCTGCTGCATTCATACGTCTTTGTGCACACAACTTATAAAGGAACACCACTGAATGGGAGACTTTTACTCTCCCAAAAAACCAACAAGTTTTTTTCCTGCCAAAGGCTGTGCATCTGTCTGTTGAAGGGGGAAAAAATTATATATTACCATTAAAATAAAAGCCTTGTAGAGAAACAAACAACGTTGCTCTGTCAAATCAAATAACTTCTCTGTGCTTGCAATGGAATTCCTTATACTAGCTAGCTAGCTCATTTAAGATGAGTAGCATAAGTTAGCTACTAGTAATCTACAAAATTAAAGTCAATCATTTCACAAATAGTTTCATCTTTACTCATTCATTTATACAATAATTAGACGCAAAACTCATAACGGAGGCACCTGTATAAACAGATTTATGGTAATGTGGCTGTATTGTCTTTCATGAGGTCACAAACAAGAAACAAAACCGACTGGGTCGTAGCTGGCTTCTCCACCGACTGTTTACACATTCTTCAAAACATGGATATTGTTCAGTTCTCAAGTTCTGAGATGTAGAATAAGTTCCTTTGTTCTACTGTGAAACTCTCTCCCTCTGTACCGCACGGCCAGGAGGAGAGAGTCTCCTCCAGGAATTTACAACCTGAGATGACAGAACCTGGGTGTAGGAGAGGGCAATAATGAATTGCAAAAAAAATACCACTGCGCCAACCTCTGACCTGCATTTACACAAGCACTCATCACCTGGTATTTACATGTGCTGTTTGTTCAGTAATTGAAGTGTGAAATCTCATGTGTGCAATAATGCATGTCCTAAATTCTCACATGTGCTAAACTTGTTTGTGAATGACATGCTCTAAACCAAAATGAGATGCGACATTCCTGCGTGCCTCTCTTTCTGCTTTGTGAAGAAAATGAACGGGGACTCCCTAAAAGCCCAAAGTGCACAGCCAGTTCGGTGACCTTTTACAGCATGTCACCAAACCGCAAACGTTTTTGGAATGTTTTTGTACCATTGGCTTCCCTATAAACAGGTACTGACAGGAGGCACGATGAGAACCCTGATCCAATGCCTCCCAAAAAACGGATTGTATTTAAAAAAAAAAGTATTATATAAATAACTGATTGGAATAAAAAATAAATCTATTAGAATACCTGATAGGTGCATAAAAACATACTGGTTGTACAAAAACCTATTTGCAAAACTTTTTTCAAAATGTTCCATGTGTGTGTGTGGGGAACCAGAGCTGGCAGAACTCACACTGCACCCACTTGTCAATGTCGTCCTCATCAAAGGATACTCCTCCTTCTTCCTCTGCAGATCCTCCCTCTTCCTGCGCAGTTCCTCCTGCCTCCTCTGCTTTGCCTCCTCCTTGTCCTACTTCTCCTGGTCCTGCTGGATGAGCATTTCATTGAAGTCGTCAGCAGTGATGACCCGAGCTGGCCGGGGAAGTCTGCGCCTCGCGGTAGGCATCTGGACATTTGCCAGCTTTGCTGAGATAATTCCTGCAGCCACCAGGGTTTTGGTTGTGGTGACCTGTTTGCAGGTGGGACAGCACACAGGGGATGGGTTTGCTGCTGCTGGAACTGTGGTGGTCTCTGCTATGGGGAGTGTGGTGGGGGTCGTGGTATTCACTGCGGTGGAGGCTGCTGTAGGAGCTGCCGGGGTCGCTGCTGTGAGGGCTTCGGTAGTCGTGGGCTATGAGTTAAGTGGTGGGGGCCTTCCTGAACCCACCCTTGATGTTTTCACTGCTCACCGCCTTGGGGTAGGCCTGGTGCAGCATGGCAGGGAAGTGTTTCTTGCAGATGACAACATCCCCTCGCACCGGGCCCAGGTGTGCCGCGTTAGTGGTGAAGATCGACTTCAGGGGGCCGAAGACACTGATGTCCAGTGTGCTGGTGTTCTCCTGAAAGCCATTTCTTAAAGATATCCATAAAAAGTGTCGTTTAAAGTTTGCCACAAGCCACCTGGGAGACACACCAAATATGTGGAAGAAGGTGCTCTGGTCAGATGAAACCAAAATTGAACTTTTTGGCAACAATGCAAGACGTTATGTTTGGCGTAAAAGCAACACAGCTGAACTCACCATCCCCACTGTCAAACATGGTTGTGGCAGCATCATGGTTTGGGCCTGCTTTTCTTCAGCAGGGACAGGGAAGATGGTTAAAATTGATGGGAAGATGGATGGAGCCAAATACAGGACCATTCTAGAAGAAAACCTGATGGAGTCTGCAAAAGACCTGAGACTGGGATGGAGGTTTGTCTTTCAACAAGACAGTGATCCAAAACATAAAGCAAAATCTACAATGGAATGGTTCAAAAATAAACATATCCAGGTGTTAGAATGGCCAAGTCAAAGTCCAGACCTGAATCCAATCGAGAATCTGTGGAAAGAACTGAAAACTGCTGTTCACAAATGCTCTCCATCCAACCTCACTGAGCTCAAGCTGTTTTGCAAGGAGGAATGGGAAAAAATGTCAGTCTCTCGATGTGCAAAACTGATAGAAACATACCCCAAGCGACTTACAGCTGTAATCGCAGCAAAAGGTGGCGCTACAAAGTATTAACTTAAGGGGGCTGAATAATTTTGCACGCCCAATTTTTCAGTTTTTGAATTGTTAAAAAAGTTGGAAATATCCAATAAATGTTGTTCCACTTCATGATTGTGTTCCACTTGTTGTTGATTCTTCACAAAAAATACAGTTTTATATCTTTATGTTTGAAGCCTGAAATGTGGCAAAAGGTCGCAAAGTTCAAGGGGGCCGAATACTTTCGCAAGGCACTGTACATATTTTTTTCAAGAAAATGTACTGAAACCAAGATACCTTTAGTTTTGGTGATCCTTTCAGCTCCAGCTCATTTTCAAGTCCTCTCGTGGTTATGGTCCTAACCCTGAAACGGGTAGCACCATAGAAAGAAGCTGGCTTGATGAAAACAATGTCCATGTCGTCTGTTCTCTTTGGTCGCAATGTCATTTGTTTTTAGATAAAAAGCTCGTTTTTGAATGGTAACTGTATTAAGGGTGGAGTTTGGGGCAGGGTGAGGAGTACTTGTAAAGGTGTGACTTTCACATCTACAGTAGCCGGGCTATAGAGTCTATTTTCCTGCTAATCTGGCTACAAGTGACTGAAAACCTGTTTTCAAATTGCCACCAGCTGTCCATCACTACTGTAAATAAAAACACAGCATCTTGTTTACATTTTTCTATTGTAACCACCATGTCACAAATAATTTGTATCTACCTTTCCAATTACTTTTAGAGTTTGGGATTTACAAATGTGTGCTTTTCATGTATTTTTCGTTAAATTCAGTTCGGATTTAAGTGTAACATTTGAGTGACGCCTTAAGTGAGAGGTCTAATACTTTAATATTTAATAATATCTACCTTTCAAATTCATATCTAAGGGGCATTTTTCACGCCATTATTTGTTACATTGTTTTAGTTTGAACGAGCAGACTGGCACTAAGAACAGCGGGAACGTTTCCCTAGTCAGCGCCATTATTAGTGCAATGCCCCTTAAAGTGTTGGTCCCCCCTCCCCATGGGCTAGGTCCATCTTCTGCGGCACATCCTGTGCCCCCTGCCCTCGTGCCTTGAACCTCACGCCCACCACTATTTTAGTGGATACAGCTGGAGAAATGCAAGGCAATCCCATTGCGTGCCATTCGGGAGCCATGACCAATATGACCAATACAGTTGTAGGTTTACATACACTTACGTTGGAGTCATTAAAACTCGATTTTCAACCACTCCAAAAGTTTCCTGTTAACAAACTATAGTTTTGGCAAGTTGATTAGGACATCTACTTTGTGCATGACACAAGTCATTTTTCCAACAATTGTTTACAGACAGATTATTGTACTTCATCATTCACTCGATCACAATTCCAGTGGGTCGGAAGTTTACATACACTAACTTGACTGTGCCTTTAAACAGCTTGGAATATTCCAGAAAATTATGTCATGGCTTTAGAAGCTTCTGACAGGAAAAATGACATAATTTGTGTCAATTGGTGAACCTGTGGATGTATTTCAAGGCCTACCTTCAAACTCAGTGTCTCTTTGCTTGACATCATGGGAAAATCTAAAGAAATCAGCCAAGACCTCAGATAAAAAAAATTGTAGACCTCCACAAGTCTGGTTCATCCTTGGGAGCAATTTCCAAATGCCTGAAGGTACCACGTTCATCTGTACAAACAATAGTACGCAAGTATAAACACCATGGGACCACGCCATCACATCATTCTAAATTAATAATGGTAATAATAACAATCACTTTGTTTAAAAAATAACATAAATAAAATAAATAATATTTTGGAGATGATTTCGTTTTCAAATAACGTAAAATGAGCGAGGAAAAAGGCCACTCTTGGACATGGTGTGAGACATTTGTAAATAAAGCGAGTTTGTTTTTTAGAATTATTTATTTATATTTTTAGAGGGAGAGAAACCAAAAACCTACAGTCTTCTAATGGATCTCCCAGTTGAGGCCGACACACGTAATGAACCAGCATCTTTTGCACCACTAAGGCAGTGTACAACATGACTGGTTGGGAGTAGGCTACAGTACCACAGAGACACTGCAGCACCTTGGGACCCAAAAGCATAATCAGTGCTCTAACTCCCCCTTGCTTTGGCCTGGAGCAATAAAGTAGTGACACCGGGTACCGTACTAAACCACAAATGACCTCTTAAGTCCTGCAGCATAATTGCAAAACTTTTAGTGGAGCAACCACTGTATGTAATCGATTGAAACACAGACACAGAGCTGTTAGTGCTTAATGAATGTTTATTAAGACCTTTACTTTATTTATTTTACCAGTCCCATTGAGACCAAAGACTCTTTTGCAACTCACAACTACACATAAATCACAGCAGCATAGAAAATACAAACAACAATCATGTAGAACAACCACATTCCTCAGTAAAGAGGTCCTCAGATCAATTTCTGAATTGATGATGATGTCGCCATAGTCTAGGACCGGAAGAAATGGAGGTGAGGAAACATGGCAACAAATGTGCCGAAATCTCAACTAGTGTCATCAGGCAAATCATATTTCCCTGGATAGGTTCAGAGGTGAGGGATCAGGTGTCAACGTCAGGAGACCAGGCTGCTCCTGAAGTAGGTGGTGGCGGCCTTTTACCTCTCCTACTGGAGAGCGAGACAGAGAGAAAGAGGCAGGGGTGGTGTATGATTTCAGAAAGCATAGTCGTCATCTGAGCTCTCAGCAATAGAACTATCTTCATCTTGAGTTTTCATCTTCAGAGTCATCAAACATAGGGCAAATTACAAACATGACTCCACTGACATCAATGCAATTCTGAAGTAGAGAGACAGCGAAACATGAATTGTTCTACCTTCAGGCCACTGCTGCACCTCAGCAACTCACTCCTGAAGCACAGCATCATTGACGTCCTGCTTGACTTCCTTCTCTGGTTGTGTTGCTGGTACCAGGCTGATTGTGGCCACCCCATTTGAGCTATAATGCCATAATGAACAAATACATTTAAAAAATAATGTATTCTATTATTTAAAAAGTCTTTACAATATCCTTTCTGCATACCTCACAAGAGGTATGCGCCTTCGCATGCATGATGGAGAGGGTGCATTTTTAGAAGCTCCTCCAACTCTGGGCATGCCTGCATGACTTCTGCAAATATGGCCAGTATTTGCATGCAACATCGCAGCAGAAGAAGCCCACCGTGCCAACAGAACACAACAACTTCTGCAAGTACACTGCATAGGTATATATTTCACACCTGCACATGTTGAGGACCTTGAGGAGCATGCCATGTCGACAAACTGCTATCTCAAAGGCCCTCATCTTTAGCCTGATGTGCCACACATTCCTTTGCCTGGTGTCTACAACATAATAATCACAGTGAAGTGCAGAGATTAACATAAAGCTATGTTATAGAAACTGTAAGAGAATAATTACACGCTTGTACTTTTTATGGACATGCCTTTCGCCTGGAAGACACTGTCGTAGAAGCCCTTTTCTGAACTAAATAGAGTCAAAGACTGCAAGATGACATCACAAATTTATACATCAAAGGTGGCAGGTAGCTTAGAGGTTAGAGAGGTGGGTTGCTGGTTCAAGTACCAGACATCTGACAATGTTGCTCCAACCTCTCGGAGGGGTTTGGATAAAGCAAAAAAACAAATCACTTATACCCTGAACAAAACATCAACACATAAGAAGGTAGTACAAACACTGAGGATTTCTGGAAGTGTTATTCATTGCGATTTCCATTCACTGGAAAGCAAGCATCTCCTGTGAGCAGGCAGGACCTGTGAGCAGGCAGGACAACAGAGATCGATTCCACAAAGAATGTCTATTTCAAACTGCCATACGTTTTCAAATTACAATACAATAACAAAAAAAACATAGGTCATCACTACACGTATATTTCCTCTGAAGAAATATAAAATAACATTAAAGTAAAATAATAAAACCACTACAGATAAATTGAGTTTCAAAAGTGAAATTACCTACAATAAAATCAATAAAATAAGGTCAGGGGTTACAAATGTACAAACCTATGATAGAGTTTAAGAATGCATTTTTTTGTTATTGATTCATTCTCGAGATTTGATCAAATCTTGGATTTCAAGTAAAAATCTATTGCATAGATTTCAAATATTTGTTTTTGTATATATAACATTTACCAGAGAGAATTAAGAAATTAACAACTAATTCAGTGGTTTTGTTTTAATATGAATAATAACATTTGACATATTTAATTGTAAATACATGGGTCTTGTTAATTAAATAAAAAATGTAGATACTTACCTCACTCCAATAAAGTGTATAATAGTTTCCCCTTCTTTATCACAGAAAAGGCATATTTCCTCTAAGTCCATGAATTTGGACACGTTATTACAAGGGTATATTTTGTACAAGATTTTAAAGTACATTTATTTAACTTATATACAAAATTTGTGAGGGAGCAACCAAGCTTTCTTCCATTCAATTATTCCAGAAGAAGTTCCCTCTAGGAGAGATCTTGTTCTTGCATTCTTAAGAATGTATTATTACATTTCTTATCCAGTAGGGGGCAACCTTCTAACATAAATTGTGCATCTATCTTGACATGTTCTCCAAAACACAAATGAGATTTAATTGAGTAAGTCCTGAAGGTATTGCTTTGCGTATAAAAATAAATTCTGTATAATGTATTGGGAAGTTATATGTTTCTAAGAACTCTTTCTAAGAGAGTATATTTCCTTTATCAAATAAATCAAGCACAACTATAACATTTCTTTCAAACCACTTAAGGAAGAACAAAGACTTGTATTTAACAACAATATCTTTGTTGTTCCACAGAAGTGCCTTGTGAGGGGTGAAGTTGTGGACATGACAGTTTCCAGGCTAAAAGGGCTTGTCAATGAAATTTGATGGGTAATTTTGCTGGAGAATACTTGCACATCCACAAAAATTGAAGACCACCCAATTTCATACAAATATGACAGGGAATGAAGTACCATATATATTTAGAGCTAAGCATACATCTTTGAATACAGTTTACTTTAAACGTATTGTTGATATCAATGAAGTCTAGTACTTCAAGCCCACCATCAGCTCTTTGTTGATATGACAGACTTCTTAAGTTTGTGTTGTTTATTTTTCCATTTAAAGTCTAAGAAAGTTTTGTTGATATCCTTGCTGGTTTGA